>NW_028189835.1:3723781-4965042 GCF_048542155.1 Nylanderia fulva | reverse complement strand
AAATGCTGTATTTTATAAAGTGTGCGACATATAAACGAAACGAAATTCAGTTCATACATCTATAAACGATTCTTAATAAGACTGCTGATTTAATTCGCTTTATTTTTAATTTGAAAAAATTTATTTCTGACAGTATTGTTTAAACTGCTGTATTTTTTAAAGTGTGCGACTTAAAGCGAAACAAAATTCAGTTCCCATATCTATAAACGATTTCTAATAAGACTGCTGATTTGGATTTGCGTTATTTTCAATTTGAAAAAATTTATTTTTGACAATTTTGTTTAAACTGCTGTATTTTATAAAGTGTGCAACTTAAGGGTCGGCAGTACACCCAGGCAAACTCCGAATTGATATTGGAGACCTCGTGCGGTGACAACGCGAAACTCCGGTTTCAGTGTTGCCAACGCCGAGAAACCAATTCTCGGGTTTTATGTAGTGGTGTATGTCTGTACACGTACATACACCAACTGCATCGCTCACGCGGACGCACGTAAGAGAGACAAGGACCGATAATCACGTGTTCTCCTTGTTCATCTACCGTGCCGGTATACGCGAGATGCCGCCTGAAAATGCTTTCTGGCCTTCCGTAGCAGAAAGCAGTAACGTAGCAAGACTAATAAGCACCCACTTTTTGGAAATTGTATATATGGTTATGCACATATGTGCATAACGTATATATATAACATATATATATATATATATATATATATATATATATATATATATATATTATATAAGGGATATGTTGATTATATTCTTGATTTCTTTTTGATCATTGATGCTATTGTATAATTTGCTCCAAATACTTATAACGTGAAAGAACGTTGAGTAATGTATAATCAATGCAAGGATGTTCAGTATATCATCCAGTATATAAATTAGAGTTCAAATATATCAATATCAATTTTTATATAATATATATATATATATATTAGAATATAGAAAAATGATAAAAAAATATATTTCGGCGATTAAAAAATTTTTTAATATATTGAAAATATTTTTACTACATACACTATATATAAGTGTAAAATAATTCAGAAAATAAATTTAATAAAAATCTACATACCAGCTGTGTGCATGTGTGCAATTGATTTATTACTTGAAATTTATTTACGGAATTATTTTGCATTTATATATTTATAGTATGTGTAGTTGTAAAATGATTAAAATATTTTCAATATAAAATTTTTAAGTTTATCGCCTATATAAAAAATATATTTCTATGATTTTCTATATTCCAATATATTATAAAAAAATTGATATTGATATATTTGAACTCAAGTTTTTTACGTGATTAAATATTCTTGCATTGAGCCATCATACGTTACTCGTAAGTTCTTTCACGTCATAAGTACTTATGTAGCAGAGAGAAAGAAATGAGAGTTATACAATGTAACATCAATAATCTTATATATTATAATCTTATATATTATATATATATAATATTTCATTTATTTATAAAAAACATTTTATAAATAAGTAAAATATTATACAGACAATGTACAAGATGTTCAGTTTGTGCCATAACAAGCTTTAATCAATAATTATTACTCCAATGAGTATAATTCACAATAATTTTTATATAATATAATAAGTAATTGAATATATAAAAATATTTTTAAAAATTTGTTTTAAAAATTAATTGAAAAAGAATATTTAAAATATTTTTTTATATTTAAAATATTCTTTTCCTCAATTAATCTTAAAAAAAATAATTTTAAATATTTAAAAATATTTAAAAATACTATATATTATATAAAATAATTGTTGATTATTATATTGGATTATTAATTGAATGAAGCTAGAGCTTTTAATATGGCTTTTAATACTGCTTGACAAGGAGAGAGCATCATTCCATCTTTGTCTCTCTTACATCGCATATGTAGTAGCGTCCATGTAGGTACAAACACTAAAAAATATTAAATTTAATTTTTTTATTGTTTTGAATAATTTTATCATTAATATACTTATTTTCAGAACTATTTCAATTTTTATTTCATACTTATGTTTATATAAATTATAAATTAAAAACATATCAAAAATGTAATACATATTAATAAAATGCAAATACATATAGAAAATTAATTATAAAATGTCATCTTAAAATAGTTTTTATTTTTGTTCTTTATTTACATATGCATACATATACAAAAAAATAAAAATAATATGATAGCCTTTTTGCTGACATTATCTCTCAATATTTGCATCCGTGTGCTCACGTATTAGTGTTTGTACCTACATGGACGCTACTACATATGCGATGTAAGAGAGACAAAGATGGAATGATGCTCTCTCCTTGTCAAGCAGTCAGCATGTTACCACAGAAATTTCCCCTGCTCCTTATGAATCTAGTGAGAATCTTATCGTCCAGATATTTCATAAAATAAGTGACATAACTTCGTGAATTTTTTTTTAATATATTCTTTATATAATAAAGCAGTCCTCTAAAAGGCCGGATTTTACATTTTCGCTCTTAAAAATTTATAATAAATAAAATACGGACTCGCGGCTAACCCAACCTTACCCGTTCCTAGCTGTGCATTCCCCCAAGTTTATTAAAAATTTTTATTTTTATCTTTTTTTCATAAAATAGCTCTTTAGAGGACTACAAATGAGCTTACTGATTAAGAATGTCCTAAATTTAATAAGATTCATTCAATATTTTCGCTAATATCTGGAAAATAAGAATCCGTAATTCCCGGCCGGCCGATAGGCGTCTCCACCATGTCGCCTGCCGACCCTTAAAGCGAAACGAAATTCAGTTCACACATTTATAAACGATTCTTAATAAGACTGCTAATTTGGATTTGCGTTATTTTCAATTTGAAAAAATTTATTTTTGACAATTTTGATTAAACTGCTGTATTTTATAAAGTGTGCGACTACAAGCGAAACGAAATTCACTTCACACATTTATAATAGATTCTTAATAAGACTGCTGATTTAGATTTGCGTTATTTTCTATTTGGGGAAACACTTGAACTTTTGATTTTTCGACTGACGACGCGAGCGATCGACGTACTATCATTTTCGGTATTAAAAAAATTAATTCCTTATAGTCAGCTGTCAGATTCACATTAATATATATTAAAAACACATTTTCAAGTTCGTTCAAAGTCTTTAAGCGAAGATAGATCGATTTCGATGTTGAAGCGGAAAAATTAAAAAGTGACAAGGTTTAAGATATTATAAATATACATGCTCAGTCGTGTTTAGAATCGTTTCTTGTGGTTCGGGACATTCGCCTACGAATGTTACATCAATGTACAAAGCAGAATTAAAAAATCTTGAAATTTGAAAAAATTTATCTCTGACAGTTTTGTTTAAACTGCTGTATTTTTTGAAGTGTGCAACTAAAAGCGAAACGAAATTCACTTCACACATCTATAATAGATTCTTAATAAGACTGCTGATTTGGATTTGCGTTATTTTCAATTTGGGGAAAATTTTGAACTTTAAATTTTTCGACCGACGACGCGAGCGATCGACGTACTATCATTTTCGGTATTAAAAAAATTAATTCCTTATAGTCAGCTGTCAGATTAACATTAATATATATTAAAAACACATTTTCAAGTGCGTTCAAAGTCTTTAAGCGAAGATAGATCGATTTCGATGTTGAAGCGAAAAATTTAAAAAGTGACAAGCTTTAAGATATTATAAATATACATGCTCAGTCGTGTTTAGAATCGTTTCTTGTGGTTCGGGACATTCGCCTACGAATGTTACATCGATGTACAAAGCAGAATTTAAAAATCTTGAAATTTGAAAAAATTCATCTTTGACAGTTTTGTTTAAACTGCTGTATTTTTTAAAGTGTGCGACTACAAGCGAAACGAAATTTACTTCACACATCTAAATACGATTCTTAATAAGACTGCTGATTTGGATTTGCGTTATTTTAAATTTGGGGAAAAACTTGAACTTTTGATTTTTCCACTTACGACGCGAGCGATCGACGTACTATCATTTTCGGTATTAAAAAAATTAATTCCTTATAGTCAGATGTCAGATTAACATTAATATATATTAAAAACACATTTTCAAGATCGTTCAAAGTCTTTAAGCGAAGATAGATCGATTTTGATGTTGAAGCGAAAAATTCAAAAAGTGACATGCTTTAAGATATTATAAATATACATGCTCAGTCGTGTTTAGAATCGTTTCTTGTGGTTCGGGACATTCGCCTACGAATGTTACATCGATGTACAAAGCAGAATTTAAAAATCTTGAAATTTGAAAAAATTCATCTCTGACAGTTTTGTTTAAACTGCTGTATTTTTTAAAGTGTGCGACTACAAGCGAAACGAAATTCACTTCACACATCTATAATAGATTCTTAATAAGACTGCTGATTTGGATTTGCGTTATTTTCAATTTGGGGAAAAACTTGAACTTTTGATTTTTCGACTGACGACGCGAGCGATCGACGTACTATCATTTTCGGTATTAAAAAAATTAATTCCTTATAGTCAGCTGTCAGATTAACATTAATATATATTAAAAACACATTTTCAAGTGCGTTCAAAGTCTTTAAGCGAAGATAGATCGATTTCGATGTTGAAGCGAAAAATTTAAAAAGTGACAAGCTTTAAGATATTATAAATATACATGCTCAGTCGTGTTTAGAATCGTTTCTTGTGGTTCGGGACATTCGCCTTCGAATGTTACATCGATGTACAAAGCAGAATTTATAAATCTTGAAATTCGAAAAAATTTATTATTGACAGTTTTGTTTAAACTACTGTATTTTCTCAAGCGTACCACTACAATCGAAAATCATTTTTTACAATTATGGAAGCGATAATACTTGATATTGCGTATTCGGATTTGCTTTATTTTAAAGTTGGGTCACAATTTTAAATTTTTATTTTTGCATTGACGAGGCTTGCGATCGAAATGCTGTCGTTTTTCGTATTAAAAAATTAATTTTTTAAATTCAAGTGTTACATTTACGTTAATATATTATAGACGCGACATTTCCAAGTGCGAATAAAAATCTTTAAGTGATGATAGATCAGTGTCGATTTTGAAACGAAAAATTTAAAGTGTCAAACTTTAAGATATTTAAAATTCACATGCTCAGTCGTATTTGGAATCGATTCTTATTGTTTAGAACATTCCCAATCGAAAAATATATCTATGGAAAAAGCAGAATTTGAAAATTTTGAAATTTGAAGTGAATCAATAGATTACATTTCACACATGTTCGAATACATAATATTTATACATATATACCATACATAAAATTCGGAAAATTCTTATATACCAATGTGGAGTCTCGGCTATTGAATATTTTTCTGTTTTTTCAACTCTAACTTATTTCTCTTGCAAGCACTTAACGTAACAATAACTCAAAACTATTATAGCGAATATTCCCGTTGTTTCGTGACTAGTTTCATTTCGATAATGATATCGATCTTATGACATCTCGATTACGATGACGTAATCACAGATTAATAGACAGATCGCCAAAGGCCTGCCTAAAGAAGAGACCGCCATCTTCGTGCGATAGACTTTGCCCCTTACCGACACACTTTGCCCCTGGTTCGAGTCCGTGCTAAATTCGTAGACTTGAACCAAAAGACTTTGCCCCTGGTTCGAGTCCGTGCTAAATTTCGTAGACTCGACCAAAAGACTTTGCCCCTGGTGCAAGTCCAGGCTAAATTCGTTTGACATTACCAACAGACTTTGCCCCTGGTGCGAATCCAGGCTAATTGATCATGAGACCAATTTGAGAGATTTGGCCCCCGTTGTGTGTGTGTGTGTGTGTGTGTGTGAGAGAGAGAGAGAGAATATTTTACATATATGCATATATATATAAAATTTATTAAATATAAAAAATATATTTTTTACACATAAAATGTTTTTTTATTGAAATAATCACGATTTTAAATGTATATCCATGCACTCCCTGTTTGAGCGTTTCTTGTGTTCGGGACATTCGCCTACGAATGTTACATCAATGTACAAAGCAGAAATTAAAAAATCTTGAAATTTGAAAAAATTTATCTCTGACAGTTTTGTTTAAACTGCTGTATTTGTTGAAGTGTATAACTACAAGCGAAACGAAATTCACTTCACACATCTATAATAGATTCTTAATAAGACTGCTGATTTGGATTTGCGTTATTTTCAATTTGAAAAAATTCTTTTTTGACAGTTTTGTTTAAACTGCTGTATTTATTAAAGTTTGCGACTTAAAGCGAAACGAAATTCAGTTCACACAACTATAAACGATTCTTAATAAGACTGCTGATTTGATTTTCAATTTGGGGAAAATTTTGAACTTTAAATTTTTCGACCGACGACGCGAGCGATCGACGTACTATCATTTTCGGTATTAAAAAAATTAATTCCTTATAGTCAGCTGTCAGATTAACATTAATATATATTAAAAACACATTTTCAAGTGCGTTCAAAGTCTTTAAGCGAAGATAGATCGATTTCGATGTTGAAGCGAAAAATTTAAAAAGTGACAAGTTTTAAGATATGTCAAATATACATGCTCAGTCGTGTTTAGAATCGTTTCTTGTGGTTCGGGACATTCGCCTACGAATGTTACATCAATGTACAAAGCAGAATTAAAAAATCTTGAAATTTGAAAAAATTTATCTCTGACAGTTTTGTTTAAACTGCTGTATTTTTTGAAGTGTGCAACTAAAAGCGAAACGAAATTCACTTCACACATCTATAATAGATTCTTAATAAGACTGCTGATTTGGATTTGCGTTATTTTCAATTTGAAAAAATTCTTTTTTGACAGTTTTGTTTAAACTGCTGTATTTATTAAAGTTTGCGACTTAAAGCGAAACGAAATTCAGTTCACACAACTATAAACGATTCTTAATAAGACTGCTGATTTGGATTTGCGTTATTTTCAATTTGGGGAAAATTTTGAACTTTAAATTTTTCGACCGACGACGCGAGCGATCGACGTACTATCATTTTCGGTATTAAAAAAATTAATTCCTTATAGTCAGCTGTCAGATTAACATTAATATATATTAAAAACACATTTTCAAGTGCGTTCAAAGTCTTTAAGCGAAGATAGATCGATTTCGATGTTGAAGCGAAAAATTTAAAAAGTGACAAGTTTTAAGATATGTCAAATATACATGCTCAGTCGTGTTTAGAATCGTTTCTTGTGGTTCGGGACATTCGCCTACGAATGTTACATCAATGTACAAAGCAGAATTAAAAAATCTTGAAATTTGAAAAAATTTATCTCTGACAGTTTTGTTTAAACTGCTGTATTTTTTGAAGTGTGCAACTAAAAGCGAAACGAAATTCACTTCACACATCTATAATAGATTCTTAATAAGACTGCTGATTTGGATTTGCGTTATTTTCAATTTGAAAAAATTCTTTTTTGACAGTTTTGTTTAAACTGCTGTATTTATTAAAGTTTGCGACTTAAAGCGAAACGAAATTCAGTTCACACAACTATAAACGATTCTTAATAAGACTGCTGATTTGGATTTGCGTTATTTTCAATTTGGGGAAAATTTTGAACTTTAAATTTTTCGACCGACGACGCGAGCGATCGACGTACTATCATTTTCGGTATTAAAAAAATTAATTCCTTATAGTCAGCTGTCAGATTAACATTAATATATATTAAAAACACATTTTCAAGTGCGTTCAAAGTCTTTAAGCGAAGATAGATCGATTTCGATGTTGAAGCGAAAAATTTAAAAAGTGACAAGTTTTAAGATATGTCAAATATACATGCTCAGTCGTGTTTAGAATCGTTTCTTGTGGTTCGGGACATTCGCCTACGAATGTTACATCAATGTACAAAGCAGAATTAAAAAATCTTGAAATTTGAAAAAATTTATCTCTGACAGTTTTGTTTAAACTGCTGTATTTTTTGAAGTGTGCAACTAAAAGCGAAACGAAATTCACTTCACACATCTATAATAGATTCTTAATAAGACTGCTGATTTGGATTTGCGTTATTTTCAATTTGAAAAAATTCTTTTTTGACAGTTTTGTTTAAACTGCTGTATTTATTAAAGTTTGCGACTTAAAGCGAAACGAAATTCAGTTCACACAACTATAAACGATTCTTAATAAGACTGCTGATTTGGATTTGCGTTATTTTCAATTTGGGGAAAATTTTGAACTTTAAATTTTTCGACCGACGACGCGAGCGATCGACGTACTATCATTTTCGGTATTAAAAAAATTAATTCCTTATAGTCAGCTGTCAGATTCACATTAAATTAAATATATATTAAACCATACACTTTTTCAAGTGCGTTTCGAAAGTCTTTAAGAACGAAGATAGATCGATTTCGATGTTGAGCGAAAAAATTTAAAAATGAGAACGTTTAAGATATGTCAATATAACCTCTCCATCGTGTTTAGAATCGTTTCTTCTTGTGGTCGGGACATTCGCCTACGAATGTTACACTCATGTACAAGACTAATTAAAAAAAAAATCTTGAAATTTGAAAAATTTTCTCTGACAGTTGTGTTTACAAGACTAAACTGCTTATTTTTTGAAGTGTGCAACTACAACGAAACGCAATTCCCTTCACACATCTAATAATATAGTCTTAATAAGACTGCTGATTTGATTTGGATTGCGGTATTTTCACTTTGGGGAAATTTTTAACCTTTACTTTTTCCGAAGACCGACGACGCGAGCGTCGACCCGTACTAATCATTTTCGATTTCGGTATTAAAAAAAATTAATTCCTTATAGTCACGTCAGATTAACATTAATATATATTAAAAACACATTTTCAAGTGCGTTCAAAGTCTTTAAGCGAAGATAGATCGATTTCGATGTTGAAGCGAAAAATTTAAAAAGTGACAAGTTTTAAGATATGTCAAATATACATGCACAGTCGTGTTTAGAATCGTTTCTTGTGGTTCGGGACATTCGCCTACGAATGTTACATCAATGTACAAAGCAGAATTAAAAAATCTTGAAATTTGAAAAAATTTATCTCTGACAGTTTTGTTTAAACTGCTGTATTTTTTGAAGTGTGCAACTAAAAGCGAAACGAAATTCACTTCACACATCTATAATAGATTCTTAATAAGACTGCTGATTTGGATTTGCGTTATTTTCAATTTGAAAAAATTCTTTTTTGACAGTTTTGTTTAAACTGCTGTATTTATTAAAGTTTGCGACTTAAAGCGAAACGAAATTCAGTTCACACAACTATAAACGATTCTTAATAAGACTGCTGATTTGGATTTGCGTTATTTTCAATTTGGGGAAAATTTTGAACTTTAAATATTTCGACTGACGACGCGAGCGATCGACGTACTATCATTTTCGGTATTAAAAAAATTGATTTCTTATAGTCAGCTGTAAAATTAACATTAATATATATTAAAAACACATTTTCATGTGCGTTCAAAATCTTTAAGCGAAGATAGATCGATTTCGATGTTGAAGCGAAAAATTTAAAAAGTGACAAGTTTTAAGATATGTCAAATATACATGCTCAGTCGTGTTTAGAATCGTTTCTTGTGGTTCGGGACATTCGCCTACGAATGTTACATCAATGTACAAAGCAGAATTAAAAAATCTTGAAATTTGAAAAAATTTATCTCTGACAGTTTTGTTTAAACTGCTGTATTTTTTGAAGTGTGCAACTAAAAGCGAAACGAAATTCACTTCACACATCTATAATAGATTCTTAATAAGACTGCTGATTTGGATTTGCGTTATTTTCAATTTGGGGAAAATTTTGAACTTTAAATTTTTCGACCGACGACGCGAGCGATCGACGTACTATCATTTTCGGTATTAAAAAAATTAATTCCTTATTTTTAACTGTTAGATTAACATTAATATATGTTAAAAACACTATTTCAAGTGCGTTTAAAGTCTTTAAGCGAAGATAGATCGATTTCGATGTTGAAGCGCAAAATTTAAAAAGTGACAATCTGTAAGATATGTCCAATATATATGCTTAGTCGTGTTTATAATCGTTTCTTGTAATTCGGGACACTCGCCTACGAATGTTTCATCGATGTACAAAGTAGACATTAAAAATCTTGAAATTTGAAAAAATTCATGTCTGACAGTTTAGTTTAAATTGCTGTATTTTATAAAGTGTGCGACTACAAGCGAAACGAAATTCACTTCACACATTTATAAACGATTCTTACTAAGACTGCTGATTTGGGTTCGCGTTATTTTCAATTTTTTGAAAAATTTGAACTTGTGATGAGCGATCGACTTACTATCATTTTCGGTATTAAAAAAATTAATTCCTTATAGTCAGCTGTCAGATTCACATTTATATATATTTAAAACACATTCTCAATTGCGTTCAAAGTCTTTAGGCGAAGATAGATCGATTTCGATGTTGAAGCGAGAAATTTAAAAGGTGACAAGTGTTAAGATATGTCAAATATGCATGCTCAGTCGTGTTTAGAATTGTTTCTTGTGGTTCGGGATATTCGCTTGCGAATGTTACAGCGATGTACAAAGCAGAATTTAAAAGTGTAGAAATTAGAAAAAATTCATCTTTGACAGTTTTGTTTAAACTTCTGTATTTTTTAAAGTGTGTAACTACAAGCGAAATGAAATTCATTTCACACATCTATAAACGATTTTCAATAAGACTGCTGATTTGGATTTGCGTTATTTTAAAGTAGGGTCTCAATTTTAAATTTTGATTTATACATTAACGAGGTTTTTGATTGAAATGTCGTTTTTCGTATTAAAAAATTTATTTCTTAATTTTAGGTGTCACATTTACATTATAATATTAAAGACATGAAATTTTCAAGTGCGAATAAAAATTTTTTAAGTGTAGATAGATTATCGATTTTGAAACAAAAAATTTAAAATGTGTCAGTTTATAAGATATTTTAAATTCACATGCTCAGTATAGTTTAAAATCGATTCTTATTGTGTAGAACGTTCCTAGTCGAAAAATATATTTATGTAAAAAGCAAAATTAGAAATTCTTGAAATTTGAAGAGAATTAACTTTGACAGTTTTCTTCAAATTACTGTATTTTTTAAAGCGTACAACTACAAGCAAAACGATAATCACTTCTTACAATTAGAAACGATATTAAGTAATACTGCTTATTCGGATTTGCTTTATTTTAAAGTTGGGTCACAATTTTAAATTTCGATTTTTACATTGACGATGCTTGCGATCGAAATGGTGTCGTTTTCCGTAATAAAAAATTAATTCCTAAAACTCAAGTGCCACATTTACATTAAAATATTAAAGACTCGAAATTTCCAAGTGCGAATAAAATTCTTTAAGTGAAGATAGATCAATATCGATTTCGAAACGAAAAATTTAAAATGTGTCAAACTTTAAGATATATAAAATTCACATGCTTAGTATTGTTTAGAATCAATTCTTATTGTTTAGAACATTCCCAATCGAAAAATATATTTATGGAAAAAGCAGAATTCGAAAATCTTGAAATTTGAACAGAATGAACTATGACAGTTTTCTTTAAATTATTCTATTTTCTAAAGCGTACAACTACAAGCAAAACGATAATCACTTCCCACAATTAAAAACGATATTAAATAATACTGCGTATTCGGATTTGCTTTATTTTAAAGTTGGGTTACAATTTTAAATATCAGTTTTTACATTGACGAGGCTTGCGATCGAAATGCTGTCGTTTTCCGTATTAAAAAATTAATTCCTTAAACTCAAGTGCCACATATACATTAAAATATTAAAGACACGACATTTTCAAGTGCGAATAAAAGTCTTTAAGCGAATTTTAAGAAAAATTTAAAGTGTCAAACTTTAAGATATTTAAAATCACAAGCTCAGTCGTGTTTAGAATCGATTCTTATTATTTAGAATATTTCCAATCGAAAAATATATTTATGGAAATAGCGGAATCGAAAATCATGAAATTTGAAGAGAATCAGCTTTGACAGTTTTCTTTAAACTATTGTATTTTTTAAAGCGTACAACTATAAGCGAAACAAAAATTACTTTAGAGACATAATAAAAATTCGACGAATTGAAATTATGTCGAGACATAATAAAAATACGATGAATTAGAATTATGTCGAGACATAATAATAATTTAAGAAGTGCACAGACAAGAAGGTAGAGAGACTTTCGAGGAAATACCTGGCTTTAAAATTATGTATGAACTGTTTGCTAACACTTAATATTAAACGTTTTAGTTGTTCACAATTAAATAACGATAGCTTGCATTCTGAATGCAATAGCTTTCTTTTCGAGTAAAATGCTTGCAGAATATTATAATTTATATGATGATTAGATACCCAATTTTATGTATTATATTAGTCGATTGCTTTATTTTAGGATTATTTTTTAAGACTAAATATTTTCCTTGTCTAACATTTTTATATTAATAGCATAAATGTGCAGAACGAATATGTTATTCTATTTTTCTTTTGTTTATTATTTGTTTTTATAGCTGTGTAAAGAAGAATTTTAATTGTAAATAAAAAAAACTAATTTATAATAGAGCAATTGTGGAAAATAGAAAATGATTATTAATAATACTTATTACTTATATGAGTTAAACATTTGATCTTTATAATTCATTATTAGGCATATTAAGCTTTATATTTTAATTATTATCGATTTTTTCTATTTACTAAAATTCCTCTATTCCAAATTAGTTTTTTTTTTAACAGTTAGAATTTTTTTATACAGCTTTATAAACAAAAGATATACAAAAGAAAAACACAATATATATATATATATATATATATTATTAATAATATATTATTTATTGCTTATATAGGCAATAAATAATATATATAATAATATATACATATAATACTTATTTTTTGCACCGGTGTAGGCTATTCGACAGGGAAGCGTTATTTTTATTTTAATTCGCCGAAATTTTATTATGTACATAATTTTAATTTGCCGAATTATCGTAATGTACATAATTTTAATTCACCGAATTTCTATTATGTACAAAATTTTAATTTTCTTATTTCTATTATGTACACAATTTTTATTCGTGAATTTCTATTATGTTTATAATTTTAATTTGTCGAGTTTCTATTATGTACATAATTTTTATTTCCGAATTTTTATTACGTACATAATTTTAATTTCCGAATTTTTATTACGTACATAATTTTAATTTCCAAATTCCTATTATGTACATAATTTTAATTAATTGAATTTCTAATTTCTATTAAGTACATAATTTTAATTCACCGTATTTCTTTTATCTAAATAATTTTTATTTGCCCAATTTCTATTATGTATATAATTGTAATTTGTCGTATTTCTTTTATGTAAATAATTTTAATTCGCTGAATTTCTATATGTACATAATTTTATTCTTGAATTTTCATTGTGTACCTAATTTTAATTCTTGAATTTTTATTATGTTTTAAATTTTTATTCGCCGAATTTTTACTATGTACAGTACATATGCATTCTTGAATTTCTATTATGCGTTATAATTTAATAATTTGTTTGGCGCGCGCGAAGCGCGCGCTTGTGTTATCTAGTAAATATTTATAATATAAATATATGTAATATATATATATATATATATATATATATATATAAGGGAGAGAAATATAGCTTTTGTGAGGTGTTTTGCTCCTTTTACGACAATTCTATTCGTCGAGCCTTTTCTTACTTTTCTCACCCTTTGCCTACTGTCTTCATGGACAGCCCCTTTATTTTGTCGTTCTCTTGCCCCGCCACTACGCAGTCGCGAAGTTAGACGAAACTCGTTATCGGATAGAACGGGCGATTACCGCCTCGTCTCGAGTTGGTGCTCGACTTTTAACGCGATTATACGTCGCTGAAACGCTAAATTGCACGACGCAACGAGAGTTAACGCCCGCGAAAACTATAAGTTCGAGCGATGCGCCTCGGGGAAGAATGACGAAAAATATCCGATGAAACGACGTACGAATCGCACAAAGAATATCCCGCTGTTTAGCATATTACGATCATGATATTACAAAGAATTTGTCCAATAACTAAAAATTACAACATTTATGACGACGCGTGAAAAACTATGTTATATGAAAGTTGTTTATAATTTAAAACTTTTCAATACATTTCACATATCTCAAAGACCATAAACAGCCACAAGTATTTCTTAAGTAATTCGACAAATAAAGTAAAAAAACTGACAACAAATAAAGAATGTAGTGAGGCTAATAATATAAAGCAAACATCCCGAAAAATCTCTCGTGTTTCATAAAATTGTTCTCGCGCGGCCCTGCGTATATTTTATACACGGTTCCGTGCCGCAAATAGACCGAAGAAAAGCTAAAAGCAGAAACGAGAGAGGTAAACGCGGAAGCCCGATAGATCGAGCCAATCGTTCACCTGCTCAACCAATCGCACACCTGTATTCGCCCTCCGCGAAGCTAAACCAATCGGGCCGTACGTATCGTTGTTTGGCCAGTTTACGAGCTCCACGATATCGATTACCGATCGCCTCGGTGGCTATCGCTTCCTCCTAATACTGAAAAATGGACCAAAGCCTTTGCGCGAGAGATCACCTGCGAAAGAGAGCGCTGAGAGCTGCTATTGCCGTGGAATTCTTTCAACGCGTTCGACGCCCGATGGAGGACCTCGCGAAGAATGCTTAAAGTTTCCGCCCGCTTCCGGTTCACCGGCTTTCGCTGATGGCTGCAATTAGACCTCTGGCTATCCCTTTATAGCACATACGCGCACACACGGTTCGAAAAGATCGACCCTCGTCTAGAAAAGAGAAAGAAAAGAGAGACTATGAACAAGACTATTCTCTCTACTTAAATTTTAGGGAACTTAATGAATTAAAATAAAACGAAATAAATATCTGCTCGTTCGACTTATTTTTTTATACGAAAAACTTTTATATTAATATATTATATTCTAATTAATATAACGGACAAATTTTCATATTAAATATATTCTGTATTAATTAATCATTGTTAAAGTTTTAATTGCTTCGTATTAAAGGTTCTCGAAAAATTCATTCTATGATATATAACAGGCGAAAATAATTATTTTTAATTATAACACTTTACTGAAAGAAGGCTATAACTGTAATAAATTAAATTATATTAAATTTACTTTTCAAAAAAAGGAATTATTAATACTATTCTTATTTTTATAATCTCTGTTTAAATAATAATTATATATTATATTATCTATTTCTCGCTGATTCTCAATCTAGACTTCTTACTAAGCTTAAATAAAAAGATGTATGCTCGTTTTGTTATATATTTATTTAATATAAATTTATTACTAAATAGAAATATAAATTATAAAAATTTCATAAAAGTTTATATAGAGTTGCTAGTGCAAATACATTTAATTTACGAAGTCTTTGTAGTTTTGTCTACAAATTTGCTCTTTATTATATTGCACTTCTTCCAACGAATCGTTATAACGAATATCCTATTCCAATGTAGTAAAACGTTTGCAAGAAACATATTGTCTTATTAGAGATAGAACAGAGACCAGTTACAAAGTGTCTTTACTATGCCTCGCGTTAACTATTTCACGGGAAACAATTCCACTTGAGATCCGCGCGCATAACAAAGGTATACAGTCTGTTTACATTCGAAATATCGTGACAAATCTTTGTAAAACGATTCTTGGATCGCTTATTATTTTGTAAAAGAGGCAGAAATGCAAAGGCAAAGGATGAAAAAATACTTACAGAGAGATAGTCGTGGGTGAAACGTAATTGCAAACCGAAGTAAAACCGCTTCTCTCACACGAACGAATTTGCATACGATGCGTGCGATTTCGGGATGCAAATTCTAATAGTGATCATCCTGCATTGAAGACATAAGGCCCGCGTGAAACGCATCCAATATTACAATAACAACGCTATTCACGAATTTCACCTAGGCGCAAATGTTATTTCGATAGATAATGCATCTTCAAGCATGCATATATATATATATATATATATGTATATATACATATACATATCTTATACAGGGTGTCCAGTAACTAACGGACCAATGATTAAGAACGGATTCTCTGGCCAATTTGTAGACAATTTTTTCTTAGCAAAAATGTTGAGAAGTCAATAATTTTCGAGTTATAAGCGATTAAAAATAATGGGTTTTTTGAAAACTAAACGTTTTGGAGTTAAAAGTCTAACATAATTATATTCTTCAGTTAATTTTAGGTAGAGTTTACTATAATAAAATTTTAATTTGAGGCTTAGTTATAAATATACATAATGAAAAATATTGGAAAGTTGTAAAAAATGATGACCTTTTTCGACATTTTTGCTGAGAAAAAATCGTTCCCAAATTGACCAAAGAATCCATTTGTAATCGTTGGTCCGTTAGTTACCAGACACCCTGTATATGCGCGCGACCGTTTCCGACATGTAATGAGGCCGGCATCGCATGCGTTACAGGAATCGAGGTGCCTTCAAACTTCAGTGTCGAGTGTCGATATTCGAATGATACGCCCGTTGAATATTCATGCGAATTTAGCGGATGTACGCCCTTATTCCTATCACTCGTCGCGCGAATAAGTCAACACATTCGAACGTTGTGGGATATTACATCCGGATACAATATGCGTGCACGAATATTAGATTGCTCGATATATATGCGTACACGCCACGAGCTTCCTGAAATAATAAAAATATGAAACTTTGAACTCCTCCTAAGAAATGCGCACGTAATCTTTTCAAATCTGAAATCGGGGTGCAATAACAATCGATAAGTTATCAATAATCTATGCACACTCCAAGAATTATTATTTGTAGGGTAAATCACTACAGAGACATATATGTGCATTCATGAATATAATACGTTTATTTAACGCAACAATTTCGTCAATATTTATTGAATATTTTACGTTTTTTAATGTATAAAAACAATAAATTTATATCTTGCATATTTATCGCAGCAGACTATACTTGCGTATTATTTAATTGACCAATCAAGATGAAGAAGTCTTTCCTCTGATTGGTGAATTGAACGATCCGAAGTGCGCTCAAAAAATAGTAATTTGACTAACTCAGTAGTAACGTTTTCGCGCGGTAAATTCAAACTTGTAAACAAATTATTCCGGCATTTTGCCAATTAATTTTGTCGTTGATGAGTAAATACGATAAAGGTATACAATAAAAGATAAATGATAAATACAAAAAAATTCTGTCGGTATGTTCATATTATATAATCGTGTTATATAATTATAGTTTCTTTGTATCTTTAGAAGCAACACCGTGTGACTCGTAGATTGTGGATACGTAGACAGGTTATATTGACGTCTTGTGACTGTACGCTTTGCAAAGCGTATCTCTCAGTAAAATGGAGATAGAATTAATTGAATTGAAAGATATAAAGGCCGTACCGGACATAATACATGTTTATCCAGAACGAGTGAAGACCGAATATACGCCACTCGTTATTGACAATGGTAATTTGTATTGCATGCAGTATATTCTACTTCTGTTATACCTGAAAAAGACTGAAAACTGTTTTTTTTTTTGTTCTTTTGCATTAGGATCCTATAACTGCAGAGTCGGTTGGGCTACTGAAAAGGAACCGCAATTAATATTCAAGAATCTCATCGCAAAACCGCGAAAGGAACGTGGTAAGAAAGATGGGGAGCCTCAGGTTGGAAACGACATAGCGAACATTGAAGCAGTTCGATTTCAATTGAAGACTCAGTTTGACAGAAATGTAGTGACGCATTTCGAAGCTCAAGAACAGATATTTGATTATACATTTACACACATGGGTATAGATACGGAGGGCACTGTAGATCATCCAATTATTTTGACGGAGGCATTTCTCAATCCCAATTACTCTCGTAACTGTAAGAAAAAATGATTTATATATTACATAGTTTTATAATAAGCACAATAATTTATAAATATAATTGTATTTATTTATTGTTTTTCAGTAATGGCAGAATTGTTATTTGAATGTTACAATGTACCATCGATAGCATATGGTATCGATTGCTTATTTTCATATCAACACAACAACTGCCCACCAGACGGACTAATAGTTAGCATAGGATATCACACAACTCATATAATACCAATACTAGATGGAAAAGCAGATGCCACAAATGCAAGAAGAATTAATGTTGGTGGATATCACATAACATCATATATGCATAGACTTCTTCAATTAAAATATCCAGTACATGTCAATGCAATAACACCTAGTCGTGCAGAGGTATATATTATTATATTAAATATATTTACGTTATATATTTATATATAATTATTTTTTTATATATTTTAAATATATTTACTACAATAAACAGTCCTAACAGTAATATTTACTAAAGCAATAGCAGTTACTAAATATTTATTTCACAATTTCCAGGAGATAATACACGAACATTCGATGATTGCTTTAAATTATCAAAACGAATTATCCAAATGGGCAGATGTGGACTACTATGATACACATGTTTTAAGAGTACAATTGCCATATATCGCACCTAGTACAACTCCTGGCCTTACACTTGAGCAGCAAAAAGAAAGAAAACGGGAATTAGCACGAAGACTAATGGAAATTAATGCTAGAAAGAGAGAAGAAAGGGTTGGCACATTTTATTTTATTATACATCATATATATTATACCAATATTATATATATATAATACTTATCTTTCACATTTTATACTTACAGTTAGCAGAAGATGAAGAGCAACTTAATCAACTGTTGGCAGTCCAAGATCTTTTAGAAGAAGGTGAAATCGATGAATTTGATCAAGCATTAAAAACCTATTCTCTTGCAAATGAAGCTGATTTGATCAAAATGATTAACAATCTACAAGCAAAAGTAGAGAGAACCAGACAGAAAATCGTCGCTGCTAACTCACAAGAGGAAAATATAGTGATGGAAGAAAAACCTAAAATTAAATCAAGTCTTCAACCTAAGGATCAACAAGATTTTGATGAATGGATATCTGGAGTCAGAAAGAAAAGGTAATTTTTTATATGCATTAAAATAAAAATATATTAATATATTAATATATATTTTATTAATGCATGTGCACATATATACACACCAAATATTAGTATTATATATTGAATAACTAACTTAATATATAATTTAACATTATATATTAAGTTGTTAATATATTATTATTAATCGATATTACTAAATCTTTATTTTTTATAGACAAGAATTATTGGATAAACGTATGGCAAAGAGACAAAGAAGACAAGATATGGCAAAGCGAAGAACAGCTGCTGCACAGGAGAGAATGCGTCTAATTAGCCAGTTGGCGAAAAAAGAAAAGCGTGATGACGATTTTGGTATGCGAGACGAAGATTGGGATGTATACAAAGTTATAAACAAAGTATATATTTTTTCTTATTTATGTCAAATGTACAATAATGATAATATAAATGTTGATATAATTTCTTACAAAATGTTTTCTTGCAGGAAGGTGGCGATTCTGATTCAGAATTAGAGCAAGAGAAGTTATTGGAATTGGAAGATGTTTTACGTCATCATGATCCAGAATTTGATAGCGCTGGTTCCAGTGTTCCCATGGTTCCTGGGGAAACTCACCAACTTCATGTAGGCGTAGAGCGTCTAAGGGCACCAGAATTATTGTTTCAACCATCTATGGTTGGTTCTGTGGAAGCTGGGATTGCCGAGACAATCGAATTTGTTTTAAAACAATTTCCGCCTGAAGAACAAACGCGTCTCGTGAGTAACATATTTCTTACTGGTGGACCAACAGCTTTTCCAGGATTATTGGAAAGATTGAAACGTGAATTACGCGAAATGAGACCTTTCGGATCAAACTTTCAAGTTAATATTGCAAAAAATACTAGCTTGGATGCTTGGTACGGTGCGAGAGATTTCGGTTTAAATGGCAACCTTCCTGAGTATTTAGTCAGTCGTAAAGAATATGAGGAGAAAGGTGGAGAGTATTTAAAAGAACACTTGTCAAGTAATACTTATAGTCGATCGCCCGATCCTTTACCAATGATACAAGTACCTGTAACATCCGAGCAAGTAATTGTAGAAGATGCTGTAGTCGATGTGGAAATTGAATAAAAAGTAAGAATAATTAAGGTAATAATTAATAATTATACACGCATATTGATAATAAATTATATAATTATATTAAAAATAAAATAATTAAACAAGATAAATGAAATGTTTTCAATATTTTTATCTCATCAGGCAAGTTTAACTGGATACAATTTTTATATGCAATATAATTTAATCATAACATATAAAAAAGAGATTTTATTGATTGGATATTAACAAAAGATACGACCAGCAGTTATTCATGGATACCTACTTTATTACACAAGTATTTCTGTTTGTTCATTTTATTACGAACAAACTACATTGTAGTCTGTTTGCTGATCACAATATACAGTTCCCAAACATCGCATTTCGCCATTCAACACAATTACACGGGATACGTTTTATACGTTTTACTTTTCTTATTTTTCGAGGACAATCGACATCGGCTTCTGGGCGTTCTTCGTGTAGCCTAAAAAATTATGAAAGTGATCCCTCACCTTAGCGATAAGATTGATTTTACAGCAACCTCAGTTACAAATCACCGCTCTTGGTCTTAAACGACTTATGCTAACATCACAATATAATACACACTGAAATCATTATCGAGGCCTCAGATAGCTACAATTAACACTACTAATTCTTGCGCATCAATAAAGGAACCCATATCGTAATATAACGCTTGAATTTCCTCGAGCACTCGAGTTTAATCAGAAGAAAGAGAAGTTTACACATAAATGATGATCACAAACTCTTAAATCACAGGTGCATAGCATTTGTTCATAGTACATAATTGATCAAGACTAAAAAATCCTCATTTCATATGCATTGCATATTCTCAATCTATATCAAGTAAAAATAATAACATAAATGTGATGTATACGCTATTATAATTTACAGAATCTTCTGCGTATAAAGTACATAGTATATTAATATTTTTGTAGACAACACGCTGAAACAAATATACTAAGATTTGCATAAATATATATTTTGTTAAAACAATATAAATCTAATATTACAAAAGCAGTGCAAGCCGACAATATTTGCACATACAAAATTGTAAAGCTCATCACAAAATTAATATAAATCTTGAAACGTTTAATGGTCTGCGAGACAACAAAAATTAATACAATTTAATGAAATTTCAGGATAACAATTGATAATCTATTTTGTTTTACATCATGTTTATCGCATTTAATTATGTAATGAGCTAAACATCACAAATTTGTAGGCATATTTTGTTAGTCAGGCTCACTAATTAATTATCTGGGTATAGCGAATACAGAACTTAATGTAAATATCCTTTATAACTATCACAGTTTGAGGTCGCTGCAAATCAATGTTTCGCTTGTAATGACACACTATATCTTACGAAATTTTCATTCACAGAGGGAATGGAAGGGTAAATAGGTGTGGAGGACACTTGGGTAGTTTTTATTTACGATAAGATTGAGGTAGAATCCAATCTGCAAATAAATACAATTTTTGATCCGCATATGCTATAAGTGAGGGGCTACTTCCGTTAATAATTAAAAATATATATGTAGAGCATTAAAATTATACCGCGACGACGATGATACAATAATCATGATATATAATAACAGTATAAATGATGATAATATTAATATATAAAGAATGACCAAAAAAAAAATAATTAGTACAATGCAATTAATGTTATTTTTTCCGCAATATAATGGCTGTATGTATTTATATATACATATATATTTATGTATATCATTCATATGATGGGATAAGGATTGACAGCTATGTACAGTACATGCTTGCCTTAGTTGTACCATCTTTATGTTATATGCACCTATATCCTCTGCATTAATTATATGACAATAATAATAATAATCAGAATATAATCAGAATAATTACAATAATATAATAATCGTAATTAGTATCGTTCTTTTACTCATAAAATATCCTATGTATAACACGTACCTGTAATAATAACTATATGCAGTATGTACGTAAAGAGGATGTGTTCAGATTAGGATATGTCGATAAAAACTATGTTATACGAAGCGTCAACTTTTTATTCTCTCTGCTATAGTTTATCTTGTTTCTTTTTTTTTTTTAAATCGTTTTTCGCAAAATGACTATTACAAAAGTGCATTACTCGCGCATTTTTCTTATATTTTATATATATATATACGTACATACATAAATCGGCGTAGACCTACCTATTTTTTTTCTTCATTGTCGTTTATATTAGTTCGGTAGCGTTAATTATCTTTCAATTATATATTTTATTCTTTCTTAACGGAGCGCTACAATAATCCCCTTGTTTACATCATACATACATACATACATACGTACGTACATACATACACACTGCGGGTGTATACATACATATTACATGATACTTTCTACGCACCGACGGTATATATAAGCATATTTTGTTTTATCGTCGTATCATCGTATCATAATTTTGTTCCTCCTGTGATTTTAAAACTGTGATGTGGCTGATGCAGATATACGTCATACATATATCCGCGGTTTATTAGCAACCCTCTTATCCCTCCTTATTCATCGTTAAAGGTTTGACGACACGCAATTCCGGACTTGCTTTCGTTTTAATCAAATGCTTTAGGCACCGTTTAAAACTTTGACTTGAGAGAATTATTAGCGATAGAAGAGCTTACTCTTGTACTTACGGCCTGGTGACTTTTAGCACTCCCGATAGACCAGATTTCTTTAAAACATTTATTAAACCCTTCACAGCTCTCGCGTAAGAAAGAATTAATATAATAGATAATATGTGTGTGAAAAAGCGGAATATATAAATATATTGGAAAGGAAGTAATTGTGTTAACGAGGAAAATAATTGAAAGCAAGATAATGATAAGTATATAATATTAATTTTACCGTATACGAAAAAGCCATTCAAAACATTTTTATCGAATATAATTAAACAAATTAATCACATCTCATTTCCAAACTTAATATACATATACAATATAACAAGACTAGTATCATATGTGTGCCGATTATTATTATCGCAATCTTGTTTAAAATGTGATTGTAGAATTATCTCGAATTATATGCAAGATTTTTCATAAATATCGCGCAAACTTCTTTACATTGTGACACTATCACCTCTGTGTGCATTACTATTGCAGAAGTGTGACGGTATAAGCTGTAAAGACTAAATGCAAAGCGCCGAGATACGCATTCTCGTCGTCGTTGCAAAAAAATATTGTTGGACGAGGAAGACCGTTATATTATATGTATATACATGTGCAAATTTCTCGTACATGTGTGTGAAAAGTGTGTTAAATCTCTCTCGTCGGTTGCTACAAAAATATCAATATATATTTCAAATCAAGCGATAAAATACACCGTTTAATGTATACGTTCCTTTTTTTCGGTTCATCTCGTCTATATCTCTTTTGAATAGATATTATTTCTATGTTTTAAAAATGCTACATGGATGACATTTGTCTCCCAACGTGGTTGTTTAATCCCAAAGTGCCTCCGTTAATTAATTACATCCCTTCCCTTCAGAGTGATTCGCTTGATACACACGGTACTCTTTGTACATCTGTTTCACACAATCGTATTAAATCTAGCTTGTGGCGTGAATCAAGCAAATCACCCGAATCGAAACGATGATCGCCTCGATACCAGAAAGAGCGATGCTCCGGCAATAATTTAACTTTAGAGATAAAAATGAAGTTCGACTTATTGTCGAAGCGGTCGCGCGACCCTTACACCGCCAAGGCGAAGGAATATATTCTTTCTTTTTTATTGCTGTAATTCAAAAGATGTGGTCAATTAACATATTTTTTCCTCATTCGTACAGAGAAATCCCTGTCGAAATCCCTCCCCCATTTCTCTCCTCCCATTCGCCCCCGCGGAAAGATTGCTTTGAGAATCATTGCCCTGATTAATGTAAAGTTTTCCTACGTGTTCGCGGTCTACATCTCCGTGTTCGTTCCAAACTAAAGCCAGTACTAGAAGTGCGTGTCCCTTTTTTTTTTTTAATATATGTATATATATGTATATGTATATCGTCCACTCCGCGGCACCAAAAATTCCTATACTACTTTATTACGCAGGCCTCTATAAGACTTACGGTAGCACGGTAAACCTCTATAAAAATAAGAGCTATCCTACGTAAACGTATTACAAAAATAAATGGCATTGTACTCTGCTAAAGAAGCAAAATGGTACAGGCGCAATGTCGAGCGACGCGAGCATCGTCAATTTAATTAATCCTCCCCCTTTCCCTTGCTTCATCAAGTTTTCTGTCTTCGTTTTAGGTGTCGTCCCTTCGTTACAGTCGTTCTTTTTTTTTTTACGGTTAAATCGCTAAACCGATCGCTAAATTCGAAAGCTCGAATTCTTTTTTTTTTATTTACCGCTTCTCTTACGCGAGACCTTCCCTCGATCGACTCCCTACTGAAAGTCAGGTTTAATTACATCACGTGCTACTCGTGCCAGGCGACGCGAGGGTATAAAACGTACGAGCCAGGGCTGTGCTTTGAGCCGGGGCTATCACAAGTACGAAGTCGATCACGCGGCACGATAGAGCATTTGATATAAAAGTAGTCGGACCAGGAGCCAGGTTTTATAGTTCTAGGAATGAAAGTGTCCTCCGAGATAAAACGTTGCCATTTTGCTCACGATATTGTTCATTGAAGCGAGAAACCTTTTCGAATTTGCTTTAATCTCTTTCGTAATCATTTAATCGCCAGCAGTTGTCGTTCAAATGGTTTTAATATTTTTTCAGACTTTTAATGAGAGATTAAAGATTCTTATATATATATATATTTTGCACACATCTCGATAAACATTTATTTCTCTCTCCAATGAATAATACGTTTCAGAAAATGGTAATATTTTCTAGGACGACCCTGTATATATTTTTAATAGGAGAGAGAGAGAGAGAGATTTAGTAAGGATGCCACCACCAATAGTTCCACACGGTTCGATCATTGAAATTTGTTTGAAAGAGTGTATCGAAAAGATACGTGCAGAGCAACTCGTTAAATTGTATGAGAATGTTAGAATATGCGATGCATATCGCATTCTTCTTTGATATGATTACATGACAAAGACGAACTATCTAACATTGATGGATATAATGTTTCACACAAGATTATTCCATATTCCAATTGAATAATTGATATCATTATACGCATGCTCAAATAATTGAGAACAAAAAATCTCACAAGCACAATCATGAAACAAATATATAATTTTTCAAGCTCTATTTCTCTTTATATATTTTCTACATTTCGTTTTTTTTCCTCACTTAAGTAAGGAATTATTTTATACTCCAAATATAAAAAGGACAGAAAGGAAACTAAAACGAATCTGTGAATAAAATCAAAAATTTTTATATACATAAGAGTGAAACAAAAAAATAATACAATATAATCGATTATAATGGCACAACCGATACTTGCAAGATTATAATTAATTTTGTTTCTATTAATTGAATTTTTGCTGCCCAAGGGATAATACTTTTTTTTTATTGCAATGGGTTTTTCGCTCTTAATTTAACTTAAAACATTTTTCGCGAGTATTATAGTAATAATAATACTTAAAGAAAAATCTAGTAAAATCAAATTTTATATGACACAAACCATATCAACTGTATACATCTATACAGAAAAATAATGCATCAAAACATATACAAAGATAAATCTCTATTTGTAAAAATTACCTTATATTTCATTCCTTATTTCATATAAAATTATTACAATACAGCCGCGTATCGATGCAAAGATTACGGCAGAATATAAACAAATGTGTAGTATGCCGTGAAAAAAAAGCATGTCTTAAAATATTCCCAAGAGCAGCTATGTATTTCAATGTTTCTTTCTTCGATGTTTTTAAACACAATTTAAAAATTGTGCTTTCGCATTTAAAAAATAATTGAACGCCAACACATGAATCGAGAACTCCATAGAGAGAAAACCCATCATTTACATATAATCAATTCTCATCACGATGCTTGAAAAACGTTATCGGCTGTCTGGCATAATTTATAATTTGATATTTATTCAATTTAACACTGGGTGATTTTGAGTTTATTTAATGCGCGTTACGACTGATAGTTACGTTAACTATCGCCAATTTGTATTCAAGCGCAAAAGAATACGTCATTGACACACAAATATATGTAAATCAATCTACGTACAGGAAGAGTTCAATGAGATATTACAATAAATTTTTCACTACAGTGAGAAAACAATAAAATTAAAACAAAAGGAAGAATTTTATCGCGATGTTTGCATTGAAAAAGATTTAAAACGCGTATAATTTTCAAAATAGCTTGCATCATGTTACCTATAATGAAAAAATTAAAATAAATTATTCACGTATACATGCGTATTTCACACATAAAAATAACGTTTCGATAACGTTTTTTTAACAAAAATTGTATGTATAATAAAAATTGAAAAATTGAGATAGAATAAAATGATTGAAGATAATTCACTTATCTTTCTTTTTCGCTATAATACAACAATCAACATGCTTAATGAATATGGCATGATGTACTATAAACGATTTATAAAATTTTCATTGATAATAGAATTTAAAAAGAGTGCGGAAGAATTGATCTATGAATCTATATTTAGCATACAAAGAGACTACAGGATATATCTCGCATATGCATAAATTCGTAAATTAATAAACGCGTCAACAAATACAAATAATATTTTATATAATTTATTGTTATATATTACACGGTACACAATATAACATTAAATATATCTATCTATATTCTTTGAAAGTTAATTTCTCTCTACATATAAATTGCTCGAATAATAAAAATATGAGAAAAAATCTAATACTGTAATAGGCGGACGCAAATGAAAGCAATTTATATCTCAAACAAAAAATAAAATGTATGTACAGAGTAATGAAACTTGTAATTTATTTATAAACGGTTAGATAACCGTCTTTTATCGCCAATTTACATTTCATCATCTGTGTAACTGTACTTCTTCCGCACCGCAAAATTATAAAAGATAGGGACAGAGCATATTTGCAGAGAATATCGTTGTCTTGGAAGCAATAGTAAATCTAACATTCAATCACAAGATATGGGTGACTAATGTTAAGTCAGATTAATGTAAAAAAATAGTGATGAACAAAATTTCATCATTCGTATCTTTCCGAGATAAACATAAATATTAACTTTGTGCACTCAATCTCAAATAAAATTTCTTAATAGAGTAATGCAGTTATTAATGTATGTAAATTAATATAATAAAAAATAAAATCACAGACGTAATCTGAACAGCCAATTTTTATATATGATACATTTTTTACGGAAACCGTAAAATATATAGATCATAATAATATCCTCATTATCAAAATATATTGTCAAAATACTCGTTTATATATAGACGTATTTTGTATGCAGCAGCATTAAGAATATGTAGTAAATTAAATATTTGCAAACAATTCGAATAATATAAGATAGTTAAGAAACTACAATATCTGTCTTATAAATATTATTACGACTTTTTTCTATATTTCTTCATATATTATTGAAGACGAATCTGTTTGTTATCAATTTTGTTTTGTCACAAAATCATATAAAATTAATTTGATATTTTTCATACGACTATTTGCCAATATTTTGTCAATCGAAAATTAACTTAAAACATAATCGCTCCGTCTCATATTACACTAGAATGCAATTCCAGTAATTATTAATTATTAGTCATTAATAAAATATAAAAACATATATATGTGTAGTTTTACATATCGTACACCGAGTTTTATATGATGTTAGAAATTTCCATTGAGAAAAAATAATGTCCTGCAATATTCATAAATAATAAAATAAGTCCAACCATATATATATCTTCTAATGATACATCATTATAAATATTGTATTCAGCTCAGACAGTAATATGCGCGAGTGATAAGCATTAATAAAACGTAATTAATTCAGCAAATAATCTCAAGTATCACGCAACAGTTTTTTTTCAGCTAAACGTGTTCATTATTGCGATTTGCGTTATTAAGTCGACTATTATTCAAATGAATTCACGTAGCGTAAAAATCATTCATCCTTGATTGCTTGCAATCATCAATGCTCGTAAAGATCATCGTGAAGTATACGTAAGCGGTAACTTGAATTATGTTCTACGTAGAGGCTCGCGTCTCAGGTTAGCGCAATGTCTTTTGATTTCCTTACTGATTATATTACGTATGTATACACAAGATGCTTTTATGCAATAAATTTCACAAAAAATGATACATCCGCGTGAGACTTTGAAGTCGTTCTTTTTCTTGCGTGCGATTGGCGACATTAGCTTATCACGTTCTCGCGTCCTCAA
The DNA here is from genome assembly GCF_048542155.1 of Nylanderia fulva. NCBI lineage: Eukaryota > Metazoa > Arthropoda > Insecta > Hymenoptera > Formicidae > Nylanderia > Nylanderia fulva. Next base: position 4,936,769 of record NW_028189835.1, on the reverse strand, counting down.
CATGTTATAATCAGGGTAACAAACCCTTTCGTCCAATTTTTCGTACAAACTTACTACGGTAAAATCGATCTTACGTCAAATCATATCATCAATGTAGCATCGATTGCTCTCTGACATTGTAATGTAAAGTGAAGAATGAATCAGCGAAGCGATGTAATATCTCTGTTACAATGATAATCGATCTTCCAACTACCGGAAATAATCAAGGACATTATATGAGGGAATATCAGCCGTGGAACTAAAATAAACTAGCGGGAATCTATTTTAATCACAGGCAGGAGAAAAGTAGAACAGAGTCAATATTACATTCTCGAACTTTTGATATCAATCATCTCAAAGCTGAATTCAGTCAAACATATTTCGCAGTTGAAATCTTTAATATAAATACGGATTCTCGTTTTGTAACTTATCGATTTGACTCATATTTCGTACAAATAAAATCAATTTTATATATAAATACTTAAAAATATTTTTAAAAAATAATAATTTAAAAAAATTCCAGAAACATCGAAATTTTCTCATCCGATAGTTAGAAAAATAAGAAGATTAGTGTACAGAGTTATCTGCGAAAACAAAAGAAAGAGTAAAATGAATAAATAAAAATGAATAAAGAAATGTGCATCTCACGTTCGCGTACCTTTACGTACAACGAATATTCGTTCGCCGCGTATAATAATAAGTATAGCACTTTTTGCAGACGTATTTTGCGCTTTAGAAGCGCCACGGAACGTCTTTTTCTTTTTTTCCATTTTTATCACTTTTTATATGTACATATGTATTGGTCCGACGAGTGCTCTCTTGAAGAAAGGACCTATATTTTGTGCCCTCTTCTTACGAAAATACACATTTTTTTGATATACATGCCACGAATACTACGACTCGAAGATACATACGTCCCATGGAAAAGCGATTAATGTGTTGTCGGCGTGAGATCGTTATTACCGATTCGGAAGTTTCGATTATAATCTCAGTGCTGGGCAATATCCTAAAAATACATACATATAGCCTATACGTATGCGATATACTGTCTGAAATAGTTCGTATACTATATAAATATTGAATAACACAGCTAAAAATCTCACTACATTTTCAGGACACTGGCTAGGATGGTTTCCGACTGAAATTTCTCAGTTGCGTTTACGTTAGAAACGTAATTGCAACTTTCAATTATTAAACAAGCAGAGATTGTTTTGCTTTTGGCAAGTAAATTCCTTAAATCGCGAAATTAATTTACATTTGATATAAAATTTCAAAATCGTCCGTTTCCTTTTGTGCAAATTCCATATAGTCTTGACATTTAGAAACGCAGGTAAATAAAATATTTTTGATCAAACAAATGTACATTCATTATCTTTTCTTTAAGTAGACGTAAATTAAATGTATGCGCTCTATTCGTAATAAATTGCGTGCAGCATAGACATTGGAATTGACATTTCGCAGATTAATGAATTCCGACTTAAAATGTGTCGATAAGATAAAATTAGCCGCCTGAAAGTAAGCATCTCTATTTCAAACAGTATGACACGATTATATATAAAAATTTATAAAACATAAACCCTTCGCGACCCATGCGCGCTCGTATAAAACTCTCTGTAAATACTCACTGTAATTATTCTCCCTAAACGATAACATACGATATCTAAATATATGCCTTTTTGCCCAACACTGCGAAGATGTATACTTAAAACGAAAAAAAAGAGAGGAGATCGAAGTTGATAATTAATCGATCGATTTTTAGATGTCCCTAATCTCTCTACTTTTTTATTTACATATTTATAATAAGCTACAAAATATAGATATATATATATATATATATATTATATATATATATGTGTGTGTATGTATCACTATAACTAGGAGCTGCGCGATCATATGCACGGAGGCTTTAATCACAGCTTTAGTAGTACAATTAATATCTCGTAGAGCTGCCCAATGACTAGCCGACAAAAAAAATCAATTGCTTTCTCTCGTTACATCTCATTCCTCAATTGATCATGAATCAAAAATTGCGCATTTACGAGTTTACTTTTCCTTATGTATAATTAATTCTTTATTAATAGCTTATTAAATTTTAATTATAGTTAATTATAGTTAATCATCAATTATAGTTAATTGATTAACTACGTCAATGAAATGAAATGATAATTTTCCAATTTATTTTGTCGTCCAAGAACATACGTTTTACGCGGCTTTTCTTCATTAATGAAAGACTCTATCGGTCTAATCCTTCCTCAGCGCGTTTACATGTAATGAAAACAGAAAGAAAAGAGAAAATAAATAGAGAAAGAGACAAGAGAGAGAGAGAGAGAGAGAGAGAGAAAAAGGAGAAAAGAAAGAGAACAAACGTTTTCGTATCTTACAGTCCATTACAGTAAAAGTCAGTCTTACCCAGGTGTGACTTCCGCATACTCTTTAAATCAAAAGCCTCGGGCATACGCGCGCAGGATCATTTTGATCATTTTACGATGTGAAAACTAGATCGCCGAAAGAGAGAGAGAGAAAGAGAAAGAGGAGGAAAAAGAGAGAACCACGATACAAGGAAGTTTGAGAGGCACGCTAGCGCAAATATTGTATATATGTAATAATATAGCTTTCTTGTTCGGTTTGTGTACCTTCGTAGCTCTATAACGCGCAATTAATAATGGGTGAATTGCAATTTACACAACTTGATCGCAACTATCTCAAAACGATTACTCGAAAGTGGTAATCACCGTATAAGATTGTGCACTTACTGAAACTAATTCTACTTCTCCAGCTCTACGCGGTTGTCATGGTTCCCCCGCGCTTACACAGAAGATTGCAGCGTTAGTGAACAGGAGGTAATAATAAACTAATATAGCTCTAGAGATAGTATTCGCGAAGAATCAACAGCCTATTGCGCCTCTTTTATGCAGAAGAACTTTTTTTTTCCTTTTACGACTCGCATCCCCTACTACTTCCGTCTTATAATACATCCGTACGCCGTATATGTATATGTATATACAATATATCTGTACACATACTTCGATATGTGGAAAGTAAGTACAACTATATAGAACTGATTCAAAGCTGTGCACTATCCTCTAACAAAGAATAATTTTTTTATCACAAAAACGCGCACCACGTCACAACGAATGTAGGTATATATCCATTGGCGTTGCGAAGGGATAAACGTTCTATGATCTAAAAGAGAAAAGCGGATATAAGGAATTCTCGTAGCGCGTTTCAAGCTAAAGAGAAACCATGACGACTATGTGACGGATCGAATACGCTACACGTGATTGGCGAAATAAACGCGTATGTGTGTGTGTGTACCTAGCTAATGATAATAGTTTTAATAGCTTAGTAGTACGTAGTAGCAGTAGAGTAATAGTGGTGACGATAGTATAGTAATAGTTGTAATAGTAGTAGTGAGATAGAGTAATATATGGGGAAATGTCGGTGGTGGTGATAGACGTGGTGGTGGTAGGATTAATTAGAGAATAATAGTAGAGTGAAACAGTGAGATATACAGGCATCGAGCCTATATATAGTGTTGTTGTTTTTGTTGTTGCTGTTGTAAAATTAATAGTAGGGTGTCTACCAAACATCTTCGGTAGAACCAAAGTAGATCAAATTTCGTTCCGTGACATTGCTTTTCCTTTTCCCTCCTTTTGATATTTATGAAAATTGTGTAAACCAATAGTTTAAACATTGTAGATAATAATTACTATCTATATCACAGATCCAAGTGACTAAATTCCTTTAAAAATATAATATAAATATGTGTACGTGTGTGTGTATAATGATTCACGCATAATATATATACACATATGTACAAAGAATATCATAAATATGGAGCAGCCACTTCGTGTAAACATATGTACAAAAATGTGTCGTTTTCATGTCGTATTTCGATTGAAATTTGAGATAATTACAATGCTTGTTACTTTATTTGCAACAATACGAAACAATAGAAAATAATCCTCAATCTCAAAATAATTCATTCTCAAACAAAATAAAAGCAAATCTTTTCTTTAAGAGAAAATGTCTAGAAGTAACATTCTATCAGGTAACGTCTTGGCAGAATGAAGAGATCAATTAAATAAAAAACATTTTTAAACATATGTTCAAATGAATTTTTGCTCTAGAATCACACCTGAAGTAGCGATCCACATTTACAATAAACCTTGTATATATGTATATGTATACTCGCAGAGACGTGATTAAATCAAACGAAATAAGAATGCTGAAATTATGGAGACCTATAGAAACGTTACACGCTTCGATTTCAGCTAGCATCGGGTGCAATGATAAAATCATTCGAAACGATACACATACAAATCCTGCGTCGGCACGATCTGATCGGCCCGCGATTGAAAACCGCGTCTCTAACAGGTGCTATTCAATCTCGTGTTTAAAAAGATGCTCGTGAGTATAAAATCCATTAGATGAACACAAAGTATTAGCAAACGTTTCTTTTTTTCTTTTTTCGAGCAGCAATCACAATTGATGTACAATTGAAACAATCGGCTTATGTCGTCGTATCCTTCTTTGACCAAAAGCGTATCTCAAAACCGAGTGACGAGCGAGCATCTGTCGTTACAAACCGGAAGTATTGGATGCTCGATAGGCACTTTGATCAACCGACGCGATTAAATAGCACCAGTTTAACTGGTATTATCATACACGTTGGAAGTCGATCGATGCTAAGTGAAAACTCGCGTTCAATTGTTACGCTGAATATAATCCGAATACGAGATCGCGGGGTTCGTATTCGAATAATGAGCGTACAAATAGAGCGCGGGATGAAGACCTGGCGGAGGGATGCCGCGATGCAGCTGGTGCGAATGATGTTGTGGCTCCGATGTCGGATCTAGAGGGGACAAATGCGGATAGAGTTGGGAACCAGGGCTGTCCATGGGGTTGGAGGAGCCCGTCGTTTGGTAGACACTCTGCGGTGTGCTCGTGTGCTCGGTGTGAGACATAGGTGAATTAAGTGTGAACGGCGAAGACGCCGAGGTGGGACATACTACTTGCTGTGATGATTGGTGTTGCGGCAGGGGCTGGGTGACGATGCTGCTGCCATCTAAACACTAGTTGGTGGTTTGCGGATGTAGCAACGGTAGTGGAAGCTGTAGATTGTTCTGCTTGGCTAAACTAGCGATCTCCGCGGCTATGCCGGGGTTGCCTTTGGCTCCCGCGAGGCCATCCAATGACGACGGTCCCTCGTTGTAGCGCAAATCACAGACCGGACTCTCGAAGCCGGTGCCTGGCGTACCAGCGCCGCTACTCTGTGGCGTCGGTGGATTGTGATTCGAGCTGCTCTGATTCATGTCACGATGCACCCGATTCTGATGCCTTATCAGATAACTATCGCGTACGAACGTACGTCCGCAGATATTGCACTCGTAAGTGGTACTGGCGGTGTGTGTACGGATGTGAATCGCAAATTGACTTTTGGACGTGAACGTGAGGGAACATCGGTCGCAGACCAATGGTTTCTCGGCTACGTGGCTCCAACGATGCGCCGTGACGTAGCTCTTTACAGCGAAACGTTTGTGGCAAATGTCGCATGCATACGGTCGTTCCCCCGTGTGCACCCGTTTGTGAGTATTGAGACTGCTCTTTTGAGTAAACCTTTTCAAACATAGCTCGCATTGAAAAGGTCGCTCGCCGGTGTGCGTCCTCATGTGCACTTCTAGATAAGGTTTACGGCAAAAACTCGCTTCGCATACTGTACAATGATAGGGCTTATTTCCCGAATGAAGTTTCATATGCACATAGTAGGACGAAGCGGAGGACAGCACCTTGCCACAAACCTTGCAAGGTTGAGGTTTCGATCGCGAGCCCTCCTTCACGGTCTGTTGACCCGTAGACTGACGACCGGGCGACTCGTGCGGCATACCCTGATTCTGCTGTTGCTGATTCTGCGGCGCCTGTTGTTGACTCTGCTGCTGATTCTGCGGCTGACTTTGCTGCTGATTCAACTGTATCGTCTGCTGCTGGGGCTGCATATGACCTTCCTGTTGAGAGAGATCCTCTCGATCGTCAGATAGATTCACCATAGAGTTAGATCCGTCCGAGCGACTTGAAGCAACAGAGTAAAATCCCATAGGTTCGCTCTTGATCTGTTGTTCAAACATGGACGTCATTATGTCAGTCTGCTGCGGTTGAATCAGCTGCTGAGGCTGCTCGTCCTGCTGCTGTTGCTGGGCTGCTTGCTGATGGGGGAGCAGAGTCAGATTGCGCTTGACAAACTGCTCATATCCTGCGTACCAATCCACCTGTGACAAGAACAAAGATCTAGAATAGTGGTACACACTTTTCAGGACAAACTACCCTCTAGTATTATATCGCGAACGACTGTGGCGCGCATACGGTTATGTCAGGTTATACCAAGCCGCTTTGACATTTATCGTTGACAAGTGACAGAGAATAGCCAAACGATCAGCTGATTGCATAACTTTTACGCGATGCCATCGTACACGGCGCAACGCCGTCGTGGAAAGACGGTCGGCCACAGGCTGACGCGAGCCGCTCTATTTTTAAAAGAGCGACGATGGAGAAACGTCGAAATATATTTTGACGGCGGAGCCGGATTCCTCGCGCGAGCGGGGGGCCGCTCGAGAGAGAGAGAGAGAGAGAAAGAGAGAGAGAGAAAGAGGGAAGGGGAAGGGATCTGTTGTGCGTCTCCGAAGGATAGGATTCGACCGATCGTCGTCGATAACTCACCTTTGCTGATGTAGTGGTCCGGGTCTAGGGTCGAAAAACGTCGCGCCTCATCGAGCGCACCGCCTCCGGTCGTCGAGCGGCTTCACGGGCAATCGCGAAACATTTGTACGGCCAAATTGTTTTTCTCCGACACAAAATATAAGATGGCTGCTACTATATTTCGCGACGAGCACCTATATGCGCGCACACGCACACGCGCCCACTGCCGTCAGACGATACGCAAAAGCCGGCCTTCTAATTGGCTCTTCTCCTTAGGCCGCGTCACGCCGCGTCACGTCGCCGCGATTCGCCAATTATTCACGATGATTGGACGCGAGTGGATCTTACGCATCCTTATACATGTTTTCATGGATAAGAAGGTTCGAAATTCTATAGAAAAATAAAAATCTATGAATATCTAAGATATGCAGATAAATGTATAACAGTACATGGAAAAATTATATCTACTCTTGCGTAACGCGATCGCAACGATAAGATTTATAAGAATGTCAAATGTCAACCAACGACTATCCGTAAAATATGACAAGCTTAACGCCGCATTTTTCTCATTGAAATATTAAATGTTATTATCATACAATCTAAAATTTGATATATATAGAAAGAAGGCTTTATGCATACATGTGGCATAATGAACACGATATTTGAAAATTTGTAAAATTCGTTTACGTAGGCATGAATTCTCGTGTAGCCAATAACGCGACGAAACGAGAGCTCCTGATTGGTCGCATCGCAGGCATCTCTATATCTTTATGCTTATAGGTTTATGCCTCGGAGTGCTACACTCTTCGTACTCTTTGCACTTAAAACGAAAGAGGTATTGCTGGGGATGAGAAGAGGAAGGAGATGAGGAATATAATAGCAGAGGTGCAAATATAAAGGACAAACGTGTTATAGGTCATACATTGTAATTATTCCGCGCTGTTCGAGGAGACGGTGATTTCAAAGAGCAGTATATATTTACACGGTGTTCGCGTTCGGCCGAGAGCCGAAGTGGAAAAAAAATTTGTGTACTCATAACAGCGGCTTACAGCGGTACACCTTACAGCGAGCAGAATCGTAACGGTAATATTATATTCACATATTATATTTGCGTGATTTTCTTTATTCTCTTGCGAAATAATCGTATTGCATTCGATAATTCGATAATTATCACGTAGCATAGATCATATTTGCGTATTATAAGTCATTTGAGAGTGTGTGTGCTCGACTTGAGAAACTTTTCGGAGTAGACAGAGACTCTCTCTCTCTCTCTCTCTCTCTCTCCCCCCAAAACGGTAGATATATCAGACGATACATCTTATTTACAACTGTAATAATTATAATATTTAAAAGAAATTTTCTGATTTTTGATGTTTCTTCGATTAATATTTGATATTTTTACATCATTAATCCAACATATCATATTTGACTTACTCTCGAGCCTCATTTAATACAATGTTTAATATTTAACATACATGAATAAAAAAATTTTGTATTAGAAAAATGGCTCTACCATCAGAGGATGTTATAAATACTACCGATCTCCAACATGATCCTGTAACAAAAGCAGTGGTCGATAATATAATGGGCAATCTGCCCACAAAAAAACCTCTTGTTCGTTGTGAAGACTGTGACCTTTCCTTCACAAGCCAAGCAGTATTGGATACACATTTACAAGGTGCACGTCATGCTAAACAGGTTAGTAATAATAACAAATGTATACAATACAAGATATGTGTATTACACAGGCAAAACAGATATAATATATTATTTCGTATTATCATTTCATAGGTAAGATCTAAGAACATAATGGCAACACTTGAGGAGACAAAGATTTCATTTACAAAGGATGAGGAATCAAACGGGCTTAAATGCAATGTATGTAATGTGTGCCTGAATTCAATTCAGCAGCTACAAACACATCTTAATGGTAATAAATGTGAAATATTCCTTGTGTTTATTATGAATTGGTTACAACATGTAGTTTTTTTTATTCATTATTAAAATAAAATAAATTATATTTGCAGGAAGCCGTCATAAAAAGAAATTATTGAGAGGTAATAATAAGTCCTTTATGGTAAGAAAAACACTGCCGTATGGTCTTAAAAATAATCGCTTCATGTATCTGGATAAAATAGAGAAAAACACTGTTGTACTGGTTTATAGCTTAGTATTATTCGCATTTGCATGCTTGACGCTGCTGCTTACTTTTGCTTTTCACTTCTTTCTATAAACTAACTATGTGAGATTAACTTGCTTGCCATTCTTTTATTGTTGTATAATTTCAGTGCTAGTAAGCGCTTAGTAATCATTGCAAACTTGTTGTTATTATGCGTTATTTATTATTATTATTTATTTAATATTTAATGATTATTGAAATATAAGTAATATTTGTATATTTATTATTTATTTGTTTATTAACATGTTATCGTGAAGAGCAATTGGTCACGACTTATTTGCATACATGTTACATTTAATAAACTAAATTTAGTTGACTATTCTTCTCAAATCTTTCTGTACAAATATTACACATATATGTATTACTTTTTTTTACTTAATATTACTGTATCATAGAAATATTCTCTTGTTATTTTTTAATGACTACCTTATATAAGATATATTGCACGATGGAAAATAAACTAGAACAACAAATGATACAAATTATTAAACTTTTATAACACAATGGCGTTGTATGTATTCTCCTAATTTGCAACTCCAGTTTTTGAAACAAAATCAAGATCTGTTTCATATATAATATGAAACAATCAACGACATATACGAAAACAGAATTCCAGAACAATAATATAAAAACACATAAAACCTATATTTGTAAAAATCTATATTTGATAAATATTATATATAGATTTTACTATTCAATGATAATACTTTACATTGCTATAAAAAGTTTGTAAATTAATGGAATATCTTCGTGAAAATACAATTCAATTTTGACATGTTACAGAGATATATATTTTAATAATTACATATTCCATTTAATATTACACACTCATTAATGATCAATCTTTTTATAGCATGAATGTAGTGTTCAAGCTGATTTATTATCACAAATTACCGCTTTTGCGGTTGTGATACATAGATAGTGTTGATCGCACATTGATGCTTAGGTGAATGGGATGGCAAAGAGGTTGTCACCCAAGGCATTGCGTTGGCATCATCAACTGGTAGCGCACAACAATCCAGTCCCACAAAAGGGGTTTCACTTTCCTGTGATACTTGTAACAAGTTCTTCAACTCCCAATCTCAATATAGTGTGGTACAATAATTTTATACATATTATTTATGCACATCAAATTTTTTATTTCAATACAATATTTCAATTATTTTTTTACTTTTGTATTGTGACACCATATTTTTCTATAAATTCCTTCAAGATATATTCTTTTATTATAATTTGCATTACATATCGAAAATGTACCACAATGTATCATATATGTAAAATTTAACATTGTGATGTTTATATATTTACAGCATATGAATTCGGAGAAACATGCTGACAAAGTGAAGAGATCTAAGAATCCGAATAAGAAAAGATTTATTCCATATTGGAAAAAAACAAAACGAATTGCAACTCCCAAGGGTCAAATACCATCCTTATCGAACAACTTTGTATCAGGCGGCATTACATATCAACCATAAGATGCATAAAAAAAAACATTTTACTTTGAATTATATATACTAAAGGATTATTTTTCATATTCTATCAATTAAAACTATGGCTATATATGTTTGAGTTTCTGCAAATCTTTCTTAAATGATTAAATGATTAAAACGTCATTTTTGCATAATAAGAAATTGTTTAAAAGAGAAAACGTAAATCTGCTATATATATATATATAAATGTATACACATACATATATGTATGTATATAGCAACAAGTATGAAAACAAGTAAATATGTATTGATATGCATTCATTATTCGTATTGATGTTAAGCCCATTGTGCAACGAAGGTTGTAGAGTCCATTGCTGTTCAAACTATCGCAATTTAAAACAAGAATCGTAAAATATATAGTAATATAATTTATATGTATATTTTTACATTATATTTTTGGGGTTTCTCATGTTGAGAGTTGTATATTAAATTCAATTAGCCAATTTTATTAAAGTAAGTTTAATTTATGCAGGAAATGCATTTTAAATGTTCTCACAAACAGATTGTGCATCATCTTGCGATAATCCATCATTCTCAGGCTAGAAAGAATGTAATATAGCTTATAAATTCAAGCATTTTTCAATGTAACGTGATATTTAGTATATATACACATTCATATGTATTTTTTTTCTAACATTACCTGAATTATGTATGTTTTCAATAAACGACGTAATTCCGCATTCTGCCTTTGTAAAGATTCCATTTCAACATTCAACTGATGTCTTTCTTTTAATACTTTATGATATTTCTTAAGTCCAATTAATAAGCCATCCCAAAGTCGCTCCTTCTTTGCTGGAAAAATTTCACTGTAACGCTTCCAAAAATTTGTAATATCCTGAATTGTCATATTTCGAGATACAACCGTTTTTTTCTCTGTTAATTTTTCTTGAAAAGTTTGTGGCATCTCTTTCCATTTAACAAAATGATATCTTTCTACAAATTCTCGTAAAGCTCTAGTTACAAATGAAGTTTCAATTTCAAGCAAGTGTCCTTTGTCGCATAATAAACGTCGTTGCATCTGATCGTCATCTGCAAATAAACAAAATTAATATTATTTCATCACAAATATGAAATTCTCTTTAACTCTTTAATTTTATTAGTCAAATTTATATAAAAGTACACATACCTTTGACAATATCGCTAATAGATGCAAAAGAAGTTGAGGTGCGCTCCGCAATAGGAAGTAATGTTTCAGTTGGAGAACTTGGAACTGAACTACTTATACTCGCATCATCACTGAGATTAAATGATTTCTCGTCACAGATCGCTTCTTTCGCAGCGGCAATCAATTTAACCTCATCTTCTGTAAACTCTTCAGCAACTTCATCGCAGATATCCAACTGTTCAATGCTAATATCTCGAATAATGCATTTTGCTTTGACAGGACATTATTTTCTACATTAATTGATTATGTAATCGTATCTATTATACATACTCTGTTTTCAGAGAAGGAGATTTAACAGTTTCGTCACAAGTAGATCTGCTTATATCCTTGCTACATGTGGGACAATATGCATATGGTAGAAAGAAATTCAAGAGGAAGCCCAGCTCCTCCTCGGATTTCACGTTCAATGCCTAATAATAATAATACATGAAAATAAATATAATAAAATAAAAAATTGAATATATCCATTTTATGTATAGGTATATTTACCTGAAATACATTATCTAATTGTATAACCAGCTGATCCTTCACAGTGTAAGGTAAAAGCAATTCGAGCAATTCATTTTCAATCAGATAATCGCAACGATCGGCAATCTGCTTTATAATATGATTCAATAATTTCCTTTCTAAATTGATTTCTTCGACGGTATTTGCCGGTTTGTAAGATTTACATATTGCTTTTTTCTCGTCGGCCATTCTATTTTCTTAAAAAATGCTAACATGTGACAAAAATTTTTGTAATGCGTAATCGATTAAAATAAAATAAATCGTGCTACCTTCTTCTATAGTGCATATCACACTGTGATAAGATGGCAGATCTTCTTTTTTTAATAAGGTTTCTTCAGGTGGATTCCATTCCAGACCTAACGCTTCTTCATATATAACTTTATCAATAGTTAAAATCTGAAACATGTTAAAATAATATAATATCAACATTAATAATATCGAAAAATTATATATGTATACATACCTTATCAAGCAGTTCATTCGCATTTTTCTCATTCATGTCCCAAATTTGCATATATTTCTTATCATTAATGTCAGTGAAATGATTAGATTTTTTCACTAAATCCAAAATATTTTTATGCGCTTTTATGACTTGATCAGTAAGTCTTTGTATTTCAAGTCTCGTATTTTCTTCTAATTCTGTGTAATTCTTTTTCAGAGCATTGATAACATCTTGAAGTCTGTAAAAGAAGCCCCAATTTGCTGCTAATTAATTTAGCAATCTAAGGAACATGTTGCAAGTTCGCGATATCCGATTTTCTAAACTAACCGTAAGTATATTTGAGTTTAATACTGACTTATTGATTCTTCTCTTTTGTTGATTTTTTACTATAGCGTTTTCGTCTTCGCGTCGTTTAAGTACAGCGTAGCTATAATCCAGCTTTTCAATATTCATAAAACACAACGCTTTCGTGCTTTGCACCTCTTGTCGAAGCTTTTGAATCTCAAGTTCAAAACTGATTTTCTGAGCCCGAAACTCTTCTTGATGCTCGATTATGACTCTCTTCATTTCTTCTTCATATTCGCTCATTATTTCTTTTCGTCTGTCTAATCCCGCGAGACTATCCTCTTGTAATTTTTTATATAACGCTTCCCACTTCTCCGTCATATTTTCTAGCAACACTTTACGCTCTGATTCGATCACATCATTGATGAGCGATAATTCACGACGATAAGCTTTGGTCATGATGTTCATCTAAATAAAACATACAAAAGTCCTCTCAATCAATTAGATTTCTATCTGATTAGAATATTAAGAAAAGTTATACATAAATCTTACTTGATTGTCCATTCTATTGATCAATAAATCTATATCTTCATTCTGATTTTTCTGGTCATTAACAAATTTGAGATCGGCATTTTCCAATTCTTGTCGCAATTGTGCGATGACGGCGTCTTTTCTCTCCATAATTTCCAAACACCTGGCATTTTGAGCTTCCATTTCCGCGTGTATATCCAACGGATCTTTAGACGCAAGAATAGTCGACCATTTTTCATTGATCTTCTTATATCTTTTCATGCATTCATCTTCGTCTTCCTCGAGTGTTTTTAACAACCCTCTTCTGATTTTCTGCTCTTCCTCTCGTCGTTGTAATTCTCTAGCATCGTTTGCGATTTTCACGCAAGATACCTATACACACATTTTGCAACAAAATCGCGTTTAATCGAATAATTCTTTGATATCAATAATATATTGTATAAGTATATAAAAAATTATATTAATATAAGAATTTGTTATACCAACCACTTCGTCTCCTTCCATTGATAATTTTTCCAAGAGTTCAAAACTAGCAAGTATTTGCTTTTCGGTAGGCGTCTTTTCGATAATTTCTTCATCTTCGGGGCCTGCTTTTCTGCAAGAATAATAATTGTGACATTATGTCATAAACGCCAAATCTTTGAACAAGATACTTTACAAAAATATATAGTTTTAATGTCGCATATTACAATGGATTATTATATAAAAATATATGTTTTATTTAATATCAAAGTTTACGACATTTTTCTGCGTTATATCAGTTGCATAATGTAACGTAATGAACAAAATAAAAATGTTCTTACTTAGTTAACGCTTCTAGACGTCGCTGAACACGAATCCGACGTGCTAATTTTCGCTCGTTTGGATCAGACGACGTAATGGATGGCTCCTCCGAATCTTCCGCAAACTCCGAATATTTGTCATTCATTATTCATTCCCTCTCTACGAACGCTTCGTGTTGGAAACTTGGCTGTAAGTATACACGCGTCGCAAATAAATCAAGCAATATTTACGAAGATCTTGATTTATGACGTCGCGATATAATATATGTACGAAATAATTCAATCTATACACCGGAGACGAACAATTTCTTTTTTATTCCACGAATACATGAAATATCTGCGTTTGTTTGCTCAATATATTCAGTCGTCAGGTGAATGGATGTTTGTTTCCTATCAAGTACAGATATATTTCTACAGATATATCTGTGCGTTATAAAATATAATTAATGCAAAAATAGATAAAACCTAACCTTTTGGATTTATATGTATTAAAAATATTTTGAAATTTCGGATCTAAATCAGATGACAGATAACAGCTGATCCAAAGTCAGCAGTCGGTAAAGTAGGCTACAATTTTATCCTAATAATTGATACATCGCGCCGAAAGATGTCGCCACGCATCAAATTTGCAGTTGGTAGCTGCGCACAAACTCCACCGGAAATCGCCGCCATTTTCGCGCGGGCAGGCAGATGATCACGACGCGAATTACCGAGGTAAACGAATCTATCAAAATATCAAAAATTTCCAAAAAATACTTGTAATGAGTAGACACGCGTCTTCACACATTTCTACGTTATATTATACTTGTATCCGGCTTACATAACAATCGCGATTACTTGGCAAAAATCGAAGACGCGCATATAGACACACACACACACACACACACACACACAGGTATATCAGATTTATATTTATCTTGTTGAGTGCGATTATAGATAAACGATCAGATCGCGTTGTACGTGTTGCTGTTATCGTTTGGCGCGAAGGAAACAGCCGACGTTAATGCACCCGATTTATCTCGTCTCGTGCATTACGTACGTAACCTTCGGACGCGAGGAACGCGAAGTTGGGCGCTTCAATGACGATAAGTACTATCATCAATCAGTCCCACAGAAGGCCCGAGATAATTGTACCGAAACCGCTAAGAGCGATTTAGCTTCGTGACTCGATAACGGATATACGCGCGATGAATTAAGACGTAACGCGTCTCTCTCTTTCTCTCTCTATCTTTCTTTCTCCATCTACGGGCGGATTAAGAACATCGCGATCCGTAAACGTACGTCGCGTATTTGCGACACATGCTAGCTTGAATTATTAATGCCGTGTGTGTCCTCGTTCCTTACACGTTCGATTCGGATTCGTTCGATAAATGACGTTGTCAATTTTACAAACTTCCATCACGCTAAGTGACGAGTAGATTATCGCCACGATAATAGATTATCGCAATGAAATTGGATTGTAATAATGGGGCGATGACAACACGTGTACACATTAGCGTTAAACGATGACACACGTGCACGTAAAATACATTTCTAAATCGAAATATGCGTATTATGTACGAATATTTTCTTTTCCTCTAATTGATGTTTTCTGATAACACGGGAAATATAAATGATATAAATATTATCGCTTTGTAGAAGAAAGTAAATAATTTCTTCAATACGACATTCCTTTTGATAAATAAGATATCATCGACATTGAGAAAGAAGAAAGAAGTTGGAAAAGAAAACATAGCGATCCTTGTGTTGATTAGAAATATTCCATTAAAGATTATTCGCGTTACAGTTGCGGATCGAAAAACATTTTTAATAAAATACGGAATAATATATCGTGGACACGGAAAGTCGTGTATGTAAAATATCTTGACAAATATTTTTGCATTGCATTATTTTATTTGTAATTATAATATGTTGGAACTTTCAAGGCGCATTCCGCATTTTTCGTCACAAATGTCTGGAATCGTTTGATCGATCAATCGAGACAAAATACATTACCTTGTCCCGATTCGTCAATCAATTATATTTCAAAACTTTTCTAACGTCAAACGGAGTGCATCCTCAGTGAAAGTGACGTGTGTTCTCTGTTCTGGAAGGAAAAAAAAAGCGAGAAAGAAGATGTGTAACAGTCGAGCAATATCCTGTATAGAATAGAACGCAAATTTCGCCGTGTATAAATATAAATACTATACTTGAGCTACACGTCAAATATGCATATATTATCGCTCGCGGCATTCGAGATAAAATAAAATACATCCGTATAAAAAAATTAACATTTTTATACTCGTAATATACATATATACAATAGAAGGACAAGCAGGGATCATTTTCCCGCGCATATTTATTAATCTATATTAATCGCAAAATTTCCATATATTATAATCGATTAAACAAACAAACAAACAATTAAATAAATAAATGTAGAAAAATCCAGGAAAGAGCGCGAATTAATCACGACGCTAAAGAGAGAGAGAGAGAGAGAGAGAGAGAAACAAACAATAACGCTTGTAATAACGAGACGGACACGCAGAGAGTACGTGTCCGTTTTCGGACAGGGATCAGAGCTGCGGAACGGAAATCGCTTTCTCTCCGCCCGTGCAACGTCCTGCGGTCGCACGTCGTCGTCGTCGACGACGATAGAGGAGCGACGACAATCGCGCGAGAAGCATCGGACGTAACAACGGGTTCCGAGTAGTCTCGTCTCGTCTGGTCACCGCGAGGACAAGATGGCGGACGCGCGCAGGCACGAAGCTAGCGCGTCCTTCACCCTCGACTACGCGAGTCGCGGATCGTCATTACGTACATGCAATATGCAATATGAATATATGCATGCACTTTTATCCTCTACGCGTTTCCGCGTAATACGTCTCGACGAAAGGCGAGTTCCTGGTATCGCAAGTCGAATAATCGGAGTAATCGAGATATCGATATATAGTACAGTTCCTCGTTTTCGTCTGTATATAATATGTATAGTTTTGTGTGCGCTTGTTTTAGCAAACCAGGTGTTTGAGTATTTATATGTATGTATAATAAATAATAAGATGCAATTTAATTCGATCAAAAATTTGTGAAAATTTTATATATAATATATATATATATATATATATATATATATATATGACGATAATTTAAAATAAAAGTGCCTTTAAAGCGCTTTCGCAATTCGATGAATATTTGATGGGAATATTTTGTCCCACTGGCCTTTTAGAAAATATACACAATCATATACTATAAAATAAAATTTGTAAATTTATACGAAACACGATTACAAAACGCGTGGTTGAGTTAAGGACGCAAGAATTTGACAGTTCGAGGCGCGATTGACACTCTCACGGGACGGTCGATTCGAAAACATGAATTTCGAAAGTAGAAAATTTCGGAGCAATTTAGGAGAGGCGTTCCATCTTTGAACGGAAAATGCTTATCCATGCGCACGCCTCATTAATTCTTACGCGCTATCAGACTGGCACGTTTGTTTGATCGTTACTTCCTTGATTAGAGGGAACGTCACGGAGTTAAGTACTTTTATTTTCGTAATAATCCGATTGTCCGTCTTTATTCTCTCGGATAGAAAGTAGCGATGCCC
Organism: Nylanderia fulva; assembly: GCF_048542155.1. NCBI lineage: Eukaryota > Metazoa > Arthropoda > Insecta > Hymenoptera > Formicidae > Nylanderia > Nylanderia fulva. The sequence goes on along the minus strand of NW_028189835.1, from coordinate 4,919,130 downwards.
CGGGTAATTGGCCGCCCCTAAACCGGCCCTGAAGCAAGAAAGAGAGAGGTGCGGAAAGCGCTCAACAAAGATGGCGGATGGGATTTGACTCGACTCGGTAGTAGTGGTAGTGACGCAGGAGTAGGAGCGGAGCGAGAGAGAGACGCAGAAGGAATACGATGATTCAGCGGGAGACGGGAACGAAAGGGGGAGGCGCGGCTCGGGGGTTCGGGTTAGCTCGTTCGACCCGTTATCCCCTCCCTCCGTCTCGAGTCCTTTCCACCCCTGTCCTTGCTTCGATTCGAAAGAGTCTCTACCCCCACTCCTTCGCTCACGCGCAGCCTCGCCGCGTCATCCCCACCCCAGCGCCGCGCCGCGGCCTGGCGGGCGACGATCGCGATTACGAGCCACTCTACGTAGACTCGTTCCGCTCCCCTACTTCGCTCTCCCACCAGACGGCGGGACGGTGGTGCGTAGTCAGCGAGCCTCGCTACTCTCCCGCCACGGTGACGTCACTCTGAATAGTGTAGTGCAGTGAGAAGGAGCCAAAACCCAGCTCCGTCTGCGTTACATAGCCCCTCCGAGAGTGTAACCGAAGCGAAGTGCGTGAGTTTTCGATATATCGTCGAGTCGAGGAATTTCCGCGCGAGTATATCGACGTGCCCGGCCGAACGTCGTCGTCTCGGGAATTTTACGCCGCGGTGACTCGCGGCCAACTTCGCCTTACATTCGCGCGCGTCTCGGTGTACCTACGAGGAATCGAACGAGTATCTTCGACATGTAAGTGAGCTATATATATATACAGAGAGAATACCAATATATATACGTGTGTACTCTACACCCAGCCTCTCTCTGTCCGCGTGCGAATCGACGACTCGAGGGAGGATAGTGTGTTGTGAAAAAAAAAAAAAAAAGGAGAAAGTAAATCGTCTCCAAGTGAATACGTTATACTCGGATATCGCACGTGTGTATCGTGCGTGTGTCGTGTAGATGCACGCACGTACGTTGAAGTAGTGCCGCCATTTCGGAAGGTTGTTTCGCGTTAAAAAAAAAGAGAGAAGGAGAGAAGGAAACGACGTTCGCGAAATTGATTCGCGTTATCAACAGTGGGTCACGTACACACACACACACACACGCACACACACACACAAAACACACATACACAGAAGGAGAGAATTTTCGTCTCTCCCCGCGCGCGCTCGCTCGCGCGAGTGTTTTCGCTCTGGGTGCCGTGCCGTATCGTCTCGCCGTGACGTGACGTGACGTGACGTGTCGTGCCGTGTTGTGCCGCGTTATGCCGCTCCACGCGCGAGGCTAGAGCGAGGCGCGCGTGTTTCTCCACGTCGTCGGCGACACGAACGCGTGTGCGTCGCGCTAAGGGAATTATGCTACGCCGGGACGCCGAGGAGGAGGTCTCTCCCGGGCGCCCGACGAGTGGCCGGGAAGTAGTGCGTCGTCGCCTCTCCTTCGCGGGTGTGACGTGTGATTGAATGAAGGGAAAGAAAGGCGCGCGCGCGCGCTCCAGAGAGAATAATCCCCATCACGCGATCCAGTGATATACGATGTGGTGTTCTTCGGCGACGATACCGATCCTCGTAATCGTCGTAAGCGGTGTCTGCTATCAGGGCTCCTCTTCTTCTTCTTCTTCTTCCTTCTCCTCCTCCTTTTCCTCCTCCTCCTCCTCCTCTTCTTCCACCTTTCCCACGTCGGCGTCGGAGCGCGTCGCGGCGCAAGGTTTCGATCGCGAGAGCCACGTCGTCGCCGTCGCCGTCGTCGTCGCCGTCGCCGCTGTCGTCGTCGTCGTCGTCGTCGGCGCCGTGTCTACGCAGCACGCACGTGCGAGCGCTCCTTTGACGTGCCGCGTCCTCGACGACAGTATCCGTCGCGGCTGCTGCTGGCCTCGTCTCTTCGCCGGCTAGTGACTAGTGCTTGTGACCGTTCCGTTTTTTTTTTCTGTTTCGCCTGCAGTGAGAGAGAGAGAGAGAGGGAGTGAGAGAGAGAGGAGGAAAAGTGCGGGACGCGTACGATATATATATTTGTCTCTTCCGTCTCCGGTGGTGTGATATCGAGTGACAAGCAGACCGGGGAGGCGGAATTTTGTCAATTCCCGAACGAGAAAAGGAAAAGCTTTAATCGACCGAGAAAAAGAAATTTCGCGTGTTTTGTGTGCCCTTTTTGTGAAGTGTGCAGTGAGAATTTATCGTTTACCGGTCGAGGTTGTGTGTCGTTGTACAGTGCCTCCAAACGATACCACAACATCCGATCCCAAATGAAGAGTTCGGAGCAAAATGGTTAGAGAGACACGTTACCTGTGGGTTGGAAATCTGCCGGAAAACATCCGAGAGGATCGCATCAGGGAGCATTTCAAACGGTGAGTTTACATGTTGTCAACATTTCTTTCTTCTTTTGCCTATTTTTTTTTTTTTCAGTATAACGGGTGTGCGTTTTGTATGTAGCGTTTGCGACGTCCCTTAAACCCTTCGCGATCAATGCGACCTGTATGTTCCAGCTTTAAGTCCGCGTTTCGCAGATCTAGTTTTCTTGTATAATATCGATGCGATCGTATTTTATTTAAATTCGAAACATTGCAAAGGCTCGAGGCTTTCAATATGAATATATTAGAATAGCAAGCAATTAATATTAATATATAATACAAATATTACAGTACAAAATCAAACTTGAGGATAGAATTCGTTCCTTCATATCCCTAGAATCTATATATTTCGATGCAAAATAATATTTCGTGACATTAAAAAAAATCATTATGCTACATATACACATGATTGAGCACAGTTGAAAAATTTGTTAATTCTTGTGTTAATTTAACATAATATACATATGTTAAACGAAGAAATACTGTGTTAATATTTTAACACAAAATAAATGTAAAACTTCGAGTAATTTACAATAAATTTTGTGTCAAATTAACAGTTTTAATATAAAAATAAACTAAAAATATGTTAATTTTAGATTTTATCAGTCCTACTTATAAAATAAAAAATCAACATTTTTTTCTGTAAATTTGAACATATAAATTTTGTCACTAATAAAACATATATTGTGTAAAATTAAAAACAGATGCACAGTGTTATTTTTACACATTTTTTCAGTTCTTTTAATAATGTAACATTCAAGTTAAATTAACATATGTTAAGTAGGTATGTTAAATATTTAATGCAAAAATTTTAACGGGGACCGTTTTTAACAAAAAGACAAATTTTCCTACTGTGCGTAGTTTTATTGTATTGTATCATATCGATACAATCGTATTAATTCAAACATTGCAAAGGCTCTATAGGCTTCTAGTATGAATATATTATAATAGAAAGCAATTATTATAATACACAATATAATAGAAAGCAAATATTATCATACATTGCGAAATAGAACTTGAAGGATAGAATTCTTTTCTTCACATTCCTAGAATCTAATATTTTGATAGAAAATCATATTTTATGATATTTAAAAAAAAACCATTATGCAATACATACGATCGAAATTACATTTCGATTTTTAAAACAAATTTTTAGTACGATAAATGGTTCTAAACGTTGTCTAAAAATAGAATGACACGTCAAGTTTCTTTATAGCGTTTAAAATATTTTAACATTTTGATAGTTCGCGATAATAGACTATAAATTATTTTGCTACGAAGCAGCTCTACTTTTCTAAAATTGAACTGTGCTATTCTTATGCTATTGTATTCTTGTTTATTTAGAAAGCAATAAACAAAAATTATTTGAAATGAAAGTTTTTCTATTTTTATAGTGACCGAAAATTCTATATCAAATCAGCTGTATAGATTTTCCGCTGTATAGATTATCGAAAGAATTTCGAGGGACTTTTAAATAGGTACAAAATAGACTATTAGACCTTAGAGATTATACAAAAAAAAGGACGACCTTGGGAACATTACATTTGTCATGCGTAAACCTATTCATCTAACCGAAGATAAAAACTTTGAAAAGAAAAGCGGAAAATCCTGAAAACCAAAAAGAAGAAAAGATACCTAATCATAACAGAGCGATCGTGTTTCTTCAATCATCGTTCTTTGACACTATTGTAAGCGGCAACTAGAGATATCCTGAAATTGTACTTTAAAAGATCGATAAGGCAGGAAGGTTTTATCGATTCTTCGAAAGATTCCTCGGATATAGTTATCCGAAATCAGCGATTAGGCAGGGGCGCTGCCGAATTAGAATGACTTGCGAAAAATTGATAGGAGAGCAGGTAAAGGTTCGCAGAGCGATAAGGGACACAGTCGTAGTCTGAGAGTCGAGTGAGAGCAAGCGTTACGAGAAGAGAGGAAAATTAAGATCGCGAGACGAATGAGCGGGCTCCGATCGAGATTATTAGTAAGAGATTTTGTTAAAGCGTATAGGGAGTTTATAATTGCGCTTACGAATATTTTTATTTCTTTATTAATTTTGTATTGATCTTGTTGGAGTACTAGAGTCAGTGCAATAAACTTTTTTTTTGTTCTTTTCTTTATTAAATAAAAAGAATCTGTTTTTTTTACCATATATTATTATCCCTGCAAGCCTACACTATTGTTCCATAACTTTGAGAATTTTCGGGAATGTTTCTCGCAAAAAAATCATCTCTTTTTTTTTTTGATCGAATTTTCGTCGCGCGCATTCACGGATATTTATACATACATATAAACGTTCGGACGCTACATAACACGTTATATTACATACGTTACATTATATATGTACATGTATACATAAAATGTCGCGGGAGAAAAAGGGAAAAGTTGCACGGTCGTCGCATTATTTACTGGCTTGTTTTTGTTTTCGCGCAGACCCGCGACGTTATCGCTTCGATAAAGCCGAGTTTCAGGAAACACGTAAGGTGTCCCGATGTTTTCGGTACGGTCCATAGTGAGTGAGGATACGAGAAAGAAGGAGGAAGAGAGAAACGTCGGCTACACGTAGATAGGTATACACATATATATATATATATGTGTGTGCGTGTACGCGCACTCGTACAGAATCGCGTGCACACGAAGATACGAGGGCCTTGGCTCTGTCTCTCTTCTCTTCGCGTAGCGTGAGCGCGTCGTCATTTGTTTTTTCTCCGAAGTAATAATAGCTGAGGACAGCCATTTTGAGAGCTCGCAGCAGCACCGAGTTATTGTTCGACAGTGACGCTCAAACGTCGGCTCCGCGATCGCGTCTCGTCGGGCTCTTCTGCGGATATTTCATCTTGAGAAAGCAGATCGATCCATATAATTCATTGACCGAATTTTTATATTTATCCACGTTCGATAGGTGGACGCGAATTTTTGTGTATCGCGTGGCGAAGAGTTCGGAAAGAAAGCGAGAGAGAGAGAGAGAATTCACGTGTTTAATGGTTTAATGATAACTGTAAAAATTGGAAGACAAAAGCGAACGGGATATAGAATGAATTAAATATATGTTTTGTAAACTAAAAAGTTCAGATGTATAGTCTAGGAGATCGATGACATTACTTGGCTCTCGCGCTCGTTGTCGGAATCATTGTCCTCCAGTGACACTCAAATCGGGGATACGGAACACAAACTACAAATGTACATACATAATTTAATACTTCAATTTTAATAGTTTCTTACGTGTTATCGGCATCTTTACAAATTTATTAACTGAATTGCGAAAACGTTTCAGGGGTTATCTATTGAATTGCCTTTTTAATGCGATCTCGCAAATCTAGCAAATTACTTGTTTAATGTTTATAGTTGTGATATAAAATTGAACGACGTCAAAACGACGTCAGTTTTATATTTATCTTATTTATCTGAACAAAATACGCACTGCTATATCCTATATATAAATGAAAACAAATTTTAAATATACAATATATAACTAATTTTTTATATAATTTTAATTCATTCTTTTTTTTTACTTTTAATTATATCCTATAATAATGTTAGATTTAAAAATAGAATATTTTTCGAACAAATCCTGATATTCAAAGTTTGATTCCAAGATTCTAAAATTATTTATTCCTGTAAGATATAAAAACAATCCAAATTCGTTATCGGCTAGTATGAAATAACGATGAGGAGGAGAAAAAAAATTTGACACGAATAAAATATTAATGCAACTATTTAGTTACATTGCAATTATATGACACATATTTAATATGGAATATTATTTTTAACAAACAATACGCATATATACAATATAAATGCAAATTAAAATAAACTTTATATAATCAGATAAATTCCACAACTGGGGTAATCAATGATTCGCGGTGTATTCTTCACGCGTCATCATAGATTTTAATACAATTTTCCATTTTATATGCTATTTTTATGCTTAAAACGTGGATGCAATTTTCTCGAAAATATTGATGTATGAACATTCCTTATTTCTCTCGCTCTCTTCTTACATTCACATTTGCGTGGACCACGCGAGAGCACATATGTGGAACGAGAAAGCTCGCTTATAAAATACATATCCATTTCCCTTGACCCTCCGTGCGTAGGATGACAATGATCGTCCGAGAAATTGGTAGTGGAGGTTCGGGCGAGGTTGCCCGCGAATTTTCCTCGATGTTTTCAGTACGGACACTAAGCCCCGCGATCGTCCCGACTATAAATTTCTCCCCTCGAAACACGCGGCGGTAAACGCTCGCATCGCCAGCGGCGCTACACGCTTCGTGTGCCAGCTGGCGAATGCTCTTCGCTGGTGCAGTGGCGTAGCGCCGACACACATTGTCGATTCGAAACACACAAAACTTTTCAACGTACCTATATTCGACCCGCCGAAAAATACATCCGACCCGATCGATCGAATTTTCATCGACATATAGTTATCTTCCGTACTTATATATAACATCTCTAATCCGTCATTTTCGTCAAACAAGTCGCGAACTTTCGTTTCTCCTTAAAACGCGCCGCGCTGTCGTGCTGCTGACCTCAGTTAATATATCGGCGAGACGATATATATACACGAAGGCGAAAGACGATATCTCCTTATCTTTCTTTAAAATTATCGCTATCAAAGGGGGGGGGTAGAAGAAGAGGGGAATGCTGACCTCGAATCCTTCTCCGGTCGCTTCTCCCGTCGTCGAGTCGCACCGCGCGACTTCGGCCTGACTTCATGAATGAAACCGAGCGTTTGTTTCTATTACGCGCACATATTTGCAAACGGCTACTCGCAGCGGCGTGTCGCCACGTTGTTTATATTGAAGATCGCTGGAAGAACGTTTGGTCGAAGACCAAGCGAGAGAGGTGTATATACGATACGAGAGATTATTGACGCGGCCGGACTATTGACTCTTTGCACTCGGTTCTCGCGCGCTTCGTTAAAATTGTATAGACGGTCCACGTCAGACTTTAAATTAACTTCCGGGAACAATCGTATATAAATGAATTATGGAATATATTACGTTGCGGTAAAGACTTTTCGATATGGATATATACATTTTGATAAGTAATACATTTTAATTTATATATTTTGCATATGTACATACATATATAGAGTCAAACAGTTTGCCTGCGAGGAAAATTCATATTCGACAGCTTATAATTGAGATACGTAATTGCTTTTTATTTATATCGTCTGGCAGTTTTTATCGTAGAATAAAAATGAATAATACGCCAAAATCAAATATCTGTCAGTTTTAAACTACTAATTTTTGGCTTTGTTTGTTGTCACGATAAAAATTAAAAATATGTGGCATTTTTATTTGTATGCAAAAATTCACAAGATTTTACCGGCACGACAGGAGGGCACTCTTCAAATCATTTTGAGTTAAAAAAATTCTCTAAATTGAAAACTTTATGAAGCTTGTGGAACTCTAAATTCTAAAGCACAAATAAGCATTTTTATGAACGTGACATAAAATTAATACTAAATATTCGCGAATAAGTATTAATATATTTTTATACTATGTAGAATATGAAAAGAGTAAAAATTTAATTGAGACAAGTATTGTAAGTTTAACTTTGATATTTTTTCTTTTTAGGAATTTTTATTAAATGTTTATTTTTTATTACATTCTTAAAATGTTCTGTTGAGTAAGTAAATCTTTCTCTGCGCGAACAATAAATCGATGCAGTCCACTTTACAAATCTTTGTTTTACAACAAATTTTCAAAATATCTTTTTTTATTTACACAGTTAGCCAAAAATGGCATAAAAGTAGTATAAAATTTGATTAATCTTTACTCTTTTCAAATGGGATTAAATAACAAAAATATACCGTCGCTTGTTTTAATATTTAGCAATAATTTTATTTCACATTCATAAAAAAGTTATTTTTACCTTAAATTGCAGAGAGTGTCATAGTTCCATAAATTTTCATTTTAGAGTCCATTGTATCAATATGAACTTTTTGACTCGATATCAAAGAGATTCAGAAACCTCGCGAATCACCCTTTCTTAAGCATATATTTTCTAGACGTGGTATATTTCGAATTACATTATCCGCGTCTGGCGGGGATCACCTCATCTCTCAAGTTCCTTTTTACGGAGAGAGATCCCGAAAACTACTCGCGCGTCAAATACATACCGTATATATCTACGATATGTAACGTGTGCGCGATGTTGTTACGTTTACAATTCGTACGTGCACATATGCACGCACAGTGCGCGAACATACACGGCCCGCTTAGATTATATTTACAATTTGCATACGTGGAGGGCATATATTGACAGAGCGCCGAGGATGTGAGCGCGCGCGCGCGCACGCGTACACACACGTATGTATATGCGCGCGGGTTGCCGGCGTATTTTGGTATATTGATCGCGCGTGGTCGGCCATCTCGCCCCACCTCGTATCCTACCGCGCCCCTGCACCCCGACTCCACCCTCTGGATACCCGTCGCACCCGAGTCCTCGTGTTTCCCCCTCGAGACGTCACCCATCCCGAGAACCTTCGCGGCAGTCCAGACACGTATTTTCACGTGTGCCGATAATAATGTACGCGGCGTTGTCACACATGGACAATATATTTTTACTCTCGTCGCGCCGCTCGTTTTCGTAACTGCGATTGCATTTCGCGACATCTTAATTCCCACTCGAATTTCCTACGTTGGAAATTATTCTAATATATATCACAGAAAAAAATGAATCCTTGATTCAAGTATATTTTTATTCTCGAACGCTATTTGATTGATTTAAGCATAGAATGATCTTTGTAATCACAAATTTTCATTTGCCTTAATAATAAATAAGTTTGTGTGTGAAGTATATTTTATCCTTGAGATTATATTTTTGTTTTAAAAATCGCATATGGTAAAAACAAACTTAGTCACATTCGAATTAAGAATTATATCGCTTATATCCGATGCTCACTTGTCCTTGCAATATTTATAAGTAAATTTCAGCTTCAACCAAGAATATTTTGTACTTTGTTTTAAGGATAAATTATCCTTTATCCAAAATTATTTATATTTGGCGCTATTATAAGGATAAAATATACTCGAATCAAGGCATATTTGCATTCTTTCAAGGATACTGTTTTTTCTGTGATCGTTCCGAGGAACTTCTCTTGGAATATAACAATTTTTATATATTCCTGAAAATCGCAGATTATGTGTAACTATACAAGTTAAATATAGTTTCGTCGTTAGGACTGATAATTTTTATTTATATATTTATATGTGTGTATTCTCACACTTACGATTCTCACCGTATTATTATTTCTCGGAAGATTGCTAAAAGAACGCGCCCTAATTGGATTAGATGAAACTTTGCGAGGAGAAAGCGTAGATTCGGATAATGCTAAACTTTTCTAAGTATATGAAACTTTCTTACATAGTATCGCAAGTGACGCGAGATTCTTTAACCTTGCAAACGAGATGTCAACGTAACATAAACACTACTCAGGGTCGAAGAACGGTCGGGATAATCAGAACTTTGCTCCCCTGATGCATTGCGTCGATGGGGTGAGGTTAATTGCATGGCAAACGCAGACTCGGAAAGGGGTTTAATGCATGTATAACGGAAAAAGGAAAATTTTCCTAGATCACACTTCCCTCGTCTCTCTTTCTTGTTAGGTGCGTTTTATTATTCATATAATCGTGTCTATCTTTTTTTCTTATATATAAAATTATATTCTTGTGGAAATTTTTAATTAGAGAAAAATATAGGAAAATTTTAATCGTAAATGTATGCGCGTAAAAAAAAAATTAATTTAAGAAACAAACATTAAATTCATAATAACAATATTTGTGACGAAATATATTAAAACTTTTGATATTTGATTAATAACTTGCTTTATATGTATTATTTGATATTAAATAGCATGAAGGAGTAATATGCAATTATTGCCATACACATACAATATGTCTGGTATTTATCAGTATTTATGCAAATATTTATTCAACGAAATCGCACATGTTAATTGTTCTGCAATGATGACTGTGATTAAAGAGATATACTGATTCGGCTGATGAAATAAATGAATGAATTACACGTACATATATATGTACAATGATTCTAAAATAAAAATATAATACTGAATAGAGAGTAAAAAACTGTGCAAAAATGTGAATGTATCTCTACGTTTACTTAGTACTTTATTTTTATTTTTACTTGCATACTTGCATTTAAATCGAATTTAATCACAATTTCCTCGGATTTTATACGTGTGAAAAATAAAGAAGAATATATTAATTTTTTAATATACCAAGAGTTTCGTCAAAATTGAAAATATCTCGTATGCAGGTTTGTACAATTTAATATTTAAATAGACATTAAATATATATAAAATATATATTAGCTTTAATAATGATGCTGCCTAATAAGATACAAAAAATAAGATTATATACTCTCGAACGTCGAATCGACGAAAGAAATTTCAGAATTTTATTTCTAAACTCATGTGATGAAATTAGGCGGGAAGAGAATCTTTCGTGAGCAAAAAAGACTCGTTCCACCAGCATTATTCCTTCTCCGAGAATGGCCAAAGAATGTTCGTTATTTTAAACCTGCGAGCAGTTTCAGCCAGACTCGAGTCTGTCCGAGCACCTGCGCACACGAGAGGCGATACCGTCAAATTTCTTAATCCATCGACCCTGTATCTGCCGACCCGTATCTGGCGACCGACCGGTATTGCGTTTCACGGCGCGGCGTTTCGCAGCGAGGCAACGCAATCGCTCACCGCTTCGCGTTTCGCGCGGATCGATGCAGCACGTATCCTCGCCGACAAACAAATATAATGTATGGCCGCGTCGATCGTTCTTTCACGTACGCACATGACATCTCTCGTCTTGGCCTCTCGAAGAGTCTCGAACGTCTCGAGGAGTCGAGGAAGTCGCGGAAAAGATAATGGGTTTGTAGAAGCCGCGTGAAAAATCTTGAGAAATCTCAAGTCGATCGCTGACCTTAAATTGGAAGGGGGGCATTTAAGTTCAATTGAGAGTAAATAATTTATTCTATGAATTTGTGACGCAAAGATGAGCCTGAAATTCGAATATATGGTTAAGTAACTTGAAAAAGAATCTATGTTCAGTTATAAGCTATCCAATATATTTACGGAATGAGGATAATTAATGTCAATTTTATTGTTAAAGCTGTAAATTAAATATCTTTAATTTTTTTTCTATTCGAGTCGGAATAATTTGGTGAAAACATTGGATATTTATTTCATTATAAATTGCATAAAATAAAAAAGCGATTTATTAAGTAATATAGTAAATAATAAGAAGTGATGGAAAAAGAGAAATAAATTTATATTGTAGAAAAAAAAGGAAAATGGAAAAGGACTGAATTCGTAATTCTGTAAACGTGTGCGCAAAGCACGCATCAATCATTCTTTTGCGGGTTTTCAATTTCGTGAAAGATGACAGGAATATGAAACGCGTTATTAAATCTAAATTTTGGTTACATTCCAATACCTATCACGTAAAGTCTGGTTTGTATTTACGATGTATACTGAATCATTTTGTGTTATTTTAATTTTTTTATTTTGTGTAATTTTGTGTAATTTTGTGTACAATTCATATAGACGAATATCCTATGCTTATAATACTACTCCATGACAAATAAAATAAAATAAATATGTGTATATATATATATATATATATATATATATATATAAATTAATTAATGAATATATATATATATAAGATATATGAGATATATTAGTCATTTTATTCTTATATCACAAAATTGACATTGATTATTCACGATCTGTATATATTGAATAATTTATTTATGCATAAAAAGTACTTGGAATGCAATTAATTGCGCGATGGCAATTTTTACGTAATATGCAACATTACTGAAAATCATATATTATAATAATAATGAACTTTAGAACGTAGCATGATCTGATGAATGACGTATGTGCATACGTCTGGTGTGCAATTACATAAAATATGATTTCTTTATCGTTTTTGTGCTATTTTATTAGATATTACTATGAATGCTTGATAAAATATTTTTACAAATTCGATATATGAAAGATTCTGATTTCGAACGAAATAGAGAAAAGAGAAAATTATTAATGCAATAGCACAATGCATTACTTATTTAATAATATACTTGTGCAATACAAGTATCTTAAGAATTCTATTAAATCAATATCAAAATTTAAATCACGCTGATATAAAAATGCATAAAAATAACGGATTTTTAAAATATATTAAACTTTATCAAAAAAAATTTTCTATTAAGAATCACTATATTTCGGCTAAACGAAATAAATATTAAATTTTTCATTTCGGTTTCTTGTTAGTGCATAAATAACTAATAATTGTTAAATTTTTGTTTTATAAAAGAAGAGACCAGTTCAATGTTTCGTAAGATCCGCTTTAAATCAGAAGCTCAGTGCAATAGTTGTTCTAAAAATCACAACAAAAATAAAAAAAAGTTAATATAGTTTCTCATTATATATGATTTTCATAAAAGAAGTAAATACTTTAGAAAATCAGCTTATCACATTTAATGAACACACATAATAAGACGTATTTCTAAAATTCATTCGATTTTTTAATTTTTTTATAATTTGATCTCTGTTATGTCTAACGCTTTATTTAAAAACAATTTTACAAATTGCAGATTTTTATCTTACTTGGAAATTTCTCTTCTTTAATTCTGTTCGAAATTTTGATATCTCGACACGACTTAGATAGATAAAATAATGATTTGCAATCACTATTATCATACAGTTGTGTTGATATAACGTATCGTCGATATCACGGTATCAAAATAGTTTACGATATGTCAGTCTATATGTAATATGCGTTACACGCGTGTACAACCGCTTACTCGTCTATAAAGCTTTATTTTTAACATATGCTCTGAACGCGATAGCACGTGCTTGCACAATGAAAAATTGTTATTTATTTTAAAGAGTTAAGTAGTTAAACATCTATGCTGCAAATATCTTTGTAACTACCCTCGCTCTAAGGTACGCAACGAAAGTGCAAGTAGAAACCGTGTAAAGTTAATCGATCAGCTGTCGATTTTGGGACGTGACGTACAATGACGTGACGAAATTGGCGAAGTTTGTATGTTGTACATACTTTGCATTGTGCATCATTACCGTCATCACTGTTTCACTCGTTATTGATTTTTTTTTACATTTTATTGCGTAGAAAATATATGACACAAATATATATGCATATCTTTTAGAAAAGTTTAGAAAGATTTTATAACTCGTACACTAAAAAAAAGTTTGTTAAATTAACAAATTTTTCGTTCAATATGTTCAAATGAATTATTTATTTGAAACAAATAAATATTTATTTCTCTATATCAAATAAGTATTTTTATATCAAATAAATATTTATTTGTTTCAAATAAATGATTTGTTTGAACGTATTGAACTAAATATTTGTTAATTTAACCAACTTTTTCAGTGTACATTATCTGAGTCGTAAATGTGTTACTGTCGTTTATATATTATTTCAGTATCTTCTATCTATTTCTCTATTAATACATGACGAAAATATACAAAATTGATTTTTATTTTTAACTATAAATTGCATCTCATTATTTTCTTTAAGGCATTCTTTAAGCAATATATATATATATATATATATATATATAAATATATATATATATATAATAACCAAAGAGAGGAGAACATTTTTCATGTGTATACTTGTGACTGCTTATGCTCGCATTTGCTTTCGTTAAGAAATAAAAATATATCACATTTTACTTATTGCAAAATCAAGAGATCGTTAAACAAGAATCTACGAAACAAACATATATGTTATTATGATACTTATTTTTTAATATGTGCTATAGACATGGCTTCGTGCTATGCACACATTTAAATTATGCTTGCATGGCCAATTAATATTGATACAAAACATCGTGTCAACTGTCAATATTAGATTACATTCAGCTATTTGTTTCCCTGATATCGCATATTTGTCGAGACGGAATGAATTTTTAAGGACATCAAGAGGTTCCAAAGAACTGACTTTCACAATTGAGACCGAATTTAAAAGAGATAAAGTGTTTCTTAAAAACATCAACTGTTGCAAGTTTCACTCATGTTTCTTTTTGCGAAACGCGTATATTTCGTTGTCGATAGATTATAAAATATCACTCTAAACACTGAACATTGAATATAAAGTGTATGAATCAAGGTCGATTTTAATCGCCTTCTTACTCTGGTAAGAAATAAATAAACATCTGCAATACGGTTTGTGTAACATAAATAACAATTTGAGCAATCATTGAATCCTTTGCGTATTATGGAATTGTACATGGTATGTATGGAATTCAAAAAATGCCACATCAAAATGATTTATTTTATTACACAAAACCTTATACGCATCACATCTGTTTAACTTTCAATAGAAAATATTTTAATTTTGAATCTGGTTTTTGCGAATGTCACAAATCATATAAGAGAAAAGGCTTTAAGCATCTGCGCTTATGCAATATAATGCAAAAGATTTTATCTAGCATGATAGTTATATATCGATATATTTTTGCGAAAAATATAAGCACACAATTTGTTCTCTTCTATACGTAATATATTGCATATATATCTAAACGAACGTATGATTAAATATGACTTGCTTTAATAACTTTAATAGCTCTTACATTAATGATAGTTAAATTAACAGTTTTTTTGTACTTGTCAATATCTTACATCGACAACTTAATCAATATTTTCTCGATCAACATTCCACTTTCTCATGCAAATAAATGTTGAATATCTCTTTGTGAATAATTTTTTTAACAAATTGCATTGCTACTACGTGATGATTAGTGAAACGAGTGAATGGAGCAAATTTCTTTTGCGCGTGCATTTTAATAGTGTAGACAGTAGTAAAAAAAAAATATATATATATATATATAAATCAGTTATGCCTTTTAAATCTTTTTCTTGTGCATTTGCCTCTCAAGCTATTTCAAATATGGAGTTATTTTGAAAGAGATTGATGTTTCGCACAAGGAGATTAATCCGTCTGGTAAGGTCGGGTCAGGTTCAATGAACTCTGCGTGCAATTAAATTTTAAGGACATTTAAGAGATAGCATTTCAATACGAATAAAGCGAGAGGTAATCTATATAAATCGTGTGAAGGCTTGATTTTTACACTCGAGTGTGTTATCGTCTTGCATTAGACATTTCGATGCGCACTTTCTTCTTCTTCTGGATTTATATCCTCGTTTGTGTTCCTGAGTGTTTATTTTTCATGAGAGAAAGAGAGAGATTTTCAAAGCTAGTCCAAGAAGTAAGCACATGAGTCAGCTTTAGAAATTTTCTTTCGGTAATGCTTTAAATTGGATACCATGACACGTATTTTCGTTTCATGTCATTGATACAATAACCCAAAATAATTAAAATAACGTAATTTCTTTGAGGAAAAAATATAATGTTAATGATAGTTGAGATATTTTACAAAATACTCTGCTAAATCTTTCGCACTTTTTATTCGTAAAATTGATTAACTTGAAAAGGACTTATTTTTAGAAAAAGTATTTGTCTTTTTTATGCTAATAGTTTTCGATTTATGAGTGAATTCTGGAAATTTTTAAATAGAATTCAATATGAAAAGCCAACACGATAAAATTTCATTTTTTGTCGCACTTTGTTGTGGAATCTGTTTTAATGTAACTCTCATTCGAGTATAACAAAAATGTTGGAAGTTTCTACAATCGGAAAAAAATTTTTATTTAGAATTTTCGATGATGTTGCCAGTAATCTTTTTGATTGTGAGATTAAAATCGGCAATGCTGCCTTGATCACGGGTCCCTAAATGAGTGTGCATGTTTTTTGCAGATTTGAAGGTCTCATCCTTCGTCTTATTGTTGAGAACGTAAATCCGAACACTTCGAAATAATTGGGTCATTTTATACCTCTTAAAATATGCTCATGTTCCGCATGATTTTTCTTATATCAAAATGCTTTAGCATATTACATATTAGTATTACAGAAGTATTCAAAATTCTCTCATATTATATATTTAATTTATTTAACATATTTGCTTATAAGCTTCCCACTGACGCATTTACCAAACTGTATACTTGTTTTATCAATATTATCATATATTGTTATATGTCATGCTTCCTACATGATTATAAATGCTCAGGGAAAGGATATCTGACAAGCTTCGTAACGTGAATTTTTTTATTGTATGATATGTAGAATTATATGAAGAGAATTTTTTCATAAATTATTCATTATACATTTAATTCTTTTGTGCGAATACATTGATCTACTGAACTGTAACTATCAAAATATTTGAAATATCTACCACATTTTGAATTTTAATTAATATTATTTTTTGCAATATATATTTACTTTATTTTATAAATATATATTTTAATAGAGTATTTTTTAAAGAGTGCAATGATAGTAAGGTCGGCAAAAACGTAAACTCGTAAAGTATAACGCTAGGAACAAAGAGAAGACCGTCTTTCTCTTACACTTCTCGTATTCACAATCAGATTGTATTTTTCAAGCGTGGAATAAGTAGAGCGGGGGCTTCTCTCGTCTGAAACTGCTCGAGGGGACTGGTTAATTCAAGATCCGGAACCAGTCCGAGACATCCGGACCTGTGTAGGGCCCAGATTTTCAAAGACAAAGGAAACCGCCATAATAGGTCCCTCTAGCTCCCTAAATAAGGATAAAACCGCCTTAGGCTAAAAATATATGATGACGAAAAATTTCTATCTTACATAATGTAATAAAAATAAAATCTGTAAATTAATTAATATGAGCATATAGAAATTTCTAATTAAATATAATTTAAAAAATTTCTTGATAAAACTCGGAATATTTTTTTCATGATGCCACTATACAATAAATATATAAGTCATATGTCTAATATTTTTTTGTGATACATTCAGTTTATCAAACATATACCGCGTTGTAGCCGACTGTTGAACGCATCTTTTTATCATAAATTACGCAAATTTGCATAATTCATTACAAATTTATAGACATAAAATCAACTTTTCTTCAATAATGTATTTCTTTCAAAAAGCTATTATAAAGAACTGTTGAAATGGAAGTTTTCTCACGTGATTCTCTAAAATATTCAGTACAATGACAGCTTTAAATTGATCTCTATTATCTGGTCATTGTTATTTTAACGCAAGCACGAGGATAAAAAGTCTTGCCGTTATATACGTATGATATAAATTCATGTCTCGTAACATCTGCACAAAAGTGCGTCATCTGTATACGCTATAATCCTCGTGAGCTAAATTGATAACAAACGAGATACTTTAAATTCTGTATTTCTCGAGCATTACATAACATTTGTATTTATTCATACAATATATTGAGAAAATTAAGAATATCGATTATATCGCTTACAATGAGCAAAATGTAGTAACTTCTTACGTCATGCAAATTAATTGAAGTAATCTTTGTTAACATTTTTGTACTAGTGACATAATCAAAATAAATACTAATCGCATTAATTCAAATATTCTAGTCTAATCTTGTTAAATACAACTTTATTATATAAATTAATGAAAAACGTAATATATATACAACTTTTTATTGTAGAAAAGTAACTTTATATATTTGCGTAATATAATGATAAAAGAACAGAAGTAATTTTCATATTAATTTCACATTAATTTCACATCAACAAGTTATGTTTTTTCTCATCTGGTTATCTCGTACAACGAATTGAAAAATTATCAGGTTGACGTACGGTAGATCCCATCGGGCAAGTTAGGGATTAATCGGGATAGATTTATCGTAAGTTTGTTGAAATTTAGTTTTGTACGGTGGATCTCCTTCGAGAGAACTGCTGCGAGCTTAGCGAGGTTCCTCGCTGGAGCAGGCAAGCAAGCAGACCGACACGGTACACCGGTTTGACCTGGCAACGTCGCTCGTACAGATCTGGCAACATCGCCAGGCTATTATGTAACACCCGGCAACGTTGCCGGGATATACTCCTCTCTCGGGGCGGCGAGGAGAGAGACGGGTGAGAGCTGGAAGGAGTATCGCCGGAGGGGGTAGAGGGATGGAGATAGGGGCGAGGGGTATTATATACGATAGGACACACATATATATATATATATATATATGTATATATATATATGTATATACATGCGTATATAAGTGCTTGCGTGTGTATGTGTGTGCGTGCAAGTGTATGTATATGCAGGATACGAGTTTCCCACCCTTTGCCACCGTTGCTGCGTCACGTTGCAACCCCTTGTCCATAGTGTTGGTTATATAGGAGACCCGCAAGCCAAATTCGGCGACCGAATTTATTTCAAAAAAGAGGAGAACGTTGTATGGTGGATTTTAAAAAAATCTCTCGGAAGAGATATTTGGTTCATGAATATTGGTGTTAATCGTAGATTTTGATCAAATTAACTATAATGAAAAATGTAGAAAATTTCTGTGCACTAAACAACGCGTGCATACGATTGTGCATCAAAAAATTGCAGATTTGCTCGATATAAGGATTGTAGGAATGAGTGTATCTTATATTTGTCTGCGTGAGAGAAACATCAATGAACAAATATTTAAACATTTAGAGAGAAACGAAACTTTCATCGGATTAAATTAATGTTGAACAAGTCTCATCCGCAGGAGCTATTTTTATTTTAATTAGAAACATAACGAATGTCGCGAAAGTTCGTTTATTGACACATGTATGATATGGCTTAATAGATAGATGCACAAGAATATTATAACACATTGATGCATAGTTTTGCTTTAGATATCTAGATTAGGGTTATTCTTTGAAGTACATTATTATTCAGAACACATCTATCAATCTATTTAATTTTAAATTACATTTTTATGTTATTGATCTATCACACATATTGTATTATTTTAACATCTAATTTTTAATTAAATTATACTTTGATTATATTATATATTTTTTTCAATATAATACGATAAACTAGATAAAACTAGAAGGTGAATGGAATTTTCAATGAAAAATTCTTTTCTTATTTAATTTCATTACTTCAACTTGCTCTATTCACTTTTTTGCTTCGCAAAGTAATGAAAAAGTAATGCAACTTCTTCATGCTTCTTCTTATAACTGTATTTGTTAAGAAAGGTAGAGAAAGAGAGGGGTAGGTATTGGTTAGTTCTTTTTATGCTGAAATTATTCAAGTCGACGTCAATATCGATAGTACGTATAAGAAAAATATTACGAGATACCGATAAACATTAACATTATAACAGAGTATAAAAAACAAGAATTAAGCAATTATTTATTATATATTTGGTATCCAATCGACGCATCTATTCTTATTTCATAATAAATAATTTTTGTACACGTAAATATATCTGTTGATCAATGATGTCGAAAAAGAGAGAGAGAGAGAGAAAACCTTAAAAATAAAAAATGATGCAGGCTTTGATCAAAACTTGCATTAGTACGAATATAAAAAAATAAATTATACATATTATTTTTCACAAGATAAAAAAATCTATGTGAAAAATCCATCTTTATATCTTTTTGCGTACGTAGCAGGATCCATGAATAAAAAAGTTACCTTACATTTTTCGCTAATACTGAAAGAGCATATTGAGCACGCGCACTTTGATCTCTACGAGATACATGTTTATCGATAATCCAAGTGTCTCTTTCTCCTCGAGCTCATCCCATTGAATTCGGCGGCTGCTTATTTTTACGGTCGCGCGATATATTGTTTTGACATACGATGTAACGTGTAACGCAAGGGAAAATAACTGTCCGATCGTTCTCTTAGGTTTCTTGCAAAGTGAACGCTCGACGTAAGAGGTCATGAATATTGCATCTGACCGAGTGCCACGTCTCTTTCGCGACGTTACTCGCTTTCCCGCCGCGTGTTTCTGCTTCGAGTCACAGTTTCGTTGAGGAATCGAAAATTCATTCAGAAGTTTCGCAATTACAAGTCCGCTCGCATGTTTAGAGAAAGCGAAATAACACACCGCCCGCTACTACTGTTGCGTGTATCGGACAACTGCTAGAGGAAGACCACCGTCTTTTCATGTGTAAAGAAAAAATACGGAATTGTCAAATTATATAACAACTGCGCTAAAAATGAAATTATACTAGAATGGCGCGTAAAAAAAACTTGGCGCCAGGAAACGCAATCATTAATCGATTTCAAATCCTCGTATGATTTCTTTCCATCGATGAAGCATATGAATGCAAGTCTTGGAGGTAAAAGCGAACGTGTGTTCTCTCGCATTTCCGGGGATATTATCGGGATCTTGTCGATCTACTTCAGGACAAATATCGATATTGAATTGTTCGTTTTGTAGAAAGCGAGATATACATACGTATACGCGTAGCAATGACGTTTAAAACGAGAGACGCGTGCGAGCGCATCTTTTTTTTAAATTTCCAATGCTTTATCTGTTTTTTTAGAAAGCGCGTTCAGACGAGAACTATTATTATAATTTGCCATAAACACATTCAGGTATATGTTACTGTTTTACCGATTTCAAATAAAACGCGAGAGAGCCGACTCGCGTATATGTGCTGCTGTGTGTTTTACAAGTTATTTTCGTACTAATTAGCCGGGAGCATGCTTTTTACCTCATGCTTCCAACACTTCCAACATCGTTATTTTCCCGCGTTTTGCATGGCAAAATTATAAAAGTCGTTTATTATTTTTGATCATTATATCTTTGCAGTATAGGAAAGGGAAAAAAATGTCTGCGGTGAATTGAAACGTGTAGCTTGTTTTAAAAAAATATATATATATATTTCTAAATATATATCTGAATATATAATATATATTTCTAAATATATATATATATATATATATATATATATATATATATTTAGGGAATAACATATGTGGCAAAAATCCAGTTTTCGACGTTTTCCAAATAAAACCGTGTATATATATATATATACACGGTTTTATTTCGAAAACGTCGAAAACTGGATTTTTGCCACATATGTTATTCCCCTTGACAAAAAAATAAAAATTACGAAATAGTATATCTCCTTTCTAAAATTCCCAATTCCGAATATCTCCTCAATAAAATGCCTCGGATATATATTTTCTACAGGTTCAGATTTCGATGAAAATTCCGATTGACAGCCCGTTAGTCGTCCGAAAAATCGTCGTACCAGGCCACGTGCCGGTCATCGTTCCAATTCGAATCTTTCCAAAGTTTCGGTAAAAACATCCAGCGTTTTGCTTAAAAATCCGAGAAACGAGTCGCGAACTCTGAGAATAGAGAAACAAAGGAGAGAGAGAGAAAGCTCACGTTGGGAAGTAAGAGACGAAGAGAGAAATCGCGCCTTCTTTGGAACGTTTTTAGGCCGGTCTCTCTTACGCGTCTGTTGTTTTGTAGTTCAACGACTCCTTCGCCTCTACCAGCTACCATCTCCGCACACGCTACTGCCTCCTTTACTTCCTCTTTCTCTCTTTCTCTGCCTCGTCGCGGAGAAAGAGAGAGAGAGAGAGAGAGACCTCCGTGTACGCGGAGAAAACCGACCGACAAAACGAGGCGTACGTACACGTACTGCCGTGTGTCTGCTACAAAATACTGGTCAGATACGGAAGGAGCAGTACGGCACGATGCACCACGAATAAATATTCATAAGGGCCATGAGCGTAGGACCGCAGGACTTTCGTAAATCTCGCGCGACCACCGAATAACGAATGAAAACGAGGGATAGAACGGAGGAGATTGCAATCTGATGTTGAAGTTATAGATGACCGTGTAGACTCTGCTACGTATAACGCTAAACTTTGCATAGGTACACTCTTACGTTGTTATACAGGGTGTCTAGCGGTCAGGGAAATATGGAAAACCGCCGGGCATTGTCAGGGAATTTTATATCTGGAATTGTCAGGGAAAAAAAGACAGGAAATTTTACTATTTATCTGGATTTTTCACATTACATTCTACATTTATCTCAATAACTTGGAATTTTTTATTAAATAAATATAAACTTTTCCTTGACTCCCAATTTTCTGTGTTGTTAAAAATCGTTTCATCTACAGCATATTCGTTAATTTATATTTTCATCGTCGTGTCATTTTATTTCAATGTTTGATAGAGACAAAACTAAAAAATTTATAATTGATTCAAATTTTTGTTTTAACTTTCGAACCTTTTCATTGTTGACAAAAATATCTCAAGGATTTCGCATGATTTAACATTTAATTGATTTATCATATAGATATATGCAAATTATATATTTGGAGAAAATAAAACTAAAAAGTCTGGGAAAAAATAAATTTCTGGTCTTGGAAAATCTGAAAAAATCAGCGAATTTTTCTTATCGAATCTGCTGGACCCTGGTAACGCTAAACTTTGCATAAGTACACTCTTTCACGTTGTTATATCTTGACGAGGGCTGAGGTAGATGTGGTTTTGCCTCATTTAGATTTTGCTGTTGCAAAAATAATCTTTATATTTGTCTGCAACAATTACAATTATCTTTTATGCATTTAAATTGCATCAATTTCATTTCTTGCGTTAAGTAATATATTGTTAATAACTCTTAATCTTGTGATTTTCTGGAAAAAATATATATATTTGAAAATATAAAGAACCCGTTATCAAAGAAATTATTTCTAAAAATATTTCTCAAATATATGTAATTTTCAAGTTTATTAAATTACCGTAAAAATATATATATATATATATCTAGTATTCATGCTTTCTTTATAATCTTTTTCCAAATCATTATTTTGATTCCATACATTTCCATTACATTGGCACAAGAAACTAATTAATTACGCATTAACGAAAATGGAGGCAAACGAACGTCCTTTCCGACACGAGCCGTTATAATTTCCAATCGAAGTACAGAGAACTCTAATCGCCACTCCCTCAACGCATTTGTACCCTCATAATTGAGGAAATTAAAAGCACCCTACGCCACTGAAAAGGGCCGCTCTCTCTCTCTCTCTCTTTCTCTATGTTCTCCTTTCATGTTAAGCTCTCGTACAATCTCCTTTCCTCTTTCTCTATCGCGTCGCACTCGAGCTCATAAAGGTTAAATACGTTTGGCACATTGCAAGAAGGTGGGAGGAAGCGAGACGATGCTCTTAATGACCCCTTGCACCTGCGATGTGTCTCTCGTTTGCGTGCATTTCTGATATATCATGCGCGATAATATCCGCATACAAGCTACATCTTACGAAACCGTAAGGAATATCTTATAGAGTCGTAGGAATTAAAAGGGATGATCTAAAACATAGGATATAGCGCAACTATCGTCACTTCCCGTATAAATTTTATAATCAAATTTTTCTCAATTATCTTTAGTTTTTTAAAATTAAACTTTTATTAAAAATTTGGTTGAAATCATTCATTACTTGAAATATTTTTACTTCTTTAACCGTTTAGAATGAAAAACGAGTTATCACGAGAAAATCGCATTGATCGAGAAAATACGCGAACGAACAGACATAATTCTGAAACACTATATAAACATAGCATATCATCGTCTTTCCGCATCGTGTAACGTACCTATATGTTGCTCTCACATATTGTGTGTGTATATATATATGTATATATATATCGCACCCGCTGTACACTCACCTTTCGGACGTGTATATTGGCGCAGAAGCTTTCCTGGCTCGACTAAACGAGCGTCGTTCCTACTACCGGCTGGCCGTGACACACTTATTCCGTCGACACAAGAGAGCAGAGTACCAACCGTCACGAAAATCTCACGAGTTTTCAATCGCGCGCGGTCTTTCACCGAGAGGATGAAATCCGCCTTTCGTAAAGACATGAATCCGGCATCGCTGCACAGAAAATGATAAATCTAATTTTTCATGTAGAATATATATTAGAAAGAAGATTTTTATGAATTTTCTTAATATTGTATTTTCATTTTTCATCTCAAAAATTATTAATTGACTTTTTTCAAAACATAATATTAAACATTTCAGTAATCTTAGAATTGTAAGTTTTACATTCAGATATCTGAAATTCTTGTATCAAAGTTTATCATATTTTTTTACATTTATCAAAGTTTCGAGAAGTTAAGAGAATCTTTTTTTTGTTTAATTTGAGGAAAATTTTATAATAAAAATTAAAAAGTGTAAAAAATAAGATTTAATTAGATTCTTATTAAGCAAATATTAATTCTAAATAATGTTCGAATATTAAAACTCTTTTTCTCTTTTATTTTTAGATATTACAAAGATTTTTATGTCTTTATAACATATAATTCTGAAATTTACGCGATTTTTATTCGTAATTATGCATATATCTTTAACGACTAGCATTAGCATTTCATCCTCATCTCGATGGAAAAAATCCAGTGTCGTGGATAATGATGCGATTGCATGGTGCAAAGTTTTATCCTTAATCGTTCGCGTGTTTTAGATATGATGCGATTTTCTACGACCGACAATTATCTGATAGAAGGCTATCATTCACACAAGAAGAAAATATATGGTTATTATATTGAAATTTTACCAATAACATATAAAAGTTTAATTAACAATTGAAATGCAATTAAAACTTGTAATTAGGTATAATCATAATGTAAATGATATATATGTACATGTGTGTGCAAAATTTAAAAATGGAATTTTGCCATATAGAGTCAGACAGCTGACAAGTCTGAATTTAGAAAATAGCGAAATAAAGTTATACGATGACAAGAGCACAAAGCTGATTATATTTGTTTGTAATGAATATTACTTCTCGAATTTTTTCTTCGCGATAGTTTATTCAAATTTTTGGGAATTAAGACACGATCAAACAGTTTAACCATTATTTTATTCAAACTCTGTATACGTTTTTCTGATTTAAAGTTTAAATATTTCAAACAGTTTGACCACGTAATGAATCTAAATTTGTGTCTGAACTTTATTTTAGAGAGAAATTTTACATAGATATTTTTCCAAAAATGTTTACTAATTTATTAATATTTACTGATAAGTATGTATACACATTATCGTCAATGAATTATTTTACATATCTATTTTAACTAACTTTAATGAAAATGATGTGTAATAATTATTTTTAAAAAGAATGATGTAATGTTTCTGTAATTTTTATAGTATTTATTAAATATGTTTTTTGTTAATATGCTAAATGAAATAGTCATTGAATTTTGCATGGAAAAATAATGACGAACATTTTCATTAATGCCAATGGAAATTAACTTTTCAAGGCGCTATGTTTTAAAATAATTCGTGACTCGTTAAAAATAAGCTCGTCACCTCGCCGAAATATCGATAAGTAATTTATCAGTCGCCTGTCATCGTATATCTCGAATGTGTCACGACCCGTTTTAAGACACGACGATTTAATGGCTCACCAATTTGTTTGCAAAATATCGTATGCACTACCGTGTCATTAATTCAACTATAAAAAAAAAGAAAAAATACCGTAAGAGCATGAGAAACACGTGGCGAAATATTAGACGATGCGAGATGGGTCGGTTTATCGTTACCCGACGACATTGACGACACGTGTAAATCGCCGTAATACCCGGCCGTCCATTATAAATGAATCAGCGTGATTTGATGCATGGGTATTTACGACGAACACGTTTAGAAACTCGCTGTATAATGCGAGAGTATTGCGCGAGAGGAAATGCTAGTGCTTAAAGTCGAAGGTCCTGACCGTTGGGCCTTAATGAAAAGGTAGCGGCGCAGTCACGAAGCGTCATGTAAGATCATCTGTTCCGTGTAATGTCAATCGTGTACGTGTGCGTTACGTCATAAAGGACACTAATAACTATAATTATCCGTGGATTATCGTAAAGAGGTATGCGCGAGCTGTTTTCATACTTAATCTCTTCGTTTACGAAAGGACGGCTGTATGTAACAACTGTCAAAATCAATGGGATGCTGCATATAAGTATAAGTATACATGCAAATTGACGCGAAAAATAAAGGCCGAATTATTTCTATCAATTCGGCATGATGCTGTATTTTGGATACGATTGAGTCATGTGCATGATATAAGCCTTATAAATCGTCGTCTCTTCAAGGATCAGGATGTTTTCTACAAACTCATTTTCGCGCGTCACTCTGTCGAATATATGCTTGGAATCTGCTTAAAGGTGTTTTCGATTGAGTTATTTAGGAATTTGTATTAATACGTACGATAAATGTGCCTATGATTATGTATGAGTATGGATAAACGAATCTATGGAAAATTAGTAATGCACAATAAATAATTGCCTTTGACAGAAAAGATGTATAATGAAAGATTAAACAGATATTTTTTTATCGAAAATTGAAACCTCAAAATAAATATTTATATCTATTTATATTCACTGATTAATGTGGATTTCACAAATTGAGAAATTCCAATAACCTCTTGAAAAATGGAATAGTTAATTTTTCAAATCAATCACTCGATTACCCGTGTGAAACAAATTTCTGAACGTATACCTAATAATTATGTATTGTGCAAGTATAAAAATTACGTAAAGTGTCATTTATTTTGATATAATAATTAAATAATGCGTATCTCTGTTTTCTCACGCGAACTTTTAATAATAAAATTAAATCGAGTTACTATTTATAGCTTAGAAAGGAAATGATAACATTAGATGATTTACTTTTAGTATCTTGTTTCTATCATAACTTTGATGAACAAAAAAGAAGCAAGGGGCTGTGCAAATAATTCTAAGAGATGACAATAACTTTGATGAACAATAGTTTTCCATCATCGGGTAATCATGCGTGTCATATATATATATATACATTCTGTTACACTATTATTCGAGCATTCGTGCGGCAACTGCCCCGACCATTTACAGTCTAATGAAGAAGAGCCCTCGGTTACACGGATAACGACGATAACCCGCATTAACGTGCAACGTGTAACATCGCGTTCATAACACATCAAGCGTTTACGTAGCTCTTGGACGGGAAACGGTACGCTCCTGACAGTCGCTAAATGTTGCACGCATATTCGATGGCCCTTTTAACGCAAGGTCAACAGCATCTACGCCGTTGCGCATTATCGCACGCATGCACGCACGCACGCATGCACGCACGCACGCTCGCTCGCTCATCCAATACACGCGCGCCGATCATCGACCGATCGAGAAAGATAGAGAAGAGCGTGCGTTATTGCTTCTCTCTCTCTCTCTCTCTCCGTCTTGTACATCCCGCTACAGCTTCGTATGTGTTCGTGCCACGAACTCACCGACAGACGGCCGAACGCGCTTCGAAAAGTCCACCGTCATCGTCGTATAGATAGATTATGTCTTTTATTTTCGTGGCGCAAAGTTCAGCCGTGTGGCCACGTGTGTTGCGGTACTTTAACGCATCTCGCGTAACTCGTCGTCGTGCTGCCGGGACGCCTCGTTAATTCCGCGCAACTCCGCTACTCCGTACACTTGGAATGCAACCGCGTGAACTCCGACTTTTATCGTATAAATAATATATACGATGGACCACCATGGTAATCGCGTACAGTGCGCGCATCTGTGCGATCCGCGTTACGTTATGTAACCTCGTAACCTTCGGCTCAACTCGATTTTGCACACAATTTTCTCGAAGAATTTACCTTGAAAATCAGTAACCGTGGGATAATATAGTATTGGAAAAATTTTATAAGAGTTTCTCTGATTTTTAATATTTACGTAATAAAAATATTAATATATATATTTTTTATCGTGGTAAATATTAATCAGTGAAACTCTTATAAAATTCTTCCAATACGATATATTATTTTTAGGGTAAATTCTAAGAGAAAATTTACTTTATGTATTCACGCAAAATTCATTCACTAGACACCAGGGAAGTTTACACAAAAATATTGGGCGTAATTTATAAATGTGACGCGCGACAAGAATAACGAAGTCATACTTTTATGACAGTTTTATACTTCTTTTTTTTAATAAGCATATTTGGTGGACAGAACGTTATTCTCAAGTTTTCTTTCGAAAGTCATTTTTTTCTACGTGAAAATTTAATATTTCTCTGCAGTTTTGAAGTTTCAAAATTAATCATCTCGCTATTCTTAATTCAAGGTTTTCTATTAAGAATATTATAGTTCATTCGAGACGAACTATAGGGGAAGAAGAAAGATTTGACACATTCTTGAGAAGCGCGATTCATCCAAAAAATTTCTTCTGTCACTACAATTCTAGAAACGTCCCGACATTTTTGAAAAAATTTTGAAGAAATACACATTTCAATTTTTATCCTTTTATCATTCCGTGTTCCAAATTTGCATCTTATTGTCTTTCTTAATGAAGCAGCAAAAGTAAAAACATTTTGTTAGATTGGATTTGTATTTATAATTATACGCAAAAATGTTTCGCGTCTTCTTTCTCGTATCACCAAGAATATGTAACGAGGTCGCATATCGTTATCGTACACGACGTACCGAGTTTTCGGATTTAATCGCGTAACATGAATATATATTGCGCAAGGCTGTATTAGTTATTACGTTCGCACATTCGCGTATCGAGTCCATTTTACAAGTAGGAACTATTTGATTCCCGATTAGAGCCAAACTAAATAAGCGTCCAAGGTCTTTCATTGCTATATTCTATAAAAATTTATATGATAGTCCGAAGGCAACATAGCAACTTCACAATCTGTGAATTTCTCATTGCATGAAAAAGATCTCAGAATATTTCCTGTCCAATTTCGGAGCAAATTTTTCTCCATAGTGCACGGAGAGAATTTTATCTTATTTAGCCTAAAAGTCATATGGTATTCGTACATTAATTATGTACATAGTAAAACTACTCAAACATGTCTATATCTTATCGTGGTAGATATTAATTTTTTTATTGTACAGTAATTTTTAATCAGAGAAGCTCTTATACAATTCTTCCCATACCATATTGTCCTACGATCACCATGGTTTTCGGGATAAATTATAAAAGAAAACTCTCTGTGTGCGGTTCAAAAATGATCGAAATTCGAAACATTCTGAATTCGAGAAAAATGTATGTATGATTAATACAAAACATCATTATATACTATTTACGCAGTTCTCTTCCACGCGTATTTTTTACGTAAGCGAAACGGGTGCTTCGTAGGCGCGATTCGATAAAGTTCGAGACGTTCTCAGCGAGAGGTCACTCGAGATACACGCTTATTGAGATAACCCTCGTTCTTACACAACGCTGTCCTTAATCTTGAGCCTATGCAGCGGCCAAAGAGCCTACGCGCGGCTCCATTTGCACAGACGCGATTCGTGACTGTCACGAAAGGAGCAGGTTGGGTTAGTGGAGCGGTTACGCAACACGACAACGACTGCTATCGTGTCGTCGAGTGAATGAAACTGGCTCGGGTCCATGAAATCGAGCCCTTACAAGTATGAGTTCGAGGTTGTTTCTCCCCGGATTCGAACGAGAACACGCCCTGAAGGGCTTCGGGAGAGAATGAAACGTCGAAGACGTGTACGTGTGCTTTGACTGGAAAAAAAAATCGTTGTTTCGTATCAAACTACCGTTCGTATCTACTATACGGCGTATGTAATTACGTCATAAGTAATTCATAAGTTCACGCATATAACCGGCGGCGCGAGATATATATAGCCTTCGTGTTTAAGCTTTGAGAAATTAGTGTCTATATATCGTTGTTACGTGTTTTTCCCTCAAATCTGGAAAAATAGTTTCGATTAAATTGTTTCAAAAAAATAACTACGGAATGTTCGATAAATATTCACGTTGAGTGAACTGATTGTTCTCGCGTAAAAAAGAAAATTATATCGTTTTTATCGATCCATACACGGAGAGAATTTTCTCTTAGAATTTACCCTGCATTGAAAGAATTTTATGCGAGTTTCTCTGATCAATATTTACCACAATAACAATACTGATATGTACATAGTAAAATTAATCGAACATATTTTATATCTGATCGTGGTAGATATTAATATTTTTATTGTGGTAAAAATTTATTAATCAGATAAATTCTTATAAAATTTTTCCAATACTTTATATTGTCCCACAATTACCAATTTTTAATTTGTTTCAAAAAATTATTTTAATTTTCAACTGTCTTAAGAACAAATATATTATACTTGCAGAAAAAAATACTGAAAAAATGAAAACAAATAATATGAGAGTCTTGTAGCACATCCTCTCCCGAGAGACCACGTGTGACGAAACGTCACGCGTGCAACGACGGAGCGTTTACGTTAATATCAGCATTCTATCGGTGCAGCACCGCGCTTTATGGCGAACGCGCAACAGTGCATTGCACTTCTAACCTCGAAAGAACGTTCTTCGGTGTCTCGGCAAGACGTGCCAATTACAACGCCGCTCGCATGCTAAATGCGGTCCCTTTTCCGCGCGCGCGCGCGCGCAAGAGAGAGAAAGAGAGACGTCTGGCGAACCAAGATTCCGCGTGATTTTACGATTCGATTCTTATGTAATGTGTTTATCGCGTAGCGTTGCTACGGGTATTAGTAGACAATTTTTTTCGCGCATTGTTATTGCGACGTAATATAGAGACATTCCTTTTGCATACTATTAACTTTTTCTTCAGTTTATTGTAGACCGAATGTGATTTGGCGCCTGATAAAGCGATAAGGAACGAGGTGGAATATTTTGTAACGTATATCGTTGTCTGACACGTTATTACGTGATTGACTATATTTAAGTATACCCGCATTGGTATAAAATTGCTGGAAAAATTGTTGCGCGTAGTTGCGACTTAGAAAATCATGCAAATGTTTAAAAATATATCATTTTATATAACGGATAAAATACACTTCGACGCGCAAATTTTCTTACATCATCGTACCTGCAATTATTCAAGACGTTAATTTAGGAACACAGGTATCTCTCTCTCTCCCTCTCTTGTTCTAAAATATTCCACTGTACGACTCGTATAATTGCGTAATCGCATATTTATATCGAGTCTCCTACACAATCATCGAAAAACGTGCAATATGCGTCGCAATGTTGTAACGTGATAATATCTTGATTATTATCATGTTTTTATCAGCAGCAAAAATATTTTTAAACGATCGCTATACCTCCGGGGGGACACGTTGCATTATGCGAATCGTAACTTCAAGTGAGACGAATCGTTATAGAACTCACGTGAGATAAGATACTTGTTTTATTCAATTTTATTAATTTTCGAAACTGTTAATATAAACAGTTTTATATTTAGACGCAAAACCGTGGAACAACAGTCTCTTCTTTTCGTGTCCATATGTAAAAAGTAGTGTCGTTTACATACCTATGGCTTCAAAATAAACCGAACACAGAATAGATGATGAAGGATATAAATATAACAAAGGGTAAACAAGTCAAGGAAAAAAAGAAAGATGGGACTGAGATATAAGAACGCAAAATTTATTTTTCCCTGACCTTTTAATGATAAACAACCAATGAAATATCAAATACAATTAATTTGATAAATATTTAATTAAACACAAATTATTGTTGCATGATAAGATAATATTAATTGGTGCTAAAAAGTCGTTCTTTGAAGACATATATATTGTAAATTGAAATCAATTAGAGGAAAACGATTGAAATCTATTTATATTAGTCTAATTATATCTCTCAAACGTTACCGCTTTTGCGAACACGCATTTTTGACGATTTTCATAAATTGTTTTCAAACGTTCGCGTTTCAAGCAACCAATCGGCCGTGTAATTGATTTTATTTCCTTTTCTATATGACGCGACACACATATGTATATATATATACATATATGTATGTATATATACATATTTGCGAATACACGTATGTCGAAATTCGCCGTGACCGTCGATATTTGATTAGAAAGTTGGATTCGTGCGCTAGAGCGTTTTCCGCGAGTTATTTCGATCCTAAGTGGTTTCCGCGAAGTCTTTCCGCAAACCGATTTCGCAAAATCATCGGAAAGGCAAAAGAAATATTACGGCCGCTCGCAAATCCATTTCCTCAAACTCGTCTTCGCGGTACGTCGGCGATCGGTCGCCGTCGAACGTCTCCGCGTATATCGATGGATCGAGGCGAAGACGATGATTACACGAGATTGGCCGGTTAACGCCGCTTATTACAGACTCGACTACCGGTTGGAGTCGACTCCTAGCGTCGTCGAACGTCGCGAGAGAAAAAACGAGTCCCTTCGCGTGCGGGGAACCTTCGTCGTTGATCCGTTTCTCTCGCGATTTCTCCTCGTCGAACTCGCTCGGTCGTGTATATATGTATATATACATATATATATATCCTTTGTTCCGTCTCTTCCGTCGGGTTACCGCGACTTTAGCCGTGCGTAACGAGAGAGAAAGAAAGAGAAGGATCGTGCGTTTTCTTTCCGCTCGACGTACCACGGCACCTCGACGTCCATAATTCACTCGACGCGGAATGCAAAACAGGCCTCTCCTCCTTTCCTCGACTCTCGCGATGGTCAAAGACCACGCCGCCGCTACACACACACACACACGCACACATACAGCCACCTGTTTTGCGAAGCTATGTGCGTACACAAGTGACACACGTCCTCCAACGAAGGACAAGCGAGCGACACATCATCTCGCTCTTATATTATCCTGCACAACATTCAGACCGAATTGAACGCATGGGTCGGCGCTCGCTCCATTTGGCACTTTGCAACAAATTGAAGCAATTGCCGCGGCACTTATATCAGATAAGTTGCATAAACGGACGGTATACACGACGCTTTACACACGGACTAGTCTTTTGCGCACCGGCCCATGTGCGAATCTCAAAAAGGCTCAGTACTGGCTCAATACTGGTGCCAGGGTCGCCAGTACTGGCTGGGTCAGTACTGACGTTCTGGGTCAGTATAAGTTGAGATCGGGGTCATTACTGGGACAATGTCGGAATGATAACACGGGTCCCAGTCTCGGCGCCAACTTTGGCCCGATACAGAGTATTAGTACTGGGACAATATTCATTATATCAGTATTGGGCCAAATCTAACATTAGAATAACCGATATGTTTAAAATCATTATAAATTAATGTTTCAACATAAAAATATGTGTTGTCATACACCAACGTATGGCCCAATGTATCCCCAGTGCTGATCCAATATATACGATTATATCCAACATAACTTTTATCATCTCAGTACTATTTCACGTCTCGCTCCCAGTGCACGCCCAGTACTGATACGATATTTGGCTCGGTATAGAAAATATTTTGTGTCAGTACGGTACACAAACATTGGCCCAATTTTCTTCCAGTATACTTGAACCGGTACTCGTGCTGTGGACAAAGTTGCTTGCTTCCCAGTAATCCGACACGAGTCGACTCAATACATGCCCAGTACTGAGACGATTCTCGGGCATCGATTAATACCATTTTCGGCCTTATACACGATCAGTACTGAGACGAGACTCGGCGCGGAACAGAATATGATTGCATGGGAGTATTGATACAGCACCAATTACCGAGACTGGTACAGTATTGATCTGGTGGTTTATCCGTACTGGGGCAGTACCACCTATCAAGTCTTGGCAGCCAATATTGTGCCACTTCTGGGCCATGTTGACAACTCTGACAGAAGCCCGACATTCGCACATGGGGGCGTGTGCGAGGATTTATAGGCGCGAACGCGAACGGAAGCGCGCACGTGTTCGCTCGCGAATGAGAACGATATTTCGTACGAGAGAATCGCGAACGAGGATCCCCCGATACCCTGGAGAACGCCACGATCGATCTATTCGCGAAACTTGTACCTCGAAAATAGCAGCGCGATCGTATAAAAATCTGTACATTATGTATTTCCAGCGCTATACAATTTTGTCCTCTATAACGACGTAAAATCAGGTGGCACTTTT
Source organism: Nylanderia fulva (assembly GCF_048542155.1). Classification (NCBI taxonomy): domain Eukaryota; kingdom Metazoa; phylum Arthropoda; class Insecta; order Hymenoptera; family Formicidae; genus Nylanderia; species Nylanderia fulva. The sequence goes on along the minus strand of NW_028189835.1, from coordinate 4,885,105 downwards.
CCCAGATATATATATATATATATATATAAACGAAGCTATTTTTTCTCCTCTATGTCAATTTTTGAATGGACTTTATTTAACATACGTAACACGCGCGGAATTTATGAAAATATATTTTACATTCTGTTTACCTTTGTTTCTATCGACGAGTTTCGTCTTTTTGCTCGAAATATCCAAATTTATTTTTGATATTCGGAACTTTTGCAATTTTCTGCCGCGTTTTACCTTTGCCCGCATCGATGTTTCATGCATCGTGGCAGAGGAAATAGACGATACAAGGAATATTACATACAAACAAATAGTTTTTAAATGAATCATTTCTGACGTTTTAACATTTCTGATAAAGAAAAATTTCTAAGATAACTTATATGGCGATTAGATAGAAAGAATTTCATATATTTAACGAGTAACTTTCTTATTATCGCTAGTTTAACATAACACAATAATATATAAATAAATCGCGCATATAAAATGAAATTATAACATACATAATCATATTTCGGAATTGGATCTCTAAATTGTGACAAAAAAAAATTATAATTTTTTAATATATTATTATGCAAAGAAGTTAACAGTCATCAATCGCAAATTAGGTTTAATTAATATTTTATTTTGTTGGTTGTATATATTATACTTTTTCACTTTTCACTCATTACTTAAAGTAGGATTTTTGAAAGTAAAATGTAACTTAATTTTGTAATCAGAATTAAGATATCTATACGCAAACTTACTTTAATTATAATAATTATTTTAACGAAAGCACAGAATATTGCAAATTGATGTACAGCTCATACTAGACGTATTTGAGTTAAATACGAGACGTGCGAGGCTAACATTGCATCACTTTACGCAACTCCCACACACAGCAGGTCCGTATCTGGGAAAGGAATCTTGATGACATATCGCCAAAAATATTTCCAACTAGATAGGAAAATAATAATAAATTACTCATTAATGTCAGCTTGACATTTTGCGCACGAAATAGAAATTGCATTTATACGTATAATAAAATTGAAAAAAAAAAAAATAAAAATTTAATTATTATCCTCGAAGGGAGGAGGATTGTTCGCCTAAATGAACGGTCATATTTGCCGAGCAGTTCTCGATCTCGTATTCCTTCGCGATCAAACGAGGCGCGGGGCCGCATTATCGGCATTAATTTTGTTCCCTCCCGACGCGACCAGGAAAATTGCCCGCGCGATGCCCCTCGCGATAAAAGTGGCGAACGTGCTTCGGGGTACCCGGTCGATCGGTCGCGCAAGTCAGTCACTTTGTACACGTTTTTCGTTGCCGCATTGAGATTGATCACATGTACATCGCGAGGGAAGTCGAGAGAGAGAGAGAGAGAGATCCTCTCTGGCCGGGAGCCAACCCTTCCTCGCCATTTTTTATTTTTTGGTATACGAAGAATTCTCGTTGACACGTCATGGCGCGCGCATTTCCTGCTTTTTTTTTTTATAACATTACGAATTGGGATTCCCGGGGATTACTCGCTGCACCGCTAGATGGCGGCGTGGGAAATCGGCCGCTTTCCGCACAGAAAACACGCACACAAAATGCCACTTTGCCTGCACGTGTAATACAATAGTATATTGTGCATTAAGTGCGGAAAGTTGACAATTGGTCACGAGTGCGGAGGATGGACGCACGAGCCGAAGGCGAGTGGGCAATACATTGCTCACGGCTTTAGCCGTGGACAATGACTTTGAACGCGGCTTATTCATTTACCGCGTCGCCGCTAGATGACGGCGTGGGAAAGTGCCACTTTGCCTGCACGTGTAATACAAAAAAATTTGAAGAGCAGCGCGTTAACTGGACCGGTCCGTGCAATTACGTAAGAGAAAACCGACAACACGTTCACCGAGCGTAACTTGTACACGGCGGGGAGGACTTTAGACTCTCCTGGAAACCAACTTGCATTAACTTATTTACTCAGAGTCTCTATCTCTGTCTGACGTCACCTCTCCACCTACGCCTCGTATAGTCAAGAAAGTAGGCGCATCTCCTCCCGAACGCCGCGCACAATCGAAATAATCAGAAATTTATCCGAATGTGAAACTTGTACCAAATTCAATCCATTACTCACCATCGGGATATACGTCGGGGACGACGCGGGCGAGAAATAAGGAAGGAGAATCCGATCAAGGAACGAAAAGGGCAGAGATGGGAGCAAAAAGTGGCGAGGTACATATATACACACACACATATATATATATCTACCGGTCGCGCGATGCAGCGAGAAGACGAAAAAAAGACGGAGATATAGGAAATCCGCGCGTAGAGAGAACGCGAGAACGAGAGGGGAATGCCCAAGCAGTCTCCGTTCGTGCTGGTTGGAGGCTTCGTAGGGATGGAAGGAGAACGCTATTGGTAGTGTTGGTGATGCTGGGGTAGTGGCAACGGAGGGATGACGAGGGGGAGATTCCCCGAGTGAAAGAGGAGCCGGGGAGAAAGAGAGATCGGAGGGAGGATGAGAGGGATTTAAAGTGAGGTGGAGAAGGGGTTGGTTGGTCGAGGGGGAATCCCGCGTGCGCCAGGCACCCAGGGTGACTCGTCACTCCACGAGTTGGGTTGGGTTTCTCTCCCTCTCTTCTCTCTCTCTCTTTCAGCCCCCAAGAGGAAGTTAGGGGGTACTGGTCGGCTCGTATGGGGTGGCGATAGTGGGTACTGGAGGTCGCGAATCGTTTCTCGGCCATTTCACCTCGACTTCCACCGAAATAGAACGCGCGGATATCGCGCTCGATCTCTACTTTAAGAATTAACGGCAAAACTACGGCGACGTTTAATGGAAATGTAAATGCGGTGCGCGAATTCCCGACGAATTCCCCCGGATATCTCGGAAAGAGTTGGATCTCGATTCTAGGAAATTACGGGAAATTTCGAAGGAAAGTATCGGGTATTCCGAAATAGAAGTGCATCATCTAAACAGAGGCGCATTTATCTATTTGAATTAAGAGTTATTTATAAAACTTGAGATAATAATCATCCCTCGGTGGATGATTGTACGAAGAAACACATCTCCATATCCATCTCTTCCCTGCATAAATCAAAAGAAAGCATCTCGATCGCATGATTTATCGCACACGTGTGTATAAAGTGTTCCCTTCGTCCTCGTTTATTATTCGTACCAAGATTAAAAAGCCGCCTGTAAATTTTCATCCGCAAACCTCCTTTACCCCAAAAATAGGCGAAGCAAATGGCGAATAGTAGACCGTTGTAGAAGAGGCATATACAGCAGAGCGATTAGGGCGCGAAACGAAAGAGTTGAATTTCGTGGACACATCGGGGCTGGTGCCCCAGTCCTCCTCTTCCCCACAGCGACAGCTGGGTCGATATATGGCGACGTTGCCGAGCGTGGTGAACCCTGGAGCGGCCGCGCTCTGCTAAACCCTGGAGTCGCGAAACTTTGGACCGAGGCGCGCTCGTCCGAGCCTAGCCGCGCCGCGGTCAATAGCTTTCCCGTGCCAATTATGCACAGGCAGTTTCCCCGAGCCCTTTATATCCCAGAAACGCGCTCGCCGGTCGACCTTGTATTTATTTACGTATCGAAATATATCGCGGGCGGGCGGCTGGCCGCGCGATCCGGTTTCGCTTTATACGAAGCCATCTCTCTCTCTCTTCGAGATGAGTCCCGCTCCGTTCGAGTTCGAGTACCGGTACTTTGGCGGACGGTCGGGAAAGGGAGGGAGAGACGGTATCCATCACGGGAATTTCCCGCCGTTCGCGCGCGCGCGATTGATGAAACGAAAACAGACGAAAGCCGAGGACGATTGATCTTCTCGCGCGAGAGCGGCAGCTCACGACGAATTAAAAATCGCCCAATTTTTTTCCTTCCGGTATAATGTTTTTTCTCGATAACATTACCGTAACTCGTGTTTCCGAGGTGCGGGCGCGTCGATCGATTTAAACCGCGCGTCCGATTCCGGAAAAAGTGTTGCGGTGATGTATGGACACGGAAAAGAGGAGTGCGATATTTTATTTAAATGCGTATAAACTCGCACACAGGCTATCGCAAGGTTGAAATAAAAAAAAACCCGGCGATGTAATTTCGTAGCGCCGCCGCGCTATTAAAATTCAGCCAGGGACCGAATTGACATTTCGAAACCGCGGTATAATTACCAGGAGGAAACCAGATTATCGCCTAGCTATAGCGAGAACCGCGACCGATCGCGCGACGCGTGCAAATAAATATATATCCTTGGGGAAAATAGCAGTGATTAACGTGAGAAATGGGAGAACGCGTTCGCGCTATCTCTCTCGCCGAAGACGGATTGCGAAGGCAATCTCGCGATTTTTATGCATCGCCGTTGCACAGCAGGCAGGTACCTCAGTGTGTTTGCCCGTGAAGTTCGCAAGGGCAGATATGGTCGGCGATAAATAAATACCTGGGAGTACCGTGAACGCGGCGCAGCCGTCGCGTCGCTTAGATATGCACACACACACACACACACGAACACAAACACACGTTGGGCGTCCCGTATACATGTGACCCAGTCTCACCACCGGCGGAACTATGTGGAAAACATTTTCCAATAGCCTCGCCGACGTTTTGCCGGGGGACTGTACACCCAGGGTGGGCGTATTACGGACGTACATAGCCGTGTGCAGGAACAGCGGAGCCGCTTCGTCGTTCGATTCTATTGTAGGGTCACCTCGACGACTATTATTATTAGACGACGTATAGTGATAATCAAAATTTTTCAATGTCCTATTGATACGCCCGTGATAAGAATACCTCTGTTATGTTTACGATAAGAGATGGTATCTGATAAGAATCGTATCTCCAGTAATGAGGATCGCAAATGTGATAAAGTATTGCGTGTTGAGAGAATATAGAATGAAAGTAGTTGATGTACTATGGAAAAAAAAAACATTCGCTATCTGTGAAAATAAAAAGAGTCTTTTTCATCACTGTACTCCAGAAAAAAAATCATACTTTTTAAGTAATTAATTATTTATAAACTTTATTAAGCGTATATAAATTGTAATTCGTTTAGCGTTCGTCTTTTATATGGAGAGAGAATTTTCTCTTAGAATTTATCCTGAAAAGCATGTTAATCACAATATTGGAAGAATTTTATGAGATTCTCTCGTTAATATTTACCACAATAACAAATATTAAAATGTGTCAAATTAATCGAACACAGTACTATATTTTCCCACGATTACCATGATTTTCAGGGTAAATTTTAAGAGAAAATTTTCTCTGTGTAGATTTCGATGTTTTTTCTTTCTTTAAACTGCGAATCTTTCTTTAGACGAATAATTTCCAGAATAATGCTTATATGATCCACTAATGTTATGTATTTGTTCCACATATCTCAGGAATAATGACAATTTAATTTAATTGACGAATATAGAGAGCAGCTATAAGAAAATGGCAGCAATAGGGGGATAAAAAACAGTCCGTCAACCTCGAAATGTATTAACCGAGTTTAGTAAAATTATATATTTTGGAATCTGGGTTTTGAGGTGTTTGGATCGATGACACATAGCGCGGAATAATAAATTACGCGATCCAAAAGTACCGAGATATCTCGAGATACTCAATACGTCGGATAGCTCCTCTGGGCGTTTTTATCGGTTCTTCGATTTTTCCCCTTCCTTTCTTTATCATCCCCGCGTATACTCTATACACGCTCTTCCTCTCTTTCTCTCTACAAAAAAATCTCATCGATAGCGAGCGTCCTTCTGCGAGCTAACGCCCGAATTAAACTTCGATTACTTCGCTCTTTTTATGCCGGAAGAATCGTAATGACAGTTCAGTGGCATCAGATTGAATTCGCTTATCGCGGATCTAAAGCGTTTTATCGCAATATTATTGTATACAATAAATTCACTCGAGTTTTAAATATAAAAACATTTTCCAATGGTATATATAAATATGCATATAGTATTCATTAAGTGAAGTATTAATCAGAATAGGAAAAAAAACTTAAATTGAGTTTGAATTCTGCATTCCTTTCCAACTTTGGTTTTACATTTCGCGGAAACGTAAACAAATAATTATATCGCGATTTTTGTACGTGCAATTCAGCAGTATATTCAATATCTCCGAGTCGGTGGCCGCAAAAAGTTTTGTTTGCCGTGAAAAACGGGAATGCTATCTATATATATACGATGTTGCTTTGTACCGAGCTTTCAATGATTTGTATGGCATTCCATGGAATCAGATACTATTGTGCCCGCCGACAAATTGCCCTTTGTAAAAAAAAAAAAAAAAAAAAAAAAATGAAACGGAAAGGATTCACGCATCGTGGCATACCCTATTGAGATATATTTTGCATTGAAAAAAATGCATCCAAAATGGTCCATTGATATACTATTCACGCAATTTGCCCGGCTTGCATTTTTTTTACTATACGCAGCGCAACTCATTAATTATGTATTAAATTCGTTCGTTTTGAAGATTTTTAAGATAAATCATTTAAAGCCTTATCGCAAAAACACTGTAATTCTAGAAAAGCATTTTTTATCATCACTTTATTATACCATATCAATAACTGCAACATCTATGAAGAAAAGAAAAACAGCTACAAATAAATTTTTAACAAAAATTTAAATTTTCTTCACAACTTCCTTTCTGGGACGAGTGATCATCGCGCGTTCGCACAGCGAACAACCAACTAGTTGGTTGTAAGATCCCGCGTGATTCCGAGCGCGGTCGTGGCGTCGCGCATTTAATCCCGCACGTTTCTTCCGGGAAGGAAATTGATGGTGACCAGTGGCTGACGAGAGAAAGAGGGAACGGTACACCTTATCGCGGAATAATCTAAAAACATGGAGCGAGAAGCGGTAGCCGCGAGAATCAGGTGGGTGCGGAGCGCGAGTGGGAGTATAACCTTTTCAAAGAGATCTGGTATACCTCGGTTATTCGAATCGGAGAAGAAACCGAGAGAGCCGGCTCCTTCGACGTTACGTAATCCCGGCGGGTGTCTCTCTCTCGCCAGTCACCTCTCGGCTTCCGTCGTCAATCACCACCTAAGAGGCCAGCTGAAATAGGAGAGGCGTCTTTGCTTAAGCGAATCGTAAAGGCTTCGGCTGTAGCATATATGCAACGTTCGTCTGTCGTACAGCGTTGAACTTTGACAAAGTTTGTCTAACGGTATCGATACATTGCGTACTTTTCTCATCGACGAATCGTGTGAATGAAACAACGGGGGCAACGCGCTTTTATCTTTTGTATTTAATGATGAAGTATATGCTTTGGATAGAAATAAATATGTGGACAAAAGAATAGAAATGAAATTAATATGTTAGATACTTGTTTTTTTTACGCTTGAAAGATCTGTAGTACCGTAAATCGGGGATTAGAAATCTTGTGAGTAGAATGCGTGTATTAAAAGAGGGAACTATATATTATAAATTTGTATTTAGCTTTATATAACTGTAGATTGTTATCTATTGTGTGTGTAACGCTATACAAAGCAAACATTTCGTAGTAAAAGCAAAAGATTATCCGCGATTCTAAGAAAAACAAGCGTTACATATATACCTTTATTTTTCACTGTTAAATATTTTTATTTCCACCTCCTGCTAAGAAGATTTGCTTCCTTCCCATTCATACGATTTATTCATGAATAAATTGTTTCATACGCGTGTGAAAATTTATACGCGTATAAAAATTGCACCCTGCACGAAAACATATCGCTCTAACACGTGACTTTTCGTCCTTTATTTCCTTGAATTAGACGGCGCGTAAAATAATTTCCGAAACAAATAGAAAACTTGTACAGTTTTTATGTTATATATATTCTGTGTCTCTCCAATGTATTTTTTTTTTTTATTCTACTTAAATTAGTGACCATTGCGTGCCGTCCGGAATAACTTTCCCTTTGAAACCCATCGTGATGAAATCGAAGCGTACTGTATATAACGTGGATAAATTTAGCAATAAATGTTACTGTTCCCAACCTTAGTCCTTCATTTGACTTTTCGGTTATTCGATTGCGTCAAAATTGCGGGCACTGTCGATTAACCCACTAATCGTCGTAAAATCGACAGTAAAATACACACTATATTTATATGTTACATAAACTTCGTGGGAACCTCGATCTTTCCACTGATCCTCGCAGTAAAATATTCGAGTTACCTGCTTCGAACGAAATAATGCCCGAAAGTCCCGTTTCTATTTCTCTTGTCTCGTAAAAGTCAGTTTCGTGCGCGCGAGATGTAAAATGTGCATCTTTGCGTGTCTGCATCACGACGTCTGCATTGCCGTAAGATACATGAACATGATGTTTTTAAAGGCGGTCAGTATTTAGAGAGTATCGAGGCGAATCGCGCCGATATCCTTAATACGGATCGCCCGGAACGGAGAAAGCTTTCTGCACCTCATTAGTCCGGCGAAGCAGAAACATATCTTTTTCTGCGTCTTTTACGACGACGTGATCAGCATTGTTGCACATGATGTATATACACAGAGAGAATTTTCTCTTTGAATTTACCCTGAAAATCATGGTAAAATAAAACAGTTTATTATATACGTAGTAAAATTGATCAAACATATTTTATATGTTATTGTGGTAAATATTAATCAGAGAAACTCTTATAAAACACCACATATTGTCCCACGATTACCATGATTTTCAGGGTAAATTCTAATAATAAGAGAAAATTATCACACACTCTCAAAATATTTTTTTTTTGCTTGAAAAATCAACGCTTCATAATCGCGAGTAACATTGAAAATATAAAATGTAAAAAAAAGATTGCTGCAGTAAATATGTATATATTGTTTCTCCCTTTCAATTCTGCTCTCTTCATAAATCTCAGTCCGTTTCTGTATATTTCTCTTTGTCTTAGCGTTAGTTCGAATTTTTCAGGCACATTTAAACGCTCGCGTATGCGCGGACACGTGCGAGACAAGACCCACATGGCCGGTTTCGTTTGATCGGGGTCGACGAACTGTCAACGTGTCGAACTCCGCGGTGAACTTTCACGTCAGCGCGCCGCGCCGCGACGAATTCCGCGAATCGAAAATCGCCGAGGCCAGAAACGTCGCGCCGTGCCGCGCCGTTGCAGAAATTTATCGTGCACGGCGAAATTCAATTACGAGAATGCGCGTGGCCGATCGAATAGCGTACGAGGCGCAGCGGGCTTTCTATCCGTGACTTTTTCCTTCGAGTCGGCGAATAGCAGCCAAAAATAGAAGCCGCTCGCTTAATAACAAATCTTTCAATAATATATTATGACACCGTTGCTTTCCACATCATTATATATTTATCACCCAATTATATTTTGTGACATCTAATTTTAACAATTTATTTATAAAAGTATTGAAAGATATGTTTCTTTAAAAATATCGCGCAACTACGCGGAGAGAATTTTCTCTTATAGAATTTACCCGAAAATCATCATAATCGTAGGACAATATGGAAGATATATTTTATATCTTATTGTGGTAGATATTAATATTTGAAAAAATTCTTCCAATATACCATATGTCTCACGATTATAAATTCGAAGAGAAGATTATTCCCTCTGCGTATATATTATTTCTACTTGCATAACTATATTGAAAAAAAATTAATTTTGCGTCGGAATAAATTTGAGATTAATTGCTCTTTGGATAAAATTTCGTATGTCAAATGTATCTGTAAACGGATGAAATATTTTTCTCAATAAAATATTTATCCGAATCTGAAAAGCATTATACACGACGTTCCCCCGATTGTCTTGTACCATATGGCCCGTCCGGTCAATCGATGCACCCTGTGGCATCTGCCAACCGCGGAAAACCGAACAATGCATACGCCGGAGAAACTGCAGTTTCCTGACGTTTCTGACGCGCCGACGGTGCCGTTATCGCAAGGTCGCGCGCGTCGAAGCCACAATCAGAGCCCGCGGTATGAGCTGCGTATTCGAATACCCGGAGTGCAACGAGAATTAAGGCCGAAGCACGTAACATCTCGTAACGGCGCAGCACGACGTGCATTTTTTTCGCTTCTTTATATTTTCTTTACATTGTAGAGATTTCTGAAAATTGAGACTGGCGATAGAAAAGAGATGGATATGCAGTTAAATTAAAAAAAAATTCTGTCAATATTTTTTCGTATATAATGCATCAGATGCATAAAAAAATAATGCTTGTCGCGCTTCACATGCCGAGCGTGTTATACATCTAATTTGCATTTAATGCAGCTACAGTTAGATTTATGGAGGCTTGTTAAGGCACAAAGTCGGTTTGGTCGACGTTAAAATATTCACATAACGAGCTATTAACCGTCCCATTAAAAACGGGATATTATTTTATCCATCATAAACGTTGCTCTCCGATATTGCATTTTCCCTTTCTGCAATTTCGTTTCCTCCCGGTGGGAGGTTTCCACGCGGAAACCTGTGTGTTGCACGTAGGAGAATAAAATTCTATTACTTCCTGTTGACTGACAAAACAACGCGCGCGCGACTTCGAATGCTATCGACGAAAATAGACCGTCATTAAAACAGAAGCTTTTCTATATATGTATACCTACGTCCGGTACGCGCCACCCAACGCGAAGGAAATCCAAGTCGATTTACGGACTCGGGGGTCTCGAGGGAACCACGGACTCCCTTGTCCCTTGTCTAACGAACTTTCGAGACGCCGGCGAAGCTTACGCAAGCGTGACGAAAAATGTGAATCACTTCGTAAGTTGGGTAAAATTTCAAAAGGCAACCTCGGTCGTTCGGGATTTATCCGTTTTAGAGAACTTTCTTTTTTTTCACACGAAACTCGCCGGGTATAACGTCGATTAACAAAGAAAAACGGGGCCGGGTCAGGCCGTTAAAATTTATCAACGACTCAAGTTCCGTAATATCTTCGTAAGAATCCTATAGACGATAGCAACGTGGCGCGGAGAGGTGACGCGTTATTAATTATTTATATTTAGCGCACCTCTCACCTTGTCCGCGATGCGCCTTAAATCCACCGCACACAGCTCTCGTGTACCGATATATATATATATATTTATATATATATATACTGCGGAATATTAAAGAAGATAGCACAACATGTGTAACGTTGTTGCCCGATGTAACGCTCGAGGTAAACCGCGAGGATGTGTTTCAAAGTCGGTCCGGTTTCCACAGATGATCTCTCTGCGCTTACTCATAGCACACACTCGTGAACAAATAGATTCACTTCGTGTCACGTGTGAAAGTAAATAATTTTACAGGCGATAGACGTAAGTGTTAATGTAAGCGTCACACACACCAAGTGTTGTAAAAATATTACAACACGCGATAATTATAACATTTTATCGTACATTTTTTTTTTTACGATTCTTATTTATTATTATAATATAAACGGAAAATTTTCTATTTAATTGCGTTCTCGTGTGTTTACGCTCGAAACAAAAAAAAGTTTTTCTCATACATGGGAGAAAAAGAGAGAGTACATAAATTGATATCGTTCACGCATATATATGTGTGTGTGTGTGTGTGTGTATATCATTGCAGTGTCTAACCCCTTAACGAGAACTCGTTTCTCTACCGATATCATCATTCGGAGCTCTCCCCTTCAGAAACAAGTCCACGCTGTAATTCTCCACCGTGTGCGTTCTCTTCCTTTTGTCTGCGGAGCCGACAAGATAATTGCAAAATGATTTCGCACGCGTTAGGGATATACGCGAGAAACACCAAGGATGATATATCATGTGTTTTTCAAGTTTTTACCGCAGAAGAATACTGCGACCTTTTTTTATCGTGTCACGTGATTATACTTTATCTTATGCATTTACGTTCCCTAATTAATGTAATGACTTCTTTGTTTTTCGTATTTCATGACTAATTTGTTCTTTTCCAATAATATCTTATCGCTAATTTTGTACTTTGGGATACTGACAAATTTTCGCCGAGTCATTTCTGAACGAATTTTTTTTCAGATATATTTTTATATATTGAAATATTAATTTTTCTGTGTAATTAAGCGTATTACATTCAAGATTTGCCGTTTATCTTCACGTTCTAGCATCTTGAAATAAAGTCTACGACAATTTTCCGAAGGAAAAATCTCCCTTGATACGTGAGTCGCGCAAAAAGTGTCAAATATCTCCCACACACACAATTTCCGTATTTTCTTTCTTCCTGTTTACGTCGTGCCGCGTTACCTCACAAGGAGAATACGATTCCTCGTGTGTTCGTTTGCCTGGGAATTGGCTGTGTAACTCTTGGAGAGACGATGATACCGAGAGAAATGGAAGGAATACGAGACGACGCTTCGCGTAAACATCGTGAAATCGTTGTCCTAGCACATCTCCGCCGGCGCTTGTGTTACGTATACGCACACATATGAACACGCACCTCTCACGGAGGAGGAAAACCATGCCCAGCTGAGCGTGGTGAAATCGTCGGCTGCACAGAGAGAGGGAGAAGGGAGCCCTAGAAAAAGGCAGCCTCGGTGTGAACACCGCGACGGGAGGCTGCAGTTGCGCTGCACGCATCCAGTGGCGTAACTCTTGCGGCACACGAAGCCGCACCTTGCAAAATATTTCTCTATATTCTCCCTCTCTCGAACGCCACCGCGTTTTTTACGCCTCTCCCGTTCCTTGCCCAACATCCGGCCGTGCATCCGCGGTAAAACGCGCAATTGACAGTCAATTCTCTTCATTTTATCTTCAAGCCGTGTCCTCACTAGAGCAACGAGCAACTTTTTTTCAAGAAACATGAAAACGTTGCTCCAATGAGGGCGCAGCTTTATGTTCTTACTGGAGCAACAACGAGCAATTTTTTTTTAAGAAACACGAAACCTCAAAATGTTGCTCCAATAAGGATGCAGAAGGAATTTTCGGCAATAACTAGCAACTATTTTAAAAAACGTGGACTATCAACAAAAAGTTGCTCCAGTGAGGACGCAGCTTTATGTCCTCACTGGAGCAACAACGAGCAATTTTTTTTAAGAAACACGAAACCTCAAAATGTTGCTCCAATAAGGATGCAGCTTGAAGAACTTTCGGCAATAACTAGCAACTATTTTAAAAAACATGGACTATCAACAAAAAGTTGCTCCAGTGAGGACGCAGCTTTATGTCCTCACTGGAGCAACAACGAGCAATTTTTTTTAAGAAACACGAAACCTCAAAATGTTGCTCCAATAAGGATGTAGCTTGAGGATCTTTCGACAACAATCAGCAACTGCTTTAAGAAACACGGAACGTCAACAAAAAGTTGCTCCAGTGAGGACGCAGCTTTATGTCTTCACGATAGCACCAACGAGCACCATTTTGTTGATGTTTCATGTTTCTTTAAAGAGTTGTTCGTTGTTGCTCCAATGAGGACGTAGCTTGAAACTTTCGGCAATAACTAGCAACTTCTTTTAGAAACATGGAACGTCAAGAAAATGTTGCTTTAGTGAAGACACAGCTTTATGTCATTACTAAAGCAACAACTTTTTTAAATAACATGGAACATCAACAAAATGTTGCTCGTTGTTGCTCCAATGAGGACGCAACTTGAGGAACTTTTGGCAGCAACCAGCAACTTTTTTAAGAGACATGAAACATCGACAAAAAGTTGCTCGTTGTTGCTGCAGTAAGCTTTTCACTAGTAAAAAGCTTTTTCTAGTAAAAAGCCGCGGAAGAGGAGTCGCGTTATCGCGCAAGAACGTCCGTGCGATTTTCCGGAGTCGGCAATTCTATTCTCCGCGAAGAAGAGAGGAATCTTCCCCGGTCGTGGAAACCCGCGGAATTTGAGAAACGCGTATTTCGTGGGCGATAATAAGGAAGAGTTACGCCACTGGTTCGAGCCTTACCTCCTTTCTCGCTCGAACCTTGATCTCTTCCTCTCTCTCGTTTCCTTCCGTCGATCCCGTCTCTCTCGCTCTTGTTCTCCTCTCAAACATCTGCATGTGAGTGTGTGTGTGTGTATGCCGAAGAGATATCCTCCTCCACCTTCACCGGTTGCCGGTTGCATCCTTACGGCCCCGACGCAGAAAACCAGTGCGAAAAATGCTATCGCCGTAAAGGCGTTAGAATCTGGCAAACGTTGTCGTTTCACGCCGCAGACACGAAAAGTCACTTTTGACGGGGATCCTCCATCGGAGAAGATAACTTTACAACTGTGTCGTAAACTGCGTTATGACTTACGTAAGCTGGTTTTGAAGGGTTCGGTCGTGTCGAACGTTTTTCTGTTTTTTTTTTATTTTTAGATTTTTTTATCATGGATATCATCGATCTCTCGAATGAGAAGATCTCTGTTCGCGAGACTACCAATCATCCTTCCTATTATCTTACGGGTATCAGTTTGCGATTCATCGGTAATCGAATGTAATAATATGTATTGTTTCCTATTTGCATCCCCTTTGTCTCCGTCTTTCTCGCAACACGACACGAACGTAGCGCATATACATATATGTAACACCGACGTGGCTTTCTCCACGGGACAGAAACACGAACGACGCGACAGAATATAGGCGCGGCGACGGTCGTAATATCGACTACCGTTACTTCTTCTCGTTCTCTTCCGACTCCTTCTCTTCTTCCCCGTGGAACGAACGGCTGTTTTTATGAACCGCTCGATGCTCCTAAGATGAGCGTTCTCGTGACACTCCTATCTCTCTCTCTCTCTCCCTTTTTTTCTTTCTTTTTTCCCCCTTTTTGTCCATATAAATTGTTGTGCATGTTGATGAAAGAAATATGAGATATATATTTCAACGCAATCTCAGAAAACTTAAAAATATTCCTACCCAGCATCGTGATAAATGTGACGAATTTTATTGTCGATTAATTAAATCGTAAGCGTGTAATCGGTGGATCTTCGCTTGGATTAAAAAAATTTCGGAGCTTTGCCAATAAAGTATCTTGGAAAGTTTGGGAACCACTGCTGCGCGGAAGAATTAGACTTGTAACAGGTGTTAGGTATTTAGAAACCCGCCAGGCAGGCTGTATTGTCCAGACACTGTCTGACCTAACTCGCGGAATATTTTCATGATGATGTATCTTCTCTAACAAAGATCTTGCATTATGTCCCAAACACTTGTAACAAAACCGCGGAGAAAATTTCAGTGTCATTGTTTAAGTTATGGAATTAATTACGTTTGTTCGTCATTTACACGAAGGTTACAACGATGCCGCTGACATCAGCGCAATTGGGGTTTATTAGGATATTTAGATAACTCTCTGTGTCATCATGCTTTTTACATCCATAAAGTACATCTCGTTTGATCCATCCGCCTTTTAGAGTGTCCCAGAATTGCCGAATTCTTTTGAAATTTAATAGTATTTTTCAGTAAGTAGTCTTAAATTGTGTACGATTAGCTTTTAAAAGTTTAGTTCGCAGAAAAGCTTCTATAAGAATTTTTATTGGTCTCAATGAAAGAATGTTTTCTTAGAATTTACCCTGAAAATCATGGTAATCTAAATAATATAAAAAAGATTAACACGTATATAATCAAATAAATGAAACATATTTCATTACATATTTTTCTTCCACTATTGTTCCACGATCACCATGATTTTCAGGGTAAATTCTAAGAGAAAATTCTCTCCGCGTATATGATTACTGTCTCTTGATAAAAAAAAAAAAATAAACAAAAAAGTGCAAGAGAGGAGATCATAGGAATAACGGTGTCGTGTATGCACTTTGACGATTCTCGGAACATCTCGCACTCGATTCTCTCGTTTCTTCGTACGTCACGTCATTATGCAGGAAAATACGTAAGAATCGCGCTCTCCTCCATCCTCGCGAAATGATAATGAGCGGCTATTCATGCATCGCGATATTCCCGCCGAGCGGAAAAATGCTGGATGCGCGCGGGATGCATCGTGCATATGCGATATGCGCTTCCCTCCCATCGTCGAGCGCGTCTTTGTCGCGCGACGCGCGCGCAAAGTGTATGCAACGCGCGCGAATGTGTCTCTCCTTCTCTCTTACGGGCCTTTCAGCCTCGTCCGGTCGCTGCGTATCTGCATTAAAATAACGGCACCTCGGCTACGACACACACGGGCGACGCGCAACTCGCCTAACGTGACTTCTCCGTCTTCGACCTCGAACCTACGCGGCCTCTCGCCGTAGTCGTTGCCTTCTTTTCTACCTGGATTTAGATTAGAAGGGGGCGGATGATTTCAACTCGCTTGTATGTATGTATTTTTTAGAGAACGAACTGGAGAAAAAATTCTCTCTCTCTCTGTCTCTCTTTTTTCATATCGGTCAGGTTTCTCGCATTAATCTCTGTAAAATGTCCAACTATATAAGTTATACACGTGAGCGATTCGGTTCTTCTGTAGATACATTTATATTCGTGCAATGTTTCCTCTCTTTTCGGATAATTTTGTCAATAAAGATATTTTAATTATATATGTACTTTGATTATATTTATTCATTATTATATATATATTGTGTCACATTCTGTGCCAATTTTAAAATAGATCTATTCAAAATAGATTTGAGTAACGCAGCTATATCTATGATGCAGAAAAATGTTCAATTTCTGAAGCTAAATTTAATCTATAAGTGTTGGTTTTTTTTTATAGAGATGGTTAAATTGGAATCGACGCTTTAATTAGCTTCCCGGTAAAGAGCGTTTCGTACATTTATATGTACAAGGCATGTTTCTAAGAAGTGCCAATGAATCTTAATGAGACACGTTCATTGAACCGTTTACATTCAAGTTATAAATAAACGTTTCGTAATCGCGTGTGTTATCGTTTCTCGTTGTGGTCAAAACCGTAATTTCGATATACGTAATTCCAAATCTTGGGGAGAGAAGAATTTCGGAATAAAAAAATTAATAATGACGTTGCGCGGATGTCAACACATCAGTTCTTTTCATCCATATTTCGTTCAAGTGTATTTCGACATTTTCCATTATCGTTCCATGTTTTTTTATGACCATGTAATGTGCGAAGAAATAAGTGACGACACACGTTCGAATCCCTATTTCGACGACACACACGTTAGCAATTACTGCAACATTCATATCGATTTATGCGAGACTATTATTGGAATCATCGACGATTTCGAAAACACTCTAGTTTCGAACATAAAAAAGTATTATGGAAAAATAAACGATATATATATTACAGATAATAATCCTTAAGGTTCGCCAGTAATAATTAATAAAAATCTTTCCTTAATGGTAAAAGTCGAGCAAACTGGCAATCATTTATTATAAATAATTAGTTAAAATACAACGTTTCGGCTGTCATTGCAGCCCTTTTCAACTAAATCAAACGTAAATGCATAATAAATTAATATAGTAAATCAAATTTACTGCATACCACCGACAATATTCACTATTGTTTTAATGAACAATGTAGAATTGACAGAAGTAAGCGAGAAATAAATAGATGTTAACAGTTAGCAAGAATCTTAGTCACTACGCGTTAAGAAAATCGAGACAAAACTAATGTGTCTTTCGCAATCTAAAACCTCATAACAAAGTCAAATAAATAAATAAATAGGTAAAAATAAAAATAATTTAAATAGCGTCAAGAACACGATCATGAATCCCACTAAAATTCTTCGTATCTTTCTGTAAATTAATGCCTTTACTTTGTTTTTTTATATAAAACATATCTACAATTTCTCTTTTTCTTGTTTGTTTTTCTTGATGGAAGATCACCGGAGAATCCCAACGGAACTCATGATCGTTGCAAGTCCGATGCAAACTAACGACTGAATGCAATGTAGTGTCTTTTTTGATATTATTTCTATGTTCTTTGATGCGCGTTTCTAAATGTCTCTTTGTCTGTCCAATATACGTAGAATCACAATTCGCACATTCAATTTTATACACGACATCGGTTCTTCTTAAGTTGTCTATCCTATCTTTTCCTCTTTTTATCAGTGTGTCTAATTTTTTTGGAACGGTATATAATACATTGTTCATTGAAACAATGATGAATATTGTCGGTGGTATGCAGTGAATTTGATTTACTGTATTAATTTATTATGCATTTACGTTTGATATGTAACATATTTTTGTATATGAATTTATAATTATTTGTTGCGATGAAATGTATTAAAATTATAATTATTGTTATGTAACTTTTTATAGATTAGTCGTATTTTAACTAATTATTTAGAATAAATGATTGCCAGTTTGGTCGACTTTTACCATTGAGGAAAGATTTATATATATTAGTTCTAGTTTCGAACTTTAAATGAAAAAGTGTTATGGAAAAATAAACTATATATATATATATATATATATATATATATATATATATATATTAGAGATGTTATTCAATGCGAAATGTCAACCTAAAATACTCGAGGAATAATTTAATTTGGATGTATAATTGAACGTGAAAAGATCTAAGAAAACAACGCAAGTCCGATGCAAACTAACGAGATATTTTCGTTTCTCGGTCTTGCGATATATCGCAGATTGAAAATGGTGCCGCATATTAAAGGATGATCTAGAGACGAAACGAAAACGCTCGCCTAGCAACTGACGGAGAACCTGCTATCGATTTTGACAGTACAGAATGTCGAAAAAATAACGAAGCATAGAGAGAGAGAGAGAAATGCCTCGACTAAAACGCGTGCCGTAACTGCGATCTGCGCGAACATCACGCTCTAATCCCTCTTCCCCTCTTCTCTCTCACCCTCCCCTTATTCTTGCACCTGGATCACGTTGCATTGTTCGTCCCTGCCATGGAATGGACAGAAACAGAATGGCAGGAGGCCCTGAAAAGAAGATCCGAGACAAAAGGAGCAAAGGAACAAGACCGGCAGAGATAAAAGAAGATCGCGAGTCCCGTAGAGGTGGAGGAAAAAGAGAGAAAGGGAAGGATGGGGATTCCCCCTTGATAGGGAGGAAGGAGAAAGAGAGAGAGAGAGAGAGGTGTTTTTCTTCCAAAGGGGACTTTTTGCGCTGCCTTTGCACGCTCGTCTCTCCTCGGCGAAGCGGCACCGGCAGAAATCGCCCCTGTTCGCCGCCAGAGGGACGAGGGGAGCCAAACGAGTTGTCGGTATCCCGCGAGAGTCGGCACAGTTGGTGGCGATAGTGGGGTCGGGATGGCGCGGTAGGGATCACGGAAAGAGAGGGAGATGCGAGTCTGGGACACACACACACATACCGATCTAGGGGAGGGATGGTGGGGTAATTTCCCTTGACAGGGGAGGGAAGGGCGTCAGCTGTGTAGTGCCGGCTGGTAGGGGCGGGACGGGTTGGGAGGGAGGGAGGCTGCTTGGAACGAGGAGAGCTGAGTCATAGCGCTGTTGCCAACGTTCTTCGCCGGCCTCGTTGGGGCGTCCCGACACGACGGAGAGGCGATAGTCTCCGTTTGTGTCAGTGTCGTCTGTCGGGGAACGTGCCGTCTGCCTCGGGAACGGCCGACGTTTTCGGAAAGATATGCCGAAAATTTATTTTTCTCCTTTTTTTGATTCCCTTCCTCCGAGAGTTGTTGGATCCTAGAGATCGTCCTCGATCAAGAGCGAATTCGATAAACTCGTCTCTTATCTATATTTATTAAACTAGTTCCGAAAAGAGGATTTCTTTCTCTCTCTCTCTCTCTGTCTTTCGTTAGGTTTCGATATTAATCAAAGTTTCCCCCTAATTCGATTACGATGCTACTAATGAGTAAGCTACTAATCTTCCGCGAACGGAGGATTGTAATGGCAGAACGCATCAGACTGTCGTTTGTCGAAGCTATCTCGAATCGTAGACATTTTAAATTAAGATGTATGGTCTCCGACTCTGCAATTGCTAATCTCCGTCATGATATGTACATCGTGCAATTTAGTTTGAATGTGATTCCTATAACTAATACCTGTCTATTGCAAATTACGCGTATGTACTCTTCTAATTTCTTCATGCACAATATTACTATAATCAAATCCTTGTCAAGTTCATTAATTATGACGATGTACCATTATCAGGATCGGAACACATCATAATCTTGCGATGGCAAAACTTATACTTCTCGCTTTTGCTCGCATCACACATGCATAAAATTCTATTTCTTCAGCAATCGACGGAATATTTTATCGCTTCTCGTTGACTCCGATCGACAGATCAATTTCGTTGCGATAATTATGACGTATATTTCACTCTTTCGTAAGATTTCTAACAGTAAAACAGATTTCCGAGATTCCCGACGTTGCGCCACCTCGTTGCATTTGACCGAAATGAAGCAACTAATTCAGAAAGAAAGCTTAGAAAAAAAAGTGGGCGATAAATCTCGCTGTTTCGATCGACTTTTCGAACAACCAGAAATCTCCGAAGGTATCAACCTCTGTACAATGAGACAGCATCTAACAATGAGTCGTTTTTTGTGCGGCGTGTGAACCGTGTGAGAGCACAAACGAACCGGCGGAAGGGGAGGTGGAACAAAGCCCTTTCCTTGTCGTTGTTGACGATGTCGTACGGTGTGCCCACTTTGCATTGTGTTGCGCTTCGTGGAATCGCGAGACATCGCATTGTTGACGTTAGATCGTTACACTCGCGAAAATCTCTGGACTCTTGTGCAATATGCGCACTACGTATCACGAAGAGAAGCTAAACAACCCAAGTTTTTTTTCGCAAGTTTATATACGAAAGTTTTTATAACTAGGAAATAAAATAAATTTGTGCAGTAATATAAAAGTAATAAATTTTCCAATGTAGAGAAATATTTTTGTTCGCATTATCGTAAAGATTAAAAATAGAGCCTTTGCAATAACCGTGATAAAATGCCATACGTTCGCTATCTCTGGCGACGACGCCGTTACATAAACAGAGGGACGACGACGATGGTTCGCGGGGTAAAATAGATCGATAATTCGTTATTTATAACGGCCGACGAGTTTACGGAAGACGAGTTTCTGCGTTTGTCTCGCCCCGCAGACTCTTCGCCGTGGTATTGATGTATTGATTTCCCGTACGTCTCTCCCATTTGTGAAACGTGGAAAAGACGTGCGATCGGTACACCGACGTCACCGTCGCCGATAGACGGGCGCGATTAAAGCGGCTCAGACCCGTCGATGTAATCGCGATAATCGTCCACCTGCAACTACGCGCCGATAACGCAGCGTAAATATATATTTGTATTACACGTGCAGGCAAAGTGGCACTTTGTGTGCGTGTTTTTTATGCCGATTTTCCACGCCGCCATCTAGCGGCGGCACGATGCGGGAATAGCCGTGTTCAAAGTCATTGTCCACG
This sequence comes from Nylanderia fulva, assembly GCF_048542155.1. NCBI lineage: Eukaryota > Metazoa > Arthropoda > Insecta > Hymenoptera > Formicidae > Nylanderia > Nylanderia fulva. The sequence goes on along the minus strand of NW_028189835.1, from coordinate 4,864,038 downwards.
CCTTCAGCCGGGAATTGGGATTCCCGGGAATTACTCGCTGCACCGCTAGATGGCGGCGTGGGAAATCGGCCGCTTTTCACACAAAAAACACGCACATAAAGTGCCACTTTGCCTGCACTTGTAATACAAAATAGTATGTGTATCACGTGTGGATTGACAATTGTTCACTCGTGTGGGGTGGTCGCACTCGTGACCAATTGTCAACTTTCCGCACTTGATACACAATATACTATTAACACTCGCGCCGGTGAGTCACCGGCAGGACTGACGTGTACAGGTAGCTTTAAAGAGTATAAAATGTGCCAAAAAAATTACAGCTCTCTCGTAAAACTTTAACGCTCCTCGATGAAACCTTTTTGCGTCTACTTACGTTAATGCAGCAAATTGCGTTCCAAGTCGATTCACTCTCCGATTCGATTTTTATGGAGATTTCATTAGTTTAGTTACGATGGACACGTAAAGTATGGTATCTTCCTCTTTATTTACATCGTAGTTTCGTTCAACAGATAGAGAAAAATAAATAGGAATCTCTATATCGGACAACGTTAGATTAAGGAAAATTGTAAAATGTAAAATTTTGTGGAGTGATTGTTTTGGGAATTGTTGAAACTGGAAATTATGTGTGTAAATTGTAACCCCAAGGGAACAATAAAATTTATCTATCTATCTATATCGGACAACGATAGTGTAAAAAAATCATTTCAACTTGTCGATTGGAATGTCTCGCGTGAGATACATATATAAATAAAACGGGATAGATGGAGAATATTGGGACGAAACTATACATCTTCCGAAGGCGCGATCATTACTCGGGATAGCGTTTGAAGCGGATTCGATCGTGGTATTATCCGGCCCGGACGAGAGCGAGGGCTGGCGTTCTTGTAACGTTGGAGAACACGGCGCTGACCTAGAGACTCCTTCGGTTTATGGAGACCCATGCTAATGCCGCCACATAAAGCAGAACCCGTCGTGCGTCGACCAGAAACGGGGAAGGATAGGGGAAAAGGTGAGGGAGAGAGGGACCAGGCCTGGGAGCGAGTCTGCCCGAGTAAAATTCCTCGATGAGCATTGAAGGGGGATCGCCGGGAGGGGAGGAAGAAAGGGAGCGATTCGAGAGGGGGAGGTAGTATACGATTTACGGCTCGCTCGCCAGCCAACCACACACACACTCGGGTTTTCCTCTCCGCCATTACCCTCTTCTGGCTACCCTCCCCACCTGTTCTCTCTCTCTCTCTCTGCCCCGCTAATCTCCCCCACTTCCCTCTTGCTTTACTTGCTTTCACTCATACGAGCGACATAGAAAAGGGCGCTCTTCGTGTATGAAACTTGTAGCAAAGCGCGCCGACGAACGTGTCTGTATTGTGCGTCTCTTTCTCTCTCTCTTTTTTTTCTTTTTTTTTTTTTTTTTATTGTATTAGGGGAAACGTGGGGATTGGCTCGTCGAGGGGAAAGGAAAGAGGGGTGGGAGGGAGAGGAGGCAAGAATGAGGAAGGAAAGAGAGGCAGAACGCGGTCGCGGTTTCAGTACGTTGCGTTGCCGAGTCTCGAGAATTTTCTCTGGATTTCCATGATGAAAATCCTATGCGACACCGACGACGACGAGTCGTTTGTTCGATCTTCGGGGTCGCGCAGTTTCTCGCAGCTATCGATACGGACGAGAATACACGCGATCGATACTCCCCGACGATCGTCCAGGAATGTTATAATTACGGAGCTCTCTCGTTGCAATTACCCCGTTTCTATCCAGAGAGAATCTCGACACTTAATGTAGAGCCAACCCCAACAGCACAACATATCCGAAAAAAACGTTCAGGGAATATCCCGAGGATATCCAGAGGACATTCGAATACGTGTGCTGTTGGGGAAGGTTGTTCTTTCGTGAAAATACGTGATCAAGGAAGGAGATGTCAAGAAACAAAGAGAAAAAAATGAAATGCAGCACTATAGTGAAGATTTCCTTTTCGTCCCAGAATCTCGCGACTATTTTCACTGTTTCACGGAAAGTCCGGAGGACACAACACAGTAAAATATCACACACCTATCGTTTTTTCCTACATATGCGAGGGACGAGATGAGGAGAGAGATTTGTACGAGAGCGATATCACCATCTCGCGTGTCCGCCATTTCGTGCGAGCATTCTTCCAAGATGCGCATACGTGGCAGACGCGTTTACACGCATTTGCGCCTCTTCTCTCCTGTCTTTCCTCCTCGGCGAGGAGCGACCGAGACTCCAAAAATAATTCTCGGTCGCCGGAAACGGTTCGAGTCCGAGAGAAGAACCCGTTTCTTTCCGTACGATCGATCGATCGATTCTACGTGAAAGTATTCGCGAGAGCATCATCGACAAACAACGAAACGCAAAAACCCTTCTCTCATCAGTCGATAGAGCGACGATGGGGACCACGCCCCGTCCGTGCGATCGACACGACCGAAGGAAAAAAACATCAGGCATTGCGACACGCTCTCGCAAGCCTCTCTTTTTCGATACTTTTTCGCCCCTAAAAGGGCAAAAGAAACTAGGAGCTCCAACGCTCTCGTAGAGGAACCCTACTAATCCGTCTACCAACACGCAAGAACAATCATTACGACGTGTAGCCTCCTCGGGTCCCGATGTAGGTGGGAGAAATATGTTCTCTACGACTTATTTTCCCTACGACGACGATATATGTACGCTTTTATATATTAGCGGAGGATATAACGCAGCGGACAAGTTATGCGAGACTAAGTGGCAGAGAAGTCCTTCAGGGAAGAGCAAGCGGAGCAGAGCAGAGCAGATACGTGCGACTCACGCGAGATTAGACGAACGACTCCCCGGGAGAGTCCCTGAACGTCCGGATGTTTGCGCCTGCGTGCTAACGTTCTCCTCTGAAAACGGCCAATCCTCGACGATCTCGTCCCACCGATGACCCGACTTGTTGTTTCCCCTACTTGGTGATGCGGCCTCTCCTCCACACACGCAAGCAGGGTGTGCCAGAAACAACTTTCCGGACGCTCTTTGTTTTCTTTAATTTTGCGCGAAATTCAATATCCCCCAAGTTCTCCGTTCTCTCTGTACAGGGTGAAAACGAGAGAGAGAGAGAGAGAGAGAGACTCCTCCGGCTGTGTCTCGTCCCTCCTGGTTCTCTTTCCTTTCGCCCTTCGCCTTTCGCGAGACCGAAACTTGGTCGATTCAAAATTGCGCCGAGAGACCAGGCCGAGACGAGACGCGAAAGCTATACATATATCGCTACCAATGGCGGAATAACGCGATCGGGGAATAAATCGATATCGGTGCCGCTGGGCGCTCCATTTGTGCTCCGAAAAAAAAAAACTCCCGCATTCGTCTGTATCTCGTTGAATTTTCAGATATTCCATGTGAGAAACTCGAGCGAACAAAAATTGCAGCCGAGGTCAATCGGAGGTCGATTCGACGCGAGTCACCCATACAATAATTTGAATTTTTTTCACGTCGCGTTTAATATTTTGAAGATCGCGCCAGCAACTTGGCGCGATCGATGAAACGCGAAAACATTAAAGCCGATGTTTGCTTTGGAACACCTTGTACACGTCGTGTCCGAGCAGTCATGGTTTCTCTGCAAGAAAACAGTCGCGACAACTTTTATCCGTGCTGATCTGTATGTAAGCGAAGGAAGAGTTCGATCGCCAAAGTCTCGTCTTTCTCTCTTCTCGCTCTCTGCTTTAGACTTAATTTCCTGTGCTCGCATCGAGTATCGAGAAAGCTTTCTAGCGAGGCAAAGGATTACGGAATCTCTTTCTTTCCTCCTTTCTTCGTAATCTTAAACGATATCCTTTCGCACAGTTACCGTGAATAGAAGCACGACGTTGCTGCAGGATCTGGAGCTAGCGAATGTTTGACAGAAGACACCGGGGGGAATAGGTAGAAAAGGTTCTTGAAAATTCCCGTTCAATGTTCATCGGGAAATTTGAGAGTCTTGACAACTGAAAATTTCTATCAATTATTTGAGAAAATTTATTATCTCCAACATATCGTCGCTCTTGTCGCACTTGAGTAAACAAAAGTCGACATTTGTCGGATGAAGAGATTAATGATGATTTTTTTGTCTTCAGGTATGGACGCGTGCAGAGCGTCAAGCTGCTGCCACGGGGCGAGGTGTGCCCCGTGGACGGAGGTTCCAGCAGTATCCTTGGCGAGGGCAATGAGGGCGGTTCCGGTTCCAGTTCAGGCGGCAGCGGCGGCGGTTCCTCGACCAGCGGTGTATGCGCGACGGTGGCGTTCATGGATATCAAGTCCGCAGCGAAGGCCCACGCGATTGAGCACACGCTGGACGACCGAGTCCTCACCGCGCAATATTACGAGCCTCAACATCTTCAGCACAGGTTCCCCACTCACGGGTATTACGTTGCCCTTATTATGGGTCCTTGTCCGAGTCGCCGCGGGTAGGTATACCTTGAGAGACCTTCGAGGTATTCTTTGGCGCAAGAGAATTTGCGAAAGGTGCATACTACTGCGTGTCCCAAGGGGATATTTTTCCCTTTTCAAAGACAAAGATGAATATATACGGTTTCCGGAGCAGATGATCCAGTCCTTTTTGCCTCTCTAAATGAAATTTATTTATTCTCTTTTCTTTAGTAGGGTTTTAGAAAAGGAATTGGAATTTTCTTTAGAGCCTTCCTGAAGAGTTTTAGAATTCTCGATGGAATTTAGAAAAAAATCTGTCATGTTGAACAATGAAAATACTACTTTTCGTACACTTACAGATTACAATACATTAAATAATATCCAAGAGGATATCTGTATAATATATATAAGAAAAAGAATTTTGGGTTGTACAGTCGCATTCTTTTGGTCGATATGGAAATGTCCTCGTTCATTCCTTTTTCTTCAAAACAGTCGCGTTCAGGAATAGAATGATATTCTCGGCTTTGAGGTAACCTGTGCAAGCGCTAATTTACGATGAATGTGTCACGTTCTAAGAATTAATTAAAAATCGCACGTTACAAGAAACAGGTACAAAAAAAGACAACATTGGAATGACGATCATTTCATTATCTTCTTCATCTTCGAATAAAATTCACGAATGGATGTTTTTTTCGTGACCTTTCATCCGACTAAAATTCAACGATTATTGGATTTTTATCCTTGATTTTTATTCTTTGATTTTAGAATTTTCTTAAATTGTATCAAAGAAATAATTGTGATTAGAGTTTTGCGTAAAAGTCATCGGGAGAAATATTTACTTTAATTTCGCAAGTCTATGAATAATAATAAGCTTTACTATCCCGAGCAGCTGTTGTGCAAAAATATTTCAAAAAAAACTCAGGAAAAGTGAATACCCAAATACGCCAACGATGCAAATATCGTCAAAATAAAAGAAATTTTTTTTGAAAGAAAACAGTTGGATGTTTCTCTGGGAATTTTTTTATTTTTTTACGAATTTGTTGATAAAATATCGTTTTCTCTCGATGTTATCCCGCGATTCCAAGAATTAATCGCATTGTTGTTATTCGATGATGCCACGTAAAATTATTGTTATATTGACGTCAGAATATAAATACATATGTAGGCAGCGTAATTGTTTTCGCCGATACAAACAATTCGATCGTGATGTCTATAGTATTGCTCATAACGAATTATCGACGTTTTTAACTTCGTCGTATATCGTTAAATATAATCCTACGTTTATCGTAGTATAAATTCCGAGTTTAATATTAGAACAATCATGATAAAATATATAGAAATATATAAAATCGTTTCGGGCAACACACCATTTTAACGAAATGACAAACTGTACTTGGCAGTGTTTCGTGATCGATGAATGATGGATAAATACTAGAGTTAGCATTCCAAGTCTCATTTATTTTATTTCCAATAAATTGCATTGCGATGAGTTTATAGACACGATCATCGGTTTTTCTAATATTCACAAAAAGAGATGATTCATAAAGCTAGCATTACGAGTACAACTTTAGCGCGACCATAAATGGTTTCGTGATTCGAAACGTCTAAACTCTATAGCAATAAAGATACGTGAAGTCAGTTTCTAGAAATCATATTCGAGTAATTTAGAGCATGGGTAATCATCATGATTTCTCTGAAGTTGAGAATCCCTGACGTTCTTATCGTGGCTTCGATAATAGCGCAATCTCTCTTTCTCTCTTTCCCCTGCGAAATTCGCGCCACGCACTCGTGTTCCATATTTCCTAACGTCGTCACCAGTCACGACGTGGCTCGCCCTCGTCTACTTACCACGCATTTGACAAATTGCGCGTGTTAAGCTACGTCCTCACTGGAGTAATAACGAGCAACTTTCTTAAGAAACAAGGAACATTAACAAAATATTGCTTCAGTGAGAATGCCATTCTATGTCTTCACTAGAACAACAACTTTTTTAAGAAACCTGGAACATCAACAACGAGTAACTTTCTTAAGAAACAAGGAACATTAACAAAATGTTGTTCCAGTAAGGACGCAACTCTATGTCCTCACTCGAGCAACAACGAGTAACTTTCTTAAGAAACAAGGAACATTAACAAAATGTTGCTCCGGTGAGAACGCAATTCTATGTCGTTACTGGAGCAACACTAAACGTTTTTAAGAACATGGAACATCAACAACGAGTAACTTTCTTAAGAAATAAGGAACATTAACAAAATGTTGCTCCAGTAAGGATGCAACTCTATGTCCTCACTGGAGCAACAACGAGTAACTTTCTTAAGAAACAAAGAACATTAACACAATGTTGCTCCAGTAAGGACGCAACTCTGTCCTACTGGAGCAACAACTTTTTTAAGAAACATGGAACATCAACAGCGAGTAACATTCTTAAGAAACAAAGAACATTAACAAAATGTTGCTCCAGTAAGGATGCAACTCTATGTCCTCACTGGAGCAACAAGGAACAACTTTTTTAAGAAACGTGGAACATTAACAAAAATGAGGACATAGAGTTGCGTTCTCACTGAAGCAACAATAAGTAACTTTTTGTTCATGTTCCATGTTTCTTAAAAAAGTTGCTAGTTGTTGTTGCCGAAAGTTTCTTAAGCCGCATCCTCACTGGAGCAACATTTGATGTTACAAAAATTGCTCGTTGTTGCTCTAGTGAGGACATAGCTTTTATAAAGACCAAGAGATAGAGAACCTGCACTTTCTCTGTGTGGCATCAGCGGCACGCGGCACGTACTTAAAGTTGGAGGCGTATCGTGTGTCGCATTCACAGAAGAGTCGTGACTGCCTCCGATCGATCGATCTCATCGCGAAAGAGGGGGCGGGAGACATAGTTAGAAAGAGAGATAAAGATGGAGAGAAGTAGCGGGGAAAAAAAGAAGGAAAAAAGGTCGTGTGTGCACGCTACGCGCGTTCGTGCACGCCTATATTCACGCGCGCGCGACCGAGGAGAGTATAGCGGCGTCTCGTTTCCACGAAAAGTCAGGTGACCGTGACGACGTGGACGTGGTCGCTCGACGTGGTCGGCGATGTTGCCATGTCCTGACGGCTGCGCGGGCGCTATCGCCCGAGAGTAGTAACTGTCGAAGTGTGACGGCAGAGACTGAACTGAAGAGAAAAGAGGGAGAGAGCGCGTTAAACTGTCAGTGGTGTAGTCAAGAATTTACGAGCCCCGGGTCCGACTCATCGTCTCGCATCTCTTCTCTTGAGACGAGACCATCCTGAGCGTCTGGATTGAGATATTTCAGTCGAGTCGATTTTTTTTGCACGAAACCAGATTGCTCCAGATGCCGAGGATATTTCCGCAATGTTGATTGTATTTACAGTCATTGAATTCAATGTAGGATAATCTCTGATTTCCTGAAAAACAAAACAATTTATCTGCATTTTTTTTTATATATGTATAATTTAATGAAAATTCATGTTTTATTTACATTGTATTTATTTACGAACACTAGACAAACATGAAAAAAACATAATAACACATATGTGTAAAAAAAAATAATTATTTTATAATTGTTATTTTCATAAAAATGGATTATATTTGGTGAAATAATTTCTTTTGAATGGGATGATCGAACAAGTTGAAAACATAATAAATTTTATTTTTACATATGTATCTTTTTAACGATTTCGCAAGGGCATACATTTGTATTAAAATTTAAAAAGCGATTAATATAATAGATCAGCAGATGTCATAAGTCATAATGACCCTAGCGAAGGGAATTACCATTTCGTGTAATCATCCAATATAGATTGTTTAATAAGTTCCTGTTGCAATAGTCATTTGCTTGATCACGATTTTTAATCGACGCGAACATTAAACCGTATCTATAACAGCGTCATCGGGTAAAGTCCCGTCGAGATAACGAAATTTACATAAATATTGTACATTTCCAATTAGATACGCCTTTCTATTTCATTTGTCAAAGTTTCTGTTTAATAAAATATGCGATATTTCCATGTATCTAATTAAAATATATACGAGCGAAATTGAATCTTCAAGTTCGAATATTTAATTTTATGTTACTCCAAGATTTTTGACTGAAATTTATAGTGCAAAATAAATTTTTATTTCTACATACATTCGCAATAACTGAAATTATTAATAAACTAATTTTGAATGTCTGATAATTTTTAAATTATCGTCACGAATGATCAAATTCAATTCACTCGACTTTTATGACTTGATTGCACATTTTACACGTCTGCTTTTTTAACATATGATCTTTGTCCACGATAATGTAATCTTCCGATTAAAATTTATTTTGAGAATTAAGATCAAATAAAAAGTCGGGATGGTGTCGAGGATTGTAGATATCATGATTTTACGAGGGCAGAGAGAAAAAGAGAAAGAATTGAAAAAAGATTTAAAGAGATACTTTGCAATTAAGAAATACCTAGGGATATTAGAAAAGCAAATACGTCACTGGTGCTAAAGCGGTACTCTTATGGCTTCAATGTTCGAACTTGTCGTTGAAATGTCTCAATATAATATTTCAGATCGGAATTTATACGCAATAAGTCTATTGTTACTCCAATTTGTTCTCTAGCCTTGCTTTCTCTCTCGCGTGACTTGTACGACGTGAGTTATCATTTCATTTTTGCGCGTGACTGAATGCAAATGATAATCAGCTTCTTACATCGTTGTAAAGGTCATGAGCATTACAATTTTTTTTTTTTTTTTTTTTTTTTTACGAAAGCATATTTGTATATACGATGTTCAGTATAATAAGTGTATCGAGTGATAATGTATCTTTCTCGAGGAAAATTAAAACTATTTCTTTTATTATTTAACGTCATGTTATATATATATCTTTCTATAAATTTTAAATTATACTGCATAATTAGGTAACTCAAATGACAATTCCATTAAATTTCTTCTATAAAATTAAATAAAGAAATTAATCTACCATTTTTATAGCATTGCGATACAAACTATACTCTATTTTTCATTTTGTTACGAAAATTATTCATGTCGCAATACACAAACATTTGAATCGAAGAAAAATTATTTCAATTTTGACATGGAATATCTACGGATGCATTAAATCAAACACCTCTTTTATCAGACATTTTTTCTTTTTCATTTCTTTCCTATATTATATTTTTCATATTTTCGAATAAATTAACATCTATACGCATTTACGCACTTCCACGTTAATTAACAATTTTGATGCAAATTAAGCTTGTTTGCATTTGAATTGTCGAAGCAAACAAAAACCAACATATGTTAGAAAGTTTTAAAATAATTGTGAAATAAACAAATTGTAAGATTAATCAAATAAACGAATAAGATTTCGCAATATATGAATTTCAGTATAGTCGCTTAATATAAATTGATTAAAACTGTGAAAATATTTGACTTTTCTCAACATTGTACATGTGTATATATAAATAATAGCTATATGAAATCTAGATTGGGTTGAAACCAGTTTGTATTTCAGAATCAATTTTTTTTCAAGAAAGCGTTTGCTATGTGCTAATTTTCTCTTTCATTTGACAAACAAAATTGACAAAACGATTAGATGACGATGACGCACGGCACAGATTAAAGATGACCGAAGATTAAAAGTAAATTATGGTAAGCACAAGAGATATTCCCTAAAGGCAATACACCGACAGTTGTTGCAATAGTAAGTAACAGCAATAATAGTGATGATTGATTTTGTTTTGGAACACATCTCCTCCCGAGGACAGATACAATATACTATAAAAAATTACTTGAGAAAAAATAATATAATATAATACAAAACAAGAATATACAAAATACTAATAAGATATGAGAATAATGCAATAAAATATTGGAAGAATATATGCATGAATAAGAAAATTAAGAGATAGAGAAAAAGAAGATACAATTTTTATTATGTACATAATTTTAATTCTGCGTTGCAAGTTATATAATAGTTTAAATAATAATTTGATGAATTATATAGATACGTCTAGACACATAAAAATAATTTTTTTCTATATCAATTTAACTTAGTAGAATTTTTACGATAGCATTAAATAGTAAAACAATAGCGAATATACGTACTCTGCAGCGACTCATCGACCCAACTGTTCAGCAGCCCCCTCCTAAACCTAAACGATGACTAAGCCTTGTTTTTGCGTCTTTCAGAAGTTCGGAGGATCATGGATCCAGCGGCGGTAGCGGGGGAGGAAGTGGCGGAACAGGCGGCGTTTCCGGCGGCGGCGGCGGTAGCGGGAGCACCGGTTCCGGGGTCGGCGGTAGCGGCGGTGGCGGCGAACGAGGAGAGAGGGGAAGCGAGAGTTTCGACTCACGTGGTTCCCACGGCGGCTTCTACGGTAGCGATAGGAGCAACCGAGTGGTTGGCACCGGGAGCAGCGGCGTCGTCGTCGGCGGCGGCGGCGGCGGCAGCGGCAGCGGCAACGGCGTCGTCGTCGTCGGTCATCCGGCGGATTCTACTACGGGAGACCCCAGCGGCTACATATCCCGCCGTCCACCACCTACGAGCTCTTACCACGTGACATCGAGCAGGGCGAGGGATCGGCTATATCCGAGGACCGGCCCGTACGTCTCCGGGCCGCCGCCCCCGCCCCATTTAGACCGTCATCGTGGAAGTCTGCCGCCGTCGTCCTGGTCGGCGTACGAGCCGACGAGTTCGAGGTACGGCAGCGCACCGCCGCCACCTTCGCCTGCCACCAATGACTCTTACCAAGATGAGCAAGGTAATTATCCGTGAGAGAGCGAAGTCGTCGCATCACTTGGCGCACTACTTTGGCTTTCGATACAATCTGACTGCCGCATTTTTTATTCGTAAGGATCAACAGAATTGTACAGCGTTAGAATATACGCGAGGTCTCTGAGAGAAGAGTCAGAAAGAATAGAAAAGTTTGATTCTTATGAGCAAAGAATGCGAAAGTTCGAGTGTGTGTAAGAGGTAGCTTTAACTGTTCACCGTGATAAAAATATAAATTTTTTGTGCAGAAAAGAAAACAAATATTTCAGGATACTTTTTAAGCCGTTTGGTGCGACGTGTATCCCATTTCCGTCATATCTTTTCTCCTGTAGGAGGTGGCGGAGGTGGTGGTAGCAGTAGCACCGGTGCTCTGCGACAGCACAAAAAACAACGCAGAAAATCACGCAGTGGGAGTAGCTCGCCGAGCGGTAGCAGTCGCTCCGGAAGTAGCAGCAGCAGTCGAAGCGGTAGCTCGGGTGGCAGCACTTCCGGAGGTAGCACATCGCCCGGTAGTTCGCCGCATCGAACGAGCAATGTGTCCGTCATGGAGGATCGCAGGCCGGTGGCCATCTGCGTGAGGAATCTACCGATTCGTAGCAGTGATTCCTCGCTCAAAGATGGCCTTTTCCATGAGTACAAGAAGCACGGCAAGGTGACGTGGGTGAAAGTTATCGGAACCGCCAGCGAGAGATATGCTCTAGTTTGCTTCAGGAAACCCGAGGATGTCGAGAAGGCCCTCGAGGTTTCGCAAGATAAGCTCTTCTTCGGATGTAAAATTGAAGTGGCTCCTTATCAGGGATATGATGTCGAGGATAATGAGTTCAGGCCGTATGAGGCGGAACTCGACGAGTATCATCCGAAGGCAACGAGAACGTTGTTCATCGGAAATCTCGAGAAGGATGTTACCGCATCCGAGCTCAGGAAGCATTTTGAACAGTTTGGGGAGATAATAGTAAGTCGAAATTCGATTTTAGATAACTAAGATTGAATAAAAATAAAGTAAGAGTAAATTTAAAGATGGTTGGCCGAATAAAAATCACATATCTAAATAAATCTCGAATAAAAATAATATTTAAGCTTGTAATACATTAAGATTAAAATCAATTACATTCTGTCATTGTATTCGCTTGTAGGAAATTGACATTAAGAAACAAGGCGCCGTATCGAGTTATGCTTTCTGTCAATATTCGGATATTGGTAGCGTCGTCAAAGCCATGAGGTCGCTGGACGGTGAACATCTAGGTGCGAATCGAATCAAACTCGGATTCGGAAAATCGATGCCCACACCCTGCGTTTGGGTTGATGGCATTGGAGGTAAGCGCATTACTATTACACTGCTGTCAATTATTTTAATAGTAGAAAGGCCAACAAGGGTCGTCGCATTATATCGACTTCTTTTTTCTAGATTGTACGTCCGAGAAGTTTTTAAGCTTACAATTCAATACTTTTGGACCGACAACTCAGGTAGTAGTAGATCGTGAGCGTGGCCATGCTTTGGTCTTTTTCGATCAAATAAGCTGCGCTCAAGCTGCCGTGAAAGAGATGAGGGGAGTCACGGTTCGCGGCCGCCGTTTGCAGATCGATTTCGCCTCAAGGGAATGTCAAGAGACCTTTTACGAACATCTCGAGCGTCAAGGAAACAGGGAAACCAGTGAGAAACCTTGGGACTCGAGGCCTTCGCCAGCGTCGTCGTTTGATATGACGTATGTATATTTTTTTATACATAAGTTTTTCTTACGATTACAAAATCTTGGCTATATAAAGTATCTTTTTGCTCGAGATAATTTTTAATTTGATTAAATATTATCAATAGAGTTTTACCAATATAAATTGCATGCTTATATATATATAAGCTCACAAGTCATAATCAAGAACTTAAAACGAGTGCATTCGTGATTCGAAGGATTCCTTCTAGGCGGGAGCGCAACAGCTTCGACTCAGCGACGGTGTCGAGTTCGAGCAACAGATTCACGCGCTATGATACGCCCCCGCGATCTAGAACGACCAACTACTCGCGGAACTTCCGGTGGTAGTACACCAGGCGCGAGTCCAGCTCATCCGACAGCGTTGTCACGAAGTAATAGACGATCCTATCAAGATTCCTATTACGATGGCGATTATGCTGAACCAGCGTCGAGACGGTTTCGCAGCTACGACGAGTTTAGTCAAGGCAGCGGTGCGAGTCACGACGACTACCAGAGCAGCGTACTCAACGACGGCAAACTTAACGATGATGATTGCCCGCCACCGTCATCACGACGTCATGCAGTACAAAGCGTTGTTACGAGTATCGACCCGCCTGCGCCACCGCCACCGTTATTACCTCCGCCCGATATTCGGCATCTCCAGAAGGAACGCGTCCATTTGTTGGAGCAACTTGAGGAGTGCCATAGTAGCGGCGATGAGGTCGGTTTCGTCTCGAAGAAACGTGCAAAACTCGATAACTCGTCGACGACAATACTCTGCGAAGACGAGGAGCCGGAAATTGCATCGTTACTCGTCACTTCGCATTCTAGTAGAAAAGGAATGGACTTTAGACGTGTTAGTGATAGCAAAGTAGTAGTGCATCATAGCACAAGAAGGGGTAGTTGCGAGGGTAGAGGTCCTGGACCTTGCAAACGTCGTCGGGATGCCGCTAGCAGGTGGGTAGTTGTAACACAATTAAAAAAAGATAAATACAAAAGGTATTTAAAAAATTATTCAAACTAAAATAATGTAAACATTTCTAGACATCACGAACACCACGATGGATCTCGACCAGGTACACCCTCTTGTCGACGAACGACCGGAGAATCTGATACCCAGCGAACCGAGAAGATTCAGAGAAAGGAGTCACGAGGGTCCGTTGTCGTTACCTTTACCGAGGTTTGCGACACAAATGTTAAACAACAACAATAACACAAGTAGTAGTAACAACAACAATGGCAGCGGCACTCGATCGAACAATGCCAGCCTTGCTAAAATTGCTAGTCCGCCGTGTGCCAGCTTGTCTACTGCGCCCAGCCCTCGTGCAGCACCGCAACCGCCGGCTTCGCCACCTCCTAGACATGCTAGTTCGAGTCCGACCAGTTCCGACAGCGAGATAGCGCCGCAATCTCCTAGTCTGGAAGAAAGGATACGTTCTCTGGACGAAAAGTACGAAAAATGGTCCGGTTCGAGAGCATTGAGTGCCGCTGGTGGCGACGCTCTAGCGAAACTCGATGGCAATACTTCGGACAAATTCAAATTTAAACTCCGGCATAAACTCCTCGATATGGATCTTCATGAGGTGCAACCTTCGGACATCGTGAAATCGGTCCTCGCGAAAAGGAGCGTGTTCGATGAGGATTCGAAAAGATTGGAAAACTTTAGCGAAAAATACGAACCGCGGGAATTCACTGGTGTTATTGGCGTTAGTTCTATGATCGGTAGCACTGCTGGTCTTACGACTAGTGGTGGTGGTAGTGGCTGTACCAGCAAAGTTTGTCTGCAGTATCCGTTTCCTAGTCATCCGCCGATGCAGCCAGCCAGCGGTACTTCGGTTACCAGTCAAATCGGTATTAATACGCCATTGTCCGCGAGTTTGACTCCGACGACGACTATGGCCTCATCAGCGTTGAAGACCGATCCGCGAATGCAACATAATTGCATACACCCGACGCCGGCAACGCCGATTACACCTGGTGCATCTATTAAGACAGTTAGTCCCGAGTTACCGCCGGTTTCTCTACCGATCGGTCTCGGTAGCGGAACGGCAGCGAGTAATAATAATGGTAGTAGTTTATCGTCAGCCAGTAGTCTTGTAAGCAGCAATGGTAGTGTAGGTAACATTCACACCCTCGGAACCTCGACGCATCGGGGATTAAGCGTCTCCGCGACAACCGCATCGCCCACAGTGACAGCGGCATCGACGGATGCTTTTAATTCAACTGCAATAACAACAGCAGTGCCTGTTACAACGTTGAGTGCGACAATTTCGTCGGCGACAGTGACGACGACGACGACGACGACGTCTACGACAGGCACGATATCTTCCATGACTACCAGTTCGATAGCTCCACCGTCTTCCATAACGTCCTCATCTAATTCTTCCTCTTCATCATCATTATCTGCATCTTCCACAGATTTGACTCGTTCTCGTTTGAGGAAGGAAACAAGCGGTAGCAATCGAGAAAGTAGAGACTCCCGCGATGCGAGGGACAGCAGAGATTCGAAACATAGTAAAGGTAAAGATTGTCAAAGAAGATCACGAAAGGATGAAACTGACATTGAAAGAAACCGTAAAGGTAGAGACGAAAAAGAAAGTACGAATATTGTGAACGACGTCGGCAACACGGATAATCATAGTAGGGACTTTAAGGATAACAAAGAACTGAGGTACGAGCGAAAAGAACGAGAAGAAAAAGAAAGGAGAGATAAAGAAGATCGGGACAGACAAGAGCGAAGGGATAAAGAAGATCGTGACCGACAAGAGAAGAAAGAAAGGGAGGAACGTGAGAGGCGAGAGAAAGACGAGGAGAGGCGAGAAAGAGAGAGACTTGATAAGGAACGACAAGAGAAAGATAGAAGAGAGCGAGAAGAAAGAGAACGCGAAAGAAAGGAAAGGGAAGAGAATGAACTTAAAGAAAAGGAGAGACGAGAGAAAGAACGTCTCGATCGTGAGAGGAGAGAACGAGAAGAGAAGGAGCGACAAGAACGGCGAGAACGTGAGGAGCGCGAACGGAAAGAACATGAAGAACGGGAAAAGAAAGAACGGGAAATTCGCCTAGAGCGTGAAAAGCAAGAAAAGGAACGTCTTAAAAGAGAAAGGGAAGAACAGGAAAGAAGAGAAAAAGAAGAACGAGACAGGATAGAGCGGGAAAGAAGGAGAGAAGAGAAGGAACGTCTCGAACGGGAAAAGAAGCGAGAGAAGGAAGAAAAGGAGAGGCTAGAGCGCGAAAGGCGGAAAGAAAAGGAGGAACGGGAGAAGATGGAAAAGGAGAAACGCGAGAAAGAAGAACGAGAAAAACTCGAGAAACTTGAGAGAGAAAAACACGAAAAAGAGAAACGACGGGAACGTGAAGATCAAGAAAGGCGAGAGAAAGAGAAGGTCGAACGCGAAAAGAGGAGAGATCGTGAAGAAAAGGACAAGGAAAAGAGAGAACGCGATGACAGCAGACGGCAATCGACCGAAAATCATTTGCATCCTTCTGTTACGCAGTCTCAGAATCAAGTCACCCCGGCACCGGTACCAATCAAACGCAGGTGCTCGTCGCAAGATTGTCCCACGGACGAGGATGCTAAACGTATTAAAATTTCGGATCATCGGCGCGACAGCAAAGATCGGTCTAGGCAAAACAGGAGATCCGAAGATCGTAAGCACCGTAACGACTCGCATCGTTCTAGTCGGGAGAGCAGGGAGAGTCGTGACAGTAAAGAAAGTAGCAGCGCGACACAGGACACCAGAGACGGCGACTCGACTCGAGAAAACAATTCGAGGGACAGTGGAAGCAAAGAGAAACAGAGGAGTAAGAAGAATCGCTCGGAGAAGGAAGTCGAGGGAACGCAGTCCGAGGGTGTCGCACGAATCCGAGAAGGAATTTCTATCGAGATTGGAGAGTTCTCTTTCCAAGAGAAACGATTCGACTCTGTCAACCGAACAAGCTTCCGTGGGATCGAATCACGCGAGAGATGCGCAACATCATCAACAGCAACAATCTTCTACATTGAATTCGCACAGTGATGTGGACGATGGTCCCATCTCTACTCACGAGATACAAACGGTAAGGAATCCATCAGCTACAGATACGGATAGCGACGAGCCGAAGAAGCACTCGATCTTCGATATTGTCGACGACGAGCCTGCTTACATCAGTATGTACGATAAGGTAAAAGCTCGTTCAACGAAAAATATGCAAAAACTAGAAGAGGAGAAGCGTCAAGTGCGATTAAAGGACAAGTTCTCGCAACTGAAGCAAAGTCGCGCTAGACGAGAAGAGAAGAAGCAGAGTACGTCGTGGGACGGAGACTCTGTGAGTAGCAAAGCTTTGACCGAGGACGAAGCTAGTTCCGAATCAGATTCGACGAGAACCAAGTCTCTCTCTAGAAAGGGCTCGCGGTCTCGCATTCACTCTGATACGAGTGAGGAGGAGGAGCCATTCAACAACAAGGTTCGCAAGACAGTGAAGACTGAAAGATTCCTCGAGAGCGACGTCGATCTCGGCTTTGCCGACACCGAGGAGAAGCAGAACCCACTGGAAGCCTCAAACGCTATTACGAATAGCGTACACACGGATATTAAGGAAGAGCCCCGTACATCCGACGAAGACGAACGAATTTCGGTTAGCTTCCGCGCGAATCATCCGACAATAGTGGTGAACAATCACGAAAGAGATTCGCGAAAGAAATCGCATAAAAAGAAACAGAAGCGCCAAAAGAACAGCATCTCGAACGACAACAATTTGAAGGTGGAACCGATGGAGGCTTTAGAACATAAGCCTAAAACCAATCTCATCACATCGTCCAACGCGGATTGCCGGCCGAATCATGTCACGGAATTGACTACTATCACCGCCACCACAACTATAGTCACGACGGCGTCTGAGAACGCTGAAGAGAGAATGCGCGCCGATAAGAAACAACGTAGTAAAAAGGATAAGAGGCGCGATCGGAATGGGGAGGATAAGGCTAAAGCGAGACGAAAGAGACTCAACAGGCAAGAGGCAAGGGATTCTCAACGTATGGAGGACATCTTCGGCCCTCTCTCGGACGATGTTGACGATGCTCCATCTAATACGTTTTTCAACAGGTTCAGCAACATGACGTCGGAGAACAGCGTTTACGCTTCGGACAGCGACGGTGGTCGTAGTTCGCTCGACATGGACAGAACAAGACGGAAGACAGAGAAGAAACGACGCCATCAACCGGAAGATGAGAACAGCGTCGATTTGGCCGAAGCCGGCCGGGAGATCGAGGCGAAACTTTTGGGTATGCCGAGTTCTCCGAAGGCCGCTCCTGCGTGCACAGCTGAACCCAGTGATCACGATGTCTTCCGTTTCACCGACGATAATGACAGTATCGAGCCATCGACACCTTCGACAGCACCGGAGAAAGTCAAAGAGAAGAAAAAGAAACGGAAGAAATCGAAGGAGGAACGCAACCGAAAGGATTATCACCATCACCACCATCATCATCATCACCATCATGAAAAGAGCGGTGAATTACCTTATCTAGGCGCCGAACCTAGTCCACCAAGAGCAAGCAGTCCGTTAGTATCCAAGACAATATCATCCAGCTTGCCCGCGCCTAGGGAGACATTATTGAGCCCGATACCTAAAGTGACTTCCAACGTGTCAACCGTATCGTCGATAACTCCTCCGGTTGTGAGCGACATTCAAACCAAGTCGGAAAAGAAGAAGGATAAATTCATACCTGGGTTTGGAATAGAAATCGACGAGACCATTCATGAGAATGCTGTGAAAAGTATCTCGGAACCTGATGAGAAGGACAGTAATTGTCAATCGCGCGGCAACAGAGAGGAATCGGAAGTACCTGTACCAACGACACCACCGACTCAGAACGAAGACAAGCGAGGTGGGATATCGCAGGAAGAAACGGAGGACGCTGTTGCCGCGTTACTCGAAGCAACATTCGGCGCTTCGGCTGAAGATTTCTCTTATGAGGGTGAGGAGGAAGAAACCGAAACTGATGGGATTGCCGGAACCACAGCCGAGGCACCTCAAGAGGACGTCGAAGAAATGCAGCAAGCAGTTGAGAGTTTGAACGCCTCAACGGTAGAAGGCGACGCGGATCTAAAACCGGATACGCCGCAGAGCGAGCACGACCTACAGATCGACACGGATACGGAGGAAGATCCGAATTACGAGACGGTCGATCTGACACAACCGCCAAAGACACCGGATATACCGTCATTCTACAAGTCCCCGACGAAAACGCTGGTGGTACCCGTCTTGACTGCTCCTGAGAAATCGATTGAAGTGCGATTAACGTCCACGGTAGTTGCCAAACCGCCGAGTCCACCGAGTTCCGTAATCGCTCATTCGTGGACTCTGAACGAACACAAGCCCCTCGAATCCGTCAAGCCTGTGCAGCTAGAGACCACAGAATCAGACGTCAACGTCGCTAGTCCGGAAAGAACGACGCAAGTGCAGAGAACATCCCCGTCGCCGCCACCGTTGCAATACAAGCAACCTATGCTGGTGCCGTGTAGCGTACCGATTACGAGTGAAATACCGAAATCGCTTTCCATTCCGAGTTCGCGACCATCGCCGATCTCAGTGCAACCTCTGTATCAGAGGCTTCCCGTGTCTCCGCAATCTCAGATGGTACCCATGCGCCAAGCTTCTCCGAAAATGCAAACCACAACTGTCTCTTGTTCGTCAGCTTCCAACACGACACCATTGCCGCCATTGGTCCCATCGAGAATACCACCTTTAGTACCATCACAATCCTCGCCACGCATCTCTCAGCCGCTTTCGCCCAACGGACAATGGTCGCGGAATCCTACGTTAAGTCCTCATGTACCTAACGTGGGTAAAAGAAAAGCTTCGCCGCCACCTACCAAGATCGCGGTTTGCGTGCCTATCCCCGCTCATAGACCGGAAGTGCCAGCTCAACAGATCTACTCAACCGCGGCGACTCAACAGCCGGTGATACAGCACGCCTCGGGAATGCTGGCACCCACCCCTGGTTATCCTCGTGGTGGTTTACCGCCATTGACTCTGAATATTCCACCGCGACCTTACATGCCCGTACCACCTTTAGCGTCTGGCATACAAGTAAAAAATTCGCGCGACTCCTCTTTAGGTGGCAAATCTGTGATCGAGACGTTAATAACGATACATCCGAACGAACCATCGCCGAGATTGGAAGAACCAAAATTGTCGCCCGCTATTATACCTGAACCGACCAACAAAGCGTCTACCTCACCTAAGGTTCCATCACCGAATCAACCGCCCACGTATATACCTGAAACAGCAAAGATTGAGATCAATGCCAGTACGTCTAGTCCCGTGTTTGGTAAACCAGGTTACATCACGGACAGCTACACAATGTCGTCTAGAACACAGAAGCAAATTTCCATCACAACGGACAGTAATCTGCTGTCGCCTAGACAGAAACAAGAAGTGTCGAATCTTCAACTTCTAACTACGCACGTACCTCGTTCTTCCACGCCGAGTCCTGTAATCGTGGCTCACGGTCAATCTAACTTACTTCACAAGTCGGTGCATACTTTAGGTCCGCCGAACGTACCTTCACCGAATCAACCACTGATAAAGACCGTAGTACCTATAGTTCCTCAGCAAATAACGTCCAGCGCACCGTTGTCAGCACCTGGCGATAAATCCGTCATCCCGCAAACGCCTTGTCAGAGACAGTCGCCTGTCTCCCAGGGTCAATTGGTCAAATCTCACATACCTCTGGCATCTACAGAATCACAGACGATCATAACCAGAGTAGTATCATCAACCGCATCTTCCATATCGACGCCACCGATGACGGAATGCTTAGACCAACACGTCCAAGGACAACCATTGGAAATGGACGCTGAAGCACAGATTAATCAAACTGTTCAACCGATGCAACTTACACCACCTATACAATCGACGCAGCCGATCGATGCGATAAAACAAGAACCAATCGACGCTCAACAGGAAGAAACGATAAGCGAAACTGAATATAATGTAACCGAATCCGACAAACTTTTGAACCAACCGTGCGTAGAAGATAACATAAAACAAGAAAAGCAAGATGTTATTAAAACAGAGATTGCACCTAAAGAGGAGGTGGTAGATGTACCGACTCCACCGAAACTCGAAGCGGAAACTCTTATAAAACTGGAACCTGTGAGTGAAATTAAAGAAGAGATTAAGGAGAATGATGAGATGGAATTGGAGGAAGAGCCAGTAGAAGATCCGTTGAAAGAGCCGAACACGGATCCTCTTGCTATCGATTCTAAGGAAGATCCAACCGATAGCAAAGAAGACAGCGATTATTGGTCCGCGAAGGAAGTGAACATCGAAAGCGTGATAAAGAAGGTTGATGCTCTGTGCGACGGCGAAGGTAACGATGGCGATGACGAGACACAACAAACCGAGAGCGCGAACAGCGACTCGCACGATACCAGCAAGAACGAGTCGGATTGGTTTGACGCTGAATCATCGATCGAGGGCGAGGGTAAGAAGAACTTTGGATCAACAGCCGATGAGCACGACGAGACGATGGAGACGTGCGAAAATGAATCTACGAAGAGTCGTCGGGGCAGAGCGAAGAGTAGACGCGGCAGTCGTGGCGGAGTCACCACCAGGCGAGGTGGCAGGAACGCGAGCACCGTCTCTCACAGACGAGGCGGTAGAAGTCCTCGAGGTAGCAAACATCACGTTGAGAAGAATAAACTGCCAGCCGACGTTTACGAGTTCCACGACGACAGCGAGGAGGACAACGCCGGTCGTCCACGGCTTATTCTCACCATTAAATCCCCTGGACCGAACGTAACGGGACCCAACGCTCAGCCGGCGATACCCGTGGCCGCAGTTAAGGAAATACCACCGGAAGAGTTTGTGTCTCCGGCCGCTAACACGAGAAAGTCTAGAAGATTGGCGGAGAGAGATGGCAGTCGCAACACGATCGACGATGTCATCGAGGATGTTGTCCGTGGATCGCCTGCAAATAAAGGTTTGGTCAGCGGTGCCGCCGGAAATGTCCACGCCACCAGACGAAGCACCAGACATAACAACGCTCCGCGCAATACGACACAGCAATCTGCCGCGCCACTTCCAACGGAACTTCGTAAGTCACCTAGGGGCGGTCGTAAAACGGCGAGACGAACGTCCGAAAATAACGAGGATAGCGGAGAAGAGAAGACGAAGGAAGTAACCGTGACGGTGGCAGAGATCAAAGAGGAACCTAAACCGGAGGCTACACCAGAAAGCCCGAAAGCGGAAGAACCAGCTCAAACTGTTGTTGTTACCTCGGCGCCGCAGAAGACGGTATCGCTTGAGCCGATGACGTTGATTGATCCAGTCACGGGAATGCTGATACCGATGAGGGAATCTGAGGAGGGTCAGTATATCCCGGTGTCCGCGGCATCCAATCAGGTGCAGACTATCAATAGAACGGTATGCGAATCTCGAAGCAGTGGATTAGTCAGCACGAGCCCGACAAACGAAGCGCCACGAGTGAAATCCGAAAGTTCCCCGATAGTAGTAGCGGAGCCGAAGAAGGAGGCCGTCATAGAACACACGCCTTGTCAATCAACACCAACCCAGCCGATCCAACCGCAAACTAGCGTGATTACGAAACCACAATCCCCAACGATACAAGTTACTTCTGCCATCACTATTGCGCAATCTTCGACGACGACCACGACTATTGTCTCTACCGTGACTGCAACGTCTTCTGTAGCATCGACTACAACAACGCAACCGATACCCACCTCCTCTTCCTCGCAGACGAAACCTACGAGTCTCAAGGCGCACGTGTTAAACGCTAGCAAGCTCGTGACCTCGGCTCAACAGCAGGTTATCACGAAACCGGTGACTCCAAGCTTGCCCAATCAAACGATAGTACAGAACATCGTCAAGTCGCCCGTGCAAGCGATACAGAGTCTCAATCTGCAGATACCACCTGGCAGAGTCGTGTCGCCTAGTTTAAGTCCGCGTGCGAAACAGGCGGCGCAATTGACGCCGGCCAATGCAAGCGTGAAGCAAGGTCAACCTATGTCACCCGTACTCAATAACACAGGAGTGCCACCTAATCCTAAGCAACATCTTCTGCAAGCTGCCAAACAACAAACGTCGACGATAGTGAACATGTCGCAGAAAATGCCGATAAACATGCATCCTGCCAGCGTGAACGTCTCCAGAACCATGCATCAACCGGTCTCACAGCCCACCACTCTCAAGGGTATTAACGGGCAACCTCATCCGCTTAATCCAAAAACGCA
Organism: Nylanderia fulva; assembly: GCF_048542155.1. Taxonomy (NCBI): domain Eukaryota; kingdom Metazoa; phylum Arthropoda; class Insecta; order Hymenoptera; family Formicidae; genus Nylanderia; species Nylanderia fulva. The sequence continues at coordinate 4,841,004 of NW_028189835.1, read as the reverse complement.
CTTGCTGCAAGCTGTAGTTCCACCGATCGTCAGCGGAAGTTCATCCACGCAACCACATCTCGTCAACCCACAGCCGATTTCAACTGGCAGTGCCCGACCACCAGTACCGAAAACTCCTGTACGTAAGATGGAATACTTGATGAAGTACTTGATAGAACATTTAAATTTTTTTATATTCAATATATACGACGCTAAAAATGATAAAATATACATTGATTCATATTTCGGAATCATATGTTTCAGGCCACTGGGATAATAGAACCAAAAGTGGAAGTGCCGATGTCTGGTTGTATCATGGTACCAACTGCGAGCCCGCAAAGTCGAAGCGTGCCGATGCCGACGTACGAGGCTCCATTGGTAAGTACTGTATATGTTTCATTTTTCATACGTCAATATTTTATATGTATAAATATTGTGTTTAAAAATCGTGCGTTTGAGTGAGAAAAAAAGATAATAAAATTAATATGTTGAAAATGCACTAACTTTATTCGGTTTTGATTAGCACGGAAGTACAGGTGCTACTCCACCAGGGGGTCAGTATGGTCTTGTCCCCCCGCATCGATCCCAGAGTCCTCCACCTGCCCACCATCACATTAATACTTCACAGGTATATTTACTTTCTAATATGATATTCTTATATATTTTTAATAAAACTATATGCCTTTCAAAAGAAAAGAGATTCAATATTTTAGACATTAATCATAAATCTCTTGACATTGCATGAAATTTAAAGAATTTTACGGATGTAAGTGAATATATAGACAAAATTATTTCTCGATATAAATAATTGATAAAAAATAATCTTGTTTCACAGAGTGAAGTCAATCATTACGGAGGACTGACTCATGGCGGAGAACTGCCACCTCATTACTTACATTCTCAAATGTTGCAATACCAACAATATTATCGCGCGCAACAGGAAGCGTTGACGGCACCTCGCATAGCTTATCGCATTCCAGGAACGAGATCTCCGCATCTGCCTTTAGATCCGAAACTCGAGACCGGCATAGAGGACAGTCACAGTCCTCCTCTAGAATTACGACGAGGCACGAGAACGCCTCAAGATCGTACCACCGACAGTCCACAAGTTGCTCAAGTTTATATGCTACACGGAAATGTGAGATTACCGCCACCTCCGCCGCAGTATAACGCAGGAAGTAACCCGTCGTTACCTGGTGCTCCAGCTGGCGTCAGAGCAGGCTATTATGAACCCCCGCCCGCTCACTTACGTTCTCCATATCCCATGGCTGCCAGCGAAGCACCACCTGAGATGGGCAGAGCCACCACACCGGAGAGATGTAGAAAGCATCACGTAGTCACCCCACCACCTTACGCGTCTCAAGTGCCACCGCAAGCGGACAGCTTCCAGATGCTACTCCAACGTTACCCGGTTATGTGGCAAGGTTTACTGGCGCTCAAGAACGATCAGGCGGCGGTACAGATGCACTTTGTCTTCGGCAATCCTAACGTGGCCAGAGATAGTTTGCCGTGTAACAGCGACGGCTCCACACCACCGTTGAGAATAGCTCAAAGAATGAGATTGGAACCAACTCAAGTTGATGGAGTAGCGAGGAAGATGCAGGTACGTGTCGCAGTTTTTTTAGTAGTTAAATATCGTTCGTATCGATATGTAACGAATGTGTCTAAGCGAATTATGTGTAACTATTTTTAATATGTCAATTGAAATATTTTGCAGACTGATAACGAACATTGCATGTTGCTGGCATTACCTTGTGGCCGTGACGAAGTCGATGTATTGCAACAAAGTAAAAACCTTCAAGCTGGATTTATCACGTATCTCCAACAGAAGCAAGCTGCTGGAATTGTAAATATTGCCGCACCCGGATCGCAACAGGTGAGTCAGAATTGTTTTCATTTTATATGGGATTTTTTTTGTCATTATTCAAGAATAAAAGCATATTTCTTTTTCTTATGAGATGAGATTTAATGAAAATGCAATGCAAAATTTTCTATATTTTAGCCGGCGTATGTAGTTCACATTTTTCCATCTTGTGAGTTCGCGCACGATAATTTGGCAAGGATTGCACCGGACCTATTTCACCGTGTTGGCAAGATCTCTCATTTACTAATCGTCATCGCCACGGTTTGAGACCGATCATTGACCTATCGGATTACGATTTATCCGTATGTCTCGTCTTCACGCACCGCAGGACGCTTCATACCTGGCATGAAGCCTGGAGTGTCCGCCTGATACGCGCGTAATTGTGCGACAAAGAGCGGGATGCGCATTCAAAATGAAGAGAACTCCTTAGTCCGGAGTTGTATCAGTGACAATCAAATGGAACCCGGCGGGTTGTAAGCTGATCTTTAGATCGTAGGCCTAAAGACGAGACACGAGGTTGTGCGGTGAAGTGAGGTTCGCACTTTTAAATGCGCTGGTCATCACCGTGCGTACCTCTCTTCGATGAAATTCGCGCAAGCAAGCTCGGTTCTTTCTTGCTTTTCTTTTTCTTCTTCCTTCCTACCTTGTTTTTCTTTTTGAACGGCTTGTAACTCGCGTCAATTCTAATACTGACAATGTTTGTGGGATCGACCGACATCACTCTTGGTCTTTCTGACAAGCGGGTCAGGCACAACCCCAGTCTTCAGACAAGACCTTCGATTCGTCATGCGATACTCATTACTTACGCTCGTCCTTCCCATAAAGGAAGCAGTAAATAACTCGTTTCTCTAGATGGACAAGTCAATCGCGAAGTAAAGATATAGAAAGCAGCTAACATACCCTATCACTATTATATGAGCTATTACGAGCTATTTCAAGTAAGGTTTAGGCGTTAATAATAATAAAGTAAATTGTGTAAAAAAAATTATAAGCGAGCCACCGAGGGCATAACTACTGTGATTTTAAGTATTTAACGATAACCGTAAAACTGCGTAAAAAGAGGAAGAAGACAAAAGGTTAAAAAACATATATAAGAGGGTGCCCAACTAAAAATGGTCCGTGCGGTATGTGATGTGTTTTTGTATAAATACTGCTCTATATATATAAATATATGACTATGTATTATATTATAACGAAACTATAACGATAATTTGCTGCTGCCCATTGCTGCTAACGCCGCCGGTCGTGTCGAGTTTAGAATGTAAATTATAACGTTAATCCTCTAGCACACCAAGAATGAGAAAAGTTGGGCCACCCCTGCGTAGAGTTTGTGCGATCTATTCGTAGATCTATCCTAGTGTACCATGATTTCCCACAGCAGGATACGAATTTGTGAATTATTATAATTATTATTATTATAATTATTATTATTATTATTATTATTATTATTAATCTCTCGTGAATTACTAAAATTCCTCTCGTGCATAGTATACTCTCTTAGCATTATATGTATATCTTATAAAAGAATTTTTAACGTTATACTTATATTCTTTATTATGATTATTATGATTACTATTAATGTTAATGACCAGTGTTGCCAGTGTCACAATTGTACAAGATTGTTCGGTACACTGACGAATTAAATAAATTAGACAGTTTCTCTCTTTGATCGACAAAATTTTATTACACAATTCGTCTAATTTATTTGAATAAACGTGACCTTGCTAACACTGATAATCGCCCATTCTTATTACGATGATTATTATTATTAATATTATTGATTATTATTATAATTATGGTTACATATTATTACGATTACTATTACCACTGCTATTACTATTATTACTACTATACTATTACCACTACTACTACTTACTATTACTACTATTACTACTCTACCACTACTCTATTACCGCTGCTATTAATTATTATTAACGTTATTACAACAGGCTAGCTAGAGCATATCAATCCGCACACATTTAAGGACAAAATGGGGCTTATTTGTCATACTTGGAAAATGTATGACCGATCTCATTGACCATTGATGCCCCATTCTACGCACTTCCATCCTAGATTGATATATCTGACAATGAATGAATGAACATAGAATGCTGAAAGGGGAATGCGAATAGAACGATACTTTTATTAACGTTTGATTCGCATTCGTTTATCGTTCGTTGCTTATTCAGTCGCAGGAAATATATCCATCTTTATATCCCATCCCTATCGATTCCGTCGCACGACGACTCATAGACTCTTTAGCATTCGTGTCCGAAATAAATGCGCTTACGTGTATAGACCAGAGGTTACACTATATCACACACCAAGCCGTCAAAAAAACATTTTAAATAAATTAAGAAACTTATATCTATTTACGATATTATGCTGCTGCGCGTAGGGCGCATGCCTCTAGAGAGTAATTTTCATGCAAGAATCAGGGATAGACAGAACAAAGTGCTCGCGTTCATTTATTTCAATTATTTGATGTAGATGAAGCAAAAGTAATTTAAATAATACACATTTTAACGATGATTTGACCTTTCTTCGCGAAAAGTTTCATCTTCTTTCGTTATATTCGCAGAATGTCAAGACATGCAAAAGTGTATTATCGAGTATCGTTTATTTTATATAAATTCGTATACTCGCATGTATGTATAATAATTACAAATAAGTTTTTGGACACTTATTGTATTTTCTTATTTATTTTGTTATTTTTTAGGAGCACTGGACGATTCGATGTGTGAATTCGTTACTTTTATTTTCCAAGCGAAACGCATATCGTTTAATAAGTCATCGCTCTCTTGTTCTGTCCATCTCTGCGACGATGCAATTACCTTAATAAGGCAGCGCGGATACTCGCGGAGCGTGTGAGCATGTACAGTGTAAAAGATGCGTTGTGGATATGTACAGTGTAGAGGTATAATTGAGCGAGAGAAAGGAAGCAAGGTGATAAAAAAAAGGAGCGATATATATACATATATATATATATATATTATACATATAATATATATAGATATATATATGTATGTATAAATATACATAATAACTATGAATATAAGTATATAAGGCGCGAACGTGCGCACGTGTCGTCCATTTCACGCAACTGCTTTATTTTTATCGAAAATGTTGCGTTTGCCTCTCTCCTCTTTCTTCTGCAAGCCAGTCATATAGCGTAGGTGCAGAATCATATTGTATTTTCTGTACCGTTGTTACGCGACACGTGCGCTCGTCGGCGTGCCTTCATCTATCTTGTAAAATATCTGTGAATATTATAATTTAGTTTCTTCCTAATTGTAGGCTACGAGAATACAAAAAAGAATGTTTACGTTAATCATTTAAGGAAGAAGAATGTACAGATATCACTATATTCTTTTTTTTTGTTTTGTGTTTTACTGTAGTTATTGATAATTATATGGATATTAACGATAAATAATAACTATGATTAAAAGAAAAAAAAACTTAAGCTCGGCTCGATTGCGTCATTCTTGAAAAACCCGCTAATATGCGCAATATATTTATTCTGTGTAAGAGAAACTCTCGGTGATAATGTATCATTTGTATATTAGTAATTACGTGATCTCCTAATAATCGAAAAAAAGAAAAGAAACTTGAATAGAATTGGATATACGTTACGATGTCATACCGTTCCATCTCCTAAATTCATCACACAATTTATCCACGATTTATTTCTACACATGTCGTCTACATGCGTTCTTCTGAAATGTTAATGCGTTAGAAAAACGTATGTTAAGAACTTTCTTTTTATATTAGATCAGGAGCTGGACTTCTCGCTAGAAAGGTAATATAATAAAACACAAACTATTACCTCGAATTGACGTTTTCTCTTACGGTCTTACATTTGTTATATTTTTTTTTTCTTGCCAACGAATTGCGAAAATATATCGCAGGATTTATTATTTGAAAAACCCTGCTCTATATAATCTCATCGAACGAGATTCACATACACAACAGATTAAAAGGTTGCGGATAAGTAATAAGTATTGCGATACAAAAATCTTCCTGCTTATTAAAAAAAGATTGAAGATTTCTTATACATATACATTATATCAGTTATATATATATATATATATATATATATATATATATATATATCAGTTTAAAAATTATATAGAAACAAATATTTTCTCATTTGCTGTTAAGTTAAGGATTCCTGGTCCATTCAGGCCAATTTTGCATCTGTACGTAGAGTTGATACCCAGGACTGGCTGTTTGCTGCACTTGTCGCGCACCAATTACACGTACATTGCTTCGAAGAATACCTTGGGATTTGCCACACTCAATTAATTGGTGTGCAACGTCTAACATTTTCTGGCTGGCCTGTTTGTCTTGGAAATATAAGAGAGATGAGATCAGAAAACATAGCAATTCGATACACAAAAGAATAAGTATAATATATATATTAAATATATTATTTAAAAAAAATATATATATATATTTCGATGCTTACTTTCGAAATTTCCAATGAAAGCTATGCCAATAGATTTTTTATTATATCCGTATGTATGCGCTCCTTCACGTGTCCATCCACATCCCTCGTACACGTTTCCATCGCCACCGATTAAGAATCTTTAAAGAAAAGATAACAATGATCATAATATTTTTTGCACACTTTAATATTATTAAATAAATAGATTGATTAATTAAATAGATTGATAAATATTGAATATTTTTACAACGTTATATGAAGCAAATAGTATATTAATCTTATGGAAAAGATTAAATAAATAGATTTATTATATAATAAATCTTTAGATATTTTATGGAATAGATTAAATAAATAGATTGAAAATTATTATTGGATATTTTTACAACGTTATATGAAACAAATAGTACATTAGAAAAAATGATTTTTATTCAAACGGAGATAATAATTATTACTAACGAATAACCGATATCGTCCCAGCTAAGTTGGTCCATATGATAACTGCGGATGTTGTCGACGCGCGTTGTACAAGCCTCGCGTGTATTACATTCGGGAGTTACTGTATGTTGTACTACTACATAAGGTATTGGCACGATTAAATAGTTCACGTCTCCAGCGGGAACGGAGGTCCACTCATTTCTGCCGATGATGATAGGACATTTGACCTCTGCGAAAATATTCAATTAATTATTAAATTCATTATTTTTAAAATATTAATCCTGAGAATAAATGGAAAAAAAACTTAATTTTTCAGAGGTTTCCACATTTTCCACTTTTTTAAATTGACTATACTTTTACAATTAAGATAAAATATATTTGAACGTACAACGTCATCTAAAATCAATTGACTTCGTAAAAGGATATAAATATTTTATATGTATTTTAAGAGATTTTCGTAAAATGATCGTGCGAATGATAAACAGATCTTAAATGTTAAAACTTACTATTAGCGAAACTGGCCGGAAGTACTAACAAAAGTACGAAGCAGATCCTCGATAACATTCTTGCAGTGTGAAACAGAGACGTATAACTGCAAGAGAAATGTCAAAAGATTGAAATATAACGTCAACATTATCTCAACTTATGACCCACAAAGCGATAACGAGAGAACTTCGCTGAATATCATTTTAATTTTTTTGCTTGTCTACATTTTTATAATCAATAATAAATAGTAACGAGAAAAAGAAAAACTATTACATATTTATTTTATCAATGAATAAATCATTGTTTTATTAACAATTATATTGGCTGTCTTTGTTATAAATATTTCATCAAAAATTAAAAAGCTAAATCCATCTAAGAAATAAAATTCTTTCGAATCAAAAATTGATGTAATCGATATCTCGCATATCGATTTTGTTAACAATCGATTTTCAAGGCCGGTTTGTTGTGGTTTGCATGCCGACACCGTGTGTAGTTTTTTTCAGTGTTTTGTGCTCGATATAAAAAAAATAAGCATTATGGAAACTGTTCGACCCTGTGGCTGCAAAGGAATCCGCTCTTGTTTAATTTGCGAAGCTGAATACAAAATATCGAAGCCGGATCTGAAGGAAGTATTACAGGTAACGGACTCGACGAAGCTTTTAACCTATCATAACCTATATATCGAAAATATTTGTGTCGTGTGATGTTGACATTTCTTAGAATTAATCGCGGGATTTCCTTTCTCGTAATTCGGGACGACAACGATAAAATTTAATTTCGGGGAATTTCCATATTATTGTTTCATTAATATATGTTTTCCAATTTTTTTAGAATGCCATTTTTTGCATTCTAATCTTTGAATCTGATGATCTTTTTTGCTTTATTATTTATTGGATTGTTATATTATGTATTATATTATAATGTATACTTACAAGCTTATAACTTGTCTTTCTTGAGAATGTAAATCAAGATTTGAAGATTTATGTGTGAATATTTTAAAATGAGATTTCTCTGCCTTTTCTATCTGCTGTCTGTTATAAACTGTTCAGTTTGTTGAATCTGCTTTTAGTCAGATAGCATACTAGAATAACTAGTTTGCAGTTTTTTGTGCAAAAAGATGAGCACTTTATTTTTCTTATTTTATTTCAATATTATCCTTTATATATTTGATGTAATATCACTTTATTCTGGCTGTTGAATCTGCTCCTAACTGGATAGAATGCCAGAATAACCAGTTTGCAATTTTTTTTTGCAAAGAAATGAGGCATTTATATTTTATCTTAATATTATCCTTTTATTTGAAAATGTGAATTATAATATAAACTAATTAAAACTGTATAGAAGATTTTTAAGTATATAGTAAGTATATAGAATATTTTCTTTTCTTACAAAACTTTTTTAAAAAACTTTGTTTATATCTTTAATTATACAATCTTAATGAGAAAATATATCTTTAATTTTTTAATTGATTTAAATTTATAGTTTTCAATCTTATAGGAAAGCAAATGTTATGTTTATTGTCCATATTGTGATAAATCATCACCTGGATGGGATATAGATAAGTATAAAAAGCATCCTCACCATGATGGAAATTTAATTGACTATCCTGGTGTTTATATCAAGGTAATATGATTACAATATACTATTGTATATTTTTCAACATTCTTTTTATCATTTTTTTACAATATGTATGTTTCAGTTAAATTTCTTAAGTGAAGATGAGGCTAAGAAATTGATGGAAGAGCTCGATTATCTCCCTTGGCAAGCATCACAGAGTGGTAGGAGAAAACAGGTACATTTATACTTATGAAAATTAATATGTCTCTATATATGTTTATATGTTTAAATTAAATTATGTTTGAATGTTTCCATTTATAGAATTTTGGACCAAAATGCAACTTTAAAAAGCGAAAGTTACAATTAGGAGTATTTGATGGTTTTCCTAAAACAACACAGTTTGTACAGAGTAAATTTGAGGAAATACCATTACTACATGGCTTTAGAACTGTCGAGCAATGTTCGCTTGAATATAATCCCGAACGAGGCGCTTCTATCGATCCTCACATTGATGATTGTTGGATTTGGGGAGAACGTATAGTAACCGTTAATATCCTCGGTGATTCTGTTTTGACTATGACTCCTTATCGAGGTCCAATTATGCGATATAACTTAGATTATGTTTCAAATTATAATTCTATCTTGGAGAAAGGCATTCGTGATAACACACAGATTGATATTGATGATAACGTGGTGGTACGATTGCCGATGCCTGCCAGGTCACTCATGATTTTATATGGTCCAGCAAGGTATAATGCTTTTCTTATGAAAACGATTATATACCATATCTTATATAATTAATAATATATTTTTAATTTCATAGATATCAATGGGAACATTCTGTGCTTCGACAAGACATCACGTCGAGGCGCGTATGTCTCGCATATCGTGAATTAACGCCACCGTATCTTGAGAATGGGGAACATCACAAAGAAGCTTCTGAGATTTTGAGACAAGCTTTAATCTTCAGATGATGCTACTATAAAAAATAGATTTAAATAATTATCAGATTTATTTAATATATTCTTTCTGATTTGACGGAATATATAATGTGTAAATATTGTACCATTTAAATATATTTTATTTTTAGCATAAAAATACAGTGCATTAATAATATTCAATAAGTATCCACACTTTTTATATAATAGTTTGTGTAATAATACTCTTTCACTTATGGCAAACATTCTTGATTATTTGTAGTAGAAAATTGAAAATAAATTTGAATAAATTTATTTCAAGTTCAAAGTTTAACTTAAAATTTTGCAACATTTAATTATTGGAATACAAATTATTTAAAACGATTAGACTGTCTATATCTAGATAAGAAAATATATTAATCTATGAATTATATAAATCACAATTATTTGGTACAATTATTAAGTACGGTTTTCTCTTGTACTATCTTCGATAATATAATATTCAACTCTATTACACAAATAAATGTAAAAGCATCAAAAATAAATATTCATTTTTGTATAAACGCTTTTATATATTTATATTATAAAATAGAATCATTATATGGTAAGTTTTTCTGTGTGTAAATTTCTCTCTGTAAAAACAATAGGAAAAATCTGGTCTTATTAAATTTTTGTATTAAAATGTTAACATTTTTTATCGCCTTTTAATGGGTAATCTGGTGCCATATATACTACGGGAAACGTAGTTAAGGGATCCGATTTTCCCAGCGGTTCGTAACCATTCACGAGATTTTCTCGTAATTCCCAGCGACGCCTCTCCCTTTCTGTCTTTTGACGTCTGATAGCTCGGCCAAGCATACACGCGAACATAATCCCCGTTAGCTAGAAAAAAAACAGTAGGCACAAATTATTTTCATATAAAATTATATAACTTATTTATTTATATAAATTACATGCTCAGGATTATAATTTTAATAGTTAAATAGACAAGTTGAACCATATAACAATTTCGAAAATAAAATATTAATGAGATTTATGCATAATTTGTAAGAATTTATAAACTTGAAGATTTTATAGATATATATGTATATATAATATATATATATATATATAAAATATATATATTACAATTTACTATTTCAGAATATTCTACTTTAACATAATATATATCTCGCTTAATATATTGACACATTTATCTATTTAGCAAATGTTTTAAATTATGAAATTACAATTTAGCAAGCAGAAAATATGACTAAAAATTAAATTTTGAAGTTTTTCTCTCTTTCTCTTTCTTACACGATAGAGAATGATTATTTCGTAATTTAATCGAAACACACAATTTAGTAGCTTCGATTACAATAGATATCGATTATATAAAAAAAAAATTAAATCTTACCTGAATAAGAGCGATCGCTACAGCTCCCGTACCGATGTACAATGCACTGCGGTGAACAATAATAGAAAGACGGCTAATACAGCCCTCCTGGTACTTTCCCTGGCACCGATCCGGAAAATCTATTATCTCATCCACTATATATGCACAACAAGAATCAGGTAATTCCATATACGTTTCGTTTAACGATATCCCATCCCAATCCCTATAGCTATCATATCCACAGCAACGTAACTATAAAAAAATTATTATAAATAATCGATTATTTTTCAAAATGCCTATAGTGAGGTAAGAAATTTGTAGCTGACAAAAGCAGTTTGAAAAAAAAGAATATTGTAATCTATCATCCGACAATATTGTTTTTTAATTTTCATAACTTTTTAGAATCTTATTTTTGAGATTCTTAAAAAAAAAGAGTGTTCATAAGTTACAACTAGTAATATAGAGAATGGTTAATCTTCTTACCCTAGATTGCATAAAATCAATTGCAATCGTGGCTTCCTTATTTTTTTCATACTGATGCATTGTTAGATTGATTTTCTCAGCTAAGAGATCTTTAATGCCATCTTGTAAAGCGTATGCAGCAGCAGCTGCGGCGAGTTCCAACACCAAAACAAACGACAGTAAAACTGCAAACTGCAAATACATACATGAATGAATGTAGTATACGTCTCGGGAAATAATATTTAAAGTAAGTAGGATTCAGATGACTCACCACAAGAACCATGCAGGTACTTTCCCTAACAGCGCCGCAGCATCCCATAAAAGCGATTATGAAGACTAATATTCCGACCACGATCAAAAGCGTGGCTGGCGAAAAGTAGCTTGAATCCAGGAAATGCGAAAAATTCTCATAAACGGCATAAATTGTCGTGCCGACCGATATTATCATCACCCCCGTCAACTGCAATAAAATATTAATAAAAAGATAATTAAATATATTGTATTGAAAACTGCTAAATTGTAATGTTTGAATTAAATTATGAAATATTGCCCATTCTCTCTATCGTTTAAAAGAGAGAAAAGCTTTTACATATTTATAAAAATTTTTTGTTTTCATTTTTGCATACAATTCAAAGTACGTATAATTCCACATGTCGAACATTATAAATTTTATTTCATTTTATAGGAATAATTTACAAATGTGCAAATTGTACAGTATAATCAAATGAGTTAATTTTGTCTTGTAGCATAAGATTTTTTATTATTTTTGCAATGCAGTTATCTTTAGCATTAATTGTTTAACTATTATGTAACATGTGATATGCGTTCTCGGGTAGCTTTTTAGATTAGAAAGAAAAGGCAATACTTTTTATCGTTACTATGTGAAATATATCATTATGTACACATCAGTTTTTATTTGTTCTACAAAGTGAGTTACTTATTCCTACGTGATAAAAGTCGTATCTTTTATATAATTGATACAAGTCTGTGTTCTCATGAAAATTAAATTTATTATTTGCTATTTAATTGACAAGTTATTGAAAACTAGATGCCATACTAAGATTGGAAAAGTACTTAAATGTTTAATTCGATTTAAATAAACAAGGTCCAATTAAATAAGCGTACGAATGATATAAAGAGACAAACATATTTTTTCTTTTATCGATAACAATGAAATCAAAGATTAAATAGGAGGCAATCGACCATTGCACCAAACTGCGCAAACTTTAACAATTTTTCATTCGACTCGTATGCTGAAGCCTTCCACCTTGCTGTTGTATGATGATACCGCGCGACATCATCACGAGATTGCAAAATTATCTTTACTGATAAGCGACTATGAAGTTTCTAGATAGAGGCAACGACGTATAAGAGTTCGAAGATGTTGTAAAATATTTGCCTATGGCATTATATGAATGTATAAAACTACGAAACAATTTTTATCCTCGGTTCTTTTCGTTACAAATAAAATTTCGATTATGTTTAAGAAAAAAGATTATTTTTTTTTATATATTTATAAGTGATTTATAATTTTATAATTTATAAGTGAGCAATACAAGATGGCTGGTACAAATGTTGCTAAACGATGTTTAGTATTATATCATTCCATATCGAACATTTTATTGGTCGAATTTATGTCGTGTTTATGTCTCGTGCTCCGTATTTTGCTTATCAATGCGCAATATATTGTCCACAAATTACAATATGTGTACGAAAATTTGAGGACAATACTGCGCAGTGATACGGGGCAAAATATGGAGAAAGCGCGTGTTATCGCTTCTTTATTTAATTAAAAAGTATATAATCGGGTTGAACGGGGCTATACAGATACGCCCATCCCTAATAATTCATTAGTGCATAGCCTTTTCTATGTAATATCGACCGCAGTTGCGAAAGTACAATCTCTCTAACAACGAAACTCGAACTTCTCATGGCCCATATCGTTCTTTTCGCATGACAGGGAGAGAGAACAAAGGATGTAATAATAAAAGAAATATATTAATGTCGCAAAAGAAACTAGTTTTTGTCTTCGTGTCTTCGTGTCGTTTGTACTGAAGGGCATTATTATCCTCTCTTCTCTATATCGCGGGTTTATATTTTACGTCGTTACAAATGTGAAATCATAAATAATCAGATACGCGTTATCTCAAGCCGATTTTTTAATACCGAAATAGCGAATCGATTTAATTGATACTGCCTTGATATTATAACGCGTCAAATAACTGGTATATATAAACTATAATTTTCTTTTTTTACAAAACATATATATGTAACGATTTACTGATCGTACTAAAATTTTTCAGTTATATTGTCGGATGCGCAGACTCGAGGAAATTATGCAAAAAAATATACGCGGAAAATAAATATCTAATGAGTCAATTTTAAAATTAATTGCCGTTTATGTGTTATCGGTATTAGCATATTCTAACAGCTGCAATAATGACGTATAAAATTGATAGGATATATTCTTAGAAGACAATTTAGAATGTAAAAACAAATTTTATTTCGATATTTTCATATGTAATTTCATACTCTCTCTCTTTCTACAAATAATATATTTAAAAAATGACAAAAACATGTTTGTAACTGAAAAAAAAGTTTTATTTTGGCGAACACGTTACTCATTTCTTTTCTGTTGTCAAAAGTAAAAAGGTACAAGTTTTTAGGTTCCAAACATTATTCATATATATCTATATAATAGATATCGCTATAACAGTAATCGATAATTACATATGTGTGGTATAGTATCATAGCACTCTTTTATGCACAATTGCGTCGTATTTTTCAAGGACCTCCACGACTATGTATTATTTTATATATATATATATATATATATATATATATATATATATATATATATATAGACTCATTGTAAAATTATCGAACAAGACTTTTCACGCATATCTTTAAAGTACTTGATACATTCATATATATTACCTCATTTTCCAAGAATATCTATCCCGATAAGCTTAATGCGATATCGATAAAAAATTTTGCGGCGAATCGTTTCGTTTTCAGGAAGTCTCAAATCTATACAATCAATATACGTAGAAATGAGAAATTAATATTGTCAAGATGACATCAACAATTTTATTCCACGTATATAGAATCGCAATAATGAATCCTTAAATTAGTTAAGGCGAAGACGTGTCGACTTGCGAGAGTAATTTCAAATTGTAATAGAGTGGAATAAAAGAAGATGAAAAAAAGCGATGTCGCGTATACGGTACAGAGTACAGACCACGAAGAGGGAGTTGACCGCGCACAGCAGGTACTTGATGCAGCGAAGGCCAACGTCGAGGTGCGTGGCCGCCATTTTGGTGCTCGTGTGTGGACTCCTGGACGCAGGTGCACGGCAAACGCGGATCCCGACGCACTTCCAACGCACTTGACGCACCGACTGTCGATGACGTTCCCCGGGTATCGGCCGATCGCTCGGCCCCGCGGGCCCTTATCAGCTGGCCGATAACGAGCCAGGTACGAAAACGTACGAATGCGAGCGGACGATGACGGACGACTGTTCGTGTGCCACGCGATCTCGCACGATCACGTTCGCCGACGTCTTTGTACGATACATATACCGACACCGAGGCGGGCGATTTCCTTGAAGTCCAAGAGCGAGAGAGAGAGAGAGAGAGAGAGAGGGAATGCAAAAGTCGAGGCGACGTAAAGATATGACAAAACGCGAATTTCATAGAACGTACTAAATGTATGCATATTAGAGATATACGGTAAACGCTAGCGCGCAAAAGAAATAATTCACGCAAAAACGTGTACACGTGGCTGCTTGTCAAACATATTCAATTTTTTGAAATTGTCCTTTAATTCATCATTTTATAATGTAATATAATATTTTTATGTATCTATATTTTATATTATGTAATACAGAATTTATATGCAGGTTTCTCAATAGTCGAGATATATTTGTCTAAGTCTTATTTAAATCTATATAAAGTTATGTAATGCTCATCAGTATACAACACACAATATTTAAATGTGTTTATTGTTTGTTTAACTGGAGAAAACAAATTTTAATTCATTGAATTGTAGTAGAGCATTAAATTCAATCCTATTGCAAATGAAATTATATATTGCTTACTATATAATGAAATTTTTTACTATAATGAAAAATCCAAATATTAATAAATATCGAAAAAAATTCCGTAAATATATTTATATAATTATAATATAAAGCACTGATGTGACATGTTGAAATCGTGGATACGAGATGAGAAATTTTCATTGATGGACATATAAAAGAGACGGCCACTTGTGCTCGTTGCTACGTTTATACATGAGCAAAACAATAACACGAGTATGATTCATATGACGATTAAGTTAATATCGTGTGTGTACATGATTCACACAGGGACAAGCGTATACTTTTTTCATTTTACAAGCCATTTTATAAAATACATAATAATAAAATTTTATAAAATTTTATAAAATTTTATAATAACATTTTATAAAATAAATAATAATAAAAAATATGATTGTTTCATATTGATAAACATATAAGAATAGCGTTAAATAGATGAAGTTTACCGCATATTTCAAATATACGAGAATAAACGTAACGTCGCAAAAATATTTGACGATGAAAAATATTTTATTAAAAATATGCGATGCCAAATATCACGTAGCAAAAATGGTTACCCTTACATTGACAAATAATGTATTCACGGCAATCAGATTGGCAATCCATTAGGATCATATATATATATACATATATATATATATATATGAGAATTCTATATCTTCATTAAAAATCCAGCAATAACTCTGACATCTAATTCTAATTTAAAGACAAACACTAAATCCTGTACGCTTGGTGTTCGCATGGCACTTTACATGGTCTGGTAAGAATTCCTGATTGATCTTACTAGATAGGATGACAGGAAGATGCCTATCAGCTGCAACACAAGACACCAATTATTTTTATATAATAAAAAGAATGCACAGAAATATAAGAACCTCGAGTGTAGTTGTTTTAAAGACTGCATATGAAAATCCATGCTATATATTATACTTGATGAAGAGGTTTACCTGAATCACAGCGAGGGTCAAGCCGACGCCCGCTATTTTGGCCGCGTGTTTCTCCGCAAAATGCGCAAACGCATCCATGCAACCTTCGTGATGCAGCGTCGGTGAGTCCGTCGTGCAATTCATTGAGCCGATAGCACCTATCGGTTGATCGCAGCACGACATCGGGATACCCATCGTCAAGTTTTTCTCCGTCCAGTCGCTGGCGTTGCGTGTGCCGCAGCATTCGAACTTGAAATTGAATGGAAAGAACTCGTGAGTTTCATTACGTCACGTTTTATTACAGGCATGCGAAAAGCAAAGGTGAACGTTCCGAAGGAGTAGATATATTTTGCGCGAAAGCAAAAGTCTGCGATATATTTCACATCTTCGTATATATACGAGATATCGTTGAGCGTGGTCAAGGAAGCCGGCGAGGGTAAAAATCGATTTACGCTACCCCCTCGTAGCGTACACGAAGAGGGTTCTACAACACACACATGCATTATACACGCGACGAATTAGAGTCGTGCACTGAAATTATCCTTTGTAATCGCTTGTCGTTCGCGATATCCTCGCGACGATCGCGTCGCTCCCACGATAGGGAAGGCACAAAGCGAAAAGCGTGAAAAACTTGGAACAAAGTTGCTGAGAAAAAAAAGAAATGAAACCGAGAATCCTATTTAGTCCATTGTTCCAGAGATATCTTTGATCTTATACGATATATTACATAAACTGGCGATAATCCTATATATATGTAATTGCGCATTACGTCTCGTTGCAGATTGTCCCAGACGATTCGGATCTCCTGACTATCGTTGTACTTGGGCATCGTCTTCAGCATCTTTTCCTCGGCGATAGACGCGACCCGCGTCCTCATCACGTAGCCCATCGTTCCGCCTATAATTTCCAGTATGAAGACCGCGGTTAGAAGCGTGCAGAACTGCAACAAAGGGTTGTAAAAGGTAAATCGGTATCAAAATATATGAAATATATTAAATAATAATATAATAAAATATATGTGAAACACACACAATCTGATATATATATATAAAATAAAATAAAAATATATATATAATTTTTTTATAAATGAAGCATCGACACAGGAGTTTAATCTGGAGAAAACTCTCACGAAATATGTATATAGTTAGTCTCTTTATAATATGCATTTGCGTCAATTTTTTAAAGTTACACCGGAAGCGCACCCGCCCTCGTCTGCGAGGGAGAATATTTTCCCGGAATAACAGCCGGGAAGGTAAAATGGGGAGGACACACATGTCAATTACATACTTCGTATGTAAAACATATGATCCATTACATTATGGAAACGAAGGGGAGACAATATCATCGTACAGGTATAGAGTTGGTCGGACTTTTTTTCGTCTACGTGTGCCGCGTTTTTGTTAGATAAAAAATCCCCATCTAATTATAATGAATGTATAGTTTAACGTAGACGTGCATAAATTTAATTATGCTTTTAAAAAATGCATTGGAAGATATATATATATTTAATTGAGGAAAAAATATATCGTCGAAGTATATTTATAATACATATTTGTCTTACCGTTATTATCATGCAGGAGCTTTCACGAACGGCTCCGCAGCATCCGAAGAACGCGATAATAAAGACGATAACGCCTACAGCTACGAGAAGAGATGGTACAGACAAGAAACTATTGTCGAGAAAATGTTGATATTGATAGTAGACTCCGTGGATGACCAAGCCAATTGATAACAGTACTATCCCTGTGATCTAAACAAATAATTGATATAATGTAGCATATTGTCATAGGAAACAGAATTTATAAGTATAATTCATAATATATTACACTGAATAATTTATTTATATAATAATTATATAATAATTCTCGAATAATCCAGCTGTAGCTCAATTAATTAAACAGCTAGTGAAACAGTTTAATTAATGTAATAATTAACATTTTGATGGAAGAATTGAAAGGAATATATCAATTTTATCTTTTTAATCGTGTTAACTTTTCGGCGAAAAAATTTCTTGATATATTTTCGGAAAATATATTCGAATTATGAATTCGTGTGCCTGAACTTAACATCGTACAAATTGAACACATTTTCGATGTGCTGCGGTGTCCGAGCGGTTAAGGAGATGGACTTGAAATCCATTGGGTTCTACCCGCACAGGTTCGAATCCTGTCCGCAGCGAATTTTTTTTTTTTTTTTTTTTCAGAAAAATCATTTATATAACGAGAATGCTTATATAAAAATGCACAAATATTTTTAATTATATTATATTTTACTTAAATTAATTGTAAGATTTTTATCGAACGAATAATGATTCTCGCGATTTATTTTCTATTATTTTCTCGACGAGTAAACTAATCCGATATAACAACATTTAATTAATCTTATTTTATATTAAATTTGTATACACAAATATGTTCAAATGGAATCTATATTTTTGCAGATACACACATAAACAATATTTTATATTCAGGAATAAATAGCACTTTTAGAATGTGTTTTTGACTGAATAAGACTGAATTTATATATAACAAGAAAATACAACAATTAAATCAATGATATTAAACGATTATTTAAAAAGTAATGATGTTATATTGTGATAATATCGTCTGTGATTGGTGTATTATTTTTTTAGATTTATTTTAATTAAATTCCATTTTTTCTCTAAAAACCGATTACTTAACTTAATAAAATTTTCCAACGATAATCTATAATTGTATGATATACATAGAAAAATGTTTAAAAATAATCATAAATATACAAACATATTTTTTTATATTTTAAACAAAAATGTTTGCTATGTCTAATTTCAGTCTCGATAATATTTATCTACCATATCCTCAGCTGAAATATTTGTTTTAGATAATTTAACGATTGCGTGACTCAAAAAGTGTTAAAGGTTAACACAATGACTTTTGTATATTCTATCGATACTTTATGTTTACTAATGATATATTTTTAAATCTCATATATGTATTATTGATATTTCAATATATATCTTAAAATAATATACGCTTAGGCACGATAATTATTTGTAAATGAGCTCTGCTAAATCAGGTGATTTTATTCACATTATAATGTGCATTTCAATATGATTGTTCATAAGCAAAATTTACTATTTATAGAAGCCGCTCAAACATCAAATTAATTGAGATAATTTATTAAGCAAGTAGTTTGTCTATTTATTATCTATAGGTTGTGTATTTAGGAAGACATATCAGTAAAAGCTCGATTGAAATTTCAACTACTAATTGTAAGATTCACGACGAAATTTCGGCCTTATGAGCTTTCCACAAGCTTAATTAAATTAATCATTGATTGATTAAATTGTATTTTCTTGTTGTAAATTCAGCCTTATTTCAACATCTTAATTTACATATATCCAATAAAGTATCTATTATATATATATATATATATATATATATATATATATATATAATAGATACTTTATTGGATATATTGATGCGATATATATATATATATATATATATATATATATATATATATATATATAATAGATACTTTATTGGATATATTGATGCGATATATATATATATATATATATATATATATATATATCGCATCAATTGTCAATAGCACACTGTAAAAACGTCATTTATCTCCGAATCTAAAATGTGTGTATTAAAACTGATTTTTGCTAAATGCTCGCGATGTCAATTTTTAAAGTGCGTACATTGCGTTCGATATAACTATTCGATAGCTCGCAGCGTGCGTGATGCGTGCCAGCTCACCGTTCCGGAAAGAACGTGACGTCGTTCCTCGGCTGCATGCATACATTTAATGCTTACCACGAAGAACAAGTTGAACGCGAACATCAAGTACTTGATGGTCTTCGGTGCCAGACCCAGCTGCATCTTGGCCGTGTTCGATGTCGCCGTTACTTTCGGGAGATCCTTACACTCCTCTCGCGCGAGCAGGAGCAATCTTGCGCTGTCAAAAGCGAGTCACGAACGATACTGCGCGATCACGAGAGCGTGAAAAATACGACGAAATAAAAGCCCCTTAAAGCAGGAACGCGCGTTCCGACGAGTGGCGCCGATGTGCATGTGCCTGCCAAGTGTGAAACACGCACGTGCGCACACACGTATGTATGTGTGTGTGTGTGTGTGTGTGTGTGTGTATACGTCTGCGATATGGAAAGAAAGACCGAGAGAGAGAGGAAGGACCGGTTGAATCTCGTTTAATATTCGTTACAAAATACGATCGATCGTGATAAAGGTGTTGGAGCAGCTCGCACACACCTGTCACTGATCCAGCTGTTAACGAGATTGTGAAATTTGAAAGGTTGCTTGCTTGATTTTTCCATTTCACATTGATCCACGATTTTATGCACGCTGCAATATTTTTTATATTGAAACAATTTTTTTTATGAAAAAAATCGAAATCTTTGAATAATACAGGGTGCCCCGTATCCAGCGAATCACTGATATACAGTTAGATTCCTTATGTTATTTGCAGATGATTTTTCCTCAGCGAAAATGTCGAGGGAGGTCATCATTTTTTACGTGTTCCCAATGTTTGCCATCGTGTATTTTTTTGCAATTAAATTACAGTAAAATTCTTAATGAAGTGATTCACTGGATACTGGACATCCTATATATTTCATAAATTCAAAGTATTCTCTCTGAATCTCCCCTTTTCTCGCGAGCTATTTCTGAAAGGAAAAAATAAATCATCAGATACTTTTAGGGATCCAAAAGTAGCAGTCGGTTCGCTATTTATCCATCTGTGTTTGTTTATATAGGCGGGTAAAGAAAAGCGTGTCTAGATTCGGATTTCTCATGCAAATCTACAGAAACTCGATAACGGATTGCACAATACCTGCGGTCTCCGTTCGTCAGTTCGGTCACGTCGTTAGTTATAGTTCGTAATTGAGACTATTGAGGCATAGAATATATAGGGCATACACAGATCCTAACATAGCTAATATAATATTCAATAACCAAGTGCTCAAGGGTAACACTTGACACATATCTCACCGCACGTCCGTATAACGCAGTTGTTACCCTCGCATAATCGCTTAATGATGCCACGATCAATCTGTGACACAAATATCCATTTATATCGTCTGGCGGGTTGTCCTTCCACGAGAAAGCGGGGCAAAATCGACAAAATAGATCTGTGTGCGTATATGAACTATATCCCGACCTGTATTTTCATTTTAAAAGTTCAAATGAAAGCATTTAATGCCTATATCTACTCGCGCGAAACATGTCACACGCTTAAGCGGGCGCAAAAATAATAGGCGATTTATTTCTACTTTCCCTAGCTCGTTATTGTAACACGCGAGATATTTATATTTATAGATTGTTTTGAAGATGTAAAGTATTTTTAAAAAATTTCATTTTTCAACTATTTTTACCAGTTATTATGCGTTAAATTGAAAAGAAAGATTAGAGAATTATATCTCACATACTTTTGTTACGTGAATTTAAATTCGGCTACCAGAAAATCCAAACAATCTGTATTGTTATCGAAACATGGCGCGACGGAAATATTTCTGACTGTAAATGTGTATATATGTGCATATAGCAAAACGTATTGATTCGACAAATTGCGCTAAAAATAAAAATACAAGTTTTACAAATATGTGCGTGAATGATTAAAATGAAAAAGTTTTAAAAACAATGATAAAAACTGAGCAATATACGATATCAGAATCAAATTAGTTTAATATCCTTAAACATTTCTCGATAATAAAGCATTAAGTATTTAACGGGTGCGTTTGTGTTTCATATGAGTTTACATTACATATATTAAATTCTTTTGTACTCCGTTTTGCATCCGTCCAACTGGTAAAAATGATACATAAATTAATTTGTCTTCGAATGTAATTGCGTGTAAAGAATATGTAAAACTGTGAGGCAGGAAAGTAGAAGGATTCGGAGGAATTAATTTTCCAATTTTCCTATTCCCGAGGGGTTGACTTAACTACGATGTATCGCGCTCGGACGAGGCCGATGTGGCCCTGAGGCGTACTCGAGCACGCATGCTCCGGGGCCGGGCACATTTTATATTCATATATATATTTAGCTACATTGGCCGAGGGTTGTGTACGGTCTGACGTGGCCGACATCGCGGAGAATTCTCCCTGAGCGTCGTATACTGTATATACATATACGATATATACGTTCGGTGCGCGCACGTGGTCAACGTTCACGCAAAAACGTAGCGTAAACCGGAGCCATTCTTGACGAAGAACGCGAAGAGAGGTCGATTTCGCGCCGTCCAATTTATGCTAATAGCCTTATTGCGTCTTGCTACATCGGGGCCACGCGTTTCGTTCATCGCAGTCACGTTCCGTTCTGTAGCATGTTTATCCACAATTATCCTAAAAGCGAATATGGTGAAAAGAGAATGAGTAATTGTGCTCATTTCATTAACTTCCTCGTTCTCTTTCTCTCTCTCTCTCTCTCGTCTATTTAAATTAGTTATATAAAACTGTTTATTTACGAAGACAAAAGAGCAACAATAAGCGTGACGATTATATAGCTCTCGGCGTTATATTTCTGTGTAAATGTAAGCGTAATGAGTTATTACTGTACGTAGGGTTATTATAAAGTTTACGATGCCGCAGTTAAATATTGTACATATTTTTACACGAGCGCAAAGTGCTTCCAATGCGGCCAACAAAGTCTTTATTTCTCAACTATTTAACATAAACATTACGTTATACATATACATATACGGGTATTATTATTATATTTAGAAAATCGATGAATACATTTAGGGTAAATGTCAAGACTTAATTCCCTTCTTGATGGGAAAAACTGATATAAAGCATTTTAACGCGAATAATATCAAGAATGCAAATGAAGATTAAAAAATTAACCAATAAAATGGGTGTCATTTTTAAATATTTTATGTGTATGCTAATCATATTCGAATAGTATAAATGTATAAGAAAAGATCATCATAATTTTTTTGAGATATGAAATATTTTTGAGATCGTGTCATTTTCAATTTTTAATATGGTATATTTCTAGTTACCCTAATTTTATATTCATAATACAAGAAGTTAAATTAATTATTTCATTATTCTCTCTTAGAACTAATTGTAAAATCAATGAATGTTGCTGTAAATAATATTTGTATCTCGCTTTTTCTCCATTTTATTTAATGCTCGCTCAATTTTAATTAATAAATGACATGCATGTTTATGCTGTTTATATTGTTGTTTCATTATCAATTATTTCACAAATTATTTTACAAATAATTGATAATGAAACAATTTGATAAAATAACTGTTAATAAGTGATAAAAAGATATGTAAATATCAGTTTTATCTCTTTTTAAACTGCAATTGAGATTTCATTGCAATTGAAAAATTTTTTAGAGAGTATGTACATTTAATAACATGCAATTTAATTAAAGTAAGATGAATATTAATTAAAAGAGACGATATACTTGATATAGAACAAATTGTATTACGAGTTAAAAATTGCGTGAAATAGACTTTTTCCCGCTTGTATTTTCGCACGCACGAGAGACCTAGTCATCCTAGAGTAAATATTATTAATTATAGAGGAAAACGCGAGAAAACACGAGCGGGCGTGAAATTGCGTTGGATGTCGCGACATTAATTTCGTCAGGCGTTGATGGAGTCTGTTTTGTCAAAACAGTCGTCGTCGTTTTCACGAAATATATACTCCTCCTCGACGGAGTCGTAGACCTGAAAAACGCGCGTCTGTGATGTGTATATTAATAGACGTCGACAGAGAATAGTATATTGAAGCATATCAGCATCGTAATTCACGACGTAGGCGTTACGATTCTCTCCGTTCATTGCACTACCTTTTTTCGTATTAATGCATTCATTTAATTCTCTTTCATCGTCTCTCTCTCTTTCTCTGTCTCTCTGTCGGTCTGAGTCATTCTTTATAACAATACTATATTTGAAATCGATATACAGCCTGCATAATTAATTATCTCGATAAATAAAACAAACTTGGCGAGTCGCCAATTGTCAATTTGATAAATTGCAGTCGAAAATACAAATCGATTTATCGCAGTCGTTTCATCTATCTATTTTCGATCTATCTATACACGGTTATTAAATATATACATTCTCCTCGAGTAAAGGAAGAGTAAAAGCAAATAGTACATTAATAAGATTCTCAATAATAATAAAGAAATAAACCTAGTTTAAACGCACCTGATGTAGATATTTTCAAATTCGTAGTGCCGACAGTCGTGAAAATTATTGGATTTAGTTGTCTCGACTTTAATATATATTGTTGAATCAATGGATCTTTCGCGTATACCTACAACTGCACGTGCAAGTTTCGTTGTTTGATATTCGCGGATCGAGGACGGGGAAGATAGACGTATGCATAAAATATGGATACGCAATGTTACGTGGAATTGTCGACTACTGTTAAGCCCGCCATGACACCATCGTTCCAAACGCAACGCCGTTGCGTTGAGTTGCGTTGCGTTGTGTTGCGTGTCGGACGAAGGTGCACCGCACAGGCTCGTAAACACACTCGGGTGACGCGTCCGTCATCGATGAACGTCACGTTGACGCGCTACGAGATGCGAATACCAATTTTCAGAGACATAAACGGAGAACATCTTTCGTAACAGTCATCTCCGGAAGTTAAACGCATTTCCGGCGAAAGACATCTACAAAATATTTATTATTAATGTTTCCTCGAAAAAGACTAGAAATTTTTCAAAGAACAAAAATCTCTAGAATACATTATCGTATTTTTTTTCTAGTCATCTGTTATTTCATGCAATAAGATATCCTATCTGTGTTATTGATTTCTGTGGTTGAAATCCTCTGTTTGTTATATCGATTCTTTTATAGTTTTGCTAAATATAGATGTATAATATATATTTATATGTACATACACAACATATATATATATATATATATATATATATATATATATATATAACGACGATTATTTCAGATAAATTAATAAAGTGAAATTATTATTTCTATATTAATGATTTATAATATAATATATATATATATCATTTTTAATTATATATGTATTTATATATAATTATATATATATATATATACATATATATATAATTAATATATAAATAGATATATAATTAAAAATAATATATTATAAATCATTAATATAGAAATAATAATTTTAATAAAATTTCACTTTATTAATTTATCTGAAATAATAAATGACAATTAAAAATTAAAATATATTATGTATTTGCCACGATATAATTAATGAATATAGTACGATGACATAAAAGAATACTAATAAAAAAATGGTAAGCGCTCCCCTTTCACGATTGTCTCGTCCTTTCCGGTCGCGCCCAATGGAACATGCAAATCGCCCTATTTTCTCGGAGCAGGGACACGGCCCTGGCCGACATCGTCGGGGCGGATGCGCGCGCAGCTCGAGCGTAAACCGCGCAACAACAAAAATACGCCGTCCGCCGCATTCGACGGCGGTCAGTCGGAGCGCGAGCATCGCGAGAGCACGGTTCCGTTATAGGATATCGAGAAAGGAGAGAAGGGCAGATTACGTAGTAGAGAAAGAAAGAGAGAGGCAGCGTCCCGCTTCCGCGTAATACTCGGTAATAAAAAAAGCGTAATACTCGCAGACGTATTTAGTGTTTTTCTCGGAACAAGTTCGCATACAGTGAGAAGTTACGAAAATGGTGTCCGGCGGTATGACTTGTGTGAAATACCTGCTGTTTCTCTTCAACCTGATATTCGCGGTGAGTACTATACTACACTGTGATTAACGGTTTCATGTACGAGGAAACCGACGACGACGAGGTGCACGTCGCGTTCTTCACTCTCTCTAGTCGAGCCGCTATTCTCGGCGTCTCGTCGTCGCGTCGCGTTGGGCGGGCTTTTGTTGCGTGTATATCGGTCAAGCCTGGAGCAGCATCTGGGGATCGTTGATCCCTCGATGCCTTATCTCGGCGTCGAAATCATTGCCGAGCGATGAATCACTCGGTTTCGCACAGGAATCTGGAAAATGACATTTTTTCCTTCCTCCGTTATATGACATTTTGACCATTTATTTTGACATTTTATATTACTTGGAGTATGTATCTCTGTAAATATCTCTCTTTATTGCGAGTCGTATATTTTAAAAATTGATAGATGCATCGTATTTCCAGATATTATAGTATTACATTATCGATTGTATCAGATGACAGATGTTTGTGTTCATCGTCGCGATTTGCGTCTCTGGTAATACAATTTTCCGATAATATTGACGTATGGCGAAATCTTGGGCGTGTTACATAGATACATGATGCATTTGCAATATATGTAATATAATACAAGAGATATTATTCTCTTTTCCTATTATTTTCGCGTATTTTACATTTAAAAAAAATTAAAAATGCCGGTTTATTGATTTATATTTCATCTAATACTGATAATCCGTAATGATAAATAATAACTTAATCGATATTGTATATATGGCGTGACCGAAACTGTACAGGGTTTCTGAATAAATGATACTGGTACGAGGGTATCAGCTCGAGGGAAACTTTGTACTTATGTTCCAGAAGCTCGGTGTAAGTGTTATGGATGAAGGCGATCGATACCCTCAACGTTTAACGTAATCTAGAGTTCGCCTGTCCAACACAACCGACACACCATTAAAACCTGAAATATGTAGAAAATCGTATTATATTAAAAGCTGTCGAATGTTCGCGATTTCCGAAATTCCGAGTACGGTGCAATTTAATTAATTCGATTTTTTTGTATCCGACGAAAAAATATTTTCTATAAGAAATATTACAATAAGCTCAATATATCGATAAATAAAAATTGATAATAAAAAATGATAATAAAAATGAACGAATATTTAATTAGGAGATACGAGGAATTTCGGTGACAGATTTGACAAAGAACTGACTCGACACTAGATTTTCTTGGCTTTCATCTGTAATAAAACGAGAGAATGACGTTAATTCACATTGACGGAAGAATTTATTTAGAAAAGTTTCACCGATGATAAAATTGCTTATTACGTTTCTCGCGAAAGATAAAACATCGCCGCCATACAGACTGTCGCGGAAGGATCTAGGACACAAAAACAACCCCAAAGGATGTCGCGACGAGACGGGCGTATCTCTGTCGCGCGTCCCTTATTGCAGGTTTAATGATCCGTCCAGCGTGAAATACCAGCGTTGCGAGACTATTTTATTACGGGACGTACCAGAAAACGTACGAATTCGACGTATAATTTTTCCCTGCGAAATTTAGAATTTGTCCAAAACTTGTGGAGTCCTGTCGCCTTTAATGAAGAAATGTCAAAAAAATCGCTTCCCTCAATCAAATCGAGTTTCAACACTTGACATTTTAATAATCAAGCCTTCGAATAAAATCCCAGGTGAATTTGTTCTAAATTGAATGGCTGTAATAATTCGCTTCTTTAAAGATTAATTTTTCTAAAGCTTGGAGTCCTGTTGCCATAAAAATGTCAAGAAAAAAGTCGCTTCCTTCAATCAAATCGAGTTTCAACACTTGACATTTGAATAATCAAGCCTTCGAATAAAATCCCAGGTGAATTTGTTCTAAATTGAATAACTGTAATAATTCGCTTCTTTAAAGATTAATTTTTCTAAAGCTTGGAGTCCTGTCGCCATAAAAATGTCAAAAAAAATCGCTTCCTTCAATCAAATCGAGTTTCAATATTTTTGACATTTGAATAATCAAGCCTTTGAATAAAATCCCAGGTGAATTTGCTCGAAATTGAACAATTACAATAATTCGCTTTTTTAAAGATTGATTTGACGAAGAGCTCGCTATATATTTTCAACGATGTTGAAGAACAAAGGTAAATGGTAAATTTTTGAACAATTATAATTCGCCTTTTTAAAGATTAATTTGACAAAGAGCTCGCTATATATTTTCAACGATGTTGAAGAACAAAAGTGGATGGTAAATTTTCTAGAAGAAACAAAACGCTCTGCTCTACTCTTCTCTTTGTTTTCTGGGACGTCCCATATAGATCGTCATCGTCATCGTCGCCGCCGTCGTCGTCGTCGTCGTCGTCGTCGTTGGCGCGCGTCCTCGTTGCGTTGAAACTTTTCAAATGTAAATCCATACATAAAGTTCGTCTAATAAAGTCACCTGTTAGCGACGAGTACGACGAGTCTCGACTCGAGTCGGGCTATCTAGGCTTCGCTCGAGGGCGAGCGAGAATCGACCGGTCGGATTCGGTTTCGCGTAGCCTCGGAGACGCGTAAAACGTAGGTAAGCCGTAGGTGAGACACGTAGAGGTAAAATCATAGGCTCTCGCGCGAAGGGGAGAGGTCTATACTCTCTCGAGCGGCTACGCGGCTTTGCCTACAACCTACAAACGATGTCGCAGTCGCGCCTTTTTTCCCCTCCGACCATAAAATGTCGGCGATTGCGCTGGCTCGTGCCTGGATGTCTTTATTTAGCCAGATCCATCCAGCCGACAGGACGCCAACCAATTCCGATGGTCGCGGCTTTGATAAAACCGACGACCTTCCGGCGACGATGATATATATATATATATGTATACGAAACTTACAATAGACCGAGAAAGTCGCACACACGCTCGCAGGGTTTTAGAAAAATTATTTATACGCATCGCACATTTATATGCGCCAATAGTTTGGAATAATCGAGTTTGTTAAGTTGCCTTGGACGCAATTCACTTTGTACGATATGTAATATTACAATTTTATTTTTTATATTATGTATAAGTATATAGATAAAATGTACAACTCAAACTAATTCTGATATGTTATAGTAATTTTAGTTTTACTGTATCATGCTGATTTTCAATCTGCGTAATCGATTTTTTTTTATAATAAATAATAAAAAATCTTGCATATATGTACGTAATTTAAATTTTTATCCTCGTACACTTTTGTACAAAAATAACATTTATTTTGATTCTCGATCCAAGTCATCGCTTTCGTAATCCAACAAGAACTGTCTCGTTATATTTATTTGGCGTAATTATGAAAGTTCTACTTCCTTATTTGTAAATGTGACTCTTACGCGATCGCGCTTTCCATTAAAAATTAAACTTATCTCAGTAGAAAAGTATTAAATGTCTGACCTAATTAAAAGTATCGATTACAACTTATTTTACATTGAAAAGTATATCTTAAACAGGAAGCTGTCTTGAGTCTTTTAGAGATAGATAATTTCAAGTATGATGACTGCACAATAACTTTCCTGAATGATACATTGTGTGATGGTTGATATTTATTTATCAAATATTATATTACATAAAATTTTTCACATAAATTACATGTTTAATAGTGATTCTAATGAAAGATTTCGCTTCAATAGCGCATATAATGGTGAAAGTAAACTAAAGTTACTATATAACATGTCAGAGAAAAAAGTAATGCAATATTATCATTATTATATATTTACGTCATTATTTAGTATTATATATATATATATAAGATAAAACATATTGAATATTTTGTGTATTATTTCAGATCACCGGTATCGTATTTATTTCGGTGGGTGGAGTGATTCTGGTTGTTTACAATGGGTACAGCAACTTTGTGGATAGTTGGTTCTTTGCAGCACCAGTCTTAATGATAATAGTCGGTGTCATAGTCTTCCTTGTATCATTCTTTGGATGCTGCGGCGCCGTGAAGGAAAATCATTGCATGATAATTACGGTATGAGTTTAAAAATACTACAAATTTACTTGTCCTATTACAGTCACATATACATCAGATTTCACTTATATCTATTAAATTCTTTATAAATTAATTCGATGCTTTTCTATTACAAGATTCAAAATTTATTTCTAAAAAAGTATCAATTTTAAATTGCAAACATATTTCTTTTAAACATTTTTATAATAGGTGACTAATCTTTATATATAAAGAGATATAATTAAATTTAAAGAAAAATAATTTTAAAAAAGCTTACATTTTATATACATATAAGAATTTGCTAACAACAAGATAAATTCCATCAATATTTATGTAATAATTTTAATTTGTGCAGTTCTCAGTTTTGCTGCTGCTGATATTCGCTCTGGAATTGGGAGCTGGAATCACAGGTTACATGATGAGAGGAGAAGTTGCTAACATGTTAGAAAACCGTCTGAATGGCACTATGCGACAGTACAATATTAATGACGATATTCGTCGTTCATGGGACATCATGCAACACGATGTGAGTTCATTAAATGATTTGTTATTCATAAATATAATACAATCTTACATTCAACTCTTTTTTAATTGCTGTAAAAAATGGCATTATGATTAGTATCAATAGGAAATTCTTGCTTGCTAGAAATTTATATTGCTAGAATTTTATATTACTTTTGTTAATGCATTAGCATTATTTAAAACTCGTAATAATTGTGAAAACAATATGATTCCAGTTACAATGCTGCGGCATGAATGGTCCTGCAGATTGGCCCAAAATTAATTACGTAGACCATGCCATCGTTCCCGACTCCTGCTGCAAGGAAGTTCCTACTCAGAGCAAATGCGATATAAATTCGATTTCCATTCAAGGTGACGGCTGCATGATGAAATTGCAATCTGCTATAGAAAATAACGCTATGATCCTAGGAGGAGTGGGCATAGGGGTAGCCCTTATACAAGTAAGTTCTAAATGAAAATATTTAATCGTAAATTACATTAAAAGAATAATTGTAATTTAATTATAACCAGACATATACACATTAATAAAAGAAAGATTTAGATATTCGTTACAACATTATTAATGCCATTAATAATGTTAGATACATAATAGTACTACCATGTCATACGTGATAATCATGAATAAAGTTTAATAAAAGAAAATTTCTAAAAAATAATTTTTTTAATAATAATTTATAATATTATTTTCTTCTTTTTTCAGTTGATTGGAGTAATCTTTGCGTGCTGTCTGGCTCGCTCAATTCGTCGCGAGTATGAGACTGTGTAAGCTGATAGACACAAATTTTCATTGCAAGCCTAAAATGCACTTGTATAAAACCTGGTCTATTACACAAGCTGTCACTATTTTTTTTCCTTATTTTGTTATCATTTAACCATGCACAATTATACATAAAATATTTTCTTTCCTTTATTGCTTCTACTCTTAACACACTGCCAAAGGAGCAGTTTGTAATTACTTTTTATTAAAAAGTGCGTGATAGGCAAAACGATTTAAAGATCTCCAAAGAATCTCACTGCTATTTTGGTATTTGGGCCTTGCCTTATCTATCAGGCGTAAAACATCACACACGTATGTTTTGTATGTTTTTACAATAAGCTGTCGAAAACAACTTTGTATATTAATGATAACGGATTATTTGTTACTCTCGAAGAGACATACTACATTTTTTTTTATAAATGTATATCTAATTCGTTTAGTGTCATTGTGATATTGTTATAGTTGAGCCACGAAAACCGTAATATCGATAATAAAATTATATAAATCACTATCAAATGTATTTAAAAGCTTCTTTTTATTTAATGTCTGCTTCATGTGAGTAATTGTTCAGCTTGTTGGTAAAAGTGTATCTTTGTCGTTCCTATATATTTTTTGCTTTATAATATTTCGCGCATGATGTAATGATATATTGATACTGTTGTCGAGGCTCTGCTATAATACTAAGCAATACCATTTTCAAGTTTTAAGAGTATCCATATATCTTAGTACTTTATTTTGTTTTTGGATCGATATTATATATGCTCTTACTAGAGCATATTTGAGTATATTTCCATGAAAGCATAAATGCTGCACTTAACATAGTGTGATGCAGATAAGTAAAAATCACTGCTATTTTGATAATAAACAGATGCAAACTTGTTGCTATATTTACTATCGTTATAATATATATTCATTTTTAATAGACTCTACTTAATATTAAGAAAATTATTAAATTAAAAAATTGTCCTTTTTGACAAATAAAAAATTTACAAAATATTGAAATAAAGCCAACTAATTTGATATTTCAAGATGTAAAATAAAGTACTAAGGTACATGTGGATACTTTCTCAGCATTAACCTAACGGTGTATGATGAAGGGCATTTTCTTTTATATATTGCATGTTATATAATCCATTTTAAGAAAATTATTACTCAACCAGTTAAAAAAAATTCTATACTTGTGAAAATGTGAAATGTGCAAAGAAACTGTGATTGGAAGTAACATGTGTCATTGCGCAATATAATGGTTCCTTTTTTCTTTTTTTTTTTTACTTTTAATTTATGGCTAAATGGTGTAC
Source organism: Nylanderia fulva (assembly GCF_048542155.1). Taxonomy (NCBI): domain Eukaryota; kingdom Metazoa; phylum Arthropoda; class Insecta; order Hymenoptera; family Formicidae; genus Nylanderia; species Nylanderia fulva. The sequence goes on along the minus strand of NW_028189835.1, from coordinate 4,808,260 downwards.
TATCTAGATTTATGAAAAACTTCCGTATTTAACAAATTAAAGGAAGTAAAGGAAAGTATTAGCCTCAGTTTGCAATTGCACATAACTACACATGCTACGAATCAATACAAACAAGAAATATTATATATCTAACTTGACATGTTTTGTTATTTATCACAATGTAAAGTTTACATAGTGTTATAATCATGAAAAATGTCTTATGAGATGTATAAGTGTATAGAAATAGACAAAAAAGTAATAGTTGTTCATGTTATACATATAAATTATAGCAAAGCGTAATAAATTCATAATTATTTTAACACAAAATCACACTTATATACTCAGTTGAACAGCAATAGAATTGTTTCAATTTAATTATCGTAGATAATCTAAAATGTCGTTTGTCAAGCCAATGTTGGCCATAAAAGCTTGTTATTATTAAAGTTTACAAATTTTAATAATAATATGACAAAAACTCAAATTATTTTTTATTTTTCGTTTTTTATATTATACATATATATATATATATATCGCTTAATATGCCGTAACACTAGATGTTTTTCAAATATTTTATGTTTATGCCTAGTGATGTAATATTTTTACTTGCAGCGAAACCACAGCACACTGATCTGCCATCAATTAGGAGGCATTTTTCATAATATTGTTCATCATACATTGGTTGAAAAATACTTGTAGATTCATTACAACCGTAATCATTCTTATTGTGCTTACAAATAAATATATATATATCCAAAGAGGAATGATGTCACAAGTATTTAGTGTACAGTGATAAGTTAACGATGCTTCAGTATGTAATGCACGTGAAATTACATATACATACTTTTGTAAAGAGAATGCAAATTAGCATCTCTACTTTTGCTTGCTTCATATGAAAAAAAGGAAAAGTGCTACACCTTGGATATTAACATTTTTCTATTAAATTTAATATCAAATTACTGCCAATATCTGCCAAAAATTATATATCATATATAAGAAGCAATGAAAAGAGAAAAAAAAGAAAACTAGTCGAAAATGTATACGATCCCGTTTACAGAGATTATATCAATAGACCGTTGATCAATTTTTGGCACATGTATGACGAGGTGCCTGTTAAATGATGTGCCATGATATAATATCTGACATCTATTTTTTCATGTGATATGTTTATACATGAAGTTTGTAATCTTTTGCGCATTATATACAATTTGTATCATTATAGGAGGTAAAACATTCAATGTAGCCATCATTCCTCTTAATTTTTTGTCAGACTTAATTTAGAAAAAAAACGAAAAAAAGATCATGCGCTCTATTTCTGCATAATCTTCCTCAGAGTGCAGAATAGAGACAAATTATGTAGCAATTAATTGCAAACAAATTGTTGTGTTCTGATAATTTAATACTCCCATAAAATAGCGTACATTATATTGAGTATATGCGCGCAAGTCTTTGCATTTGTTTTTCACGCCTCCTCATCGACGAAAAAAAGTACAGTCTCTAATACTTATAATATATACGATGTTGTAGTAATCTTGATATAAATTTATATAATGATTTTCTGTGTTCTGCGAACAAAAACAGAAGTAGAGTACTCTTATTCGTAATCGACGGTGCCCCGTGAAATATAAATATATATATATATATATATATACATACAAGCATGTATATAGTATCATTATATAATATCGGATGGACACAAAAAATTCTGTACATTATGTACCAACAATGTAACAAAATTAGTACCTTGATATCTAGCTCGATTTAAATGAAATATTGAATGGAAGCTCTAGCTCTAGCTTTATTCTGTCAATAATTTAGCTTACAATGTCAGTGAACCCTGATATTGATTTTCTTTTACTTGATTATATTATATTATATATACTCTTGACAGTCTATTGCCAGAAAAATATTGTGCATATTCAATACTAAGTTCATTCATATTTGGGACCAAAGTAAAAAGATCAAGATCGATTATTTTTATTCAGGAACAAGTTATTTCGAAAAAGAAATAACGGATGGAGAACTATTATGTGATATGTCAGACTTACGAAAAGACTTTCTTAAACTTTATGTATTCATAGAATTCTTTTTCCCAATATTAAAAGAGCTTTTGATATTGGAAAAGGAATTAAATGAAAATAAAGCTATTATATAATGCATTAATATTCACTTGCTTCCATTTGAAGGAAAAGCATTTCTTAAAATATAATTATTAAAATTGAAACTAATTGGGTGCCATCAAATATTACGTGTGTTTTACTACATAGAAAAATGTCTAGTTTTTTTAGATTTATATATATATATTAATATATACAACAAATGAGAGAAAAAAATTAGAAATTTCACTGCGTCTTGTCGATTTCACGAATTCAAGTACCACAATTCAAATTGAGTTATGTAAGTTTCTGTAGTCTTGTGTATACAATGCATAAAAATTTTAACATTCCTTTGGACATATGTATATCGAACATTAATATATATGTCTAAAAAGATAAAGAACATATATAATTATCACAAAGAATTTATATGTATAAGAACAGAGTGTATCGATATATTTACTCTATTTTACAATATAATGTTGAGATAATTTAAATTTACCATTGGTACACATACACACCCACACACATGCACAATGGCAAATGCACAAGATCTCAGAAATAGATATGAACGTCCGTAGGATAATCATATATAGTTGCAGAAACATATAGAAATAATAGCTATGAGATATTAAAGTGTGCCTAACATATAGTAACGTTTATGTTATAAGTTAATAGAGATTAGAAAGCATTTCAATGATATTATCTACAAATCATGCGCAATACAGCCTCGAAATTAGCACTTATATCCAAAGTTTGCTCCTTTTGATTGTATAAAAGCATCTGTTTGTGTCAGAGGTTTTATTAAAAATTGTAGACACTTGTATGTATTAATTACCAGGCAACGCAAAAGACTGATGAAGATTATTGTAATCAGTATTAACTAACATTGGTATTTTACATATAAATATATACATATTATATATACATATATATACACACACACACGTACACAATTACACAAATAACTTTGTACTAAATTTTATATTTTGGCTGCTTATGTTACTTTTACTGTGAACGTAAATTATTAGTCACAATGTCGTTAAAGTAATATAAACGTAATTTTGTTATTACAATAAAACTAATTTACGATATTTTATAGGAGCCAACATGTCCTTAGCACATATTCATCTAGCTTTTATGTATACTAATAAATTTAATGACACTATTTGCAGCACTTTCAATTAAGATCCTTTTCTCCATTTCTCTTTTATGAACCTTTCAAGTTGATATGTTAAACACAAACCTTGTAAAATTTATATAAAAATGAATTGGAGCTTTTATACTTTTAAGAAATAAAATAAGGGCAGGTGAGATAATAACTATACTCAGTCAGCGTATAATAAATTGTATTTCGTTCGTTATAGTTCATTATAGTTAAAAGATCATTATTTATCAATATATGTAAGACTGATTTTCTTACACTTGTTCTTTTTTTATACATGCGAATAAAGGCGTTTTTAGATAATTGAAATCTCGTAAATAAATGACGGTTTTTCCTTTCTATATTCACTTTTTTTTTACAAGAAAATTTAATATATTCTATAATTTTAAAATCAGATTCAGATATAGCGTGTTTTCGTTTTATGTGACTACGTTTAATGTATATATGACATTTAGATATAACGAGATCTATTATATGTTTTGTTAGTATTTCAGTAATTTTTCGCAAATGCACGTGTGGGCATGTATACATACATGTACTATTTTATATATAATGATCTATATTTACAAACCCGAAGGATTGACTTATCCCAGTTTAATTTATATAGTATTGAAACTGCACACACATATTCTAGCTTATAAAATATAAAGTTGCCGAGGATTTTAGATTAAATTAAAATCAAAGAATATTTAATTTTAATATAGGAACTTACGCGAAAATCGCATATTCCGCACACGTGATATTTACATTCCTCGAAAATTTCGTGACGAAAAGGATGCAAAGCGTGTTTACTTTATATAATTAACTGTACAATGTTAGTACTTGTCAAGTAAACTCTCTTCTCCCATCTCTTTGCTTCGTCATCATTATATAATTACACTCACTATCCAATATTTTTTTAGCAATTATTTATATTTTAGAGTAGATATGTACAAAGTGATTTTAATCACTTTGTGAAATTCTCATATAATATCAAAAATTATAAGAAATTATTTAAGACACACTCAGTTCATATATATATCTAACATTTTAGATAGAGGCAACGAAACTACTTAATATGCTCCGACTTCTAGATGTTCCGAATATGCAACAAAATTGATATGTAAGTATTCTTTAAAACACAATTAAACAATACGAAATGTCTAAAGAACACGCAAATTGCACCAACATCGGTTAGCGCCAGTCGCGCGTGTGTAAATTTTCTCTCTTTCTCTACCTACATAATTAAAAATAATTATGATTTTTAAAAGATGATAACAAATTGCTAATTAAAAAACGTTCAGAATTACTAAACGAGGGTGATTGGTGCAATCGCCAACAAAAATTTCAATCATATACATGTATAGAAAACAGAATATAAATTCAGGTCAGAATTACAAGCTTTTTTTTGAATATATCAGCATATAAGTATACAGTAAATTTATTTACAATTACATTATTACGGATGGGCCCATGTAATCGAATTATATCTAATAGCATAAGCATCATTTGCGTCTGCTTCATGCAGAACGTTGCACATTGCTGTAACATTATGAACACAAAATTGTATATGCCAGTAATAGTTTGTACGGCAAAATTATATACGCTACTAGTTTATAGTTTGAGTTAGGTAAAAGACATACGCATAAACGCAATAATTTAAATTGAATAGATCAATATAAAAATATGAATTCAATTATGGAAAAATGGCCCTTTAATTGATATCTTATATTATCTCTATATGCTTAATTACTTACACTTTAGATTATTAATATTGTTCATGTTATCTCCTAATCTAAAAACATTAGCAGCATTGTGGGTAGTATTGTTGATACACAATACAATCCATTTAAATACTATCTCATTGTAACTTTTAAGTGAAAAACTCCTGTCTCGTTATGCCCTAACACATCGTTTAAACACACTTGCATGCACATTCATTCATCTTAGGCACATTACATACTCAACATAAAAGCACATCACAATCATGTTTGAGCTGATCTCAAACGGCCTTTTGCTCACTGTGTTTTCTGACCAACATGATCATAGATAAGGATGTATATGGGCTACAAATGAGACAAGTTGTATGAGAGCAGTAGCGATCATAAATCATGATTGGCATGAGACTAATAGGAGTTTAATATGAATTAAGAACATGCTCATGTGGCATAGCGCTTAGTCCAAAGCCGTGCTATGCGATCATGTTCTTCTCTATTTTGTAGGTATTGTGTGGCTATACTACCCACCAATGGATCAGCTGTAAAATAAAATTAAACAAGACCTATATAATAATTATATATAAAGGAAAATATACGCGCGCAATATCTTTATATAAAATATAATCTTGAAAACAAACAAACTATAAATATATTCATTATTTGTAATGTATACATCGTACACTGAATTTGTGAATGAATTTTATTAGATAATTTATTACAATACTCACCTGGATTGCAGTCTGTTAAGAGGGAACATATCGACAGTAAGACCTTTGAAATTGTCAGCGCAGGAGACCAATTGTCCTTTAATATATCCAAACAGATAACTCCTTGACTATTGATATTGCAGTGGTAGATGCGTGTTCGGAATGTAACCTAAAGGAAAATACATTTTTATTCATAACAGTATGTATATAATCATGTACAGTGTTATATAGTGTACACTAGAATAAATAAAATAATTAAAAACCGTAAATTTTATTGTCATACGTAATATGTAAATATTTAAAAAGTTAAAAATCAGTATTTTACATGACATTTATAACTTTTATTAATTTTCTTTTCATTGCTCATTATGCAATTTTATATAAGTGACATATAACATTTGTGTCATATGTAATGCAGAATTAATAAAACAATTTACCTTGGGAGGTTTAAAGGGATATTCTGGTGAGAAATGTATATCAAGAAAGAAGACACCACCCTCATAAACGGAACCTGGAGGACCTAATATGGTAGAGACCCACTCATATAAATTATCTCCTTTTGGCCCTGCACTGTAAAATAAAATTTATTTTAATTATTTCACTATATATTATTCTTATAAAGTAGAAATATTTTAAGTGTAATTTTAAACTTTTATTTTGCTACGCATAATTAACAATAATAGCAGTTAATAATACCTGCAATTGGGAGGTGGATCTAACGTGATTTCTGCCAATTCTTTTTGTATCCTGACAAAAATATTAAATATGTTTAGAGTAGCTAACAATTACTATAATATTAACAATGTAACTACTACATTGTGCGAGACAAAAATATGTTGCACCTTTTAGCGGAAGTTCCTAAAGCTTTCGACATCTTTGGATTTGGCTTAGCTTCTTTACTTTCTGGTTTATTGTCTGCCAAGGAGGAACCACGTCCTCGTCCAGTTCCACTGGACCCTGCTCCTGACGACATGATTCTATAGCAAAAAAGAAAAATATATGTAAATTATCATGTATACATAAAACTCTGCTTAATTAATTTAATGATATGAAGTGAGAGGACAAACATACATCATAAATCCCAAAATAACTACCAAGCATAACAATAGAGATACATTAAATATGTATATAATTTCTCTTTTTAGTTGTACTTTATAAGATATTTTTATAAAAGAATTAATTATGCATTTTGACAATTAATGTCTCTATGATGCTTAAAACGAAAGAAAAAAAGCAGTAAATAAAATTATATTAATAAAATGCATGTAACATCTCATGTAAATCTGCATCACATGTACAAATAAATAAACAGAGTGGGCAGATGAATAATCTCATTGTTTTGCAGGTGAAATTGAAATCATGGTTAACAACTTTGAAAAATGCGGCATAAAACATTAATAAATGCACTATGTAATCAGATAAAGAGCCGAGGGAAAAACGATTATCTCGCGCTAATGTTTCGCTGATGTGTGCCTGACAAGGTAGTATCGTAAAACAAAGAATTTCAATCGACAAACACGATCTCGCCCCCTTTCACACTCTCTTTATCCAGCAAAAACATAAACATTCGCGTTTGATCGCAGATCAATATCTCTCTCGTTACACAAAGATTTATACGCGTTGTATATATTTTTAAACGGCGTCGTGGAACATAAAAAAACGCGAAGAGCCCGGTCGAAGGAGAGGCATCGCGTCGTCTTGGGAGTTCGCGAAAAGCTCCCCGTTCGGACGAGAGAAGTAGAGAGATCGGAAAAGAAAAATATTCCTCAGGATCATCCCGTTTGTTATCTCCTAGCGCGCTAGCCGGGGTTCAACGAGCCCAAAATTGATTTCTCTCCGATGCGGGCGAGCACGCGAATTTGTCCTCTCTCTCTCTCTCTCTCCCTCCCTCTCTCTCTTTCAGATCGAATACCGCGTTCGTTCTCTCTCTCTCCCTCTTCACGGGAAAGACGAGATTCCGGCTCGACACAAGCGTCGAGAAGAGCTCGGGGACGACGTACGTTCGACGTCTACGAGTCTCTCCCTCCCTTTCAGAACACCTTTATCTCTCCCTCTTTCTCTCTCTCTCTCTCTTCTAATTCGGCAGCGAGAGAGGAGGCTGCGATGTACCTCGTGCCCGATGTGTCCGCGCCGTGTTTGCTGTCGTCTCGCGCGACAAGCTCAGCTTCGCCGGGTCGTCGGTGGAGGGAGGCGGAGGAGAGTGGAGGAAGGCGGGGAAGGACCGGCCCGCTGTTTCGGATGAATCCCGAAGACTCCTTCCCTCGGCGCGACGTCAGCCAGGGGATCCCGCCGCGCCGGGCGGATCGTAGGCGGCTTCTTTTTATTATCCTCGTTTCCTCCGGAGTCGCCCTCGCGCGAAACTCGCCCTCCAACGGGACTAGCTGTGCAGCAGCGACTCTCTCCCTCGATGTCAACGACGGCGAGAGGCAGCAACACTCGCGAGGAACGCGCAGCGCTCGGCGCACCGGCGCGACCGTCCGGCTGATCGACGACAACACGACGACGATGATGATGATGATGATGATGATGACGGCCGGAAGGAAAGGGACGCGGGCAGGAGGATTTTTGAATCGCCCTCGCGGAGTGTTTTGTCCCGAACGCTCCTCGCAAGGCTCTCAGCTCCTCGTGTCACGAACATTCATCTCGCTCTCATGTTCCGAAATCACGATCGCGGCGTCCTTCTCCCGAGCGCCGAAACGTGCGCATCTCTGCGTCGCCGGATGTTGACTCTGCTGCCGCCGCCAAGGCGGACGCTGACAATCCGCGGTTTGCGCGCGCCGCGAGGGCGCTGCGCTCGCTCTGCCGGCGCGCCCGGTACCTCTCTCCCCCCCCTCCGCGCCGCGCCACGGCTGTCAGCTGTCAGACTGTCAGGACAGAAATTCCCTAGCGCTCCGGGACGGCGCGTCGCCGTCCTGAATTTTCCGGCAGAGAAATCGAATTTTTATGAAGCGAGGAAACGTTTTGTAGTATTTACGAGATTGTATGTGGCTTTTTAGAGCTCGATTCCTATCAGGTTAGATATTCCTTACGAGATTTCTACATTGTTATATTTCAAATTCTAAATTTGCTGAATAAATATGTCTATGGCCGCGAATTCGAATATACTTGTATTTTACATTATTGTAAATTTGCGAGAAAATTTTACTTTTTTTACAGTTTTTATATTTTACATTTATATCTCAAGCGGAAGAATATATTTATATCATATATATTTATTTTTGTATTGTAGAAACTGCGAGAGCGTATATATATAAGTTTTTTTATTATTTAATAAATTATAATATAATTTAAATAATTCTTTTCGATAAAATCTTTTATCACGATTTGATGAAATTAAATTACAAATATTTTATATGTATAGATCATTTTATCTTGAATTACACAATCGCGCTTCGATATAAATAAATCTTGCATATTGATATTGAATATATATACATAATATGAATGATAAAATGTTTACAATGTTTAATAGATAAGTTTGCTTATTTTCGAACGTTCTATATTTTATAATTGCCAATATATGACACTGTATGCATATTGCAGGTATCATCTATCGCTATATTCATATCGTAATCTAAACTGAAGACGCGAGTAAACGTACTGCATCGATCCGGAAGAATGATATCGGCGCAAGTCTATTCCGATGTGATTTAATGTCTCATGTTTTGTCCTTCGTAACTATGACTACTAAAAGGTAAAAGAAGTCATACTGTCGGACGAACACGACTTGAAAGGGACACAAGGTGTATCAATTCTCATCGTCGTCGTTCGAACGTCAAAGACAATTTAGGCAAAAATGAATGACAAAGATGACAGTGCTTGGGTGTTCGATTCCTTGATTGGATTTCTACAGGGCCCAATTTGGTCGTCGCCTTTACTGACTTTCATCGAGGAAAAATCCCTCGGTTTGTATATATATAAATATATATATTAATATGCGCAGTTGTTGAAAGCATCTTCGCTTTTTTCCAAATAAAACTTTGAATTTTTTCTGCTGAAAATTTTCGAAATTTAATTAATTAAAATATTAATGTCGCTTCCCAGATAGCACCATGTCCAAAATTGGTGGATAAGAGATCTTTAAGATGCTTTTATAAGATATCTTTTTGAAATATCATAAGATTTCTTACAGATGGTTAAAGATTTCGTAATGATATGTCTTATGCACCAATTTTGGACCTTTATTCGTTTTATTAATATATATATTAATTATTTCGCATTATGAGGCCCTTTTCGATGTGTAAAACAAGCAAACGCATATTCTGTTAAATACAATTTGTTTGCGCATTTAAAAGATACGCACATATATTTTAAATTATCTATAATATACTTTTCACATCTGAAATATATTATTATTATATAATTATCTCTGCAATACACGTATGTACATGTATATTAATACATATACGCATGCGCGCGGAAAAGTAATCTTTTGTAAAACTATATGAAACTTTTTCAGCTGAATATTTATAAAAAACACGATGTTATAATAATTATATCGCTATCTGATATGTGTTATAGTTTTCGAAGCGAACACCGAAGATTGCGAAGAGTATCGGAAAATATATCAAGAATATAAAAATTTAGTCGATTTGCTGCTGGGTTGTTTTATGGAAGATATGAGTATCTCACCGGAACAATTTGAATACGCGTGCACTGTTAATAGAGACACAAAGATTCCAATACAATTTCAACAAGTACGATTATTATATATTCTTATTTATATAATAATGTGTTTTATTTTTGCGTATTTATTTCACAAAATTTTAAAAAGTTTTGTGCATTTTTGATAAAAAAAATTACAAAAATAGATAAAGATCTTAAGTGTAAATAATAGTATATAATATACATAAGTAATACATTACACACAACTGTGCTTTATATTAAAAAAATCTCTTGTTTTATTTCTCTTCTTTAAATTTATAATATATATGGTTTCATCATAGCATGTTTTATAGAACTTGTTTGAACAAATATGGGCGGCGAATGAATACGAGATATTCAAAAGAATGATGATACAGAAAAACTTGGAACTTCAACTGCAAGCGTTAAATATGATCGAGCAAAGATATGGTCTCACACCTGCCTCTCTTATGTACGAAGATGGTTTCATCGACGACGAATTGGTCATGGAGGACTTGATAACGTATGCCGTATTTTATATATATTAATAATATACACACACACAAGCCAATAGATTATATTATTTTTAATTAAACTGTTTAATCAAACTCCCAGATAGCACCAAGCCCAAAATTGGCGCATAAGATATCATTAAGAAATCGTTAAGACAGCTTTAAGAAATCTTATGATATGATATCCGAAAGACATCTTAAACATATTTTAAAGATATCTTATGCGCCGATTTTGGATTTGGTGCTGTCTAGGCTGTTTAATTCAAACTGTTTAAAAATAAAAATTTAACAAACGATCTTGCATGCATATTTTCATGTCGAAGACATTTAAATCATTATATCTTATGCATCTGTGCACAGTAAACATGTTTTGGAGCATCAGAATGAAGAAGAAGCAAGTATATCGCCCGAAAAAACATTGATTGCCGAACACGAACGTTTGGCGGCTGAATATCACAATGAAAGGGCGTTATTGGAAGAAGCATTAAGAAAGTCATCCAAGAATACTTCGGATGACGAATCTATGGAAGAGACTGAACGTGCCACAGCGTCCACTGAGAAAGAACCGTCAGAGAAATTTCATCAACTTGGGAAGAACGAGCCCTTAAAACCAATACCGATTTCAAAAAAGAAATCCGACGAAGATGAGGCAATTATTTTTTATTTATTTTAATTTATAACTATATTAATACACACATAGTACTTAATTTTTGATAAAACATAATATGCAAGTTCCTATAACAAATAAGTAGAGATCTAAAACACTAATGTATGCAATAATAAACATATATGTTATTATGCAGATAAATGCGGAAGATATTAAAAAGAGGCAAGACTATTTGAAAGCTAGACGAGATAAACTTGTAGCTTTAAAAAAGGAAGCCAGAAGTCAGCAATTAGAAATGAATAAAACTCGGCCGAGCTCGGCTAGAGTAGTTGCCGAAGCGACTTTGAAAGGACAGCAGGAACTAGAAGCAGCACAAGCTTTAGATCCCTCAATACTTCAAGTACGAAAGGCTCTCGCAGAACGACTAAAAGCTGAAGTTGTGCATAAGTAAAGAAAAAGTTACTTTTTTCTGCGTGATATTGCTTATTTACGATAATTTTATAGACATACATATATATACATCTTAAACTCTCAATTCCAGTAAAGTGCTTCACATAAAAAGAGTAAAATTAATTATATTTTGCGGCAAAGTAGTTTACGCAATTGAAAAATATGTTATCGAATATGATATGTGATTTAGAATTTTTTTGGAAACGCATATATAATGTACGCAAAATTGTAAGATATTATTATTATTTATTATGTATCTATTATTATTGTTTTAAGAAAATATCTTTCTTTATATTAATATTTCTCATAAAAGAAAACAAAAGGTGAATGCGAATATACATCCGCCTTTATATATTGTATTTTATATCTAATTAAAGATAATTAACAAAATTATAATAAAAAAGAAATATATTACAATTTAAAAAAAAAATTGCTTAATGTGACATTCTTATATAATAAAAGAATATACATGTTTGTATAAGAATATAAGTTTGTTTAAATATTGCAAAATGTTCAATATGAGAGTTTAAATTGTACGTTCATAAAAATTCGTATAAAAAAGAATAAATTGATATAAAAGATATAAAATGATATTTAGAAATATTTACAATTATTTTACATATTAATTAGATTAAATCACATTAATTAATGAATATATATTTACATTCATATTCAACAAAAATTCAAAGTAAATATTAAGATAGGTTAAAACTTCGATCATTGACAAGTATATATTCATCTAATTTTAGATTTTATTTAATTAAATACTCTTCGCACCTCTACAACACACTGTATTTGTATAACATACATTTATCATTCTCACTTCTCTTTGCAGTCTACTTTCTAATAAATGAGATGGATTCATAGCATAATACCAGCATTATAAGTACGCTATGTTAAATATCTAATTTTTTTCATAAGTATTTTATCAGTATCATATTTAATTAATTACTAATGTATATTTTTATACAGAATATAATGGAAAGAAGAGAAAATAAATTCTTCTATCATATAAAATTTCTACTCATATAATATATGTATCTGTCGAAATGTCATGGATGTTTAATATGAGACTTTAATATAAATATGTAATTAAATATAATTTAATATAAATTTAAATTAAAATGTAATTCTTTTTTTTTTACATCACACTTTAGACACCGATCTTAATTCTTTAACAGTTCAATACAAAACTTAGAAATAAATTATTTATTAATTAATAATGGGCAAAGAACTCATATATAATATATATATATATATATATATATATATATATATATATAATATATATATATATATATATATATATAATATATATATATATATATATATATATATATAAGAATTAAGCAATTTTTTCGATAATAGTTGCTTGCTTTGTGCTATGAATCCTGCATTTAAATATTATTTCTTTGTTAGTCTGATTAATCTTTCATTCTTCAGCAGAATAAAATGCAAAATATCATTTTTCAATTACAATTCATTCACTTATTATTATAATACACACAGGATTGTATATCTTTTATGCTTGCTCTTAATTCACAAAAATTCACGAATAGCTTTTCATATAAAAAAGTCTCTTTTTCTGTGCATAATAAATATATATATATATATATATATATATATATATATATATATATATATATATATGCCTGTGTCTTGTGTACATGTAATGTTTGTATACATATATATATATATATATATTCTCAAAGAAAAAGCTTTTTAATCGATCATTACATAATTAAAACGCATATTATTATTAGCACGTGATATTGTACAATGTGTGCTTGTTTGTCTTCTTCTTTTAATATTACATTGATGTGACGGTTGAAAAAATGTATGCTTACGATCTCGGCAAATGATTTTGAAGCAGAATGTTTTAGACTATATATTCTATTTGCAGATTTAAAGTTACGTAGATATAATCAAACATTATATTTAATACAAGACACAAAATTTCCATAATGAATAAACATGAGAGTAAAACGATTCTCTCTAATCTCTTTGTAAATTTAATGGTTAAAATTTATAATAGTAGCTAAATATATTTAATAGATAAATGTATTTAGCTTATATTTCTTTTCAAAATTTAAAATATAATTTATGTCAAAATTAATATAAAAATTGAAAATGAAAAAAATGCCAGTTTGTGGACAAACAAAATATATAATAATGATGATAAAATAGATGAATATAGCCCAAAACACTCCGTAAATGTATGTATCAAATTTATCGATTGAAATAGCACGAGATCGTATTTTTATTCTCTAGTATCACTTAGATATTAATTTACTTTTATTTTTTTTTTTTACTTACATTCTTTGCACCCAAAATGTCACACATTCTAGGCATAATATATTTTTATAATTTTATCGAATAATAAATTGTGGATATATGTAAAACACACATAAAGAACAACATTACTCAGCGCGCATCATCTTACTTAACTAATTAATATTAGCCTTTGTTACATTTCAGTTTTTGTCAGTCCATGTTGCACAACAGTTTATGTACATATATCACTCAGCTCCAGCGAATTTGCCTATTCAGATATTCACAATTTGTTCATTTCGTGATGTGAATTAACTTTCCTAAATATCTTTCACAGTATCATAAGTCAATATATATGTATATGTGTACATGTATGTATCCTTTCATTGCGATATTTCAAGCATATGTACTTATAGTTCTAAAGCAGTCTTAGAAATTTTTCTGGATATTAGGCATATTGTTGAAAAATTTGTACATTAGCTTTTAACACTCTGTATAAAATTAACTAAATAAAAAACAATGAAAAAATGTTTTTAACGCATGCTACAGGAATTATATAATGGTAAATGCTAAAAACTTTATTTTCATTGTCAGCTTTATCGGTTGTAACAGTTAAAGACATTTTTTTCTGGAGCTGATTCATATATACATATATATACACATTATATATAATATATATTATATATAATACATTATTATTTAATTTTATATTATAATAATTATATATATTATTACATAATTATATATAATGTATATAATTATATGTATAAATATTATATATAATATTTATATTCAAAGCAATTATATATATTTAGTTTAAAAATATTATATTTCTATAAAATAAATCTTTTACGTCAAATCTTCAATAGCAAGCACAAATTAGAATTTTATATTGCATTTTCTGGCGTTTTCTTTTTATTCAATGTATAAAGTATTGCATTATAAACATGTTTATAATTTAACAAAACTAAATTATGCGTAAATTTATATAACAAATAGTGGTTTTATATAAAGAGCTTTTCTGCGTAATTTTTTGGCTTCATTTTGCCCATGTAGATAAAATAATTTATACGAATATGCTTGAGAAACCTAATGTTCAAGAATTACATGATACACATTTCGATTATTCTTTATACATCAAGGATTAACATTGGGCATGAAGTGCAGACTGGTAAATATACATAAATCAAATATTTATTATACAGTTACTACTACTTACATTGACAACCGAAAAGCTTATTGAAAGTATTTTAAAGGGAACTGATTTCTTAAAGAAATTATGTGTGTTTCTGTTTAATCCAAGTGTGATTGTGTTTTACAATCATTACAAATATACATATATATACAAACTAAATACTATTTCTGTCGAACTGGATAAAGTTTCATAGTGCCTGATCCCCTCAAAGCATAGGTCTCTCTATCGCACAATAGGCGATAAGAAACGTACAAATGGCAAAACAAAGCGCTCGGTTGTTCTTGTGCGGTACATTATGTACTCTTTGTCTCCTTCGAATCTGATCTTACAATACACATTGTAAGTTCCTTTTTAACAGACTTACCAGATAATTGTAATTACTGTAATCATAGTTTAACTATGACATTGCAGTATTACTGAGAATCTAAGCATATGCTTAGAACTCCTATATCTATAAGTCAGTTAAATTTGACTATTTGTAGCCAAATTTTCTTACTTTATTCATAATTATCCATGAGATTATTTTCCCTAGTGCACACAAGGTGTTTCCAAACAAATGGAATGGACTATGATTCGTTTAATATCTGTAACTTTTCTTTACGCATTATATAGTACATCGTGCTACATCATATTATGCCACAATACTAACCACTGCTCGTTCCATTAAAGAAAGTTCATTCTTTCTTTGTTTTACTGACATTTGACCGATATAATTTACTCACTTTTCATTCAGACCCTATTTATGTTTTGCATACTATACACAAGTCAACACAGACAGAGTTATGAATGAGTGCCCACCACACATCTCTTTTAAAAGCACTTATTGTTGTGTCCATTCCTTACCAAGAGCTCAATCTGTGTTTTCAAAAATGAGGGGATAGATTTGTTTTTACATGTAGGAGGGTCGTGAAATGATAATAGCAATTAAAAATCACAAATGTCTTGTTCTTTTCAAGTTTGCCTACTATGACAATCGTTGTCGTTTTGGGGAGGGACTTGACTCCGAATCGTCCTCGTCCTCATCTGAATCTCCTTCATAATCAACCAATCCCTGAAAATTAAATTGCTGAACCTTAATTTCATATCTATAGATTTAAAATGTATAGATTACTTGTAGAGATTTGTCTGTATATAAATTACCATTTATAAAATAATTTAATTATTTATGTCAATATGTAGATTTGAGTATCAATTATCTTATGTGTATTAAAAAGTATATTTACCACTACTTTTGTGTATTTTACTACTATATTTTATATATATATATATATATATATATATATATATATCAATCTTTTCTAAAAGATTTACCTTTTTAAATAATGCAGTTCCTGTTTTTTCCACAGTCCCGATAGCCGGAGTAGGATTTATGTCCGAAGCAATTGGCGATTCATTCGTTGTTGACGAACTATTATTGATTTGCGGTTGTTGCGAGGTAATGTTATTATTAGAAGTATTGTTGTTTAATACAGACTGCTGTTGCTGTTGCTGCTGATGACTCTTTGAATCTGCAAGAGCGGAATTAAGTGCAAAATTTGAAGATGACGATTGTTTCTTAGCAGAAACCGCAGGTACAACATCTTCTGCTATCGCGGGTACCACCGCCTCACCCTCATCATACTCCTCTTCTTCGTTAAACCATAGTTCTTCCTCCTCATCTAGCTGCCTCTGATCTCTTCGATAGCGACTATTCCGCAAAATTGATGGAACACTATGCACATAACAACAATTATTATAATACATTCGTTGATATTTAGAAATAATTATTGTGGGACAATTTCTATATTTTGATAAGCTTACTCTGTCTTTCACATGTAACATATTCTATATAATTATTTTCCATCCTATTTTTGTTACAATAAAAATATAAAAAAATGTATATACCTGTCAATTGTGGCTCTATCACGATCTTTCAATTTGTCTTGATGTTGTTCGTACCTTAACTTCAATGCCTTAAATGTTTGTACATAATCAATTGCTTCCAGTTCCTTTGAGAAGTTTTCAACGACATGTGAACATAGTGACTTGATATCCTCCTAAAACATTACAAATAAAAAAACGCATAAATAAAAATAATGGAAATTTTATTTCAATTCTGTATTCTTTATCAATTATAAACACTATCACACTTACCAATTTGATAAACTCAAACATTTCCAATATAGCAGAGTCCAGAAGATTATATCTACCATTGTTTCTTACAAATGCATCGAATACAGGGGCAAATAAATTACCCTTAATTATATATCTATTATAAAACTCGTCCTTTAGAGCTATAATCTTCCTCATAAACCTTAATGCACATAGTACTAAAAATGTGTGTGTTGACTTCATTAAAACCAATATTCTTCTAAGTAAATCTTTGTTCAATATGCAGTTCTTAATATGGTATGTGTGATGTTCCACACAGAATGATAACAGTTCTAAGATCAATCCCAAAAGTTGTACTGTTCTATAATCCTCTCTCGCAGGTCGTTCTCCGATTGTGTTTGCTAGGAGAGGCGCTATTAGAGTACCAATACTATTCTTGTAAAAGTAATTTAAGAAATCAGTCTTTTCTGATTTGTTAACAGAAGCCAACATGTTCTCCGGATCCAGAAGTAAACGTAGCACACCAGCCAACTGGACTGCACCGCCCAACTCAGGATCGCTATCTCCGACAAGTTGAGCAACTATTACGTTCACTAACATTTGGTCCTGTTCTATGTTACTTATCTGTTGTAATGTATAATCTCGTACAACACTTGGAGAATATTCCACGATATAAGTCAATATATCTATACTGGCCGTTTTTGTCTGCGCATCATTCATCGCCAAAGTGATTTCTAAAGCGGGAAGTATACCAAGTGCTGTTAATGTTTTATAAAACGTTTCTTTTCCTTGTGGCTGAAGATTTTGCGAAAAATTGCAAAATTCTTTTAAAAAAAGAACCAAATCGCGTCTCTTGCTATCTAAAGTCGCTTCGTCCGTTAACTGACGAAAAAGTTCAGTAAGAAATTTCTCATCATCCTGTATCAAAGTCACTATTTCAACTTTATTGAAGAATATAAAACTACTCAACGTACTCAACATGTTATCTTCGAATACACTCGGGGTTGGCAGCACTACATCTTGAATGTATTGAACTCTGTACGTTTGATGGATCTTAGCTAACAGTTCGGTATTTGTAATAGGAATTGCTTGTTTAAATCTGGCTAACTGTCGCAGGTATTCTCTATGCCTCTTTGGCTGAGATAACGTTGGCTCGTATTCCAAACATCCAACAACATCAAAAATCGTATCATCGCTGAACATAACTTCAAACAATGCATTCTTATTGAGTAGGAAAATATTTTTGAATATATCATAAAGATGATGCAATCCCTCAATGTTCTCCAAATCTTCGCAAGTACGAAAAAGATTTAGCAATTTCTTAATATAACCTTCAGATTCTAATGCCACTGCTAATTTTTCTTTTCTCATCGGAGATGTTAAACAATTTTCTATGAGCTCATTAATATCTTCCAATCGACTAAGTTCACACGGAGGTAATTCGATGGGTGGTGCTGCATCTGACATATCATCAAACCGTTCATCTTCGGATTCTTCTACAATGTCTTGTGTAATTTCTACAGATGGATCCTTGCCCTGAACTTGACATATCTTTTCCCATATTTCGTCACAGCCAGCCTTTTCTTGAAAACTTAGGGCTAAGTCGAAATTATCTCCTTCAGACCATACTATTAACGTGTCCTAAAATCATACAACAATTTACTTGTAGATATTTATATGCATACTAATCCTCCTTTCATCACTCTTCTAATATGTTACATAAATTATGTATTTAATACATTAATATTTATAATAAAAATTGTTTACAACATAAAAATACTAAATATTTTATTACAAGTAAACAATGCTAAAAATCGATTTTTTAAATTATTTTATTATATTAAAATATTAAAGAAATATGTTATTTTTTTAAAGAAATACATCACTGTTATTTTTCTGACATTGTTTTGTGTATTTCATTATTCATGTTCATATTTTTATATTATTAACTAAATCATAGAACTTTGCTACATGGCATAGAATTAGCTACATACGATAATAATGTAGCACGTATAATCATCGAATGTGACAAAGGTAAAAATATGTAGAGAATTGTAAAGATCTTTCTAACAAAAATAGTGGTAACAAAAATAAATCAATAATATTCTCCAACTGGTTATTACCTGTTGTTTCTGATATGCTGTATCAGGTTGTATTCTACTCTCCAGCAAGACAGAGCCATCGCTTTCCGCTCTAACCAAAAGAGAAATCCCCTTTAATCTATCTACATAGGAGGAGGAAACATGACCTGTACCGCGATCATCCCACTGTCTATCTGCGTTAAGAGCATACAATTTCACTCTCCTACGTGTATCCGTCATATTGTAAAACTAATTAGTGCACTCTCTCCCTTAATATCACCAACTATTCCGCATGCCTTTCCAAATAATTAGCTCAATGTTTGGCTATCGCAGACAATTATCGCTCTATGGAAAAAATCTTCAGATATTATAAGGTATCAATGAACTGACAAAAACCGAGATATGTCAAATTTCCACATGCCCTTGTACATCCCATCAAGGTTTCTTGTTATTGCATCATATTGTATAGTACGGTATAAACAAAATGTACTTGGTAGCAGTATATGAATGCCTTTGTCGAAAGACACGCGTACGCTATGCGAGACTAGGAAGTTCCAGTCCAGGAATCTGGCGTGACGGATAAGGAGAACCGGCAAGATTTCATACACCAGTCCGGGGCTCCGATCGGTCGAGGAAATGCGTTAATTAGTTTTTTTTTCAGACTTGGAGTATAGGACGATGAGCAATGGTCGTTCCGCACTTCCCCAGCCTTTCCAGCTCGTCGAATGGATCTACCGCGACGTGGAGGAGCGTGCACGAGAGACGTACAATTCTCCGGACGCAACCTGGCCCGCTCCCCGATGCTCCTGGTGCGCCCGCTAAGAGAAAATTCCCCGAGAGGGACGAGTGCGCGCGGGAAACGTCCGCGCGACGACGTATACTCGCTCGCACTCTCACGTGTCGCGATCGCGACGTACTCGAGGACGCACCGGCGTACGATACGAGACGCTTCTCGAACGGCTCCTCGTGGACTTACTCGCGACTCTATCCGAAAGGACGGTGCTCCGATGATAGTCGACGTGCACGATTCTGGTTGCTGTGTACGATTCTTCCCGCGGCGGCGGCGACGACGAACGTAGAGAGTCCGAGAAATGGAGGCTACTTCCGCGATGCGGCTGCTCATAGGAACACGATTTATCTCGCGCGAATACCCGTGACGTAGTCGTCGTCGGCTCGCATCCCGCCGTTCCTACCCCGTTTCCCCCTGAGCTTGTATCACTTCAAAATTGACATAGGCAACCACAAGCAGCCACAACACTACATTCCGCCATGATAGATCATAACAACGCGCCACGGGGTCTCCCGCATACGACGCAAGGATGCTGCCGCGAAATTCAAACGTCATCGAGTCACCGATGGCCGCCGAGGACATATCTTTCTCGAGAAAAATTATACCGTATCTACCGAGCGATTGAGTCGCTTGCGACAGGGTGACAGAGTGTAGTCGCGTTTGTCGATTCTACGCGGATATCGATAACATGAGTCGGAGGAATCACTCTTTTTTTCATGATAATGATTTCGCGAAAGTCATGCTATGTCGAACGCGATATAGACGATACGTCAACACGAATAATATATTATTCTTGCCGATCTTGTTTTTATTTCCTTTTGCATGTTTTATTTGAGAACGTTTCCTTCTCTTTCACGTGCGAATAATATGCATTTTTTTCGGAATTCAAATGACAGATATTATCGTATGTGTCATAACCCAAAGATGACAGCTTGACAATATTGAAGACTCTGAATACATACATAAATAAAAGTTGATATAATCAATACTTCATCATATTCTTGAGATTCTGATATACGTGTATAAAATAATTAAAATTTTTGACATTTTTATATTATTTATATATATATATATATATTTAATATAAATTTATGAATTTAATAGGCAATATTTATATATTTTTTATTTTGACAATTCAATATATATATATATATATATATATATGCACGTGTCATTTTCATGTTTTTTTTTTAATTATCTTTCAAGTGTGCACAGTAATTTTAATAATTGTAAGATAAAACATGCGTATATTAACATGTAAATAAAATACTTGTAGCCTAATTTAAAAATAAGATATATATATATATATATATATATATATATATATATATATAATATATAGAAGACAGAACATATATATATATATATACACACACACACACACACATGATAAAATAAACCTGCTGCAAGCATGTGTATGTGTGCACACACATTAATTATATACATTACTTCATCCAAATATCGATATTTGATAAACAAATCATTTTTTTATCGAAAAACAAACGAATTAATTAAACGGATATTAAATGACGTAAGAAAATAGATATTAAAAGTGGCGTGATATATATTTACGAGTATTATATTATTAGATATAAATCAGTCAAATAAAAATTTGTTGAAAAGAATTTGTTTTATTCTAATATGCAACGAGTGTCCCGATGTGTCAAAATATGTGTTCTTTGTTTTGCAAAACTGAAAGCATACGTATTTTCTAGATGTTAAAATGAGGTTATAAATATATCTTTCGATTGATCAATAAGACTTGATGGACAAATCCTCGCCAGATGTAGTTTTCTTACAGCTTTAATTATTTTCACATTAATCACATTTCTTATTAGATCGATAGTTTTCTCACAAATATGTCAAATATAAAAATGTGATTTCAAGAGAGAGTGACATTTATCAATAATTACATTTACATGTTTATATATAGCAAGAAAGAAAAAGAACACATAATATATTAAATGTAAATAAATGGCAATTTTCTATGACAATGAATAATTTCTTTCTATTAATATCCACATTATTTTTATATACCTATATTTTTCATTTTGGCCATTCATAATCTAGTTATGAACATATAATTTAAAAATATAATTTTATTGGAACAATTTAAATTAAAATTATAATCATACTATAAAAGAGAAAAGTAATATCTTGTGGCAACTTTATTTTAATGTGTAGTTATATTTATCCTGTGTGCAATACTTTGAAATCTTATCTTTTATTCGAGAATTTATTTGTTAAAGACTGTTATTTATAGAAAAGAATTTTATATATATACTAAAATGATAGTTATTCAAATCAAGTTAAAGTTTATATCTCTGTTTTTCTTATATATATATCATTTTATAAGCAGATGTAAATATTTTTATAAAAAAGAGCTTATATATTAATAATAAATAAATTACATATAATAACTATTAGAAATTATTATTATAATTAGTGTTTTCTTGATATAATCATAAAAAGATAAGAGAGAAAAATTGCTTATTTACATAGTAATATTATATGATTATAACTGTACATAAGAGAGAAACTTCAATTCTATATATTAAAGCTTAGGGACGTAGGTACTCAAATACATATAATAGTATAGAATTAATTTCACAAATTTTCATAAGAAATTTTTTCATATAACACAAATTATAAAGTTTATAAATAAAGAACCAAGAAAATCTTTATAAGTATATATAGATAAATGTAAGAATATATAAACATATTTATGTAAATCTCCAAAATGTAATGCCAATCGAACTAATTTATCATACTTTTTATACATACTCTGATAATAGTTTATAAAAAGAAAGACAAAAGAATTGTCATTTCATTAAAAAATAATTCATGCGTTTATGAATGCTGATAACTTCAAATTATGATTTGAGTCTCGAGCTTTCAGTCTCAGTTATTACTAACTCCTGGATTTAACAATCGCTAGAGAATTCCTTATAATTATTTCTATCTGTCCTTAACCGATTGACTGGCTGATTCCAATATCATTCAACAAACTCTCATATCGATCACAAAATCCAAACTTTAGTTGTTACAATCCTCAATTATTGATTGTTCGTATTAATTGAGGCCGATAATTAACCAAGTTAAAGACTATTATGTTACATAATCTTTATCACACAATTTTATTTTTATTTATTCTGTTGGCGGAGGTGAAAATTTTTGTAATCTACGTCTGCGTAACATTTCTTGTTCATTCGAAGATTCTGTCTCAGTCCTAGGTGAATCTGATATATCAGCAGATTCATTAAATGTTGATACATCTTCCTTTGACGTACTTGGAAAAGAAGTATTTTCTTTCGACGTACTTGGAGTAGGACTGTTTTCCACTTTAATTTGAGAACTTTCGTCAGTGATCCCGGCGCTTGTATGCGCTGTATTACTTGTACTTGGTTTTGCCATTGTAGATGTATCTAATGTACTATCGATATTGCTTGTAGAACTGCTGTTGTGCACAGGAACGCTGAAGAAATATCACATTATTTATATATAAATTATTATATATAAATATATATATATATATATAAATTTATATTTTTAAAATGTAAATAATTTAAATTGCATACTCACTTAGCTGTAACAGCCACTGTTTGATATTGATTCATCATTGCATTGGCTGCATCCAATAAAAGTTGAATTCTTTGCAACGTTTGTATCCTGGCCTGAACAGCTTGCCGCAAATTACCTTCCATCGCTCGAAGCTCTTCTTCGCTTAATTCAGTTAAATTTGGTGGTGGTACAGGAATAGGTGGCAATGGCACTATTGCAGGAAATAGTGGCGGGAAAAGCGGTATATTTCCGGTAGGTGGTACATTTTGAGGCGGAGGCGTATTTCCAGCATTATTTTGAGACGGTTGCTGCTGCTGCTGCTGCTGCTGCTGTTGTTGTTGTTGTTCCGGCATTCCTGGAGCTGGTAATCCAGTCCAAAATACTGGGAAATGAAATGGTGGCCCTACACATTTTAAGTAACAGAAATTAGATTAAAAATGAATACTTGTTTTCATATCTAAAATTCGAGTCTAGCAAACGATATAAAATCATACCAATAGGAGGGTTGCCACCAGGTGCTTGTGGAGGTTGAGGAGGCGCCTGTGGTCCTGGCTGGGGAGGATTTTGTTGTCTAGGTGGTACATTGTTCGGTGTAGGTCGCAAAATATTCAACCGGCATGTCGGGCATGTCTGTTGACGTTGAAACCAAGAACGTAGACAAGCAGTATGGAAGATGTGATTACACGGCAACTTTTTACTGGCTGCAACCATTTCTTCTCTGTATCAATTTAATGCACACAATCATATTAGACATTAAAAATATAGATATAAAGACATTATATAGATAAGATAATAATTTTTACGTGTGAGAATATTTACCGGCATATTATACAGACGTTATCAGCAGCAGCTAATTCTTCAGTTGTTGCATCTGGATAAAGTGTATTCATATTCCTGATAGCCCTTCGTGACATTACAATATCATGAAATGCTTTTTTAAAGTCACGCATTGTATAATACATAGGACGCAATGCAAATAGAGGTAACGTGAATAACTTTATCATTAAAGTCACAAAGGCAACATAGAGGATAACCTGTAAGAGAAATAATTGTTTCAATTCGCGATATGTAATTATAAACATTTACAAAATTCTTGTATTAGATTAATTACCTTTAATAAGCCAATAATCAATTCTGTATACAACAGGAATACTGGCTTGTTATCCCATGGATTTTCACTTTGCAGATCAATAGTGTGTAATACATATTTTACAGTGATGTTAAAAACAACAGTCAGCAAAATTGCATATTCAAAACCAAATACAAGTTGTACAGAAGGTCCTTTAGTGGCCGTTGTATTATAAGCATAATGGATCATTGTTAAATTTATGGCAAACAAAAGTCCTAGTAAAGTAGCAACTCTGAGATGAAACAACCATGTTATTACTGGGCTTCTTTCCATCTAAACAAGACAAATTAATCAAATGTATGGTAAAATATAATTATAGACAATTACAAATAACTTTATCATATTCAATAAAAATCATACAAATATATTTCATGCACCATTGAATATTTCAAGTAAAACGATTTGAAATTTAACTCACATAATCAACCCGGTCCTCCACGAGCCAGTGAAATGACTTCAAGAACAGAAGGAGAGTAAATAACGCTATAAATTTAGGACTGAAATCATCCCTGAACACTGTAAACGCCAAGCATGTTTCCGTCACTGCATACCACACTTTCTCCACCAGATGCTGCAAAGCAAGAGTAAATTGCGTCATAATTATGCGAAAAACTCGGAGGACAGATGAAAAAAATTAAGAAAGGAATATGATGAATTTACCTCAAGCTCGGCAGCACGTAGGGTACCGAAAAAGATCTTTCGCAGGAAGGCGTTTATCATGAACGCGAGTATGAATCCTTGAGCGTAAATCACCTGAGCACAAAGCATATACATATGTATGACAATGAGCGCACGGCGGTCGCGTGGCAAGTCGGAAATGTCACGTTACGTTAAAAAAAAACTCACGGTCATGCTCGGATTGGATTTGGTTATGTGAACAACGGTCGGATAGAATTGTTTTCTTTGGTAGTACGCATTGCCGATAACAACGCACGTTAGCGCGGTGCTTATCAGCATTATTCCTGCCTCCCTCATTTTCGCGCTGAAGATGCTCGCCCTCTCGTCAGCCAGCGGAGTCGCGCTTATTCGAAGAAGAGAAAAATATAGCCTGACACTTGTCACACGGAGAATTTTACGACGGTTTCGCACCTCACAGCTGTACAGTAACCAACACGAGTTTTCAGTATTAAAACGTGGCGCTGATATCGTCGCGGTAATCTTCGATTATCCTAACCCCCCGCCGTTATATGTATACAAATATTATTTTGTTTCGAAGTACAACGCGGATATCTTCGATTTTTTTCTTTGTTTTTACATACGAAAACGTCGAGCAAACAATAGAATCGTATAATAATTCTTTACGATTTTATATAGCGTTTATTCTATTAATTATACTCCAGCGAGACGCGAAATGTCAACCATTAATTTGACAGTAAGCGAAGGCCAGGCGGTGCCACGTGATTGGTCATACGTCAAATGATTACATACTGCGTTGAACCACGTGGATAATGATGATTTTCGCTTTCATCAAAAAACGCTGTTGTATGGTATCGCAAATGTTTGAAAAAGAGCGGGAACATTACAAATTTTTTTAGAACTAAAAATAAAGGAATACATGTAAATAAAATTATGATTTAATTAATGCTATAGTATGAGTACATTCACAAATTAAATGTCAATTGTGATGATGTGTATATTACATGTTAATAAGCAATGATATATAAATATTGCAATGGATTTGAATTTGTCATGTGAATGTGCATGTAATTAGAACACATGTGAATAAAGGCAGTTTATACACAAAATGACTAGCCTCTTAAAAATATTTTAAATATTTTCATTTTTGTTTCCAAAGTCTTTAAAAAATAAATTATAGAGAAATATAAATCCATAAAAGCATCTCTTTATATATAAATCACAAGCCATATGACTTGTGATTTTAGCATTTTATTTTGTGGTTTTAAACATTTATGCATAATCTATTAATTTTATTTGTGACATTCTAATTCTTACTCTTATATCGACTTTTTTATTCTGTTAATACTAATATACTTAATATATTAGGAACACCACAAAACAGATATTTACTTATAAAAATATGTGTATAAAAATTATATAATTTCTTAAAATAAAACATATATATGAGATAACATGAATTTAACATATAATATTTATGATTATACTTTGTGCATCTATTATGTATGCATACTGAGAGCTTTTGTTTTCAAGATACTTTTAGGACTTTGACGTTTTGGAGTTCCTAATTGTGCTGTTGCTTTCAATGGTGTTCTACGTGTATCAACTGGAGGCCTCCGCACCAATTTAGAACTTTTCGGAGTCTTTACTGTTAAAGGTCGCTTAATATGCGGCGTTTTGTTAACATCTGATTTATATGGAGACATATTTGAATTAATCTCCAGTATTGTATTGATAGATTTCTTCGTCAATGGAGATACTCTTGCAGCAATATTTTCTTTTTGACGATTTTCCATATTATCTGTAACATTAATTCCTTTATCTTTAGTAAAAGTTTGTACAATTGGATCTTTATTTAAGAATTTCTGATTTTGTAATTCGAATTTTTGTGTAGAATGATAATTCTTATCCACTCGTTCTTGAAGTGGTTTTAATGTATCTATTATTTGTGTCTTGACTTGTGCTTTTGGAGATATTTTACTTTTCAAATCCTTATTCGATTGTTTTCGAGAAACTTCTGTCCTTTTATATGATTGCTTAAAATGTTCAGTGTTCATATCCATTTCTTTAGTATTCATATTCCGAGAATGTTTATTTACATTATTACCACACTGTTTTCTGTTTAATACCTTGGCAGAAACAAATTCCGATGTTTTTGTGGTGCATTCATCAAACAATTTCGCTTTGGCTAGCACCATACCAGCATTTTGCGTTCGAAGTTTTGCAACCGATGCCCTACCAGTTTGTGGAGTAGGTGTGTTTATTCGGGACGCTGATTGAAAATATTTATCTGCATCTTTCCAAGATATTTCTTTTGAGCCTTCAGAAACAATATTATCTCTTTGTAAATCATTATTTAAGGCTATGTTCTGATGACTATTGGTCTTTTTTAAGTCATCAATTTTCTTTTCAAAATAACACGAATTATCTACAAAGTCTTTTCCATGAAAAGATGATGCTCTACGCACATATGAGGTTGTACAATTATTCGTCAAATTTAAATCTTTAAATTCAGAAAGATTCAAATCATTATTTGAAGTTTTGTATTGCTCTGCTGAACGAGAAATTGCTGTATTCATCTGATTACGTAAATATGTTATTTCGTCTCTTGTATTGTTGGAAATAATTCCATTATATCTTTCTGTGGGATAGGACTGTTTCTCTAAGTATTCATTAGAAAATAAATTCGATTGTTTTTCGATGGGCTGAACATTTACTGATCCTTCAAGTTGAACATGATGCTGTAGGTTAAATTCTGGTGAAATATGCCATGATGCAGTTCGTCTAATACGTTTGCTATAAATAAAAAATAATTCATATAATTTAAATGTAATTAATTTACATAATATAATCAAATAATTCTTTTATATTACTCTTTTATATATTACTCTCTAATCAATTATTTTGTAAAATATTTAAATTTTTTCAATAAATATATATAGAAATAATTATAAAATTTTAGAATGTGTATAATGTAGTTATGACTATCATTTATTTAATACTGAAGAAAAATTATAAAAATTTGATATAATCTAAAAGTACCTTGCAATCTTCTCCTGTGAACGTCTTCTTAATGAACCAATTTTCCTTGCACTAGGAGATCTTATTATTTTATGTTCTCTTGATCTTCTAATTTTCAGTTCTTTACTCAATTTCTTTGCTAAATAATCACTCGTCAAAGTATCTTCGATACTAGCCTCTTCTAATGTTTTCTCATATGCTGTTTGTACTTTGTTTACAGAATGTGTAGACATATTATTTTCTTCATTATATATGCATCCAAATTCTTGAGAAATACGCGATTCGATTGCAGAAACTCGATTTTTTATTTCTTCGTATTCTTTCTTAGAGATCTTGACATAATCTTCGTCACACTGATCACTTGATAAAGATACTGTATCAGCATTGAGAAGAGTATTAAATTCTTCTGAATCAGTCTTTTCTTCAGGCATCAAACAAAGGTTATCACTTTCATCTGTAGCATCCAATTTTCTTGAATTTCTGCTTATATTCCACTGATCATCACTTTTGCAATGGCTTTCATTTATAAGTAAATTCTGCTCGCCATCATCTGATAAATCCACAGTGGCATCAGTAAACATATCATCGTACTCCTGCTGAAAATAATTATTTAATGGTTCATTATAATTCATTATATATGTTATTTCATTGTTATATTTATATATTTTATATATATTGAAAGTATTGCTTACCGAATTCCAATGTCTTTCACTACATGACTTGTAATTATTCATATATAAACCAGATAAATCATCAGCGTTCTTCTAAAAAGATTTTATCAAAATTATTGTTAAACAAACTATACAATGTTATTTACTTGAGTACAAATTTATAAATTTGTAAGAAATATATCTACTGATATTCAGTTTTAGTTAAACTTTTGATGTCAAATATAGAATCATATTTATACTTACTTGCTTATTCTTAGGTACAAATTTGTCCAAACTCAGTCTTAATTTTTTTGATTTATCCAACTTTTCAGCCATTCTTCTAAAACATGTACATGTTAAATTCTTGTAAAACATATATATATTAAATTTGTTTTATTTATATTTAATATTATTTTGAAAATAAAAAGTATATAAATAGATTATATAGATATTAAAATAATTGTACATATATATATATAAAAAAAAACAAATATAAGAACAATAAAATCAATCTTTTCATACTTTTTCTTTATATTCGGGGGATATTCTCTTTCAGCTACTTTTCGTTTTTTGGTAAATTTATTTGCAGGCATATTTGATAGGCCTGAATGTACAGCAGGATGTAGATGATTGATATTAGGTGTGTCATCTGTACCTTTTCCAACCATTTTCTTCAAACCATTAAACATTCCTATAGAACATGCCACACAAGGAATACAATATATTTAATAAATATAATAATAATATATTATCTCTTGTTATATGTATGCTATAATAATATATAAAAAAAGTATATATGAATTTATCAATTCTGTTAGTATTTTCTATCCAAATTATAATGTATATTTTATTAATCTTGTTAATCATTTAATTAAGCATTATTTTGATTAATGTTTAACATTATGTAAAAATGTTTTACACGTATACATATACATAATAGCTTACGTGTAAGGCTTCCACTACGATGCTTCTTCTTTTTAGAATTCCCATGTTCAAAGGAGTCCAACCCATTATCCGTGCTGCCGCTTGTTTCAGCAGAAATACTTTGCACAATATGAGGTGGTAAGATACCAATTTTTTCTGAGTTTTCAATGAGAATCTATAATAATAATCTCTTTATAAATAATGATACATCTATTTGTGTGCAATCTATCAGTATTCTTAAAAACATTCTATTATATTACCTTAATAATAGTTAAATGCATTTGCAATCTGTTCTGTACAGCTGACATGGATGTATCTTGCAACGGCATAATATTGGGTCCGACAACTTTTGCCAAATTTTCAATGCTCATCTTGTTTTGTTTCTCGTATATGGAAACTTTTTTCAAAAATTCCATGAAAAACGCTAGAGTGTTTAAATGATACGGAGGTAGCAGTGTACATGCTAACAGTATTGCTTGTACCCGATAACTCTTTAACAATGCACAGTGTACAAACAAGTCGTGATAAGTATATGGAATCAATGGTTCTGGCAAATCACGGAAGAAGCATTTCAAGGAATTAGCAACATCAATGGCGTAATTCTTTTCGCCTAAACTGCCACCGCCATCCAGACGAGATATCAATTCCTTCTGCCTGGCTTGAGAACCAGCTTTCCTGAAGAGGCCTTCCTGAGTGATATACTTTTCCAGGAACGTCGAGGCTTGAATCACAAATACAGGAACGTGTACTATGGCACCTGACGATAAATTCACAATGTCCAGAGGCTGATAAAACAAGGCAGTCTTGAAGATTCTCTTGGAGATGTTCTTGCAGGCCTCGGGTCGTTCGCTCTTAAGCATACTCTTCTTGAAGCGATATTTAACCCCGAGGCTTCTGAGATCGTTAGCGACAATATGATATACCTTTTCTTTGTGCAACACATCGTAGATCAACATTTTTGACACTTCAATGCGTAGAATTATATATGAATTCTGTGTTTTTTTCGTTCAGATATGAGAGAAATTCAAATTTATCTTATCATTCATATCTCTCAAACATCCGTTTTCGCTACATTCCCGGCCGGCCAATCACCGCCCGGCTTCCCGACAAGCAGAGTCACGCGAATTCTAGATGGTACATCGAGTGAGAAAATTCGGACTTTTAGCGCTAGCACAGAAATTCATCAACTCAGTGCTGCCACGTCGCAAAACGTAAATTTCCTTAATTCGTATACAGTGAATTGTCTTTCGATAATCAATTTTCCGGTCAAATTGTCAGCGCGCGAATAACAACACCCTCTCGTTCGAATGTCGCCGTGCGAATGACGAAGCTGTGGATGGGTGCGCACTTGCGCAGAACAGCGCGTAGGTGGAGTGGGGAGGGGAAAGAGTGGGGATAGAGCGAATGGGGGGAGGAGTGGGGAGAATGGAATGTGACGCGCAGATGGGGGAAAGGTCACAGCTAGTGGCGCAGTGGCGCAATTATTATTTTCATCATTCTGATTGTGTCGTAATTAAATCTTATTGTAATCATTTTAATTCGTACGTTCAATGTCCAATAAAAAAATTATGATTTAGATCCTAAAATATTGCTAGTTAAAGTTACTAAAAAGCAAACTCTTCTATTAGATAACGAAATTTATTGAAATTAATTAATGAAAATTAATGAAATTAATCAATTTTCTGAAGTGAGCTGCTAACAATAAAAGATAAAATTTGAATAAAAATTAGCGCTAATTTAAAATATATTATACATTCGCAGCTATTCGAAATTCAAATATGTGAATTCGACACTTCTCCCTGCTGCAGTGTTACCAATCCTTTTTTTAATCGAGTACGCGTCATATTAATAAAGGCATTATCGCAACGCAAAAATTGCATACAGCATCAGCTGTTCTCGCGACAAATGTCAAATCTTGTATCGCATTATTTAAAATAAAATACAAGATAATTATTTTATTCTTCGACGAAACCGCTCGAATTATATTTTTCTCTTCGGATAATTTCATGCATAGCAGCCTTTAATGCGCAGTGATGCACTCTTTGATCTCCCGATTCGCGACTAATTTCAAAGAGCGTGATTTTTCTGCTGCGGTTTGTGACTATATATATATATATATATATATATATATATATTTGATCCTCCTTCGTTCCAGCCTCGCGTCTCGCGTCCGATATTATTATCGGACGTTGTATTTTTAGACGCGACCGACGAGAATCTTATCCGTTGACGAATATAGAAGCCGAATTACGATTTGACGAGACCGGAGCGAGGATATATCACGATATGTGACGTGCGCGTGACAGTTGCCAGAGACCCGAGCTCGTCGCTCCGCTCGAGGACGTCCGCTGGATTGGAAATTGTCCAAGGAGTCGCAGTCGACATATCAACGAAACCGGACCGTCCATTTTCCATGCTGGCCCTTCGCAGACCCTTGACAATCGATAAGGAAGCATGCATGGATTCGTGAGTCTCGCGTCGAAGAAGTCGACGCGTCACCAGCTATACGTCACCTGGACTAGAGGCGACCTGGACGAAAGGTTAGGAGATCATCAGCCATGAAGAGTCCCGTAACGTCCCCGCGTTTGAATGGCACCACCGCACCGATTCCTGTCCCGTCCTCGGAGAGCCTCCTCCAGGTATCGGGGGAAAGCGCAGCGAAGTCACGCTACAACAATGCGGTCAACAATTTCCAAGTGGTGAAGGTCGCCGGACGCGAGTCCAGCTGCTACATAGCCAGTAACATCGCGCCCAAGATCGGTAAGCAGCAATTGGTATCGTTGAACGGGGACTCGGTGCGCTGCGACAGCGTGAACGTCGACGAGGCACTGGCCTGTGACGTCGCGCCTATTCCGGCGACGAAGACCAAGGCTCTGTGCGTGCACATCAGGGAGAACAAGTGGTACGACGCGGGTAATGTGGTCTCCGTAGGGGTAGCTGGAACCAGTCTGAATCATGCTCTGGAGAACATGTCCCTGGCTTACAATCCTTCGACGAAGCAGCTGTATTCCGTGGAGGAAACTAAAGCTCTCAACAATGCACAAATTGACTGTACCTCTCAGTACTTGGAGTCTCCGTGTAATGGTAAGGAACGATCTAGCAAACCTGAAATGGACAAATATACTAAACTCGAGAATGTCAGTGCTAACAGCAGTCCAAGGAATAGCCTGCCACGGTCGTGTAGTAGCACAGTGTCTTCCCTTAGCGAGATATCACCGTCAGGAAGCTTCCTGGGATCTGATGAGCAACACGTTGTGGAAAAAACCGACAAGGCACCTAAACGTTGGGGAATAAACTCACTTTTTACGAAGAATATGTTTTCATGGAAAAATCGAGATTCTCAACAGTCGACACCTACCAGTAGCCCGTCGAGAAATATCGACAAGGTAGGCGGTAGTACAGCTTTAATTCAACAACCGAGACCAGCAAATTTACCAGCTAAAAATGTCCTGGAAGAAGAACGTCATCGTAAGCAATACACTGCTATTTTAGAAGCTGCGAGGAAGAGGGAATTACGCGAAGAGAAGGAACGTAAACAACAACGAGAATATCAACTGAAAGAAGAGGAGAGATTAACCGAAGATTCTAATACGTGGAATGTGCATGTCTTACCTAAATTCGAAAGTGTTAAAAATATGAAAAAAGTGAGGGAGCTATGGTGGCGCGGTTTACCGCCGAGTGTACGTGGTAGGGTATGGAAATTAGCAATTTCAAATAATTTAAATATAACGCCGCATCTTTATAATCTTTGTTTAGACAGAGCGATGTCGAGCCCAAACAATGAATCGTTAGCTGCAATCAGATTAGATGTATCTCGTACCTTTCCTACCTTATGTGTCTTTCAAGAGGGTGGACCATTATCTAATAGTCTTCAGGGTATTTTGGCAGCGTATGCCGTTTACAGACCGGATGTAGGCTACGTGCAAGGAATGAGTTTTATTGGCGCTGTGCTATCGTTAAACATGGAGCCAGCAGACGCCTTTGCTTGTTTCGCGAATTTGCTAAATTATCCTTGTCACAGAGCCGCCTTTACATTGGACCAAAAAAGAATGGACACTTATTATAAGGTATATTCCAGTGCTCTTGCGCATAAGCTGCCAAAAATCTTTTCCCATTTCACTGTAGCTGGATTAAGTCCAGATTTATATCTATTAGATTGGTTATATACTATATATGCCAAAGCAATGCCTCTTGATGTTGCATGTAGAGTCTGGGATGTCTTTCTTAGA
Source organism: Nylanderia fulva (assembly GCF_048542155.1). Classification (NCBI taxonomy): domain Eukaryota; kingdom Metazoa; phylum Arthropoda; class Insecta; order Hymenoptera; family Formicidae; genus Nylanderia; species Nylanderia fulva. The sequence continues at coordinate 4,773,849 of NW_028189835.1, read as the reverse complement.
GATGGAGATGAGTTCCTCTTCAGAACAGCGCTGGGAGTATTGCACTTGTATCAGGAAGAATTGTTGAAAATGGACTTCGTACATGGTGCACAGTTTCTAACTAGATTGCCAGAGAATCTACAAGCGGAATCTTTATTTAATAGTATTAGTCAAATGTCTACTACTGTTGGAACGACAACATTTCAACAAATGTTGGTTCAATTTTCTGCGTAAGTATCAAGGTAGAACAAAATTTAATTATAATCTTTCTTATTGCGATAAGAAAATTTGAGTCTTTTGTGCAAAAACTTTTTATATAATTGTTATTTTTTATTGAAAATAATTAAAGATACAGTGTATAATTTATATAATTTTTGTATACATATTTTTATTACAGTACTATGTGATTTATATATTCGTTTCACCGAATATATATTTATAATTAAAATTTTATATATATAACTTGTTATATTAAAATAAATGTATATTAAATATTTGAAAGAAGTAATGATAAATGAAGACAAATAATATCTCTAATTTTAATGTATTTAAAGCTTTTTTTACAATTAAAGAAACATAATATAGAATATTACTAGAAGTTTTTGCACAAAAATAATCATAGATAATTTTATATATAAATAAATAGAAAAAACTTGTTATAGAAATGATATTTTCTGTATAAATAACGTAATTGATTGTTTTAATTAGTTATAGACGTGTTTCTTATAACAAGTGAAATTATGAAAAATGATCTGTAGACCACAGAAATATGCTCTATTGATAGATCTATACTCAGTTTGTATTCTTGTTTAAAACTTGTTGAAATGTGACAAGTTTTTTTATAAGTTTGTGAATATTTTCTGAGATATCTAGAAATTTTTTGAACAGAGACTACTGTTATTACTTTAAAAGTTTTGCTCAATTGTATATGTATTATTTTATTTGTTTTAATTCATATCACAAATTATTATTGAGAAGCTTATAATTTTTCATAATTTATAATAGTTAAACATTTGCAATACTGTTGATCTTGCTTCATATATCGACATGTAACATTACTGTATTGCTGCATTTCAGTTTTAACATATATTGATCTATTCCTTACGTATCTATTCTCAATTTACTTTGAAAACGATCTCTTCAAGACTGAAGGGAGATACATACTCGAATGCAAAAATATTATTCGATATACTCTGCTACAACACAGATATTGCTCTCATAAATATATGTAATCTCTCACACATGAATAGAATTAGATATGTCGAAATTGAAAGAGGATTCTCACTACAAAATATTCAATTGCTATTTTGAAATTCTGATATTCATGAGATAGTATGTATCACAATAAGTATCTAATAAAATAATCGAGATTGTGTGCCACATCAAATATATTTCGTACGAAAATTTTGATTAATATTGGCTTGTGTGAAGAAGCAAGGCTGAATAATGCAAACATAAATAAGATATTCCAAATAAATTAATGAATGTTTTAATGAGAGATCTTTTGTGCAATTTCTTATAAATGTTACATTTACTGTATATTGCTAAAAATTGCTTACATAATAATACTTTTATTTTCTAAAACACATACATATGTATAATAAATTGAGAATTTTATTTTAAACAATTTTGCATATTTTTCAAAACTAAATTGATGTTTGCATTATCTTGCATTTTTTACATCATGGATAAGGTGCTAAGTATGAGATTATTACAATGAAAGCGTGTGATAAAATATTTACAATATACAACGGAGGTTTTTTTACTAATTTACACATTTTAAAATAATATATGATCTTTCTATTTTTGTTATTATTGTTGGCAATTATGATAATATTCAGTTTCAAATAGCAAAATCCTATCATGTCCCGTCTTTTGAGTGGCCTTCATAACGAAGATAGGATACATTCAAGGTTTAAGAATGTATGAGCTATATATAATTATCGAACTGTATTCTAAGAGAGTAATCTCAAAAATGTATTTTCATACAATTTAACTGCAATAAGCTTATTGTATGTGCTTGTTACGTACCATCCTGTTTAATACGGATGAATGAAAAGACTCTTGTTTAATGTGGATGAATGAAAGGTTCTTAATACTGGAACAAATGTAATATCATCGATCAATCACAATCTCAAGATTGCTATCCATATTTCAGAATGACAGTCACAAGTACAATGCAATAGCTTTGCATATATAGCATGGCTTGAAAGCTTGAAGTTATGCAGAAATATAGACTATCACCATTTCTATCGATATAAAAGTATATTCAAATACGTATATCTCTTTTATAATGGGCAAGATATAGCAGAATGACGAAGCTAGAAACATACATACATTTGTGGAAAATTAGTCACTGAGATGCAAATAATGTGAGATAATTGTCATATTAAATTCTTTCATTTAAGTATACAAGACAGGATTATCTAAAATGATGATTGCATCGTGTATGACTTATAATTGTATGTTTATAGCTGTGCGTTTTTATTTATATTATGAGATAATTTGCGTAATCAATGTGAAACTAGTGAGTGCTTCTCATTGTCAGTAAGAGATATGTTTTATATGAAATATATGATTTATGAATCTCAAGATGTGAATAATGGAGTCTCGAGTTGAAACATGAGTCACAAGTGAACTCATGAATGTAATATACATATATCTAGTTTTTAATCGACAATACTCTCATTCCATCCATTATTCCAAATTACTAATATTTAGCGATCATGAACAATATATAATGTATAAGTTCATATATATGTATATAAAAAGCACAAATGAATAAGATGTTAGCCTAGAATACACACACACACACACACACAATGAATAATACATTATTTTGAAACTTTAAACATCTATATATATATTACATCTCACATCAGAACCAGTCTACAGAAACAGTTGCACTGTGTACATACTTGTGTACCACAGAATTTCATTTTCCATCAGAAAGAAACTATTAATGTTCCAGTGATATATTTTGAGCAGTAACTATTTATCATTTATTGTAAAATGAGATTTTTAGTTTAATAGGTTTTAACTTTTGTGATATAAAATTATATTTTATGTTGAGCTTTTTTTCTGTTATTAAAATTTTTATATATTATAAATTAAAATACTTAAAAATATAATCTATATATATATATATATATATATATATATATATATATATATTCTATATATTTATATATATCACATTTTTTTTAAACCTTATATGATATGAGGAATTGTAACAATCTGCAAATTTTATTTAAAAAATTCTAATATGTATATGAAATTTTAATTTTTTTCTATTTCTTTTTTATTATAATAATTTTGTTCGTATCTTTAGTATAATAAGTTACAATTATATCATTATTATTTAAGTAACTATGTGAAGCGTATCTTTTGTATATTATTGTCAATATCTTTCCGTTTTAAACATAATGTAATATTTTTGTGGAATAATTGACGATGATGTGCCAATTGTATTATAGATGTAATGAACGAAAAGATCATTTAAAAGAAATATCCATTTATTCTCTACAAGTATAAATGGATTGCCAAGTAATTGTCAGCACCGTCACAGTTATTAGTATACTGTGGCACCGTACTATATTGAATTAGCTATTGGCTAATGTAACCAGTAATAATACAATTGTCTAACTCTTTGTCGTAGATATGGTAATGAAATTTCGAAATGCGAACAACAAATGCGATATTTAATTAGCATCCAAAGGATAAAACGAAATAAAGCGCGAGAATCTCATTTGTGCGCCTTAAATAACCGACTCAATAATCATATTGTAACTATAGATGCGACTTGCTACGAACAAAAATGTATGTATGTATGTATAATTAGGTAATTAAGTGCACACACATGGTGTATGCTTGTCCATGTATTGATTGCATTAAAATATTTATAGGTATATCTACTCTTTTTAAAGGCTATATGAAGAAGATACATTTAGAAAATATTCTTCTTGTTGTTTTGAGCGTAATAGTTATATTAAACATGATGTATTTCAACGTAAAAGATTTTTTTTTTTTATATAAATTATATAATGTAATGATATATATAATTATATGTATGTAATATATATTATATATATGTAATTATTTTTGAAGAGTAGATCTTATGAAATCTAATTTTATACAAAAATATCACTTCTATAAACAATATTTTTGTAGATATACCTATGTGTATTTTAAGCTTTTAAATTTCCTCCATGTAAAGTTGAAGATACGACGCCTAAGACATATGATAAACTAAAATTGTGTAAATGCAAATGTTAAAAATCTGTGCACAAACAACCATGCATGCACTATGTGACACTTCTGTGTTCCTTGTCGTTAGTGCCTCGATAGAGGAACTCATTGTATATTTTATACGCGTTTTATCGTGTACATTTACCTTAAGTGCAATATTGTAATATATATTTTTTAAAGAATCGATCCCGTATTTATTTTGTCAGATATAAATCTATGAGCAAACATGTAAAGTATACATAGAGACGTTAGCAAATTAGGAAAAAATATCTTCATATTTTTTAATACGAAATTGAAGAAAGAATACATTTTGCTCTGAAAAGATATGAAAGAAAATATACAATAACACTAGTTTACTTTAAGAATTTTCAGTATTTCGTGGACGATATCACAATGCACGACGACGTCTCTAATTATGCTTTTTATTAAACGAAATTTTACAATACTGCGAGAACTATATTGAACTTATATGTACATAAAATACACGTGCTTGCTTCCTAATTTAATCGAAAGAATCAACGATATTTATCGCAATAGTATAACGACCATTTTTATATCATATACTGGACGATCAACGAGATCTGAAAAAGAACATATTAATTAATACACATCTAAGGAATATTGTAAATGACGCCAGCAACATATCTCTATGGATGACTTTTTTCGTATATAAATAAAGACTATGCTGCATGACATCGATTTCCAGAATTCTTTATATCTTTAGTGAAAATCATTATATATATTCACACGTAATAATACATTATAATTAAATTCCGAATTTATATTATATTTGTATTTATACACATGATAACGTTAATTAACATTGTAATAATTTAATTTAATCTTTATGTTTTTTAAATACTATTATTTCGACCGTGCATTTAATGATTTTAATATTATTTGTAATATCGTAAAAGTCGTGCTGTAATTCAATGATTTCAAACATTTTTCTAGTCTTTATTTAAATATTTCTAATGTAAACATTTTTAAAACGCGCGCGCCACTTGATCCTTTAGATTATCTGTCTTTGTTCAGTTTCAGGCGAGCAACAAGGATGAAATAATTCCAGGAGCGTCAAGTGGAACGCATCAAGCGCTCTTCAGTTAACTTCAAAGCTTTGAATAAAACGATCAGTCGTGAGGTGCAGCAAGTGGCGGTCACATCGTTCCGTGAGTATTGCGATAATTATTGTTCAAAAAATGAATTTCTCGTACGAAACAGTATCGTGAATATCACAAAAGTTAGTCGGACGTATGTCGTCAAATATGCGTTAAATATTAATTGTTTTTTATGATTCCTTCGTATCGACGATCTGCTTTCGTATAATTATAATCGACTGTGCATATATATTCAGCGCATCTATTTTCCTCATTAGGCATATATTATTCTCAAGTGTGTATATACATTTTATTTTGTAAAAAATGAGCTGCGCTGATTACATATTTTCATAACAATCAGCGCTGTGCATTCGTTTTTTCCCAATATTTTTAACCAAATATTCCATATTTTATTTCTAGGGGAAATGCCACTGGCTGTCGTTTGCCATATCGATAGTGTGATACTTCGAGAATCGCAATTGGGCTTCGATTAATCTCGAACTTCACAGTCAACCGCGAGACGCCCCACTGATCAGTCGCGCGCGCTTCAACTCGTCTGTATTTTTCGCTTTTTTGGTGTCTAAATAATCTTCGCGGTCGAAAAATGATCGCGAACGTGTCTCGCGAAGTGTCGACCGTGTCAAATGTGCGTGGTGACGCGTGTGTGCGACAAAATCGCGACGTTATTGTAATTTCGTTGTCGCAGTAATCCGTTTCTCGCGCGTTCCGTGTTGTTGCTCGACAAAACATCGTCTTCGTGTGTTTCGCGAATCATTTTGCCACCGAGAATCGCATCGAAAGCACGACGTGCGTACGATCAGGTATGTATATGTCATTATTTTAGCATTTAAAAGCTAGAAAGTACAAAACAGCAAAAAGAGTCCAAATTGAATGTACAAGACAAAGAGATATGGCTAGAGCAAGATGGCGTACATTTTTGGCGCGATAGTTTACTTTACCGTGCGCTAACGCCCTCTCTCTGCTTTGCGGCAGAATTGGGAAGCAGTATATCACGATCAGACGGTACGAATGGTAACTGAAAGAATTATACGTAAAGTAAAAAATGTCGCACATAAGTACATATTGTAATAATTATTAATTATAAATCGTAAAATTATTAACGAATTGTGAAGTTTAAATATATATTATTTATCTTCGTATTGTTGAATCAAGTATTGTTTTTGAACGAAAATTTCGATTATATTAAAAATATTTAAAAAATATATATAATCTTTTTCATAAAAGGAATGAAAATGGACGCGTAATTTTATTAAATGAATACAATTTTTCTATTACGAAATTATATTTATAACGCTATGAAAAATATATTAATAATAAAAATAAAGTCATATCATTGAAAGAACACAGGCGCGATAATTCTTACGCATTTGCATTTATTTCTCGTACAACTAATCACATTTATTACACCACAATACACGACGGTACACTTAATAATTTAATCGAGTCTAAGTGATAATCGTGGTACAGTAGCAATCGATTAATGCGGAGGTATAAATAGCATATTCTTATTGCGAAACATCGCGTACAACTCTACGATATATATACTTGTTCGTAAATTCCGAATAAAAGTCGCATTTTTGTGTCAGCAACGATTCTCGGGGAAACTCGTATGTAATACACTTTTAATCGTGACGAAGTTATTTTGTTACATCGAATTACGTACAAGGGCGTAGATAAATTGCCCGTTAACATTATATTATGTCGCATCTGTATACGACATGTCAGGGATTAAATCTGTAGACAACAGTCCGGGATTAAAATCAACAAGTCATCAATCCTCTTAAAATCAAGCGATTTTACACAAATAACAATTTTTGTCTCTTCTCTTCTATATATTCGATCGTAATGCAATTGACAGTTAACGATATATTATGCATACGCATATTTCAATCAGTAAACTACATTACGAAGGAAAGATTACATTGTATTTATTTATAAAAATCTTTTATCTTTCGAAAACGGCTATAGATTATTTGGATTATTGAAAAATGTTTAAGTATAAAAATTTTGAAGTATAAAATTAAGCAATGTTTTAATTGAAAATTTTTTAAAAGAAATATAATGTTATTTTTTTTAGTTTATTTATAATTAATGATATTGATAATCGATGACTTCATTTATGTAATAAATGCGTGTCCAATTTATTATTTGTTTCAGTTAAGTGAAAAGTTCTTCTTATTAATCCCCGACTGTACGTGTTATTTGCAAATAGATGATATATGTATATAGTCTTTTAATCTTAGTCTCTAAAGCTATCTTAAAGTTGGTACATTTTATACATGTAATTATAGCATAGATAACGGAGACGACGGATCCCATTTGTAAATTATGGCGCTAGGTGGATGGTATAATTGAAAAATAGAATTAAATATAAATTTTAATTTATAATTTTAATTTATTTAAGAAACTGAGAAATATTAGTTTCATATTATATATATATAAATTTATGTAAATTGCAAATATTGAAAATATGAATAGAATTATTATATGATATTAGAATGCTACACTAATAAAATTTTGCGTAATATATATTTGACAAAATTAAAAATAGATATAGAATGTGATAAATTTATCTTTTCTTTTATTTAGTTCTTACCGAGAGAGACAAGCGTTTAATATAATTGAAATTATATAATTGAGAATTCGCATTAAATATTAAAATAATTTTTTGTCTAAAGTTATTACATAACTTCTAACAAAATTAAATATGAATTTCTATTATTTTTCCTTTGATTTTACAGATTCAACGATTTAACACGAATTGCAAGTTTTGATAAATAACGTTACATGTTTTTGTCAATTTAAATTAATATCTTTCGCGGTACTTTTCAGTCAAGACATATTTTAAAATCAATCATATATTGATATAATATTGAAAAAAAATTTAGACTCGAGTTTGTATGTAAAATCTTGATACATAAAGCGCAAAAAGCGAAAGTACGCAAATTTAATCGCTGATGTAATCTTTGATTTCAGAACGCACCATCTTGCAACATGAAGATCGATGGATCGAGATCAATCGTCTCCGTGGTATTATAGGCTCGCGGTCGCAACGACGTGAACGTTTGCCATCCATCTGTGATGTTATTGATCGCCCGTCAAAATCATTTTCATTTCCGACGTCACGTTCAGCCATCGTTAAAATCGTAAGTACATACATACATTGTCAACTACGGCACACACGAAAGAGCGTACGATTGTTTTCTCCTCTTTCAAAAACGAGAGCGATCGCATCTGATTTATACTTCCTGTGGGATCCTCTTCCGGAAAACCGCTCGCACGTGATTAGCGCGATATATATATTGAAACATATGATTAATATCTGCGATGCAATATTTATCAATAGTTTAAATTTATAAATATCAAAAACGTGTATCCAAATATCATAAAGGCATTTTCTCCTAATTTTGCGCAATCGCGCGAAATCGATCTTTATTTTTTAATATTATAATAAAAGCATTTTTTTCTTTATAAGTTTCTTCATTTAAGTATATAATAAATTGCTCAGCATTTAAGATTAAAAAAATTTATATAAATGTACATATGTAGAATATTTTTCAAGCATTTTTATGCTTATATTTTTTTCGATTATAATTTTTCTAATTGACTTATTATCGATTTTTCTTCAAAAGAAAGCTATACATATATATGTATAAATAATTTTTAATTATTGATTAAAAAAGAGGATCACGATTTGTATTGTATGGACATATATTTAAAATTCCGTTGAGTATAGGTAAAAAAACTCGATAATGCGCATTCGTATATTGGAAAAATTAACATGTAATCGAATAATGTCGATCCTACTGTTGCGCTAATCTGATGCGAGCATCGATGATTGGTTCCTCTTGAACGCGACATGTGCACAGAATCATTTTCCCCCTTGTTCCATTTTTTGCGCTGTTTTCCGCTAGAAGGAACAGATCGTTTTAATCGATCGTTTAATGAAACGGAAGAGGGGAACGCATTCGGCACAATTTAGGAACTTGGCTCGAAACGCGATGCGTAAAGTTATAATCTGCTTGATCATTATCGCAATCGCGTGTAACAATGTGTTTACACTACGCAATTTTTTTAGCGATATAGATATATTAGATATTAATAATCTATAGATGTAATTTTGTGCTTTTTATATCGTCATCACAATCGCTATAAATATAATATTATATAGCCATATGCGATATAGTTTAACATATTGTGACGTGTAAATGGAGAAATGATTTTATCTCAATATCGCCAAAAAATCGAATAGTATAGACGGTATTTTCATTCCTTTCGGAGGATCAAATTAATCTTAGAAATTTCTCTTTCTATCAAACCACACAAAGCACGTGGTTACAGATAAATGTTTCTACAGATTATTTTATTATCTCTAAATAATACGCTTGTGCCGTTTGATCGTTAGATTTTCGCGAATCCTTTTTTTACTGTCGCGAGAAGGATTTATAGCTCTGGAAGAAGGACTTATAGTCCTCGCGATAGTCTCCTCGCGTGCTGATGTGATATCAGAAATCCGGATAGGATCAGGCAACGGGACGTAACAGGTGGGCCCTTTGCGGCTGCGGCTCGTCAATTACATTGACCAATATGCGATAATTTCTAAACAAACGGTGTTCTTAACTGCTTTCAATTTATGTTAATAACTTTTCTTCAATTACGATTTTTATTCGGGTATTTTTCATTTATCGCCCCAATTATATTTCTAAAATATTGTCTCAAAAATCAGTGATGTTCTTTTCGCGGTTTTCACGATTGATGATTAACTGAACGCCGCCGTTGCCGCCACCGTCTGGAATCCGTGACGCAAAACAATCCGGGAGAGTGTCACCATTGATCGATAAGCCCGCGACTCACATCGCGACACGTGTCAGTGCGCTTAGCCTCTACCGATCTCTCCTCTTTCTCTCTTTTTCTCTCTTTCTCTCTCTCTTTCTCTCAGTACTACATAATATAATATACGAGCTAGAAAAGGATCTTAATAATTTATATAGAAAATGTACAAGAGAAAATCTACATTCAACGAACGCGATGTGATATTTCTATATGAATACGGTCGACGCGCGATGATCGAGCGAGAGCGAAGAATAAATAAATTAAAACAGAAGTCGCGAGAGAGGGAGGGGAAGCCCGGGGACGAATTTTGTGCCATTTACAATCGGGCACTCCGCCGCTGTGTCCACAAATGACGTGCAATGCAATGCTTGTCCTCATTTAACACTTGTTTTTTTACTTTTTGTATCGAGACAAAAATCACAAACAAGATATTAAAAAAAAAAATACCGATCTGTTTGATTTTTTCAACCATTTTATTTAAACTGAACGTAGCTTTGTCGTATCCGCGATATTATTCTTGATTAGAGGCAAGATCTCTCTTTTTCTTTCTCTCTCTCTAGGCAAATTCCATTCGTTCCAATTTTAGATGAGCGCATCTCGCTCGAAGAAACGTTTAAACCGAGTAAAACGAACGCTGACAACTTGACTTAAATCCGCACTCCTCGAATTGCTAATAGCCTGAGAGCCGAATGTATTGCGAGCAATTTATTTCACTGAACGAACCAATGTCTGTGCGAGAGTGTCATGCTTTTACGTGGGCACACTCGGATGTGTTTAACTGAATTAAAATTCACAGAATGAATTTGAGTTTCTTTAACCATGCATTTTTGCACAAATGCTCTAATACTAATATAATATTTTTCGAACGTCTTTCTCTTAAATATCATTAACAACCTAATATAAATTTACAGAAGTAGAGCAGTTTTAGAAAGTGATACATATTTATGCTTTTGCTAGTTTGTATAAATCTTAAACAATATTTATATGCGCAAGTTTGATGAAGAATGAAAGGAAATAACAGAGAATTTCTCCTGTCTACAGATGATTTCTCTTTTGATTTCGCGAACGTTTGCATAGTAATCAATAGGACGAAATAGAAACGCGGTCATTATTCTTATGAAGAATCTATTGAGAAAACGCTATCAAGATTAAAACTCTTCGTTATAGAATATACAATATATATGTAGACTTATCGTATCACTTCCATGTGTGTTCTTTAAAAAGTTCATAATTTTTCTTAATGAAAATCTAGAGAGACCAATAATTTAAATTATATTATAATGCAACGAGAATAAATGAGCTCTCTCGATATTAAAAAAAAAATAATGAAACAAATCTGAAACGTAATTTAACTAACAATAAGTTTTAAACATTTTGCACTCCGGTGATGTTTAATATTGAATAATTAAGAATCATTGTAACGTTTTAGCAAAGCAAATCCACACAAAACAATAGCGTTTCACAAAAATTTCAATTCAATACATCCGTTAATAATTAATATATATAACGGTTAAATATATATTTTTCATGTCTGTGAATGAGTATCTTCTCTTATCTATTTGTTTCGCGTCTATTTTTCGTTTCTCCTTTTGCCTCTTTCGAGACTTCATTGGAGATTCTCGTGCTGTTTCTCTCTCACGCCCACTTTCTCCGAGTGCACCGACTCTCAAGACAAGACGGTCGCGAATAAATCAGATTTGAAGTGGCTAAGACATGGTACATGTGCGTACGCATTTTGCGCTTGTCTACTTGAGACTAGCCTTTTAAAATACTCCGACAACGATACGAGCCCTCCAGTACTGGACACGGTTGAATCATGCTTCCGTAGCAGGTGTGTCGCGATTTTCTTAAGAATAAAGTCGAGAAACACGTGTGTATTATCATGTATTTATACCTGATTACTATTCATAATAATGTCGAAATATTGCCGTGACGTATGTATTACGTAATCTTATTACGCGTAAAAAATTTTTTAATACTTTACATATTGAATGTTCGAGAGAATTTTATGATAGAATGATTCAATTAAAAATAAAAATGATAAAACAAAATTTGTTATTAGCTACAGAAGCTAATATTTACGACTTTTTGAAAAAAATGATTCAAAATTGAGACAAATTGAAAAAAGTACAGAGGGGCAAAAAATCCTGTTTTAAGAAAAATATATATAAAACTTTCGTTCTTAAAATACTTGAATGAAATTACAAGTCCATTAACTTAGTAAGAACGTATAGAATATAGAAAATAAAAGAGCTTTAGATGTAGAATTTTTCTCAAAAACAAAAGAGTTTTGCCTATGCGTCCTTTTTAGCCATTGCCTCAATTTCTGCTCGTAAAGCAAAAATAAAAGGGGACGAACGAGATTAAAGACATTGTGCATCAGCGACGCGTATGATTTCAAAAATTGATTTCGCTTTACCGAATCTATTAAGCTTTAATGACAGCACCTTCCGTAATATAGATGCATTAACGCCCGGTTCATATATATCGCGCTCACATCATATCACATACAATTTATACATGTCCATTTTTTGTATATAGCAAATTGATGTTGATGAATATGAATTATCATTGTGGAGAAGCGTTTTGAAAGAGCTTGATTATTCTATATATTAAAACGGTATCATATAAATACCACAAATTACGTTGCGTGCAATATCGTTATGCGTGCAACTTAATTAAAACCATTAATTTCTATTGAGGGCGATATTCTGAATGAATGCGCTATCAACGCGTGCTTTTTGACGCGAAAGTAAATATTTTTCATTCTGGTTTAAATGTCAGATATAGATATACAGTATAGAAACCACATAGACGACGTTATATTCGGACGATTATTCGCCATTGAATATTGCCGAGAACACCATACCGATTTGCGGTATTCCAGAGTAATTGAATCTGTCGCGTAAATTCGACCCGACATTCATCTCGCGACATTTCTCACGGACGCGCGATTTATCGGGTGCGAACGGACAGGGCCTCAAAGATTCATGCCGTTCAATAAATCGCTTGTCACGTAGAAATGTCGCGCGACAAATGTCAAGAGTGAATCGACATCGAGGAACACTCGCTCCGTTCTACACAGAGACATTAGGTACTCGTTAGGAATGCGATTTGCTATCGAAAAAAAATGTAAGCTGTATGATTTGCATTTCGTGCGGGCAAATATATCAACTCGGCTCGAAGGCTTGGACTTTCGCGAGTTTTTCACGTCGAAACGAAGGAGGAGAGTCCGTATAAAAAAAATATAATTCGTTGAAGATAAATACGAATCGTCCGAAATTATTGATTTATTCGCGAATAAATTATCGATCGTTCCAAATATAGATACTTGTCAGTATCTATATTTGGAACGATCGATAATTTATTCGCGAATTATTTCGTGATGGAATTATTTTCGCATGCATTGCTCGCGTCATTTCATTCGGCGGATGCTCCATTTGGAAATATTCAGCTTCCCCTTTCGTCCTCCTCTTCCTCGTACTTTGTCTTCGACTTTGCATACAGTCGTCGACGAGTACCGCGCGCAAAACAAAATCGGCACCCCGATACCGGTATTCGCGGCCGGGAAATCAAGATATGCAGGCTTCTACGAACACGGTTGGGAAAGGATCGACTTCTTTCTCTCTCTTCTCTCTCTCTCTCTCTCTCTCTCTCTCTCTCTCTCTTTCTCTTTGTCTTTCTCACACACAAACATACACATACGTACTTACACATACGTACATACATTCGCACATTCTCGTTCTCTCATTCGCTCTCTCTCTCTCTCTTTTTCCCTTTCTCTCTCTCTCTCTCTTTCTTTCTCTTTTTCTCTCTCTTTATCTCTTCATCTCTTCCCGCAACGCGCGAACATCTCAATGGCACGATCTCGCCCTTCGTTGGAAACGGCGCATTCGACGGTGCCATTCGTCGCGCCACTCGATGACGATCGACCTCTGCGTCACCGTGAGTCCACCTTGGCCACCGCCGTCGTTCTCTTGGCCAAGGATCAAGTACGACCTGAGAACACACATAACAGAACCGACGTGAGCTTAAGTCGTAATCGCCAGCGTTCAGTTGCCAGCTGTCACCGACCACTACGCGATTTCGATCCGAATCTGACAGGCAGTTCACGGTCGTTTGAACTGTTGCCAGTTTTTATGTTATAAGTTTAATATCACATTTATTAGATCATCACATTATGTCCTCTAAAAAAAAACCTTGACCGCTTGGTTTGATTTTTAGTTGAAGGCAAACGAAGGCACTAAAGATCTATAAAGAATATTTAAGGATGTCTGACAAAATTGGGATGTACTTTGCATATCTTTATAAAGTCCTTTAAATGTGTGTATTTTGGACAATGATGATAGAGAGTGAGATTTATAGTTAGCGAGAGAAAAAAACATGTTAAAGTCTATATCGAAAATCTGAATTTTCAAAAAAACATTTATATTTTTACAAGTGATATTTAGCAATTTTTAGAAACCTCTTAAAACCGATCGTATTATATAATATTTTAGCTTATTTAGATAGTAAATAGTGTTCTATGTCTTTAGAGACAAACATTAAATTTCGAATTAACTTTTGTCAGCTTAATGACGAGTAAAGTATTTTTAAATGATAAAATAAAATAGTGTCAAGAATGTTGAATATAAAAAAAATAAAGATATATCTCCAATTTGTCAAGAGAGTAAGTACTTACTTGTTAGGCTTGATTTTCGGGCATCTGCAGGCCAGATCAGACGAATGAACGTAAAGAGATATATCCCCACGTCGAATTCTCGAGTTTGTATTTTTCTTGTAAATGAAGTCGACGTTTAGAGTAAATCGGATCCAAGATGTTCCTGATACACTTGTGCCGCCCTGCGAACCATCGCTTTTCTTGTGTCTGTCCGTTATTCTGCCCAGAATAGCTACGATAAAACAGAATATATTGAATATTTCAAGCATTTTATTTTACAATAAATAAAGTTATATAATTATCTCCTCAAAAATAATTTGCAAAAGAAAGATTAAAGATCTCTATTTTAAGAAAGTTACATTAAAAGATCTTTAATCTTATTTTACAGAATATTCTTGCGGAGACAATTATATTCTTTTATTTCATAATTTACAAATGTTTCATAATATTAACGAAGCATAAATCTAATATCTTGTGCATCAATTACAAACAATTAAAACAATTTACATAATTTAAACGAAAAATTTTTTGAAATTGCATCAAACACAGAAATGAAAAATAAAGAACGAAACATTTTTCTTTATCATTGTAAAACATTAAATAGATGTAATCATAAAATCGATATTTTACGTTGTAACTAAAATAATATAATCGGCATCAGACTTTAATATGAACACACGTGTTCCTTACGTGTTCAAGGGATGCCCGGGTTCTTTCAATCGTTCGAGACTATATAGAATCGAATGGGGGACCGCGGTCGAGATTTTTTTTTCTTCCTTTCTCTCTTGTTACGATCGTACCATCGATCCTGTCGTCCTCCGGACAGGGATACTATTAGCCTTTCGCCAAGGACTAGGGTCATGCCCCGGCGAAACGATTCAACGTTGAGTTGCATTCGATCGGGCCATTCATTACTCGACGTCGGTGTTACGAGTTTATACTCTGTCCTGCTTGACCCCGGAGTTTGCTATTCGAATCATGGGGCCGCGTTATTTCTCATGTTGTACTCTGGGGATTTTTCATTCTTCGCGGGGTGGGATCAGGATAGCGGAATATATCTTTGTAAGCGGAAATATGCGTTTTCTTCGATAACTTTATAGTTACGATTTCTGAAACTGGCATTTGTTGAACTATTGCATCATTTATGATTCGAATCGCTCCATTTTTCTTTATAAGAACGCAAGTGATCGACAAGAAATAGAATACACAACGTGATTCTTTTAATTATATGTTTACTAATTGTGAAATTTTTTAATTTCTAACGATTACTTTCGTTCTCTTCTCCTTTTTTTCTTGTTCATTCTTTCATTTTGATCAGATAACTGCGTGAGATCATCCTCTGTCGCGGTTTTCTTTTTTACGGATTGCAAATACCGAAACTGCTGTATGTTTTTGTATGGAGCGGCAATGCCTTTACCTCTTCGCATATTCGAAATTCGCGATGGTGAAAAAAACACGTGGAGGCACGCGCAGCGTCGAGGACGACGTCGCCGTTCCCGATCGGTTCCGCGACGCGGCTACGGGACGCGCGGTCGTTTCAGTCGCTATTCTAAGTCCGAGACAGCTAAGTGCAGACCTGTTGAAGATTTATCTGCGCTGAATCAAACGAGAGGACAGGAAAAGAGACAGGAGGTCGAAACAGCCGCCCGGCCAAACCCGTGCCGGACGACGGCTCAAAGGCATACCATTCTATTATTGAAAGCACCCGGCACCATTAAAACTTTCGAGTCTTTCATTTTTGAACGAACCATTATACACACAACCAAGAGGAGAAAGTACCATATGCAAACAACCCTATTTTTCTCCCCTGTTTTTCTCCACGATTGGCTCCAGCAAACTCTCAAACATTAAAAATCAAATAAATAAAGAAATTATTTTTCAACTATTATCGATTCCTAATTTACAATTTGAAATAACATTATATTTTAGTTATATTTATTATACAGAACGATGACTAGAAAAAATATGAAGACTGATTATAATTATTGTGAAAAAAAATATGAAAATTTAGAGCGAGATAAAGAAAGAAAGAAAAATTCTCGGAGCTTTCTAAAGCAAAATTGGTAATTGCCTCTTACTGTCTCTCTGTTTCTTTTTGTTCACGGTTCTCTTTTTTTCTGAGTGTACGTTTATATTCGACTTTTTCAAGGACTTTTGAGAGAGAGAATGGCACTCTGGCATAAATCGTTGCTTCACATGCGTTCTCTCCCGTTATCAGAGTGGGTACACATCTATTCCCGATAAAAACCGAAACAATTCCGGTAGCTTTGTGCTGGTAATGTTTTTCCACAATAGCCAGAGAATCGACGATTGTCTATATCATCACGTTTATCGTCGTCCTGATAGTTCTTGTTTAGCTCGTCGGAATATAACGATATTAAATTGTTATTTTTCTATTTGGAAAACGGAATGCCTAATATAGGATTAATTCTTTATTTTAGATATATATTATATATTATGTATGCATAATATTTATTACATACCTATATAATAAATATAATTCTATATATAATTCTTTATTATATATATGTAATATTTATTAGAAAATTAAGAAAACTTTTTATCTTGTAGATAATGAGTCGTTCTACAGATAGAACGTTTATTCTTTTTGTAGCAGCTGTATGTACAAGGCATATATAACAGTTAATTATAGGACTCTGAGAAATTCTCATTGCGAAGGGATTTGCGTGTAACGTTTGGGTTTCTACGTGTTCCATTATCTCAGGGACGAAAGCGCAATTAATACACTGTTCTCTGTCTACGACATTGTTTGGAGACATATACTTACCATAGTCTCTTTTGCAGTACTTGTTGAGATTTAGCCTCTTCGTGCTGGCGCGGCACTTTCCACACTGATCTGCAACAAAACGAAATAAAAGACAAATTACATCGCTTTCAGTGACTTAATCAATTTATGGCGATGCGGGTTAAATGCGATAGTTAATTCTCTTGGACACGCAGACATTGGCGAACGAGGAAACGCGTCGTTAGCAGAACGCTCTTTAAATTGCGCGCAGAATACAATTCGGTCGAATCAAGCAATTGTCGGAATTGATCTTTATGCAGAGGTTATCGAAATAATAAATCAACTATTATTATTCTGGTCATCGCGGGCCATCAAACTAAAAGTACATCTTTTGCTAGATACAATTAATGTGCAATAAATAAAATAAATAAATATTATGATTATACTTATCTATAAATAGGAATAATTTATTAAAGTAGCAGAACAATCATTTTTAAATATCTATTATTATATTATTTTATTGTGCATTAAATAACATGACGAAAGTAGCAATATGATCGATTAAGTCAAATTGCACTAAAATCATATTTACGACTTCATTTATAAGAAATTCATTCCTTTATTAAACTTTCCGAAAACAACCATTAATCGTTCTGGATCTCTCTTGGGATATTCTTGTGCGTTTCAACCCTCAAAATTGGAGATAGAGCACGACCACAAGATACTTTGCAAAGCAAGGGATTAAAGGATCGACTAGCTAGATTTCCCCGGCTAGCCACAATCTACAATGATCTTCAAATAATTCAGTGTTTAAACAAAATAGTCTCCAAACTTTCTGTCTGTTATATGTGCATAGCAAGATACACAATAGGATAACTTTGGATTTATGTATATTGACATTGCTTTTAAAATAGTCAATCATAAAATACATATATTAAAATACTTATTCATATTATAATATTTTTAATTATTAAAAATAAATGGCTTATATATTTTGTGTAAATTTAAAAAAATTGAAATCTTAAAAAAATTTATAAGTTAAGAAATAGTTACAATGAGATTTAATGTTGAAAATTGAAAAGATATATATACATCTACTTCAAAATTAGGAAATTTGTTCTTTTATGAATTTTTTGACGAATTTTTACTTAGCAAATTGGTCAAAGAATGTATAGATGACAGATAATTTGTGAACTTTGAGGTAGTTCTATGTAATAGCGATTAATAATATACATAATATACAGACGAGGTTCTGATGTCAGAGATGCTATAGACGAGTGTCGTGACGTCACACATAACCAGCCTTCGACCCCGTGGTCACGTACACATTACAGACACTTGGGTTACTTCAGTTCGTCTCGTCGCGTCTCGCACTTGACACGGCCCATTATCATCCACCGGCGTATCTATCCATCTATTATCTAACTACGCGACTATCCATCCATTATACTCCATACGGTCATCGCATCCCTGCATCTCTGCGTCTCGCAGCCGTTCAATTAATTCTCCGAAAGCAATGTGTTATAGTCTCGACTGCCGCAGAGACCAAGAGAGGTGAGAGTCACCGTGACTAGGACGAGACGAACTATAGAACACTCGCTTTAAAGACGCAGAAAACATTTCATCATTTATAATTAGTTTTCGAAAAAATAATAAAGAATTATAATATATGATATTAAAATATAATATATGATATAGTATACCATATGTATAATGAATATATTTTGCACACATGTGCTTATTTCAATTATTATGCTGAGCGCATGTTTATATATTACACATTTATTATAGGTGATCAAAACAAAAATTATAATAATTATAATATAAACTTGATTTATATGTTCTGTTTGTGGAAATTGAAATATTACTAACATAAAGCAAGATGTCAAATAATATGAAACATATCTTTATTTCGTCAATTTTAATCATACGGTGTCTGAAAGACGAGATAAATTAGATCTCATAAAGGCTTGATGAAAAAGACATCCTTTAGATTTGATCTGATTCTCTGTGTTCGATTTGATCTCACTTTTCCCTGACTAAAATTACGGCACTGAGATCCAAAGAGCATGGATAGGCAGATGTGAATCGAGAAACGTGACACACCCAATGCCGATTGTGCGAGGCAAACTAGTGAATTAGCGTGTACGGTCCACCTGGTGCTGGCTGGTTGCCTCGCGATACCACATTGACCTTCGTTCGTTTGTACGCTGCGACGTTCGTCGGATTGTGCACGTGTCGTGGATTGAAAGAGCGTGATTGATCGGCTGACCGGTAGCACGATCGAGAATTGCCAGCGAGATCGGCCGACTGTTGCTCGACGCGTTGATTTATCACTAGCGACGTGGTTAGATTTCATAACACGACAAAGACAATAGCTTACGAAGGGGTCTTCTAGTGTTGGACTAAATCTGTCATAGTCCGAAATAAGGACGTCGGTTTTATATGAACCGATCCTTTTTAATGATTAATAAATTCAAATATTTAACAATCGAAAAGAAATGACATTCTATTTATTATTGTTGCTGGAGCACTTTAATAATTTATTAATATAATGATGGATTTTAGTGTTAGAAATTATCGTCGTATTTTATGTATATAATACTTAAACAACAAGAATTTCTGCTTTAATGATCTTTATACATATATTGGTACACACGAAAATATATGCATGTTATTCAAATGATTGGATCAATTAATTCATTGCGGGATATAAACATAAGTTATCAAATTATGTTTCTATTATGCTTTCGCATTTAGGCAAATTTCTGTGTAAGTTTCCAGGATATTTGCATCAATGTGCACTATATTGCATCCAGCGAAATTTGTTATATTTATTGCATTGCAAAGCGTGTCAATATGTAGAAATAAACCATATAAAATAAACCATATCGAGCAGAAAGTTAATGTGAGAAATATGTGTGTGTTAAATATTTAAAACCGCTGGATAGCTGCACCAAAAAATATTTGTTTTCCGTTACAAGAGAGAGAAAAAGAGAGCAACCGGTTTCTATCTCGCATGCGCGTGCGACGCTGGTATTTTACGACTTCGAGCATCGCGCATCCGGTTCGCGAGAATAAGATGTAAACGGTAAGAAAAGAAAAAAAGAAAAAACAGAGTAAAAACAGAAACAGGGAGTAAAGATACTTTATTCAGACCGAGTGACAGAATATATGTGCGAATATCGAGATTGTCGCGTAATGTTTTCCTTGAAATCCGTGAAGGTTTCGAATTTCTCGAAATTTTCTTAATCCTCATAATTTTCAAAATTTTTATAATCCTCGAAATTCTTATAAAATTATAAAAAAATAAAAAAATAGTATATATGTGTATATTATTGTCTAATCTTATTTTATTTGAAAGTTTCCTATGTAACAAGAAATTTTTATTTTTTACTTTATACATACAATATACGAAAAATACATTTTCTCTCTCTCTCTCTCTCTTTTCTCTTCACATATACTTTCTTATTTTAAAAATGTTGAATCTTCTGATAAAATTAAATTTTGAATTTACAATTTATTTTATATGAAAGTTTCCTATGTAACAAAAAATTTGTATTTTTCATTTTGCATGTTTTATAACATCCGCTGTGTGTGTGTGTGTGTGTGTGTGTGTGTGTGTGTGTGTGTGAAAATTTACATATCTTTCTCTTCAAATATATTTTCTAATTAGTCTGAAAGTAATAAATCTTTTATAAGTTTTTTCTGATAAGATGAGATCTTGAATTTACAATTTATTTTATTTAGCTTTTCCTACGTAAATAATAAAAATTTGTAATTTTTACTTTACACGATTAACTTTATTTATATATATTTCTCCACATATACTGTTTTATTTAATTTAATCTGTAAGTACCTTCGCAAGCTTTCTGACATAAAATGAGATATTGAATATTTACAGTTTCCTATTTCTCAAGTGAAGATTTGCGCTGGCCGCATCGTGCGCGTGTTTGCGGTTCGCACACTATCCTGATCGCGTGCGAAAGTGATTCAAGTCGATCCCATAATTACGGTTAGATGCCTCCGAGAAAACTAATCCTTCTCTCGTGGCCGGTACTCATTTTAACACTCGGTGGTTAGAGATTTAGCGCTGTTACGCGCTGTCGAAGCAAGCAAGATACGCACGCCCTCCTTATTTATCTCGTTCTTTCCTGATAATTCCACCTCTCTGCCGATGTCTGTCTTCCGGCTGCTCCGTAACTTTATTCTAATTATTAATGGCGCTTCTCTCTTTCTTTTTTTCTATGAAAAATTTAACATATCCGCAATAATCACGAATAAAAAAAAAGGAAAAAAGAGAGAAAAAGCAATATTTTTTTACGAACGAATCCTATTTTATAAGCGTGAAAACGTGAGCGAGAGTGTGCGAAATTAATTCGCTCGCGGCTGTCCACTTGCACTGGATCTATTTGAGATTTAACATTCGGAAAATGGAAATGTAATTTTAATTCATTCGTTGTTACATATTAATGCTGTATACAGCAGTTGAAAAGGGAACAATTACATAAAATTATTGTGATATCAGGAATGTGCATTCATACTCTTATTAAATTATATTGAAAATGAAAATAAAGTCAAATGTAAGAAATTTTATATTCTGTTGTTGAATTTTTGTCAATATTTGGAAGTATTTTTTAAATTAATTTTATCGTCATTTTATGAAAAGCTAAGTTTCAAATTTATCGAATTATATTTTTCGATAGTAATTAATTACTAGATATTTATCGGAAAAATGCAGATAAAAGTTTCATGTGGTAAATACGAACATACCTTAATTTTAAATTTCAAACCAGCATTGCTGGTGAAATATATATAGTTGTTTACACAGATTTTCTCCTGTTTCACAAATTAAAAAATATTGTGCAATTTATTTTTTATCTTTTTTTTAAGCTTTAATATATATACTTCTAATTTGTATTGTTCTAAGCTCTTACCAGTATTTTTAAAAATATCAAAAGTTTGTTTCGTAAAACATGGAAAGAAAAACATGAAATTTTAAATACAATAAATTTCAGTGCATGTGAAAAATAACAACGAGCTCTCGATATATTTAGCGATATGTAAACACGGAATTGAGAACGATTAAAAACATAATTATCCTGTTATATATCCACGAACAATTTATAAATAGCTTTGTGTTCAATGTTTCGAATTAATGATGTCCACAGTATTGAGCGCGAGATGTATATGTTTATTACTCCCATAAACATATACATATGTGAAAAGCCTTGTTAATAATATACTGGTAAATAATCCCACAAGCAGAAATAGATTAAAAAAGAAGAGAAGTACATTTTCGTCATCATTTTTGATAGAGAGATAAAATTGCAATATAATGAAATAAAAAAATAAAATATTTTATATCTGAACATTATAGTAAAAAAAATTGACTTTAAATTGGTCGGGGAATATTCCTTTGTGATTCTTGTATTCTTTTCTTTTAAATATCAATCGCATTACCTTCTTCCTTTTTTTACATTTTATATTTTAGCGTATATAGAGACACGCTTCCAGCATATGTATGTGTGTGAAGCTAGCATATTTATTTAATGGAAGATCATATATAATTGAAAGTTTGGTTTTATTTTCAATAATTCTAGATTTATTGATTGGTTAAATAAATAGTTCTGGCGATTAAAACGAAGCAAACAAAGGACAAATTGCAAATTTCACGCAGCATGCAATTTTGTCCTACAGCATTTTCCTTATTAGTAATTATCAAAATTTTTTAAATTTATAATTTACATGAGTTTAAAAAAGAATTCTGCCTTCTAAAAGCAGAAAAAAATATTAATTAAACTAAAATAAAGATAATCAAACACCTATATCTATAGATATTCCTTATATCTAATATTTATATTTTGTATGCTGTAATGCAAAATAATAAAATTATTCTAATATATGTATGTATTTTATTTGTTACAGGTAATATTGCGATATACAGTACGATTCACGCGTCGTGTTGGGAGTGCCGTGTAAAATGTTGCGTATCGGGAGTGCCGTATAAAGTTTCGCGCGTCGGGAGTGCCGTGTAAAGTGTCGGGCGATCGTAATTATTCGTGTTTTCGCGAGTGTCGCGAGTGCTACCAAGAGAGGAGGAGGAGGCCCAGGGAGGCATCAGGCGACGTTGGGGCAGCTGTAAGGTATGCAAAATAAAAATATTTTTTTCCAAATTGTATATATTATTTACGAGATATTCGATCATTTCTAGACTTTCAAAATAACTTTGTATATCCACACACGCACGCACACACATATGTACATAATATACATAATTTGAATATTTTGTTTTCAGATCAATATGTTGTGTACTACAACTCCGTCATTGCAGGTATCGGTGAGTGAGAAGTTGTTTATTTTATAGAGGCAATAGAGAAGTGTGTAAAGCGTTTATTTCATGAAAATTCATAAATAATAATTAAGAGTTCTGGCTTTATTTTCAATAGTTCTAGAGTTTTTAATAATTTAAAGAAATAATTTATAGTTCTACAAGAGTTCTAAAAAGAGAGTTCTGTCTTTTAAAAATAAAAAATATTAATTAAATCTAAAAATATTATTTAAATCTAGCAAATCTCTTACTTGAACGTATCGAAATAAAACGCCGCTAAATTATCAAGAACTCTAAAATTATTGAAAATAAAGTCAGAATTCTCAACTATTTATGATCTTTCACGAAATGATATGGCACGGCTACACACAAGTTGTGCGCATATATATGGCACGGGCGCTAATACGCACCATTCACAAGCGTCCTTTAGACGAATCTGCCATTCATCCTAGTCCCATTCATTCGCCGACCGTCCCCAAGTGAGCGATGCGGTGGTCGGAAGTCGCGTGATTTAAACACTGAGATATTCGCGTGTAATCCGCTTAGATCGAATCGGTGAGCATCGTTAATATGAAGCCGATCTGAATTTTCTTTGTACCTTAATCATCGTCAATTTGTATCCGCGTGCGACACAGCATTTATTAGAAAATTATTAATCCTTAAAGGATGTCTCTGCGATTTATAAAAGATAAAATATTATTAATTTATTTACGTGCAAAACTTTTCAAATATGAATTTTTAAAATAGTTAGATAATGTAAATGTGTTTACTTTTTAATTAATAAAATCATTTAATTTATTTTTACGAATAGTTTATAGTTTCTTGTATTAAATAGTTTTGAAAATAGCTTGATTGATATTAACGATCGTTAGCAATATTATTAGATATTACATTTTTATTACAGTATCTAATTTCATAATTTTGGAATGCCTACGCGATATTAATTTGAGAGACATCTTGACATCTCGGTATCCGGCTTAGACTGGGATAAATTCTGGAAGTTATTTTAACCTTGACTGTGTGCATATATATTTTTAGTCATCCATATTCTCGGCATATTAATCGTTACTGAGAACGGTTACGCAAAATGATGTGGAATTTTATAGCACTTGTTTTTGTTGAATTGACCCGATACTATTTCCGTTTTGCGGAACCCATATTGCTGTCAGAACATGTCCTATTAAATGCGACATGATAATTTGGGGGAGATATATTTGAACTTTTATAATGAATTATTTTATTCGAAAAATGCGAAAAACTCGCATTAGAGAAAATCTCTATATAAATATATTACACGTTTAGAATTATATAAAATATTCTTTCATGCATATATGTACATATTTGATTGCGGCTGTTTAAGCGCAAACATTTTTCAATCTGCAGATTATGAATAATTTTTTTTTATATTTATTGCTTATTAAGAAATTCTTGCGTGCAAATATTAAATTAGTTTCAAAACTTTTACTCTCCAGATAAGAGAAAATAATATGAATTTAAATCTCTTCTATCTCAAGGAAAATTTAAGAGAGAGAGAGAGAGAGTGTGTGTATCCCTTCATTGCGATTTAACCTTATGACGTTCATGTTGTACGGATTCTTTTTAGGCGACGCCGTTCCTAGGAGCGGACGTAGATTAATCTTCCGCAACGCGGCAGTGTTTTTCTTGGCAGAGAGTCGCGCGCAGAAACGTGCCCGAGGTTTAAAGATGAATTTCATAAATTCCCGTCGCGGTACTTTTAAAGACGCCAACAAAAATATCAATATCGGTGCAACGTACGGCTTTCATCGCATATACACGCATGAATGAATAAAAAATCTGAATTTTTAAAAATTTGTCGGTAATCTAAACAAAACATTCAACACAGTTCTATAAATTTTTCCGATTCTGTAAATTTTATAGTTTTTCTAAAAAAAAAAGAGGATATTTGGGTACAACAACCTTCCAAAATAAAAGTTTCAAAATTTTTAAATTGTATAAATAATTGTACAATTTAAGTATTAGAATCAAATTGTTCATTTTTATAAGGTAAAATAATTTGGACTTGTAAATCAAGAATAAATCATCGTTTTCGTTCTTCAAAATAATAAAAAATTGTTTAGCTCGCGATATCTTTTTTTAGATACTCTTGTATGCACTTATATTGCATGCGTATCGATTTATTCACGTTATTTTACGTCGGATATACATACACGTAAGTATACATTTACGTATGAGTATTCGTGCGGCTGATCCTCCTGTATTTCACGCTCAATCTGGCCGAACACGTGTAGGTGTCTGAAGGTATTTGCGAGATAAGATGTGTGTATGCGAATGTGTATGTGTGTGTGTTGTATGCGTGCTAGTGTTCGTCAACTAAATCTAGAGTTCGCGAAGAAAGATTTCCTGGAAGCCACCGGGATAAGGAAAGAAAGCGGAGGTTGGGAAAGAGACCAGGGCGAGCGTGATCCACACGAGAGGCAGCCGGTATATTTTCTCGCTCGTCTCATTCAAGTATTCGCGGAATAATGAGATTATATTGCAGCAGAGAGCCAGTCTAAAGTAAACTGCAAATGCAAGTCGCTACTGGGAGACGCGCGTGTGCAATGTTTCCTCACTCGTGGAATATTTTAATGTCTCCATTTGGGGCTAGACGGGAAAGGATATCTGCGAGAAACCAGAATTAAACCAGGAAAAAGCTCGCGCAATACACGTGTACGATGAAAGTATTTTATAATTCAACTAATCTTTGGCAAAGCTTCTACTGTACAAGCTTATTGTGTACAAGCTTACTGTATAAGCTTCTATTTTTCAAAAGAAAAACATAAACGTGTGTGCTTTTTTTATATTTCTAAATCAAATATCAAAATACTTCCCGCAATAAAATCAAAACATATATAATTGGCAGGATATATTATATAATACTTTTAAAAATCGTCCATAGGACCTTTTGAGCTTTTCTCATAAATCCGACATCATCTTCCGCCCGCAGGAAGTAGAGCAGGAGATTGCTTCGAAATCAATTTACTTTGACGTAATTCATCTCCGCGGTCCGTTTGAGAGGGTCAGAAGCATCCCTTGTCTTGAAACTAAAGGCTATCAACTATCGCGCTTGATAACGTTTAATAACATGAACATAGGTATATTGAAATTAACAATTTCGAGAGAAGCTCGAATCAAAACGCATTGAAATCCTAATTAAATTATGGAAATTAACATGACCACATAGCTAAATATGAAATAGTGAGAGTACAATTGCTCTTTACATATCAAACAATATTTGTAATTAATAAAATAAAGAGCTATTTGCAGTTAGATCGATCGAAATTGAATTTTGCGCTATAAAGCATGTAAGGTATACACGTTATAATCGGAAGAAAGATACGTTTTGCGAATTGAAAATACGAACGAAAGCGGTAACACCGCTAGATTATATCGCAACATCGAATTTTCTGCGAAACAAACGAGTCGCGCGAGAGAAATCAAATATTACCTTTCTGGATACATTGCTGAACTGAATCGCATATGTTGCGCCGCACACGTAGTACCACCCCGGAAAATCCAATTTTCATGGGACGAAATGAACCTTTATCGAATATCGTGGTCACGCGTGGAAATGCGCGATGTGGTTCGCCGTTTCGACATCTACGATGGAATTTCTGACGTACTAACGTATTCCTACTTCCACGCGATGTTACGGTATAATTACGCGACCCTCGTGGATATGAAAACACAGTTGATCCGACGTATGTCAACGCGAAATCTATGTTCCGTATTTGTTATATAGGCGTATTAAGATGATTGTGACATGTATAGCGTACGTTATAGCAGGAGGTACTATTGTATTGTACTATAATATTGTATTGTACTATAATATTATTGTATTACAAAAGCACATTCTCACATAGCAGAACGGTACTTAAGCTTACTGAAGCTGAGCTGAGAAACTACGGTAAATTAATCAATATTGAGCAAATTGATGTTTGCAAATTTAATTCTCACTTTTCTTATCCCTTCTCGCTTCCTCTTTTCGTCATACAAATTTCTGTTGCATTAGTTATTTTCTTGGATAATTGAGTCAAACGCCAAACAAATTTGTGTCAATCTTTTCTCTCATCTTTCTTATTGAAAAATTTCATTAAAAATTGTATAAATAACAAGATATTATGCGCATCGCGAATTAATAGATTAAAAATGGTCTCTCGATCTGTTGAATTTTCCAAATACAATCACGTCACGTTTTTGCACATAATGCAGACGTTATAGGATAGTAGACATCAATTTCCGTGACCACGAATTTGTATAAGAAATCACATAAGAATATGAGAAAAAGTACGAAAAATATAACATTTATTTTTTTTCATATATTTATAATTAAAAAGGACTCACTTTCTCTCTCTCTCTCTCTCTTTCTTTATAAAATAATGATACTTGAGTAAAGAATAAGAACGATATTATGATTATTGCAATTTTTTAATTTTCTTCTCTGCGAGACGCGTCAATCAGTCATCTGTCCGTCAACAGAAACGTCGACGCAGGATAACGACGCGGTTATCCGGAGCGTGACATTGGATTTACTTTGCCCGATCGGGATATTCCGATGCATCGCGCAGGGAATGCAACGGCGCGGCTAGGAACATTCGCGCTCAGGTCGCGAGTTCGGGGGCTCCACGTTTTGGCCGATCAATGCGACCGCTCGATCGGAAAGCTCGACCTTGCGGCGCATGATACGCGATTGATTTAGCAAAACAATTGGCTCAGGCGCGGATTAGCGCGGGTTAATCAAACACAAAGGACATTTCGTTGGTCGGGAATTAAACGGATTACGGTCTCAGTTGGTCGCCGTCGCGATATCGCTGTGTGTCGTTGCGTTACGATCCGTCCGGTTTCCGCGTGCTTTCGTGCCGCTTCCGCGCATCCGTAATACAGCTCGATGGCTCGATACATTTCCCGCCGGCGAGGAAATCCCCGCGAGCAAACTGCCCGGCCAAACTGTGCGCAAACTTCACCGCGAAGATCGGGGAGATTTTCCGCCGGCTTATAACGGGCTTTATTCGGCCTTTAGCGTTCCATCCTGAAACAGGAAGTCCGGCTCTACTCGTGCGTCCTCCGCGAGTTCTCAAGCGGATCGTGATTCGGGATCTAAACTGGAAGCGAATAATGTTGTTTCGGATCGCTTGTTACCCCACTCGCGTGTTTAGTTCTCAATTTGTAAGGTCAGTTGGAGAACAACTTTCTTGTTCCTTTATTTTTGAAAAAAATCCCAGTTTGTACTTGTAATCAAAATATTTAATTAATATTATTTGATTATCCATATTAAGGAAATGTATAAAGATTATATAAAGTAATATTTTTAGATTCAAAATACACTGTCGTTCTACTAAAGAAATTTATCGGGATTTTTTAAGTTGTTTTTTTTTCTTTGAAGTATTTATATATGTGTAGACAATAATATCGTATAATAAGATATTAAAGCTAATCTAATCTTGAATCGATAACATTTTTTATCTTGAGAAATTATACGCACGAATTTTATTTTGTGTGCTATTTAAAAAGTATTGATAAAACACAATTTTTGGTTTTTATTCGCTTATTCGTAATAATGTATAAATTATTTTTTTCCTATAAATTTAATGGAATAATTATTATTGTGTTATAAGAATAGATATGCAGAAAAATGAAGAAGGAGATAAAAAGGCAAACAAAGAAACGCGTCTATCTCTATTCTAACGGCAATTAAGCGGTTTATGGTTTCAGTTCTATCCACTATCGAACTACCGCAATTACTCTCGCGGTTATCTCCATGTTCCGCGTCGTGTCCGGACTTCGTAATTCGGTCGAGCGACGCGATGGCTTTGATCAATAACGTATATACAAGGTCTCACAAATTGTCTGATGCATGTTCGATTGTTTCATGAAGTTCATCGGTGACTTGACAAACAATAAATTGCTTTTAGGCCGTATTGTCATACATCACATATCTGACAGTGTGATGTATATATGTACAATAGTTATGCTACGCCTAAATAAAACAGAAAATAATCGAATCAGTCAAGACATCAAGATCGATATTTTGTAATTAATTCGTCGATAAATCGTTTATTGAAATATGTAGAATCTCAAAATTAGTTTGCGCATGGAGAACAGTAGCATAGTTGAATTCGTTGCTCCAAAGTAAGCAGCCGATAATGAAAACGATAAATTTGTATGGTAACGATAAAAACAATCAAGTTTCGCGTACAATGCGTTGCGGAAAACGCGCTTCTCGCTTGTGAAGCTGTAAAAAGTGAAGGGAGAAGATTGGGAACTACGCCAAACAAAAATCCACTTCATTCTGCTTCGCGTTCAATCCCAAACTCGATCCCTCTCTCTCTCTCTTCTTTCTTCGATAAATCTCTCCGTCAATCTGTCTCGCTTCGATCGCGTCCGGAATTTCGGAAATTTCGTTCGGTAGCTTCGGCGAACGTGACCGTTGTTCCGTTGTGCGCGCGGAATTTTCGATATTTTTATTCGATAACGCGCCCGTCGGCGGCCCGTCGTGGGGCATCTCGATTGAATTTCAAACGAAATTCAAATTACGTTTAATTTGGTTAACTACTGATCGAGCAAAAAGAGAGGGAGAGAGAGAGAGAGAGAAGGATCAGATCGAGACAGCTGTGTATATATGTTCCCGATGCCGACATTCGCGTGCGGTTCATCCGCGGGCCGATTCGAGGGTGGCCGAGGGTTATACGGATTCTATTATCGATCAGCATAGCACACGTGCGGTTTATTAAAACGGCACGACATTACAAACAGAGCATCGTCCGTTTCGCTTGATCAGCGACGCGCGAAAAAAAAACACCGAATACGCGATATAGCAATCATGTGTCTCGCCGTGTTTCTGCGAACGAAAATATCGCCTACGTCGAATTTGTTGAGCAAAGAGTTACAGGTGGTAACGACTATTTGACATCTCTATCGAGAGAAATCTATTGTTAAAATAAACTCTCTATACCATTTTCCGAATATTTTATATCTCTTTTCGCGAACCTGTATTCGATATATATCACATATCGGAATAGGGGAGAGTATTATTATTTTTATATAATTTTTTATTAACTCCAAATTAAGACTCTTAATCGTGACAATAAAATGTGTATTGCTAAAATATTATTACGCATAAATATCTAAATTATGAATAGTTTTTTTATCGCTTTCAAAAAATATAGTTAATAATAAAACGATATATCACACATCGGAATAGGGGAGAGTATTATTATTTTTATATAATTTTTTATTAACTCCAAATTAAGACTCTTAATCGTGACAATAAAATGTGTATTGCTAAAATATTATTACGCATAAATATCTAAATTATGAATAGTTTTTTTATCGCTTTCAAAAAATATAGTTAATAATAAAACGATGCAAATGCCTGATATAAAAGCATCCGCGTTTCAATTTCAATTTTCTCCTCGTGGCGCTTTAATTTTCTGGCAATATCACTTCTGCGTTTGCGGTGTTCAGCCGCGACTCTTAAAATTATTTATCTCTTCGATAGTGCGTTATCGGCAGCCGCCAGGAGCGCCGGTTGGAAGCGGAATCGCCGAGCGCGGTACTTGTCGCTGTCGGAACGAAACGGGGGTGGATCGCGAATCGTTTATTGCCACGGCACCCGGGGTGCCCGGAAACGAATGCCGTCGGGGTTCATCGCGTAACCGAGATAAAAACGTAAACGGCGGACGAGTCGATCGCGCATCGACGTTCTCGCTCGCCGGCGCACGGAGTATGAATATTTGACGATGTTTGCGGGAATTGTATAACGGGTGCTCCCGCGGGCGTTGTTAGCCAGAGTTAATCAACGCGGCTGTCTCGAAATGCAATCTCGCGGCCGCGTCGAATGGGAGATCCGGCTCCGGAGTGACTTAAAAATTTGTTTCATCGCTGCGGCGATAGTTAATCATTCGGTGTATCCCGGCGTATATATTCGTCTTTCGAATCATGTTATATCATCGCCTTTCAGGATAATATCTCAGGGTGTACTTTTGCATCGCGTTGTACTTGACTGATATGAGATAAACAAATAAATTGTATTATGTATTATGCAAAAATCGAACTGCAGAATAATATATAATAATATAATGGTCAGAGTGATAAAATATTTAACGAATTTATGATAACGAAGTTTGTAACAGAATTATAGTACGCGCATATTTAATTTAACAATTTTTATAAAGAAAAAAAATCTTTGTAGGTTTTTAACAAAATTACTTTGTTTATTTGATACAACTATTTACAAAATCCTGTATTTTGACTTTTTCTGGTATGCTATATTTTTCAATATCGAATTTTCTCAGACACCTTATAGCAATCCATGCAATCAAAAACAAAAGATCTAGAAATGTGTACGAGAAAATATTGTAAAATATGAATCTTATCGCGCGAAACTCGCTGTTCCTGTCATAAAAGAGCTGCTTTTAGCACTATCAATGGCACTGCAGACATTGTCATCTCGTGTCAGTCGATATTGCTATTTTGGTGATAAAACTTTGAGCATCTTGAGAGATCGATAGCAGTTGATATATTATATATATGCATATGAAATATGTATATAAGTACGGTATTCTCATGCGGGATTTTCAAAAATTATATTAGATGTTTGCAGCTACAGATAAGATTAAACGCAGACTGCTTCGAAAATAGTCTTGGAGCATATTTATGTTTAATAAATTCGAATCTATATGAATACTTGTGAGAAATAGATTAATAAAATGTACGCGGTTTAATTTTCAGTTAAATTTTATTTAGATATATACAATAAATTTTTTAAATAAATTCTGTTTTAATTCGCTAAAATTTCTTTGTTTTCAATGTTAAATAATTATGCAGCTATTTCTCTAATTTGCTTACTGCAATTTTCAGTATTTTTAAGGGTTTTTTTAGTATTTTGTTTAAAAAAAACATCTCATATAATTCCAAGACACCTTGTATAAGCGCGCAAATAGGCGCATCGAAGCGAGGCGCCTTCGTTCGCGTTATTTGTACGTCACACCTCCCAAGCCTCTCATTAAAATCCACCTCTTGAAGACCTGCGGACAGGCTACCCTGAAAATGAGCCCTCCGAGCGGAAGACTGCCGTCTCCGCTGTCAACGATTAACGTTCTACGGGTGCCTCGTTTAATTTTCGCCATCCCGACAGACGAGTTTTGCTTACAAACACTAACTAAAGTGGCGACGTAAAACAAATATTTTTTTTATATTTAGACGAAAATGTTGATAATAGATATACATATTTCGTGTTTTTGCTAAAAATTTTGTTGCGATATAATAGCCTTTGATAAGATCAATTATTTTTTTTATCAGTTATTATTCTGAAAAATTTAAATAAAAAAATCTAACGAAAGAAATATTTAATATTTAGAATCTCAAAGGCTCTGCTTAATTGAAAGAATGTATTAATGCGAAAATTAATTGCGGACAAGGCATTGAATAATTGCAACAAAAAATTGCGATAAATAATCTCTAATAAAATTTCCATAAAAAAAGATGAACATTCCTTCAAAACTATACTTTCGATAATTATCTTGTTAATGATCCTTCAATTAATATATTCCATTATATAATTTACAAATTAATATTATAGTACAAAAAAACGTTACTTTTATTCAGAAAATGAAATAGAAACTTTAGGGTAGCCAACTTTTTCTCCTTCGCAGAGGTATACAAAGATTTTTTATTCTTGAATTGTCTCGCATTCGTCTTACGAAATACGCGAGAGGGAATCGTGCTTGCCAATCTAATACATTATTCCACGATCCAGTCTAAGTATCGCGTCGTCGAGCACAACTTCGATAAATTAGTAAATTGCATTCCGCGCGCGGAATCGAGAACGAAGTCGAGGAAGGAGGGAAAGGGCGAGTCACACGAATCGACAGATAATCGTTTCCGCAATCTAGTTTCTACGATCGTGGCGAAGCTCTACATACATATATCGTCTCCTTTTCGGCTGCTAAACTCCGAGAGTTTCTCCCATTCCGGGGAGAGAGAGAGAGAGAGAGAGAGAGAGATTGTCCCATGGGATCAGTCGGAAAGATTTAAGCCGTTGCGCTGAAATCCCCCTCGAAACTCGAGACAAATAGCTCGAAATAAGGATACGAATGCAAACCAAAGGACCGGTCGATTTATCGGCTCGGTACAGTACCGTCGATACTATCGTCCGGCTACGGCAAGATCTACGGCTGTATCTAAGGTCGCCCGAATGAATTTGCCAACCTCGCTCGTTTTTCTCGCTCGGATAAAATTCGCTCAATATTGCCGGAGCGAAGAAAGTCGAAAGTCTTGTGACGCGAACAAATTCGCGATATTTTATCGGGACGTTATATCTACGTTGGAGAAATATCTCATAACATATCTTTACGATTTTTTAGTGACAGAGTATACTTTATTCTTGTTAGAAAGTAATATGAATGTCAATACAAAAGATACGAATCGATCATATAGCGACTTTCTATTACATATTATTTTTTCTTTCCATAATTACATTATATTATATGCATATATGTGCCTTCTGCAAAATATTTCAACTCCTTATTAAGATCCATTAAGCGCTTTGTAAATGTTAATGCGCGAATATATTTCTTGACCAATTTATATTCCTTTCAGAACTCGTTTTCTTTAGGCCTTATTCACATTAGAAGAAGGTTAATGTTTCCGGTAGTTTCTTGCGAAGATTATGAGTACACGTGACGTCAGATTTGTCTCGGCTAGTACACGATTTATCACGGTCTAAATGTGCTTTCAGTTAACTGGAGTATTACTCAGTCGCTTGTCCGACATTCGGCTAAAGCGCGCGTTAAGTAGCAAAATATAATTTTACAAGCGAGCCAGTAGGAAAAGTCACAAAAAAGTTACTCTCGAAAAATAAACAACATTCATTTCCCGTAATCTTGTAATAACCGAACGCGCAATTCGTAATTATTCCTTGTGTCAGTTTAATCTCCACGTAAGTCAATTCTCCGTTCGCTACGGAAGAGAACATATATACATATTCTGAATATACGTTGTTCGCGCATTTTATTTTAGCCTCGTATACGCTGTCTCGACGCCGAGACGATTTAATTAATTATGCGTCGCGCAAAATGCACGCCCCCCATTTACCTGTCACATACCCTCCTTTGTTCCTCTCGTCTCGGCTCGAGACGACACAGACGCGCACGTGGTACCGATGCGGCGCGCTCGCACGCTCTCGTAAAGTAACGTCTTAATTATAAAAGGGTCGGGGCACACACCGCTCGTGTGTGCCTCACGATGAGGCACCGCGCCTTAAGCACCTTATGCGGGACCTTAATGGGCGCGTGGGTGACTGCGAAGCGTCCCGTGACAGCACGACGGAGGTGAATCTACGGTTTTTCGCGCGGGCCGCCCTCGAGATAGAGAGGAACGAGCACGTGCTCTCTTAACGCGAGACACATTCGCCTCGAAATTAAACGAGCCCGATTAAAGGCGCCCAGGCCTTAAGGCCATTTACGCGACGCGGATCCCGGTTACGGTAACGCTAACGTTTGAACGACAAACGTTAAACCGCAACGCGCTCCGAGTAATTTACAAACATTCCGTACATTCTTGCATCTCTTAACTTGGCGATGTATAAAATATACGCCTACGTATATATTTCTCGTTCTCATTATTTTTCCATTAATTAAAATTATTATTTTCTGTCATCATATCATATTATGACATTTTCACGAATAATTTATATGCAAGTTTAATTCGTGCTCTATATCAACAAATTTAATTTTATAAAATTAATGATATAGTAATAAGATATAATTCTCTCTTCGCGCGACAAGTATCGAGTGGGATTTTTTCTTATTAACAAGAAATTGTTATTAGCGAAACGGGTGTGTTACGACACCGCATATGTAAT
This sequence comes from Nylanderia fulva, assembly GCF_048542155.1. Taxonomy (NCBI): domain Eukaryota; kingdom Metazoa; phylum Arthropoda; class Insecta; order Hymenoptera; family Formicidae; genus Nylanderia; species Nylanderia fulva. Next base: position 4,738,050 of record NW_028189835.1, on the reverse strand, counting down.
TTGCTATTTAAACCAATTTCACGCGCTAGGAAGTTTTAATTATGGAAATAGTCCCATGGGTTACCAAAAACACGCCTAAATGTTCCCTACTAGCTAACTATGGATAAACTGCGTTTACTCGAAACTGTTTTGCTATTTACTTGTACTAAGCTAGTTGAGTTCTGTGCGAGAACGCGAGTGACTTACTCTCCGCAATTATGCTAGTTTGCCTCGAAGCGATTTCTACTGTTACGGCTAAATAAATTGAGTTTTTTTCTATTTCCTTTTACGTGATAATCTACTAAAATTATTGTAATTTATATTTGAATATATCCTGGCTCATTAAAAAAATCGACATGTATCACGCCAAAAAATTATCCCCGTAATTAGATATTTTTCACATAAAGTATGATATACATTCTGTATTATGATTTATAATTTTATAAATTAATATTCTATAAAAATATTATTCTATAACAATTTTTATAAAGGTTAATATTTTATATTAACTGTATATATAATTTATATTAATAATAATTATAATATTCTGAATTGACATATTCTATATTATAATTGCTGAAAGAAATGCAACTCGTGGAGCAAGTTTCAAAGTCTATATTATTGCGTATAGGGTCTATTATAATAGAAAAAGTTCGAGTTTATTCATAGAGACTCATCACCAATCTCTAGCGATTTTCACGAAAATCCATGAGATAAATAGATAAAGATAAAGAGAAAGAGAGAGAGAGAGCTGGTCCAAGGGGTCTCGCCATATATAATGTAACTTCGGCGAAACTTTCGTAATGCGAAAGGGGGCAGGGCGTGAGCGTGGTAATGATGACGGGGTGAGGGTCGAGGGACGGGTCAATTAGTCTTGATTTAAATTAGCCACGGCGGCTGGTAATTAACTTTGGTTTAGGGCGTCCGACCGGTAAGCCAGCGCGGTAATAATGACGATAATTATTATTGTGGGTTCGCCACGTGCGCGTGTACACAGTATCGGGAGCAGTAGAAGTTTCGAAGAAGCCCGAGGACGCGGCAAAGTTCGAAGGCGATCGCTGGATGCAACGATAACGGATATTAGATTAAGTTGTTGATGGATTCCTGATGATGAGTCAAATTACTGTTTATACGAAAATGTTGGAGGTAGAAAGGCAAAGAAACGAAAATATCGAATAAGGGAATAAATTCTTCGCGTTACGACACGGAAATTGAAGTTTCGAATGAAATAAAAGCAAATCTCTACACTTTGAAAAATTGATTAAGTCTTTAAAGAGTGAAAGCGAGTTATGTAATTGATTTTAATAGTACATGATCAATATCCGCATTTGGCTCTCAGTTTATTTTCAAATATATATTTAATATATATTTAATATATATTTAATATATATATATTTATATATAATACAATATATAATTAATATATATATATATTTAATATATAGAGAACCTAAACCTCTTAATTTCTTAATGTTTTAAATAATATGTTATAATTCCTTAAACTCGATTAATATGTTTGACAGTTATCAGCTGATTTCTGTCAAAAAATATTAATCAAGGATAAAAGTATTATAAAATATTATTTACATATTACTATTTAAATTTTTAAAACATATTATTATTTTAAAATTTAGTTAGCATATTTTCGCTTCAATCATATTTTTGCTGAGAGATTGTAAAATTTTTTTCGGTTTTCAATACAGTTCGAAAACGAGATAAGTCCGTAATTTGCAAAAAATGCTGCGAATATGAAATCATAACTTCATTCTTGTATGTTTCCAATTGATCAAAGAGTTATCGATAAGAAATACAGCGATGATCCTGTATGTGTATATGTAAGGAACAAACCCGAGAAAGCGCGATAGCGAGCAAAGTGTCAGCGGGGTAATTAGGCTTTTACGGTGATGGAGAATCTCAGGCGTCGTCGGTGTCGTTCGCGAATGAATGTCGTTAAATCGTGTCGTCCGCCGGGCGAGTATTAATCAAATGGAACCGGTGGTTATCGATTTCAGCGATTTGTACCGTCGCGGCCCGACGAAACGCGAGCAAATCGAAGGTAAACTGCAGTTAATTTTGACACCGGCGATTACTCGCTGCGGCAACTGAAACGCGCGAATTGACGGAGCTCGTTATCTCCGCGCGTTAACGTTGCTGTTGATGCTCTCGCGCTTAATGATTCGCATTTGTCCTGTGACATAAACAAACTGATAAATAGGTATTTTTAAATACTCTTTAAGGATTTCGAGAGAAGTCGAGGATCTTTTGATACCAAATATATACTCGTCTGTCGAAAATATGGGTGCAAAAATAAATAAATTCTTTCACATTATCTTCTTTGAAGAAAAAAATATTATATGTGAAGCTAAAACTTTTTTGGCATTTACTTCTTCTTAGATCTCTGTTTGGATTAAAATTTAAATTCTTTCTGATAATTTTAAAGATAACGAAACGCATGTTGAATGAAATTTCACGGATTAACAGGGACGAGCGTTCTCTATTTCACGCTTCTCGCCATTCCATTTCCCTGATCGCTTGTGTCCCTTCAGCTACCCGTATCAGCGGAAAGAGCTATACGGGCGCAAAATTTCAATTATCTGAGAAAAATCTCGATTGATCCTTGGCGCGAGATTGAACGGCCGGCTATGAAACGCGGATGAGAAAGGAAGATTCAAACGGTTTACCGGGATGTTGGGAAAGGAGATGGGAAAGAGTCCCGAAGAGGGGTAAAAATCCTTTATCGGACGATATCAATTTTTCTCAAACAGCCCACACTGATGTATACCTCGAAGCGGCTTTAACGGATGAGTTTCGCGTAAACGAGGGAATGCGCCTTCGGAAATGCATATGGTGAATTGTTCCAACATATCGAACGGTGTTACTTAACTCTTGAATGCATCTTGCAGTCAACGCGAAGATTACAAGACGCATTAAATATGCGGAAATCTACATAGAGCTAGATGGACGGATAAGTGGAGAGATTTTTCCTCTCCTGAGATGAAATCCCTCGGGGATGATCAAAGATTACACAAAGTAACATATAACTGACAGTTTAATACAATTATGAAAATGATTTTTGAATTAGAAAGTTAGATTGAACGTGTAACTGCTTTAAAATTAGTTTGGTGTTTGTGCCAATAAATTGATCGCGTAAGTCGAAGACTAATGGTCAGTTTTGTCAACGTCGGTTAACTTTAATCTACTTTGGTGCAGAATCGCGTAAACAACAGATAAAGTTAGTCAGCTATTACCGTACTGAAAATAATCGTATTATTCATAGTCTGTTTTGAGACATTTTCTCGCAATTTTTCTATGTACAAACACTTTTTTTGTTTGAAATTTCTTTGATGTTTTAAGAAGATGCTAGAATGAAAAGTCATTATTGAAATATATTTTAAGCTCAAAATATTGCCCTTTTGTAAGAAAAATAGCATGAAACTTTTCACAAACTTTCTAAAATGGAATTCTATCGAATCCTATAATACCATATGACGTTTTAAGATTAAAGATTCTAAATTTTCAAGGCCGTAGTCTCCGCCTCCCCAGACGCGAATAATTTAATATTCGGGAAAAACTGCGCTCTCGCGCGCGTGACGATCGACAATAAGTTTCCAAAGTTCTCTCGTTATATTCGCAAATCGTTTCTATGAAAGTTCACGTTCGAATATCGCGTTGCTAATTGAGGGTAAGGAAGCGTAAGGAGCACAGGTTGCGCGCGGAGAATTTTTTGAATAATATCAACTAGTCGATTCGCCGGACCGGAATAAAATGCCGCAGGCGGTTCTCCATTTTCATGTAGGTGCGCGCGCTACGAGCAATCTTCCCCTCTTTTCGCAGAGGATTTACATCGCGACGAGCCGCGGGCGATGCGTATCGCGACGCGCACCAGGTATGCGTAATTAGGTCGTGATTGGTCGCGATGCATAGAAGATTGTCTCGTATCCGTCGACGAGATTGTCGCTCCGAAGTTTTGCGCTTTTTGCTCTCGGTTTTTACGGCATGTCCTGTCTTCAAGTTTTTCTTCACACTTATTGCTTGTCGTGATTAGAATTCAAACTTAGCCTATTCTGCTATGCACAGATGACTTGAGATCATCACGAGTGTCGGATGAGACTTTTATATACTCATACAGATGAGTATATAAAAGTCTCATCCGACACTCGTGATGATCTCAAGTCATCTGTGTATAGCAGAATAGGCTAAGTTTGAATTCTAATCACGAATGTTTTAATCTTGCAATATGACATCCAATTACCCATCTAAGATTTTTTTACCGACAAAGTATACAAGAAATTGCTTTCTCTTTTTAATATCAATATATTATATTAATATGATCATATATTATATTAATATAATTAATATAATTATAATTATATTATATTAATATAATATTTATATTAATATAATATATTATTGTATATTAATAGAAAAAATGAAAGATCTGTCGGGCAAGTTTACATTTATAGCCAAAAATAGTCTCCTCGTCTTTCGTTCATTCAACTGCTCCCACGAATCTCTTTTGCTCGTTAATCTAACGCTACATTTTATAGCTGCCGAAGGCAATTCTCGAGTTCAAGGTAATTCCTCTGTTGAGTTTATCCGTTGTAAAGTTTCGCGGGGCTTCTTCCGCCTTATTTGAGGTATCGATAGTGCGATCGCGGTCGTTCCTCCGCGGTCGTCGTTGCTTTTATCGTCGATGCCGCAACAACGAAACGCTCGTTCGGCTTTAACAGTCCGCGAAAAACAGATCGATCGCATACTCGTTCTCGACACGACGTTCACGTCTCGACGACGAATGGAAAAGTCATTTTCTACGAAAGTTATTTCCTTTCGTGTTAGCTAACAATATGTGCTCATCATTGTATCATGCTGGCATTGTAAGAAATGCGTGGATCATTCTATTACGAACGACGAGATAAAGACGAAATTGCTAGATATGATGTCCTCGGCACGCGTTATTTTCCTACGTTTCATTTTTTGAATTATCAAAATGAGCTTCTGCTATTTATCAAGACATTAATTTTAGGCGATTGCGTTTTATAGAGGAATAAATTAGTTAACATTTTCTCTCTCTCCCTGCATTTGAGAATTAAATTATAAAATTATCGCAATTAAAATGAATTTTTCTCGTAGGACAAAGTGTAATGCATTTAAAAAGTATAATAAAAGTAATATTATTATAATTATTAAACTATAAATGTCATTATATTTTTTATTATATTATATTATCATAGTCACATAAAAATAGTAATTATAAAATATTCAGCTGCATCTAATAATGATTTTAATATTGATGCGATAATGTGTTAATATTAATATAAAACATTTAGATGACAATATTTGTTTAGAGACAATTATATTAAATATTATATAATAGCTTATGAAAAAGTTTTGGTATCGTGATGAAATCACCAAAAAATATCTCTCAATATCAGCAAGAAAAATGTCTTCTGGAATGGCTCGTAAATTAAGTCGAAACGAATACCCAAAATATATTCGAACGATAAATTGCAATATTTCATCTCTAGATTGAATTACAGAATAGTATCCTAGTAAACAAGTTGCTCCACAAACATATTTAGAAAATCTCTTCATCTCTTAACATATTTTTTGCGTCTTGCCTTGTACGAAAAAAGTTAATCTCTACTACTTACAATTAGAGATATTTTTCAACTAATAAGCAAAATTTTCAAATTTTGAGAATGTAAAATATTTAAAATAAGTTATGTATCTCACGTGTAGCATATCAGTAGAAATGCGAAATCTATATTTTCAAGTTTCTCAGAGCACGATTTATGTCACGTTTACACAGCCGCGCGATAAGGTAATTTTACAGTACACCTTTACTCTTGTATATCTCACGCGCAGACGTTGCACAAGCAAGAAAATTGTGTAAAGTCTCGCGATTACCAAATTAGCCGACACATTCGAAGGAAAGTCGATAGCCTCGTTAACTTAATAAATAAAAAAAAAAGAGCTATTTCCATGCACTCTCTTTGCGCGTGGAGAAGCCGGTGCTGCAACTCGCTCGTCGAGAATCTTATTGCACGCGCGTGCTATGTTTAGAAACGTGTAAATTACACGCAGGCCGTATTCGGCCGAATGAGTCCGAGCTCTCCGAGTACTCGTGCACGCCTGACATATCGCGCGCGACATCGCCGCTTTAAGGTGCATCCGCGATATGGGAAAGGAAGAAAAACGTGGAAAGAGAACGAACCGATGTAGTGTGCAAACAGTGCTCGGGGTATGTTTCCCGAAACGGAAAGACCCTCGGTGGGCGTTTATCCGAGCGCATACGCGCACGCACACGTTTACGCAACCGCCGAGGTGTATTTAAACGCGACGCCACGGAGTTAAAATCCTAAACTTGGCAACACATAATGGTTTGACGCGGTACTCTACATACATTTCCGAGCAGGCATTTTAAAGAATTAATATTTAAAAAATTCTATATATTAATAATTGCATCTGAACAGCAAGTTATCCTGCGCGATTCTGAATGTGTTGCTTTAGAAAAAAGTTTACAGTTATTTATAATTAATGGAATTATTTTTGCATTTTTTATTACACACTCTATTCTTACATATTAAATAAAATTATATATATATTCAAATAATCTCCCTCGAAACAATGAATTATGTAAATTATTATAAAATCGTATAAAATAAATTGTAATCATAGATATTGATTATTTTGTCGAGAAAGAAAATAAAGTTCTAATAAAATGGAAATATTTTTTAATATTGAAATAAATATATCTATGATCACATCATGTATTTATTAGTTGAGTGAGTAATAAATATGTTTGTTTATTTTATTCTAAATTATATTATTTTTATATAGAATCGTATTTATATTATTTCAAAAAAATATATAAAATTAAAATCACATACCGCATAAGAAAATTAAAACATTTGCTGAGCCAGATAAATAAAAATAATATTGAACAATTTATACATGTCACATGTTACCATGCATTTCCAAATGGAATTATTGCAAATATTTGTATAGCTCGTGTGATAATACTGCAATAATAGACTATTATATTATACAAGTTGAATATATGCTCAAGAGTACAAACATTATATGCAATATGTTTGGATAATATAATATTTTGTGAGCTTCGAATAACCATATATGTTTAAATATTCCATATATGGGACGCGTTCTAATAATGTATTATGCTCAAATTAGAAATTTAAAATAGCGATGAAGCACTCAAGAAATATATTAAGAGAGAAGAGATCATTCTCAAGTTTATATATGCATTATAATTCATATGATTTTTTGAATGTGTTACAACTTTGCCAATTATATTTTATTTTGAAAATACAAATATAAAAAATGTTTCTCATTTAATATATCTCTTTAAAAAAAATTACAGAATGCTAAAAAAAAATATCCGTCGAGAAAACAGTTAAAAAAAAATTCATTTTCCTTCTTTGAATATCGAAATAAAATTTCTGTAAAAATATAAACAATTAAAGCTACAAAATGTTTTAAAATGTACAAAAATGAGCAACTAGACTAGACTCGAGGATTGAGCGATATAAACGAGCCGACAAGTTACGATATCGTGCATCAACTCGACGTATCACTTCGCAGTGATCGACGAGGCTCGTACCTCGACAGTCATTACACGTCAAAGGAATTTACATTACAGCAAGGGAGATGTGCGAAACTACTTTGTCCGCGCGCGGGTTTAACGTGGCGGCACTTTTCTCGCTTCTCTATATACGATAACTCGAAATAAACCGGATTGCTTTCGCGGACGATCTTAATCGCCGTCATTACCATCCTACCCGTAGTCCTTTATAGCGCTTACATCATTTTCTATCGTAGCATCGATGTTCGCGCCCGTCGACAGGTCGTTCGATAAAACCGTATGCGAGAGATAGGCGCGTGAAAAAAAAAGTTGAGAGCCAAACGAACACGCGAATACATACGCACTTGTGTACGTAAATGAGCACGCGTTAAACATACTCGGCGACGACTCTCCCTCTTCCTTTCTTTCCCTTTTCCTTTTTGAAGTCGTGTTTCCTACGTCCCTTAACACTCCCTCCCGGCCCTCTTCTCTTTCTTCCCTCTGCACAGGGGTGGCCCGAAAGGAGGGTTTGCCCCCGAGTTATTATTATTTTCCCGTAGATATATATTCGCGTGGACTCGTGCTTTAATGGTTTGACATTTATTTCCTACCAGGGTCGGTTTTATCATAATACAGATACGAGGAAGTCTACCTCGAAAATCATAGAAACGAAGAGAGCTTCATCATTATGAAATATGTAATTGTACATTACGCATAAAACATAAATGTATATTATGCATTTTTAAACAAACGTAATTCATTATGCGGGATCACTAAAAAAAATATATATATATATATATGATTTAATAGTTTTCATAATGACAGCGTAAATGTTGGTCTTTGCAAAGTATGCATTTTGAGAGATAGGATAAGAAAACAGAAAAGAATCGCAAACATAAAATTATCTACAGTTAACTGCGCGTGATACTCACATACGCGATCGCCGAGAGCTTAATTTAATAACAGGTCTTGACGAAGGTTAATTTAATAACAGACCAGATCTTCCCCTCAGATCCGCCAATGTATAATACCCAATATTACCAAATTAGGACACGTGTCATGAAATTCCATCTCTGATACTCGCTTCGAGGCGAAGATCTGCAATTGAGAAGCAGATGAATGTAATTCCGAAGAATCAATTTTTCAAGAGAATCCTGTTTTTGCAGATTTGAAAAAAAATTAATCAAATAAAAAAATGTACCTATGTAAAATAATACATATCTTCATTTAAAAAATAATCTTTAATTGAAGAAACGCGAATTGTTAAAGGTACAATGATTCTCGTAATAAGAATTGTATTATAAATATTAGCGTGCAAAGAATCGTACGAGGCATCAATTTTTCCTTAATTTTGTAATTTTTGGAGTTTGCTTTTTTTTTATTGCAACGTTTTCTCATTCTGGTCTCACCATTTCTCGGGATTGCGGATCCGACTCTGCTTGGTACAACGTCAGAAGGAAAACTCAGGGAGCACTCGAATGCATCGCGAGTATGGCCTGTGTTAAGGGTGGAATCGCGCACACGGGAGAAGGCTCTTCGCGTCGACGGTGAAACGAGATTTTTCGGCTCCGCTTTTACCCGCGTACCTTCCTTTGTTCCCATGAATGCCAGTCGAGTGCTCGATGGCGGATCATAAATGTCGGGACGAAGGAAAGGACCCTCGATTCAGGCAGATGATAAAATACAGTTTGAGATGCGATCGACTTTTCCTCGGCGCGTTCCCGATTGAGAGGGAGATCGAATGAAACTTCTTTGAGAGAGCCCTATACTCTGTACCTACATTCCGCGAATAAATAACAACAAGATATATCCTGTGGGAGATTAATATTGACTTTGCACATGTTAATTTTGATGGATCGCAACTCTTGCTTTACAATTATTATATCGATCAAAAAGTTGAACTTTGCAATATGCGCAAGAATACGATTAGCAGCAAGCTTATCGTTTATCGATCATGTTTTGTGGAAAGTTATTCGTTTATTGATAGCCGATATTGTAAATGGTGAAATATGTATGAACGTATTTATGATAATTCCGGCTGAATAATTTATTAGCATAATCGCTTCTTCGATATCATCGTCGGTTTGCAATTTGCATCGCGCAGCGTCTTCTTGTCATGGCAGCGCTTTTTGCATCGGCCAGCTATTTATAATTGCGTAGGAATACGTCAACGAATTAAAATCGGAGCCGCGATATAACGTCGATTGACATCGCGGGCCAAATAATTAAGTCTTGAATATTTACCCGACCGATGATCAAAGCACCGCGTGGAATGACATCTCACACCTGTCTGTTGTAAAAATAGAGTAAACCTTTCCGCGCACGTTTTTATGGTAATTTCGATTGAATAATTTATCAAGATAATCACTCTTTTATCCCTATCCCGCGCTCGTGATTTGCATCAACAAGTTGTGCGAGTTGTCGGCTCGTTTAAAACTCGATTGGACAAAGATACATCGATTTCTGCATTTGAAATAATAAATCAAACGTAACAAACTAGCTTTGTGAATGTAAATATATATATATATATACATAACAAACAGAGAGGAGCTTTCAAATCGTTAAATGCTTTCGGTAATGTAAATGTCTATATTTTTTAAAAATCTTTTTACATATATATTTAACGATTTTCATTATCTCAAGAAAATTTAATTTATATATCTGTGTGTGTATGTGTGTTTGTTGCCCTTTACACTAGATTTTATTCCAATATATCCAATAATATATCAATGCAAATTTATTTTAATTGAAAAATAAATTAAGCAAGAATATCAATAAACAAAATTTTATTATAAAACATATAATATATAATTGATTATACTTTGAAAATTTCTGAATTAAGAAAAATCTAATTGTGCGGCAATATAAAAATATTCACATGCAATATATTTATACATATATTCTAATTATTTATATTTACAAAGATGATGAATTATTTAACATACAATCACACACATCGCAATTTTTTAACATAAAAATATGATATTATTGTCACGTGGTCCCGGAAATGGTTTACCTTGATTAAGACGAAACCTTGGCCAATATCTCTCGGGCGATCTGCGTCGCGGAATAACTTGTTATTCGGATCAGTCTCGTAGTCGTCTCTCGGCCATAAGTCTGCGGAATAGAAGCCGCGACTCGCGCGCTTTTCGCGAGACTCCCGAGGCGCGCGATTCGCGCGTGGGTGCGACGCGTTGCGCTGCGCGAGAATTACGGCCCGCGCCCGGTTGCATTAACATATAGATGCGATCCGTGACGCGGAATGCATACGCCGGATATGCGCGCTTACGTTACACGCGATATAATGCACACGCGGGGATACGTCCGAGAGAGGGTGGGCGCACAAGGAGGAACACAAGAGGGTACAAGGTAGCCGAGGGCTACCACACAGTTGTTCGCCGTAATTACCGCGCTGCTTATGAATAACGGCGAGGGCGGATGCGTGAGAGAGAGAGAGAGTCGCGCGGATCCATCCTCTCCTCGCGGCGGCGGAAGATCCGGTAACGAGCTCCGACGAGGATCCGAGGACCCCGGCGATATCGTGCCCCCGATGTTCGCGCGATTTTACGCCACGTGGGCGGATCGCGTCAAGTGAATCTTCTCGGAGATGCGAGAGACTCGCCTTACAATGTAATAATATATGGACGTTAAGCCTGGACCACGCTTACGGTTCTTTCGGATTTTCTTCTTGATATTTTACGTTTCTTGGATTATTTTTTATATACGAGAGGTACAATATACTGGGTGTCCCAGACCTACCCTATCGCACGTTAATGGGAGATTCGTGTGGCGATTTGAAGACGATTTTTTCTCGGCGAAAATGCCCAGACACCAATCATTTTCGAGTTATAAACGATTGGAAATAAAAGCTTTTTGTAAACTAAGTCTTGTAAAAATAAATTACCAAAACTATATTTTTTAGTTAATTTCAGGTGAAGGTTACTTTAATAGAATCTTAATTTAAGGCTTAGTTACAAAGATACATCATTTCAAAAATTGGAAACATTAAAAAAATGATGACCTTTTTCGACATTTTCGCTGAGGAAAAATCGTCTCCAAATCGTCTCAGAAATCTCCCATCAACGTGTGTACAGCGTTTTATTTTTCAAAAATAAAGCCTCTGCTTTCTATCCTGAGACTTCAAAAAATTGTTTTATATAGCATATCCTATTTATCTTGAAATGTTATAAATTTGCAATTCACTCAAGTAATGTAAATATATATCCATATATATATATAATAATAATACAATTCTCGCCATGTTTTGACGTGACGATATCATATTTGAGGATTGGCTATTCTGTGAAATATATAAACACGAAACATCGTCGATCGACCATATTTGAGAAGCATCTCTTATTCATAATCAAAATATACGCGAATTCTCTTTGAATAATATTCGTTGATGATGTTTGTCGGCTTGTACTGTGCTTTAAAGTGCACTCTTGAATATACAACCGTACATATACATAATGTATAACCGTTGCAATGTTGTTTTCTACCAAGTGAGGATACCAAGTGAGAGCTTTACGGACAAGTTCTGATGTTTTCTGATATCTCTTTATCTCTCTTTTTATGCTCGCTGACTCGTCGAGTACGATAACATAATGCAAAGTCGTTATATCGCAATACAGACTCGCTGTTGATCAACTGCGCCAGAATTGCCAAGTTAAAGTGGCGGAAATTGAAAAATAAAGAGGTAAATCCTGCTCCTCCCCCTCGTTTCGCTTTACTGTCGAGTGAAGTAACGAGGGAAGAGGCGCGCTAAAGTAGAACCGGTAATGAAGTCTGAAACCTGCACGCGACGAGCATGAATTGTGACTTCGTCCTAATAAAATTTCGAAAATCAAGATCGACTTAAATCTCTCAATCGCTCGTTCCTTTCCAGATCCGAAACTATATATGTGTGTAAATCGATTACGGCATTTTTGACAGTTCGCCAACAGAGATTTAATCTGAAATTGCCTCATTACACGGCATAACACAGACGTGTTCTCTTAATTTCCAAGAATATGCTCGATGAAATCTCTTGATTTTATTCTCAGCAATAATTTAATTCGAGACATTTTTTTCTATGGAAACATACCTGCGCGAAATGAATTAAAGAACGATTCGAAGAATATGTACGAGATATGTAATCGGCTGTCAAATATTTACGTATAAATATCTGTTGGGACGATAATGATTTTCTTAACGCGACGTTTCGTTATTTATCCTTGATGAGACATTTGATATACAAGATTTGCGTAGACTCGCGGCTTTATCGAAGCGCGAGGAGTCGGGATCGCGATTCCGCGAGTGAAAGAGGACGAGAGGAGCATTTCCAGGAGGCCTATTACGACGGATAATTTACGCGGGCCGTACCCGCGGCAGTTTCCCCGTAAGAATTTACGGCGACAGCACCGCTCGACGCGACACTCACCAGGTGTAAATTCGATTACGATACTACTCTCCTTCCCGCGCGTCAATATTTCACTCAGTCGCGAACAGAGTAGGTGGTGCGGTTTTGCTATGTAATCTACGCGAGCGAATTATGCGCGTCGCGTAGGCGGCGAAATTTCTCTATGCGTCTCGTAAAGAAACACGAACGCGACCGTCGGACTCGATAATTTCACCCCGATATGTAAACTAGTTAGTTCGCGAAAGTTTCGACTGTATAGGATGCCTCGGTACTTAGCGAAAAGCGAACATCATCTCACACTCGAAACCCTATTAATTTATCAATTATAAAGTGCTGAAAATGAGGAATTCCTCGCGGATTTATAAATGAATTAATTTTGACAAAATTGTTTTTTAATTTATTAGTCTCAGTATACCTATCTTAAGATGGAACAGAAAATTTTCTTCTTATACATTTTCGTATCTGTATAATTTTTAATCCACAGATTGTTGAGAAAAATTGAAAATCTATAAAAATTATTTTCGCGCAATGATTGCGATATCTAATAATAATTAGTGCTGCAGATTCGCGAGGCTATAATCTGTTTTCAGATGCGAGCTCGATCGCGATTTTCCGATACATTCTTAGACGCGTCGATACTTCACTCATGTTCGAAATGCAGAGAACGTCGAGACGTAGTAATCTATGCCCTGCATATGGAGTACGAGTGTGGGTAGAAACGCATGCATTCGATGCAATGAGAGAAGAACTCGAGAGAAACGACAATTACGAGTGCCTTTTTCGTTTTACATACGTCAGTTTTTCGTCTGAAAAAATTCTCGATCTGTCGCAAACGCGAGACGTTAACGTGGTTTTGCAAATTAAAAATCAGCATCTTATCTACATCGTTATAGCAATAATGCAGATATGTATTGCCAAGTGAAAACCTGATTTTCGTCATGACACATGTGATATATGACCGATATTCGGAGGAATAATTTTAGAATAGTTAGTTTCAGAAAATTAATTACATATATAATATTATAATTTATATGAAGAATTTCTTTAGTCAGCTTCATTGGATCTGCTATTTCAAATTATACATTTTTACCCGAAAGCTGTAATCAGTGATATAAGAAAGCAATTTGCATGCAAATTGAACCAGTTTTAAGGCGGAAAAAGAAGCCATTTTTCTACATAAGATCGCAAGATATTACAATGTCTTGAAGACAGTATCCCTATCAGGGACAATACTAAATTAGGAAATTAAGTTTTCTCGTTAAAGCTTCACGACAGTAACCACATATATTATGCATTGGCGGCATTCAGCACTTTTCCCCATCCTCCAAAATATTTATAGCATTTTATGTGCATCAATATTAATAAATTTTAATAATCAAGTTTATACTCTGTATAGACTTTATGCGATTTTTATATGAAATCTCACGAGCGAGTCTATCACGATGCATCGCTGTCTGAGAAAAAAAATTCACTCACGCGACTACGATGAAAATCGCCGTGAAAATCGCACGTCGTATATACGCGAGTGAAAATGCGGAGTAAACGGGCGAACCGCAAGCGAGGGTAGTTTTAATCAAGCCATTAGGGGTGGCTGAGAGGCTGCGACCGAGCGACTAGACGTACCGACCCTTCTTCTCCCGTTCGCTCTCTGTGTCTGTTCTGCCTGCTGCTAAATTAATATAGCACACGCATTCCGTTTTATTACACAGCGACGAAGCTCGTATTCAGATCGACTTCCTTCCAGCCTGACTTCCGTTAAATTTGCGGAAATATCATCTCTTGTTGTGCGTCTAAACTGTGCACGAATAGACAATATTTTGTTTGGCGCGAAATTGGAGACATTCTTTATATATACATTTCTTCATTTTTCAGAATTAAAAGCTTAGCTGCTGCATTGCAATTTCTCATTTTTACGTATTAATATACGTGATATATAAGTAATATTGTATATATATATATATATAATGATGTAAAGAGAATTTGAATCGTGAAAAAGTAAAGGATTAATTTATTTTATAAATAAATTTTATTCATTTTATAAATATATATATATATATATATATATATAATGATGTAAAGAGAATTTGAATCGTGAAAAAGTAAAGGGTTAATTTATTTTATAAATAACAAATAATAAATTAAAAATTGCTGAAAAATTATAAATTGTTCATCTGGTTGCTCCGCCGTTGCCCGATCCTTTCCAGTCTTCTCTCTTGTTTGTCTTTAGCTGCTCTTTCATGAATGACACTCACGAGAACATGTTAATTACTATCGCGCGCGCACACTAATTATCAGAATACGACGATCGCGAGGCACTTTATAAAGCATTCCCAGCATAAATCGCATACGACATGCGCTTTATTTTACATCTTGACGAGAAAACGCTTTACACGAAATTACGACCCGCTGAAAAATTACGTGGAATTGAATTCGTGCATGTTATATTTCTATTATCTATATATCATATTATCGATTATTCACATAAATAAATAATTATTAATTGTAAAGAAGGATTGCGTTTGATCTCTAGTACTTGTCGCAATCATACTTTTCTTTATCGCAATTATTTTCTTGTCAGTTGCTAGGGAGATCGAAGCACGATTTGTATGATTTATTAAGACGCGATATCTTAATTAAGCGCACATAAAATATATATTAATTTTAAAGATAACATTGCGCGAATTTGGCGACACGATTTTTCAACGCTGAATATTGTAATTCGTGTAACGTGATTTCTGTCATTATGTCAATGTAATGTAATGAGAGTACTTTACAAAATGCTGCATCATATTTTAAAAATTAGTATACACGTAATCGTAATTAAGTTTTCGCAAATGAGTGTCATGAAGCAGCAGCATAAAATAAAAGGAGGAGGAAGCCTGGGAAAGCATCGGCGAAGTAACCATGAAGTTAGTTACTTATAATTTTGTTGATTTATTATTCGTTATTTATCAAATGAATTACTCACTTAGCAATGAAATTTCTTTATCAATAAAAATGTTTTCTCAAGTAAATATTTTATAGTGTGTGATAAGATTGAGATTTTCTTCAATATTTCGATAATGTTATCTCCTATACAATAAAAAGGCCTTGCAATATTGTGAAATTACTTGAAAGATCATTACGCTTTCGTACTCATCTCACACTTATAAGCGTTAAGTGTATGCAGCTGTTTGACTCTCGTCTCGTGTTCATATTGAATCTCCGTACAAGACAAATGTAACTCAGAATCCAACGGGTACATTTAGTGCTGAATACGTGACATCAGAATACCGACCTATGCTAACATTGCTTGTCTCTCAAGATGTTGTTCCTCTCTCTCTTTTCCCTCATCAATTCATTCCATCTCCTTACATTCCATTTGCCAGCGATTTTTATGTCTCCCAGTGTGTCACCAGCGGAGACTTCGACGCGGCGTCGTAACATAACGTTCGGAATGTCAAGTAGTTCGAAGGATAGTTAACGCAAGCAGGCGGAATATTGTCGTGCATTAAAAGTGCATATACATATATGCTGAACGAATAAACAACGAGCAATTATGGAAATTAAAGTTTGGAAGATACGCGCGTAGACATTAGAGTTTTGGCACATTTTAGTACTGCTTTTCGACAAAAAATTCTCTATTCTACTCAGAAATCATATTTTGTAAGAAATAATAGAAAAAATTGGTTCGAAAAATTTTTTCCGTGAAAAAATATTTTTTTTACAAAATTCTACATTATGCAATCTCTCTCTAGTTAAATTTAATTAATAACTATTAAAATAAAAAATATTACGCAATCAGATTAAACACGCAAACGATGAACATCTAATCTAGCCTAATCTGGTCAAATGCGAATGTCAATAAACGAGCGGAAACGAAGTAAACAATGGACACGAATACGAACGTCTGAAGATTCGCGTTCGCTGTTCGCTTCGTTGTTCATTTGCTCAGTGTATACGCACCTTTAAGTTTACTTTGCACTTACTTACCAGTTCGTCCGTCGTATCCGCGCTCGTCGTCGTCGTCCTCGTGTTCACTGCTCTCTTCTCCGGCCGTGCCCTGCGTTTGCACGACCCTGGGTATCTCTGCAAGAATGCGAGATAAATGAAGGATATGCGAGAGTAAAAAAAGTTGAGTTAATTTCGCGCTCTTTCTTCCGCAGAGAAATTGTGCAAAAAAATCTACTTTTAAGGTTTTTGAACGGGTAAATTTAAAACAAGCCAAAAAATTGAAAATTGTCATAAGAATATATCATCTTTCTACCTATTTCTATATGCATTTTTCAAAAGAAAAGTGTATGTGTTCGTTATTCTATATTTATTATTTAATTCACGGCAATTGTCATTTTTTTTCGAACGTCGCATTAATCCTGCCTTTTATGTATAATAAAATTTGCAAAACCGGGGTATACAGAAGCGGGCAACGATGCAAGCTTTCGTGACACAAACTTTTATTCCTGATTGAAACTCGAATCGAAACTACAAAACCGCGACGGAGGATGGGTTAGAGACCGGTGCTTTCGCACACGTTTTCGCAAATTTCACCTAATTGGACAAGCACGAGGAGATCGTCGCGTGTCTCTCGCAATCGATCGATCGATCACTCTAAAGGGTATGGTGGAACGGTGTATTTTTTTAGTCGATTTCTTTTCGCCACCCTGGTAGCAGGCTGAAAAGATCAATCGCGAAATCAATTTTTTCCATTCTCTTTCTGATTAAACAATTTTTTGTGCTTTTTAGAATCGCGGTTTTTTTCATTTTATTTCGAATTCTTTCGTATCAATTTATCAATTTTAAACCCTCAAGTATTATTAAAAAAAAAATTGTAAAAGAATTCAGATACTATTTCGGAGAAATAGTAAGAAATCTGCTTTCGCACATCTAAAACGTTTTCTTTAAATAATTTCTGAAAATTCATCTAAATTTATCGCATATCCTCATCTCTTGCCGCGAGATACAGAATTCTTGTATTCTCTATTTCTAAGTATCATCTTTCTCGTTGTGTCGACGACTTCTTGGCAATTCGCATAAAACGAGCTTGTGGCCCGAGGAGGGCAACGCGAGCGCCGGAGGAAACGAAATCGAAATAAAAGATAAATGCGGCAATGAAACCCGGGTATCAAGCATGGTGAATGCGCGCGTAGGCGTGTACTTACTGATGCAAGGCGCAATATGCGATCTGCTCTGCTGGTAGCCCCTGGCGCATCTGTTGCAAGTAATACCGGTTACACCGTCTTTACAAGGACACTGGCCGCTGCTCTGGTTACAGGTCTTTCCAGAAGCTCCGATCGGGTGGCAGTCACATGCTACAACAAGATAAACAGGCTAGTTAGCGAAGGGTGAATTTATTCAAATACATTTTTGAGAACAAAATTCAGAGTGAATGTACTTCAAAAAACTATATATATTCTTCGATTTTATTTTTGTTTTAATTTTATTCTTTTGTACATGTACATTCATTTTCTTGTATAATATATATTTATTATTCACACTTCTTCGTAGCTTAACTTTTATTATATGATTAGAAAGAATTTATATAGTGATACGTTGTATAGGGTCGCTCAATAGAATGATTAATTATCGAAAATTTGATGGAGTCGGAACCGGGCAGAAAGAGTGCTTTAATCAAGTTGACTGTCAGATCCATTCGCGTCAATTCGTCCGCATTAGCGCCTAGTGTTCGAGTTTACAGTCGACTACATATCTCGTTATGTTATTCTTCGAGATACGCTTGTTCTATTAAGAAACGACGCAGATAAGTGACCCGGAAAATGATGGAGGTAGTCGAACAGGCGTGACGATTCGCTACCTGAAATTAAGATAAAGCGTGGATTGGATTTGCATGACGCTTATAAAATAGCCTTGGTTATTGACAGCGCGCACGAAAGATCTTAAGCGGGATAAAAGCAATTTATCATGGATAAGATCGAGAGAAGCATATGTTGAAAACACGTATAATTGGAGTAAATTAAAAAATAAGCGAGATTTTCGAGTGTAATTAATTATAGAAATTTAATAAAGTATAACATTTATATTTTTTTATATTTAATAAAATATTAAATAAATTTGAAATAAATTTTTCAACAATAAAAATGTTAAGAAACTATAATAAAGTTTGAATTAAATATTACAAAAAATTAAAAATAAAATATATTTTTCAAACTAAATTTCAATATAAATTATATAAATTAATTTTATAGAATTCTTTTAATTCGAGATTTTTTTATTTATAATGTTGTGCAATGTTAAAAAATTGCATAAAATAATGCGTTAAAATTTTCTGTAAGGGAAACGAAATTATCAAAGAGTCTGTTTTACATTGAAAATTAATTTGAATCGAAGGGGAACATTCTGCACACATAATGTGTTATATATCGTACACAATAAAGGGGGTCTTAGCGTCGAGATGAATGCATTCCAGCCTTATCCTAATTTTATGCAGCTTGCGTAAGGGACGCGTATGCGAGGTATTAAAGGGCCCCTGCCTTATAGGAAGGGCTCGTAGGTCATTCCGAAAGATTTATGAAATCAATCAGGCGCGCCTCGACGAATAAATCGCTATCGAGGCATGCCTTAGAGAAAGCTTAAATTTTCCCTTGAGAATTCGTTGATGAGAAAGATTGAAAATGAAGAGAAGAAAGTTAATAAATATCCGCGCCACTATATGTTTTTAGTTTACATCAGACATTTTTTGCAGTGATATGAATAAACAGCATATTTATCTCTTCGAATAATCATTTCTTGATAAATGAGAACTGTCAATTTTTTCTACCATTTATATTAAACGCTTATCGAAAATTGAAGAGACAACGCTGAACGTGTTTAGTTATTATACTTTAGGCATAGCAGATAATATCCAGAAAATTGCAGAACAAAGGGGAAGTAATAAATAAAATTGATTTACTATTACTCTCTTACTGACGGTAACAGGTGTTGCATGAATATTGCTGTAATGACAGCTTCTCAATCTCCGTATGTATTTTTTGTGCGTCAATCATCATAAAACGCAAATAAATCGTGAGGATGGAAAACAACATAGAATCACCGCGCAAGTTATCATAATTATGCAAACATTAACATTCTGTCTCTCGAGGCTCGCGCGTCGCCGGTCACAATTTACTACCAATGATCGCAACAAAATTGCGCTCATCGTAAAATAATAACTCGACTGATTTACGATAGCCGCGTGTAATCAGTTGTATACCATGTGTATCCCTATCATAAATTGCGTCGCGTTGATAATGCAAGGCAATGAAAAACTTATGTCGCACATAAAGGGCTGAAATTAGAAGCGCGCAAAAATAAATTTCGCCGTTTAACGATGTGTCATATAACGATTAAAAAGAAAATATTTTGCCGAGGTTAACAAATATGTCAGAACGTCTATAGAGAAAAATATTTTAAAGTTCTCCCTCCTCTATAATAATGCATTATATATCTAAAAACATACATTTCTTAAATTTAAAAAGTCTGATTAATTTGTCAAATAGAATTGTAATTCCCGATACGCGATTGAGAGGTTTTAAATAATTATCTTACGCCGAGATTCGCCGATCAACGGGTATCAGTTAAACGAGATTGTAGTCTTATTATATTCTTCGGAGCTGATGAGTAGCCATGAAACAAAGTCGATTCTTACTTTATCCTTTCGCAACCGTCCCGTCGAGAGCTAATTGTATCGTGAGCGAGGCGACGTCTCGCTTATAAATATCCGTTCCCGGCATAAATTATCATCTGCTCTGCAGGGCGGTCCCCGAATATTAACGGGGAACACGATTCACATAATTCTTAATCGTCGACACTGTCGTCGGCTCGCATGTTGACGCGACTCGTCGGGGTCGTTCGTTATCGAACGAGTCAGTTGCTAAAGCATATGTTCCACGGGGCGCACAATGAAAATACAATTGTCCCACAAAAATTTTATTGTTACGATCGCGATATCTTTACGTGATTAATGTCGGGATAAATCGAACGTATCGATAACATATATTTTTGACTGATATCAATGAGCTCGTTTATTATTATTTCGATCAGATATCAAAGTGAATTTAAGAAAAAGAGATTTTACATTTATTTATTTAATAAATAATTATCTAATTAATTTATCGCATAAATCAATTGAATTCTATGCGTGTCGCGCGTCGTAAAAATTTCTTGCAATTTGGTCGCGGCTGATTTCCTCGTTATCATCCACCAGCATCATTTAGCACCATTTAAGTCAGATTGCGCGACGAATGGTTTAAATCAAGCGCGAACGTGCGCGCGAGCCAGTTCGATCGACGGTGCAGATTGCAATTCCACGGACGTGTGTCGCGCGAGAGAGGTCACGACGCACGTCTTATTGGTCACGCGGCATTTAGAAACGTCATAAACAGTGATTAGAGGCAGCCTCACGGGCGGCGCGTGGTTCAAGGATTTCTTGCGCCGACAACCGCCGGCGGCTGATATGAATTGCCGCTGTCTCTGACCGTCGTCGAGGAAACGACGTTCGACTTTCGACACCTAAATCGCCGTAACGGTTGTTTCGTACCGACGCGACCTGTCTCCGTGGACAAGGAGTCGTTTGTTCCCTCGTTACCGGCCCTTTCGTTATTTTAGCCATAAATTCGTTATGCAACTTTTCTTCTTGCTCGAGAGAAAGAGAGAACGTTGGATGCCGAAGATGAAAGTGGTGATCGCGTGTCACAACGTCGCGTGGAATTATTCCAGCTAGGATTCACAGGTATCGTTGAAATCAATCGGATTACTATTATTATGCGGTGCGCTAAAAAACTAGTTCGTCCAGGATAATTAGCCCTTTCCGTTTTTATCGCTATTTCAAAGTATGAGAGAAAGGTGGCTTAATATAGAACTTTGCAACTCCTAGCAATATTTAGCATAAAATACAAATTTTTGAGATAAAAAACTTAGTTGAGAATAACATTTTTGTGATATAGTTGAAAGTTACGTAACTACACATATAAAGTTATTACGACCATTTTTCAGTAAGTTAATATAAGGAATAACATATTCAACGTTCGCGATTTCTGTATTACAGAGAAAAATTTGAAGAACCTTTATCATTCTCAAAAATAAATATCCAATGACGGCAAAGATTACTTGAAAATTAAACGATTAAATATTTGTTTAAACGAAGCCATTTTTCTAGTAAATTTTTTCACTAATGCATTATCTTATGACGCAACGAAATGCTGCAACATACTGTTGCATATGTATGTATATTCAAGAAGTATCTCCCGCACGCAAACTGGAAATTGCTAATGTTTTTATTTGGATTTAATATATATGTAAATAGCAACGCAAAAGAAATGTATAAAGAAAAATATAATATTGTTTAATATTCTACGCAGAAAGAGAATATGCGAATATTATATTTGTCTTATTATTTTAAATGAAGATATTCAAGAAAATATTTGACAAAGCGGCCTTCCCGTAATTTTTGCGAAACAACTATTCAATAAAATCTATTTTTCACAATAGAACAACTCATCAAGTTATACTAATAAAAATTACAACATAAGAAGAATTAAAAGAAAACATATTTGTTCTTTTTTACATTTTACGTAACACATGTAAACCTTGCATTAAATACATCAACGGTATAACGATTACGATTCCTCTCGGCGACCCTTGACTGGCACGCAAATGTTGTCTTGTATCTCAGTCGCCATCTCTCTTGGCATACTTCTTCAGACTAAAACGTTAAGAAGCCAGTTTGTTTGTCTCCTATCTTTTGCTCATTGATGAGATCTAAACTGGAAAAGACGCGCTCGATCCCATGGTAAAATCCATTAAGCGAAGAGAGAGAGAGAGAGAGAAAGGAATGATGTTCGCACGTACAATACGTCCTCCCTATCTTTAAATAGCGTCGCTATTCTAGTAGTGCTACGTTACTAGATTACCAGGCAAATCGAAAACAGGAATTGTCGGATTATCGCACTCTGACGGTACAGAAGCCGAGAGCTGGGTTGCGTCATTTTAAACTTAACGCGAAACTTAATCCAGGAT
This sequence comes from Nylanderia fulva, assembly GCF_048542155.1. Lineage (NCBI taxonomy): Eukaryota > Metazoa > Arthropoda > Insecta > Hymenoptera > Formicidae > Nylanderia > Nylanderia fulva. The sequence continues at coordinate 4,715,098 of NW_028189835.1, read as the reverse complement.
TAAGAAGCAGTCTATTCAAGGTAGTTTATCAACTTGAACCGTTTTCTCGTTAATTATTACGCCGCTGTAAGACTCTTACTTGTCTACTGTCAACACGTTTCGCTGCAAGTGACAATTTATAATTGTCAAATATAGGAAATTGTTGTATATAACATAAATCATTATTTGATTAGAGATTCTCTCTTGAAAAAATAACTTCAATGTCTTCGACACATTTTTTCTGAAGCCGAGAAATAGTGTAACTGAAAGTTTACACGTGTAAAATAAACGAGCATACCGACGTGTCACTTATTATTGTCAGCTAATATAAACATGATTCCGAGAGAAAGAGAGACACCCACGTGCGGTGGAAGAAAATAGGCGCGCGTAGCTCGTAAATCAGGGCCATTTTACATTTTACTCACATCGGCAACGCGCTGGACCGATTTTGGAAACTATTAACTTTAACGGCTCGGTCGCGGTCTCGTGCGGCCGTTCCGCAACGGAGAAATCGCGGCACGCAATCTCTAATGGTTCTATTTGTTATAACGAACCGTACGATAATGGCGCATACTGTAATAGCAGTGATACGGTCGACGCTTACCGTTGTACCTATTATGCGTCAACATTGGTCTCACGTTACTTCCTGCCGCCTATTAATATCTTTTTATGTATGAATTTAAGATCAGATGTTTAGTATGCGTGTTGCATTCTGAGAGTTTGCTTTTTTATGACCGGATGATGAACCGCGCCTGTTAGAACGTTGTATAGTTTTTGTAATAAGTTCGAATAAAAAAGCTTGTTATAGGAAAAAAATAATAAGCACAAAAATAATAGATAGATACAGCATGGAAGAGTTATTAACAAATACTTTTTTCAAAATACGTAGGAATATCTTTAATGTATGCATACGTGGGACTTATTTGTGTCTCTTCGATCAGTGAAACCTCACGAAAAGAATTAATGATAGTGGTTTTGTGGAGGCTTTTCTAAAAAAAAAATAACAGTGACATTTTCATTGATGCAATTTAAGAGAATAGTCAAATTGCGTAAATTTCATTTTTTAAAGAATTTTATAGAAAATCTGGTAAAATATTTTGAAATTTACAAATCTTAATATTTATTTAATACAGTTACTTTAAATGACTTCATAAATTCCATAGAGAATTTTCATTTGACGTTAATCTACATATAAACAGTTTTAATTTTGTCGCAACAACTTTACATATTCGCACATTTTGCGCCGCGAAAAGCCACCCGTATTTTCCTTCATTTCTGTTTTTTCACTATGTAATTTTCTCGCCGTTCTCCGAGCGACGAGATAGAGCTGGTCGGATCAGGCATGCAGCCACTCGCTAAAATGATGCTTCTCAGAGAGACGCGAGCACGCTCGCCAGCTCTTCAAGTCATTCCGCTCCTCGGTTCGTCGTTCCCTCTTCTCGCGATTAGCATACCGACGTTCCGGGAAATACTATGTTGAAGGGTTATCGCGATTCAGGCCGCAAATTTAATAGTGATGTTATTTTAATCGATAAAATTTTCGTTGACACATCAATGCTCGTATGTGAAATTACGTTTGATCTATCTTCGCGATAAGTAAGATCTGACATGAACAAATTAGCATATATCATTGGCAGCTAATAGATTTATTACATTCATACAAGATATATCTTACATCTTTGTACGCCTATCAAGATATTACAATCATTCTACAGTAGAATGTCATTTAAGATAAAAAATTATGAATATAGAAAATGTAGATAACAAACAATATAAATTAATTTTTTTTAAATTAATCAGTTGTGCTTATAAATTAAAGATTTTTTTACAAGTTTTTCGGAAATTTATTCGAAAGTATCCAATAATTATTAATATTTTTATTACATGCAATATTAAAATAGGTACAATTATAATTATAATGTTAAACCGGTTTAATAATAATATTTCGTGTTTAATAATATATCGTGTTTAATAATATTTGTTTAGAAGAGATAATCAAAACTCGCATCAATAAATCCAACGATCTCATGCTAACAATAAAAAAAAATAAAAATATGACGTTATAATCGTATAACACTTGAAGAAATCATCAATTGTCATAATACCACTTTTTCGCATCATCTGTCGTAACGTCTTGCGCTTCCGGCTCGGTGCAAGATTCTCTCTCATAGACGCTATTGATGTCGTGGAAGCATGAACTGGTCTCTTCGACAGCGTCTTTAAGATTAATCCGTTTCGCGGAAGTGCAAATGGTTCGCTCGTGCTCCCACTATCGAGGCTATGGATTTAATTCTGTGGTACCTTCGTCTTCCATGCCGGGATTTTCTCGTTCAAGGCCTAGCGCATGCTTAAGCGTCTTCTCTTTGATTTTTCTCGGTAATACGATAATGCTAATAATCTTGGCTTTACTGCATTTAATGACAACAAGAAAAGGTTAGGCTAAAAAATTTCGAATAATTAAAATTCCTCAGATATAAGTGAGATGGAAAAAATATGTGAAGAGAAAGATATAACGGAATTTAATAAAACATCTGAAAAATAGGGAATAAAAAATTATAAATACATATTTATTTATTTTTTATAAATTATTTTCGTTGATGGTTATATATTTAGAGGATTTTATTTCAGAAATTTCTTAAAAATATACTTTATCTCTGTTATATTTACTTGAATATTTTCCTGAGAAGACAAATAAATAAAATATTTGATATAAATAATTTTTTCGCAAACTGAGAGTGATGTTGGAAATATACATACATTTTCAATTATTAATTTAAGATGATAAATTGTTAAATATGTTAATTAAAAAATTTATAATCACTTATATCATAAAATAAAATTTTTTTTAGTAAAAAAGTAGGGAAATATGTTTTCGTCCTTTGATCTCCAAAATATTTATAAGTTTTAATTTTTATACTTTTCTCATGAATTGAAGTGAAAGTTGATAAAGATTTTCTGTGTAAGATTATTCTTCCCGTCATCCTACCACGATGTTCTCAGATGGTACGTTTACTAACGCAGATTTATGCAGCTTCCTTCGAGATATCCGTCTGGGCGATTTAGTCGATAAGTTGCGAGAAGCTCGGCTTTACATTACGAGCTTAAATCGCGTAAGAGCGGCGCGATCGCTCGCCACGCCGGTTAGCGATAATCTCCTTTAGATTAAATCCGTCGATGGAAGCGTGAATGGTCGTCTCGCGTTCCTCTTTTGGAGAGGATTCTTCTTATCGCGGTAGACACTCTGCTTTCACATCTCGAAGACCTTGAATGGTTGTCTCGCATCTCTCTTCGTGATACTGTGTTATCGTCACGTCAATCGATCGGTGCGTGAATGATTGTACATACATGGATGTACATTCCTGGATAGTCTCTCGCGTCTTCAAATCCCAGCTGCAAGTGTTTTTGACTCACGACGTTCAGACTGAGTAATGAGCCAAGGCCAATGACGTTGGAAAACTGACTCTCGCATCGATATTTCCATTTGCCTTTCGTTCCTCTCATTTGTCGCATAGAGGATAAATATTTTTTGCGCATTAGCTATACATCTCGTGAAGCGCGTTCGATAACGATGTGTGTCGCGAATAGATATTTATGAAATTCCTTATTTTATACGCGCGTTCAAAGTAGATTTTTCGCGACGTCGAAGCTATAAAAGAAATAATCGATATTCCTGTCTCCGGATTAAAATCCATTCCATATAAACGATCGCGGACGCCGCTGCCAAAGCTCGTTTTACATAATGAAATTCCAAACCTGCTTTCGACAGCTCTTCGTTCTTCAGGATCGACTGTATCTGTAAGCGCGATACCGAAGTCGTTTTTTTTTTTTTTCGTTTTAATAGCATTCATTTCTTGGACAAGTTAAAATCGTGTAGAAAGAAATAAATGAATGCCATAGAAAATAATATAAAAATGTCAAATTAAAAGAATATGAAAACAGAAGAATTTGTTATCTCGAGATAAATTTGTACATTTGTAATTTAAAATGTTCACAATTAAGTTCCTATAATAGTATAAACAAAAAACGTAACCAATTACGACATAATTCGTGTATTTTATAAGATAACAATTTATTCTTTATTTTTCCCTTTTTTAAATATTATAAAAGTAAGAGAGACTAAAAGAAACTTCTTGTCAAGTATAAAAAACAATCTGCATAATGCATGCATGTCATCGAGAAAATTACATTATCAATATCCCAATTATTTTATCCATCAACATCAGTTTTGCATAATAAAATTCAAGAATAGTTTTTGACAATTTTTTTCGTTTCTTCAGTATTCGGCTCGTTGTGGTTGACAGATCCGGCGTTCGCGAGAGCCGCAAAGGGCGAAAAGAACTGTCGAAAGAAACGTGACACGCTCGTATTTTTCATGCGAGAGGGACGCTGAAAAGCGGGTAATTACGATTGCGATTCGGAGCCGAGAGCATATCCCGGTATAAAAGGCTGCAAGAGAAACTCCTCATTACGCTGTGCGTTCGGCGTGTTCAGGACCGTTTTAAAAAATCCTTACAATTAGAGACACTATATACCTAGTGTATGTATATTTTACTTATATATCATTTTCATTCTACAACAAACGATTCAAAATAGAACTTTCATAAATTCGCATAAAACATCTACGTGATTTAGAAAAAAAGTTTATATTTCTCCCGTTAGAAAATATAACTTTGGTGCACTTTTGCAAAAAGCGCCGTCGAAAAGTACAAATGTACAAGAAGGAGAAATTAACTGGGGTTTTCAAAAACGAAAAGAACGCGGTTGTGCGACCCCACATCCAGATTATCACGATGTAAAGAGTTGAGGCTAAGGAAACCGGGAGAGAAAGAGGGAGAGAGAGAGAGAAAAAGGCGAAGCTGGCACGTCTCGAAAAGGCATTCATAAATTCGACTTACCAAGCCAGTCTTCCAAAAGAAAGAACATACACGTATTTATATTCCTATACCTACATGAAATTGTTAAGGCGCCTTAAGCCGATTATCGAAAAGGGCCAAACTGACCTTGCGAGGCTTCCTCTCCACCTCTTTACTCGTCCTGTTGCACCCCATTCACTCTCGACCAGTGTAGAATAAATAAAGTAATGCTTCGTTAAACGCAATATATAAGAGCAATCATCGCGTCGCAATCGCGATAGTTTTTCATTCTCGAACCAGAGTTTTTTATTTTTTTTTCTCGATCTCTGCATCAACCAGAGATTTTATAAAGAGCGAGTTATTATTTAATGTTTATAAATAATTTTTAAAAAATCAATTTCATTAATATCAGCACATTTAGTAAAAATACTAATGCAATATAAATTGAAGCTTTATGTATTAAATCAAAATCTAACTACATGATAACTGCGCAATTTTAATATAACTTGTAAGAATTTATTTTCGAAGTCGAAATTCTCTAAAGATATTCACATATATATACAGTATTTTTCGAGTTTTGATTATAAATTACGTTATTTAGTATTTATTCACCGAGATAATCGGCTTATCTATTATTACTGACTATATGAATACTATGAACGAAAACACACATAAATCAACAGATTTAATCAAGCGATCACTATCGAGCAGTATAAAAAAATGTCAACTCGAGAAACAAAGAGTTATCGAGAAAATAATCTCCAATATAAATAACTGTTGGATTTAATTCGATAGACGTAATCCGATTAACGCGAGACTTCTTCCTCATTCCGGAAAGCTCTACCGCGATGCGACATCATGTGCCTTTCGACTTCGAGAAGTTCGTATCTCGTAGTCAGTTAAAGCAGATTCGGAGATGGGTGGCCAGATAAGGATCTTTATGGACAGCGGACGTCCTCTTACAGGTGGCATAAATCCCGCGCGACTAATTAGAATTTTATAATGGAACGAAAATGGGTATCAGATTACACGGTCGGCGCGCTGTCTGGGGTTCGTAATTACAAAATGCCGACGCATGCGCCGAATTTACATTTTTGTACTCTGCCTGAGATGGGATCACGATGAGACTAAGACGAGATAACATACTAACATATCTGAGAAATAAGAATGAAAAAAAAGAAACAATTAAAAAATGTCAACTGACATAAATAAAATTCTAAAATTATATTTTAATTATAACAGCGAGGGCTTTAAAATAAAATAATTTGACAGAAATACATGTATAATATAGTTAATACCTCTTTAATCCGGCATTTATATACTTTTTACTTTTAATATAAAAATATTGTTTCATCATTTAATGAAATTACGCGCAAATGGGAGAAATCAAAAACGTAAAAATTATTCTATCATCCCATCGAGGAGGACACGACATTTCGCGCGAGATACTTCGGGTGACAAACATCTCTGTACACCGCAGAATTACGCCCATGTAAATTGAGAGCGGTGCGGAAATTAAAGTAAACACAAATAGTGAAGATTCAAGAGCGCTCGAATTCGTGCCAACAGTTTCGTTTCTTCCTCACGATAAGCCGAGTTCCGCTTCCACGCAATTATTCCGTCGACATCCGTTTAACCGTTGTAATTTATTATGCGTTTCCGGTAGGCTGGCCAAGTCGAAATATAGAGCATTATAAAATTACATGATGTAATCTACGCGAATCTTAATGCTATTGTTGGAAGCTATGAACAAGGTGTGAACATCTTTTCGAAAAAAAAGGATATTAGAGATAGAGAGCCATATACATTTTTGTATTTGTTATTTTTATGTAAAAACGCGCGTATTTTATTGAAAGCATGTCAGACTTATTTTATTGGGTTTATGGTTTAAAATATTATTAAACGTGGAATATATTAAACGTGGAAAAAATATTCCTATATTATTATTAAACTTACAAAAGAAACTAAAGCAAGATATGGATAATATAAAATTAAATATAAAATATGTAAATTATTAATCGCCAATATACCGCAATAATCGCTAATAGACTGAAGTAGATTTTCAATTTTATTTAAAAAAAAATGTTCACGTAGCTTTAGTTGAAAAATAGGTTTTATAAAACCGCGTTGGGAGACACAGCTGTTTCTGTGGATTCCGATATAATGGATTTCAATGTGTCATTTTTACTGTATTAAATTTATAAAAATGGAGAAGTGCCATCACTCGACCTATCGATAATCTATAAGCCTCCTGACACGCTTTCATCTGCGTTTAACGTTCGTTTTACGAAAAATTGAACAGAGGAGATGAAGGATTGAATTGACGCGCTGACACGACGCGTATTAAAAGTCGGGCAGTAAATAATACACACTATATATATGTAATTCTACGAATAAAATACAAAATTGAATTGAAAAACTTCATTATAAGTCCGTGAGTGAATTTTAAATAAAATAAAACTTTTCTCGCTACGCGCCGCGAGTTCATCGACGTTTCGCGACGATCAGCAATTTACTCTGTCGAATTATTCCGCCTGGCTTTTTGTGCTATTTGCATAAGCAAATTCCCGTTTCCTTCGTTTGCGTAGACGTTCGCGGATGATAAGCGGGTCTTTATCAAAACCCGACGATCATCCAGCGTTTGTTCGTGATCCCGTGGAGGCTGCGATTCGGAGGCCAAATTTGCATGTCGAAATTCGCCCACTTGTTTCTTGTCGCAGCGGGTAGCTCATGGGCCGTTTGATGGTCACTTTCAGCCCACATCCTTCCATGGTTTTGCAGGTACCAGCCACTCTTCCCGTTTCGACAAACTGCCGTGCATCACGGGCATCCGGCCCCAGATATACGGTGTCCCGCTGATACGTGCCGAAAATAATGAAAAGGAGGAAGAGATCGCTTCAATCTTCGCGAACAAAATGTTTTTTAATAGCATAAGCGTTCAATTAAATCGAGAAACGATTAATACGCTATTAAAATGATAATGAAGAACGTAATACTATGACGCAAGTTAAAAATCATAGAGAAAGGTTTGAATCGAGTCATTTAAATTCGACATAAATTTATTCTAAAGTAGCAATCTTTCTTGATTTTTTAAAATTTATATTACAGTTTTTATGGCGGATCTTTCTTAAAAAAATATTTTTAAGAAGATCTCTTCCATAAAAAAGAAAAATAAAAAACATAAAATCCTATACTGATTAAGAGTGTAACTCATTCTAAACTTACAAGATTATTTATTGAGAAACGAATAAATGCATTGAATAAGCAATGAACATTAAACCGTAAATCGCGAGCGATCAATTAAATTGAAAACGACGAGATCGGTACGCGGGGCATATGGATGCCGGGCAATTTATTAATCGGATTATCAGGCTGATTTCCCTCGAGTAAACCTCCCCCAGCTCGGCTGGCGGGGTTGCACGACGATAAAGTCAATCGAAGCCCGAACGGTTCCCCTATCTCGTGTCCCGTTTCATCCATACGTTTATGTCCAAGTTTCTTGGCGTTTCTTTCCCTTGCCATCTTTTTTATCTCAAATAAAGGGAAGAGAGAAGGGAGAAAATCGAAAGATCCTTGGCGAGTCTTTGATCGCGAGAGAGCCGGATAGATTGACGGGATCGAGAGAACGTGCGCGGGTCAAAGCACTAGAAGTGAATCGAGACTTTTTTTTCCACTCACACCTCCGGAGATCAAAGCTGGCCGCATCACGGTGGCTCTTGATGCGCGGCGCCGCCACAAAGCGTTTATTCCCACCTTTCGGTGTGTGTCTGTGGACGTGACTCGTTTCGGATTTATCGCCGAGAGGATAAGGAAAGGCCGAGGAACGAACGAGTACTAGAGATGAAATTAGGAGCGGAAGGTCGTTCGCGCGAATGGAACGCGTGGGGGAGAACAGAGAGAGATCTTATCATCGTCATGATATAAATTTCCGCGGATTCTCTCTCTTTGCCGTCTCTACAAGTCTCGCGATAACGCCCGTGGCTCTTCTTTTTTGCCCGGTAGAGTTCAACTATCGCTCGCGCTATTTTCCCGCCAATTTTAGGCGGGATTCTAATCTCATTGTCAGTGGAGAAATTAGAAGATATGTATACATATATGTATTTTCGATACATCTCTCGAATGAAAGTTTTATTGAAATGTACATGTATGTGAATATTTTGAATTTTAAACCCTACGTGTTTTTATTTTTTAAAAATCCGTATTATTTAAATATATTTGACATACAGAAACATTACTAGAATTTTTAAAAATATTCCTTTTTACTAAATAAAAAAAGCTTTGAAATATATTTATGAACAAAAACCATGTGCGTTACATCTCATCAGATATTCAATACATATTCTTTTATAATTTTATGACAAATAATTTTTATTACATTAAGAAGATCGAAAATAATATAAAAATAATATAAATCTATTTTATACGTCAGAAGAAATGTCAATTCGATAATGAACAAAGTTAGATCGATATCCCGAGACATCAATCTTTCACGGAAGAAAAGTCTGATTTAAATCGGCACGCGCAGTCCTCTTAGCGTCACTTCATTAAGACCTCATCCTCGAAAGTCGATTTAGTCGGATAGACGGCGAATTAATTCTATTATAAAATTCCGAGCGTCTGATGCTCGCGCGCGTGGAAAAGAAAGGAAAAGGAAAAAGAAATTGCCAATATGTGAAATTTGCCGCCGTAACGTAAAGTCAATTCGATTTCCGACTCGCCTTTGCGACTCGGGAAAAGGCATTTGCTCTCGATTCGCTTAAACCTTGCGGGGACACGATCGGCGGTGAAGGGATATCTTATTTCGCTCATCGTCTCTCGGGAATCGCACTTCAGACCGGTGGATGGAATTATCCACCGTTCTCGCGGATAAACTTTTTTCCAATCGATGTAGCCGCGCACTGCCATATCCTGGAGGATTCACGGCTCATTTGGCAGTCGAGTTTCGCGAAAATTTCCCGTGACGGCCGTCCGTAGATCGGTTATTGAATAAAGCAATCACCATACGACCCTATGGAATCGCCCGTTATTCGCTGGTCGCCTTCATAAATGAATGATCGAGCGATATCGGCTCGCACGATAGGGAGAGACGATGGAAAAATAATCTACCGCCCTTTGACACTTGGAATGCGAGCGGGCACGCTCGTGAATGAGTTTGTTGGGATTGAATGAGGCTATTAAGGATATATGTAGGATGTTCTAGACCTACGGAAAATAATATTGGGAATAGATTTCTGCGAAGAGATTTTTTTAAACCTATTTATAATTACTGATATCAAATAAATGTATAAGTGAGATGAGTTGAATAAAATATCTAATTTGTAATGGACTGTATTTATAGTCACGTTACACTCTAAATGTATTAATCAATAATTTCTCGCAATTTTTATTTTGATAATCGCTCAATAATTATGTATCAGTACCATTTAATGTTTTACATCATTAATGATATTTTATTGGTCATAATCGATATACCAACGACATTGTACGTGAAATTATCAAGACCAACTACTTTGTTTTAAATAGATTTGATGCTTTTGAGTGCTCGACAACTTTCAAACAGTAAAATAAAATTTGTCATCTTTTAGACCGGTAGTATATAAAATTAGATAAACATGCAAATACACAATTTTACTTTCTCCGAAATTTTATCTCTACATTTTACTCGCCATAGAAATTCTTTCAGAGTATTCACAGCTGAAAAAGAATATGAAGTATATTCATCATATTTCGCGATAATCAGACCTTTCCCTATCCATCCGGCCATCCCTATCGCGCCGCGAGAAGGTCCCACTCGAGACACGCGAGTGGAGCGACTGATGTATTCGCGTCACGGCGAAAAGCTCCGTCGACGTTGTGCCCCGCTTTTTTTTTCCTTTCCACCCCCGTAATCAGGCAGCTCGCGAAAGAAATTCGCATTCATAACTCAAACCGGTCCTCATCCCGCTCTTGTCCCGCCGATCCTTCCTTCCGCAGACGACACGTGCGCGTCAGCAAATTGTTATCCCTTCGTGTACACAAGGTTGATTGAACCGCCGACATGAGGAAGAGGCTCTTTCTCTCGCGATCCCTTGGTGTACGTGCCGCGGCATCGCGTAGGTCGAACCGAAACTTGGCGCGAACGCGTCCGGAATCTGTGACAGTGTGTATCTTGGTCGTGAGAAAGATTGATGAATTCGGCGATGATTAGTTCCTTTCGACGGCCCTGCGCTTGGTATATAGTATATGTAATAATAAAATATATATTTTCCGGTCGAGGTTATTAATCCTCACTGGAGAGAGGCCTGCGCTAGACGTAATAACAAAAAGAAGCAAAGTTTATTCAGTCGGTTATCAATCTTTGACCGAAGAAAGTCACTTGAGTCAAAACTAGTTCACACTACGGAGAGAGAATACTATGAAAATATTATCTATTTTTTAGATACTGTGTAGGGTGTTTCAGAACTGATGGAAAAGTTTTTAATGTCATATTCCTATCATTTGGAGACGATTTTTCCTTGGTGAAAATGTTGAGGGAGGTCATCATGTTCCCAATTTTTGCTATTAGAACTTATACATTAAAATTCTGTTAAAGCAAACTCTACCTAAAATTAACTGAAGAATGTAGTTCTGTTAATATTTTATTTCCACAAAGCTTAGTTACTAAAAAAAACCTTTATTTTCAACAACTTATAATTCGAAAATTATTGATGTCTCGACATTTTCGCTGAGGAAAAATCGTCTCCGAATGATACCAGGAATCTGCCATTACAAACTGATCCGCCAGTTCTGTACAGCATGAACAAGCTGCTCTTATCATATAATGGCTCGTACCGTTTTAAACGCATTCTCATTTAGAAGGATTTTATCTTGTGCGATATAATACGCTAGAGAACGCACGCGCGCGAGTGTATGATCGGGCCATCGGGCGGGAATTCACGGCGATGAAGCGGTTCTTCCGTAACAATATATACCAGAATTTTCCCGACAAAACGGACCACCGGCGACGAGGGTGTAGAATAGAAGCCGGACACGCGGAGAGCCTCGTAAAACGACGACGGTGCTGTAAACTCTGGATGTGGTGCGCGTAATGTGGTGTCGGGTCGTGAAGTCTGGCGAGATAAAGCGCTCGTAAAAGATGGACGGCGGGAGTGTTCCCTGGTCTAGTTTAAATGCCACGTATGCATGTACACATACACCTGTACATACGGGATCATAATACACCGCGTCCTTAGAGACTGGTCTATCTCAAAGCCGTGAACGCTCGTAACGTTAATGAGATTCGTTCGCGGCGGCGGCTCGCAACCCCGTCGATTTATCCAGTTTCATCGAAATCGTTTATTTTAAGCCGAGAAGTGTCTTTAAAGTTCCGCGAGACTTATGACCGCGATGAATCTGAAAATTCTTGAACCACGAGACTATCCGATGAAAGAATAGCGAAGAATAGACGCGAAAAATTTATCATAATGTCTGTTTTGAGATTCAACTGTGAAGGGATTCGAGAGAGAAAACCATTGCAATTTATCATAGGCGATATCATATGGGTTTTTCGTGAAAAATGAAATGTGAGTTTGATAATAAATATTACTATAATAGTATTTTTTGTGAACGATAAATTTTTAACAGTCGACTTTCCAGATTTTAGAGTCGCAATAATACAGTTCAGAGCCAGGTAAATTGAGTGCAGTGAATTGAGAAATGCTCCGTAAGACAAAAAAAAACATTGCGATATCATGATCACCGTTGACTATGCGAAAGAGAAGGTGTTTCGCAAAAGTTTCGCGTCTGCTATCTTCGATAAGACAAAGTCAACTCACAAATCCTCGCGAAACGTCTGGCGGGGATAAACTGCTTGGGTAGTATTTCGAACTTTCTGCTCTCGAACGAAACCTATCTAAAACTCGTGATATAAAACGCGTGAATTCGCCGCGAATTTTCCATTGTTTTTGCGCGTGTCTTGTAAACGTGTAAGTGTACTTTGAAACTAAACTTCGATCTTTCTTTCTCAGCTTTGTGAGAAAAATTTGAAATAGAACGAATTCTTATGGGACGCACAAGAAGAACAATATATATTTCATAATTGGCCGATATTTTTACTTTTCGATATAAAAGAAATGTATCTTGAAGTATTAAATTTTTCATAAGCTATATTAAAGATTTTATTCCTCTCATAATAGTTCTATGTTCACATACAGAAAAAAAGTTTGAAACCTGTGTAAAATAAATGGTATAGAACAAATGATTATATACAGCTGTTAAACGCAACGACAGATTGCTATCAAACTTTAATTAGTTTTGTAAAAATTAATTTTTTTAGAAATTAATAATATAATTTTTTTCAGGCCTCCTTTTCTCATTTCTATCGATCTCACTGACATATTTTTTCTTCTAATTTCAGATCCACCCGCTGAGGTTCTTTTACACGGGGATGTAAATACTCGAGCAGAGTCGTCCCTCGTGAGAGTCTTCGAGCGGTCAGCTGCGTGTGTGCTACATAATGTAAGTCCTTTTATTTGCTCTACCTTATACAAAACTTTCGGTTTACCGGAGACATCATCGTCGCCCACGTATGACAGGCTGATGGACGCCTGGACGGCGGTCAGTTGGAGAGGTCCTCGAATATTTCCGTAGTAGCTCGTTTCCCCGTTAAACACTCCTTTTAAAAAGCCATGTCAGAATTATGGTGGCGCCGTGTTTCCCCAGTATTTTCCTTCTCCGCGAAGATTCGGAATTCTTGAATATTTCATACCACGATAAGATCGTTATTCGAATGAACTGCTTGGAAATATCGTGCATCTCTCCAAGAAAAATGTTCCATCTCTTTCCAAATCAATTTAATTATACCTTCCCGACTTGAGAAATTTGTCTCCTATTTCCGATTATAATTTTCAATCTATTTTAATATTTTGAAAGAGATCATTTTCTTTTCAAACTATTATATTTAATTACTAGTTTTGTGTATAGTCTTTCTTTTCAATTTTGAAATGAAAAAATTATTCGTTTACTAATATACATATATATTAAACCTATGAAAATTCTGTAAAACCACGAACGTGAGAAAACTGAGATTGGAAATAGGAGCAAAATTTCCATTCGAATTAATTCACCTATTCCTCAAGGAGAGAATTGTGTTCAATCGTATCAAATGTATGCATATATATGCAAAGAGGTTGAACCGTTGAACTTTAGCATACAAACTCTCGCGGAACATCTCATTATCAGCCCCCATATCAAAGAGTTCGAGCGCGGATAATTCCGCGTTGTTGTCCGCATTTCTCTCTTGCTAGTAGAACGTTGGTCGGCGGCGAAATTCCTCTTCTCTCTCGACTTTTCGAGTGTCGTCGAGAGCGGAGATGACCCCCGCGAGATACACGCCGGGGCTTCGAAAGGGATGGAGTAAGGGAACAGGTTCTCCGGTTCAGCTCGTCGGAGCACGGTGCGTGAAACGCGCGAATGGGATGCCCACCTGTGGCCGCGATGTGCAGGGAACGTCGTCGACGACGACGAGCCCGGGTCGGACTTATGTAAACAGGCTTGCGTGAGGAGAACCCGCTGGCTGCAGCGTGGTTGCGCGATACGCCGATTACATTTTCGCATACACGCGTACGTAGGTATATACAGGGTGTCCGGTAACCAACGATCACAAACGGATTCTTTGGTCAATTTGGGAACGATTTTTCCTCAGCGAAAATGTCGAAAAAGGTCATCATTTTTTACAACTTTCCAATATTTGTCATTATGTATCTTTATAACTAAGCCTCAAATTAAAATTTTATTATAGTAAACTTTACCTGAAATTAATTGAAGAATGTAATTATGTTAGACTTTTAACTCCAAAACGTTTAGTTTTCAAAAAAAACCCATTTTTTTCAATCGCTTATAACTCGAAAATCGTCTCCAAATTGGCCAGAGAATCCGCCCTTAATCATTGGTCCGTTAGTTACCGGACACCCTGTATACGTGAACGAGAGTGTATTCCTCGTATTCCCGCGTATATTGTGTACACGGCTCCTCGTTATGCCTAAATGTAGGACCGGTTGTACGACTCTTCATTCTACATGTGATGTTACGGAGTAATATTAATATTACTCCGAAACATCAGGATATTCGCAATTTGCACAACGCAATAATATTTCGGATTAACTGTGTATTCCCACGTAGAATTCCCACGTCCTGTTTGAATTTGAACGGATACGTTCGATATGTTGACTCGGCGTGTGCGAGCAATTATTTCTTATTCCTAAGACTTCGTTATAATCACAATTCGCGTATCACGTTAAAATGACGTAAGCTTATTTGATCTACAACGTAGAGGTAGACGGATGTCAAATATAAATTAACTAGTCCTTTGAGAAGAGAGAGTTTACATTATATAATTGAAATGAATTTTTAAAATCGCACATACAGATTAAGACAGCAAAGTCCTTCGAATGTTATTTAATTTACAATTTTTTAATTCATTTTAATATTAATGCCGGGAAGATATATTTTACGAAAAGTAATTACTATACATAGCTATTAGAAATCCTACAAATGTCGCGTCCTACAAATCCTGTGAATATTTCGCGCGATTACTTTTTCGCGGAATGTGCAAGTATTATTATTCCCCGATATTTAATTCAACCGTATCCCGTACAAAGCCCTCACCAGTGACTCGTGCTATAACAAGATCTCGCTCTCATCCGCTGTATCGGCAAACTGCATTAACGAACTTTGTCTCGGCAAGCGAGTCGCGGGATTTGAAGAGACTCGCGCATCCAAATTAACGATAAATTTCCCTCGGTGTATATGCACACATCTCATTATGCGAACACGTGCGTGCTATTTGGATCCGCGAATGTACACCCCGGGTCCGCTTTAACCCGCCCGTTTCCGACCGACTTGATACCGTAAGCGTAAGCAGCGGAGCGCGAGAGCGCGTGTTTGTGCAAAGTTGCCCCGGGGCGAACTCTGTTCGTGATAATTCTCGACGGATACATATCCCCCCAACCGGGAGGATCCTCCCAACGACCAGCTCTCTCGCACAAGAGACATATTTCGAGGCAACGAGAGCTCTTGTTCCCGCGGGTATGGAGAACGCGACCTCTTTTCTTCTCGCGTACCGTCGCGGTGATAAAATAAAAATCGATGACAAAGATACGAGAATTTATTTTACACATCCCGCGCTCGTAAAAAAAAAATCCTCGATAAAAAATGCCCACGATCACGCGGGGAAATATTCAATTAATACGATGAGTTGAGAATGATGGGCGATCGACGGTCGTAATTCTCGCGTTCAAGAGTTATTCCCGACGTTAATGCAAAATAAAAGTCGTTACGCTCGCAATTTATCGTCAAATCCGTATCTTAATCGCGCACGTGTTCTTCATAATCGATAGAATCAAATCGCGCGAATTTTATTTCTCCACCACGCGCTCGCTTCGCGCGAATGTGAAAGGATTTCTGAAGAATATATCGCGTTCGATTCGCGTCACGTCGCGAGATTCTCATGACGATTCGTTCGGAAAATTAATCGGCAACGATTCCCGCGCGATTAGCCTAATCGCGTAATTATATGCACATATACGAATAAATTTCTGACAAGCTACTCCACGATGCGCACAAAGGTTGGACGATGATGAGGAGGAGATCACGAAATGACGCAAGCTCGGGGAGACGGTTTCGCCTAAGGCTGCCGTTTATGCTTGACATTTATCGGGAACGACATTTCTCTATATACGATATGGTCTTTCACGCCGCGCGTCGCTCAGCGTTCCTCGTTACTCAAATACCGTGTCGTGCGATCACAAATTGGCGATCTCGAGATAACGCGGTCGTTAACCGAGCATTGCGCGCAAATGCTCACGCGAGCGTGAGCCAACGCGGAGGACCGCAGGTGTATAAAAACAGCTATATACGGCGGAAAATCCGCTCGCATCCCCTTTTCGGCTTTTTTTCATCCCCTTCTTCTCTCTCTCTCGCCCCTCGAGTTATCCTTCGTCCGACGCTATCATCATTAACTCTCCCCTTATCGCCGTAGCGCAATTTCGCGAGCGATCGGTTAAACGTTTTTGCAACATCTCCGCGCGGAATTAAAGTTCGGTTGTTACGGTAACATAAATCGTACTTTTGTACATCGTCGATATCCAATTCCCTCGATATTCGATATCCATTAAAATTATGTTTTTTTTTTTTTTAATTTTATTGATCATTGGAGTACAACAAATTATAAGTATTATATCGATATAGGTATAGCCAATGTTTTTAGGGGAATGAAAATGTTGGTATTTTAATTTTTATCTTTCAACTTCGCCTCCTCGAAGAATATGATTTGTTACAGGGTATATAAGAAGTTACAGTCTCGTGAACTTTTATGTAAATGATGCCGTCTCTTTCGATTTTATTCAATTATATTCAGTAAAATGTCTGTGGCGTATAGATAATCCCACGTCATTCATTATACAAATACGACATTTTCATTTAATTTTATTAATAAAACACGCGTGGATATAAGCGCATGTTGCTTATAATGAACATACAGCATTGAAATGCTTGATTTTAAATTAGCATAAGATTAGCATAGTAATTATACAAAACTACATGGAGAAAATGAGCGCAGTATTTCATATTCTTGTTTCGACGATATAGAAACAGCTGATTATACTCGGCTTCGCGACTGAACGATTGTCCCTTTGTGTCGCGATTCTCGAAACTAGTTTCGCGGCGAAAAAAGGGCAATGTTTAAACAGGGAGGCTGCTGATGACGCGATTAGTATAATAATGTATTCGTTTGACGCGCGAGAAAATGAGTCATTGTGGACGAGCGTGAAATTAAGGCCAGCACGCGTCGGGACAATCGAACAATTGCAAGCTCGACGTCGGAGTCTGTACGGCTCCTCTGGTCAATGGCCCCAAAGGTTCTCTCTCGTGTGTGCAACGACCCTTTCACTCCTATGTAGATCCTTCCCAGATCATCGCATACTTCACGCGACCCTCTCGTGACTCGCGATCGATCGCGTTTTCTAGCAGACTTTCCAATTGTCGATGCAATGCGTTATGTTAGTTACGCAGCAGAATCGTACAAAAAAATTACCAAATTTAGTAACCATTCTGTTTTTTAATAATAATTATCAAACTAAAATGTTTATACTAATTTAAAAATCAGGATAAGTATTCTGATTTATGATACAATAAAATATTAAATAAAAATTTGAAATTTGGAAAGAAAATTATTCCATTTATTCTCATTTTATATTAATTAAGATGCTCGCGTTCCATTCTTTCAAATATAAAATTGAATGTTTCGGCAACTATATAATTTTGTACAATAAAAAAACATTTTTTTTTAATAATAATTATCAAACTAAAATGTGTATACTAATTTAAAAATCAGGATAAGTATTCTGATTTATAACACAATTAAATATTAAATAAAAATTTGAAATTTGGAAAGAAAATTATTCCATTTATTCTCATTTTATATTAATTAAGATGCTTGCGTTCCATTCTTTCAAATATAAAATTGAATGTTTCGGCAACTATATAATTTTGTACAATAAAAAAACATTTTTTTTAATAATAATTATCAAACTAAAATGTTTATACTAATTTAAAAATCGGGATAAGTATTCTGATTTATAATACAATTAAATATTAAATAAAAATTTGAAATTTGGAAAGAAAATTATTCCATTTATTCTCATTTTATATTAATTAAGATGCTCGCGTTCCATTCTTTCAAATATAAAATTGAATGTTTCGGCAACTATATAATTTTGTACAATAAAAAAACATTTTACGAAACTGTTCTGCACATTTCTTAAAGAACTTGATATTCCAGAGGTATATGTCAATCTGACTACATCGTAAAGAATAGAAAATAGGGAATCTCGGCAGAAAATGTCGGCGACACGACGACGTGCCTCCGGCATCGGAATATGCGAATTCACCACAGTCGATCACGCAAGGTAACTTTTCATTCCTCGCGCGTCGTGCTCTCGTTTTATATATATATATATATACACGATGTCGATATATTTCGCAGATAACACACGAGCCGTCTATATATTGCGGCCGATATTGCGGAAAGGTGGTGGTACGCGACCAAGTTGGCAGTATGGAAAAATTATTCCGAGCCTGTTCTCTCTCTTCTCCGACGAAATCGAATTGCGCGGCGCGTCTCGGCCGCGACTTGCGGGACTTTTCCGCAACGCGCTCGCCAAAAAGTTGCGTCGCGGGCTGGAATCGCAAATTCGATATTCCCGACGGGGTAGCGAGCACATGCCGACGTACGGTTTAGCTACGTGCGCCACGTGAAAATCGTCAGCGGAGTTGAAATTCTTCGGAGAAGGATGACGGACCGGAGAAATCACGTAGGAAATGGACCGGATAAAAGGTGAACGAATATTTAGGAACCTCCCGCCGTGCGTGATATGTCGAGATAATTGATCCCGGGAATGCTCGTCTGCTGTGTTTCTCTTCTATTTCTCAATTTTCCCCTTCGTGTATATTTAATAGTTAACGAAGACGTTACTGACATTCGAGAGTGACAAGCCCGTCCAATCTGTCACTTTCTGCGATTGCAAATCGTTTTCAGTCTAGTTAACCTTAGCAGGTTTTAGTGCTCGTATATAGGACACATATAGAGCGATTGAATTAACTTTCATAAATAAATTAATTTATACAAAAAATGCATATCTAATGCTTTATCTATAATACATATTTTTTTACATTAAGAATTCTTATTAAATTTATTAAGGGGAGCAAATTTTTTTAATTTGTTGAAAAATTCCCCTAAATGAAAAGATACCCTGTATTACGTTTACAAATTGATGTTATAATGCTCATACATAGGACACATCAGTTTAAGAGCGATTGAATTAATTTTCATAAATAAATTAATTTATATAAAAAATGCATATCTAATGCTTTATCTATAATGCACATTTTTTTTACATTAAAAATTTACTTATTAAATTTATTAAGGGAAGCAAATTTTTAATTTGTTGAGAAAGTCCCTTAATTGAAAAGATACTGTATTACGTTCGTAAATTGATGTTATGCATATTTGTATAAAAAGTGCTATCCACAGAAGTTACTTTGAAGAAGTTTGACCACGCGGCAGTTTATAGAGACTTGGTCTTAGATTACTGTTTAGTAATTCCGATAGCAAGGGATGAGAGAAATTATTGATGACCATGGTTTCGCATCTAAAAAGCCGATTCTCCATGTAATTTGTGTTCAAAGCTATTGCACTTTGTGAAAGTTTGGTCGCTAAGTTTAATACATAGTCTACAACACGTATATCAATTTGCCTATACACATATACATATATGCATGTACCGTATCGAAAGTAATGGACATTTTAATAGAATGTAGTATGGTTGGAAACAAATTTAGTTGTCGAATAAGTACACAAAGAAACTCTATCTTTTCTATTCTCATTTATATTGTACCTTTGAAGAAATCATGAGCATGCCGACGAAAAGCAAATAACTTGAATCTCTACAAACACGATGTAGAGAAATATTTTCATTAAAATTACAAATGTTAATCTCCCGATTCTTTAATTTAAAAATTGTAATAAGTTGACGGTGTATTTATCCACTTATTCTTTACTTCACTTTGATAAAGTCTTTGAGCGATGGCAGATTCTACTCAAATAGAATCTGTTTGCTTGAAACGCTGAAGAAAAACCTCGGGCTTTGGAAAAATCCTGTTTTTCCAAGCGACCCACTGTTTTCCTACGATAACTCGGAATATTTATTTTCAAGAAACTCGCCCGCGCGCGAACAAGACTTAATAAATAATCACATTTATCAAAGTGTTTCCCTTTTCTAAATATTTTATTTCAATTATTATTTATGAAAATAAGTCGTAATAATCTAAACAACAATACAATATTATTTAAATTAATAATTGAAAATTATTTTTCATTGAAAAATTGATTTATTTCCGGCGCTTTTATAATTACTTGCAATGTAGTCTTTATGAAGTTAAAATAAAAGTAAAAAAAAACAGTTACTTAATTGGCGACGGATCAGATAAGTAAACTATATCAAAAATCACGTAAAATGAAATAAAATAAAAGAGCCAGAGTCGGAGCAAAATACGCCCGGCGACATTTTTTCTGACAATTTAGCTTCGTTAAGTATCGGTGTCTGCAATCGCCCCGACTCCGATCGCGACGTCCCGTTATCAGTCCCGGGGCGAAGGCGAAACACGTATTCTCCATTCGATTCGAGAGATATATCGGCCGTAAGTACCTCCTGACGCGCGTTCGTTCCTCGGAAGAGGAGGCAGGACGAAGCCGTCGCGCCGGAGGCTAGGAAATCTTCTCGCGGGATTATCGCGCGCTCGAGGATTTGCCGATCTCTTCCTCCTTGTTTTCTTCCGCCTTGTTCGCTTTGCGATTCTGTCAGAGCGGAGCGAATATTCAATTTCAGAAATGATTCCTAGACTTTCCTCTCGCGGCAACATTTTATTACAATCCATTTCTTTCACGCGCCCCACACATCGAGCATTTGTCAATAAATCTCGATAGACGTAGCTGGTTTGGCAATTACAGTTCGGCCTCGATGATATACATAATTGGTGACGCGGGTATTAATCTTTGGATCATTTGAATATCGTTAAGATCAATTTATGTATATATAAGATTTTTTTTGTAGATGTATCAATATTACTTGTTGATTGAATCAGCATATTATATCTTTTTTATATATTTCAAAATAACTAATTAATTTTATTTTATTTTAATATTAAACAAATCTTCTTTGACAAATCTGAGTTGAGTTTCACTATTTCTGAGATATGTGATCGAGATTATTAAATAACTAAACCTAAAAAAAATTAAAATGTCGAATATGTAATTCGAATGATTTGTGATTTTTTTTTATATGAAAAAAAATGGCGCAAGAATCTTTATACATATTCCTGTATAATTTAGCATCTGAAAATCTCTTCGATATATTTTAGTATACGAGAGAAATCGATTCTGAATTAATACAGCTTAAAATCAAGATCGAGGTTTCTAGGTCAAACTGTAAATGTACTTGATCTCAGAGATTTGTTCGTAACTCGAAATTCACACCTCGTTTATTATAACTTGCTAAAAGCGTGCTCGTAACACTGCAGAGAGATATATAGGTAAGAGGCACTTAAATGATTTTCACACCTTAGAAAGCCGTTGAATTGCCTTCTTTTAGAGCTGATCGTGATATATTGATGATGACATATTTTTTAAAAAATTGAGCCTCTCCTCTCAGGCATATAAAATACATACGAAGAATATAGATCTGCGCATCGCTCTATACGATCTTTCAGAGTTTTATTATACAAGAGCTCTCA
This sequence comes from Nylanderia fulva, assembly GCF_048542155.1. Taxonomy (NCBI): domain Eukaryota; kingdom Metazoa; phylum Arthropoda; class Insecta; order Hymenoptera; family Formicidae; genus Nylanderia; species Nylanderia fulva. Next base: position 4,692,962 of record NW_028189835.1, on the reverse strand, counting down.
GAAGTGTACTCTTACGGACGCTTGACAAATGTAACTTCTCGAGGGATTAATTGTCAAGCGATACAGATCGAGTGCGCACAAGTGTCGTTTCGCTTCCAGCTAGATACTAGACTTTCGAGTAAAAAACCGATATCACGCTTCTTGTAATTATATACTTTCCCCACGTTTTGCGTCGAGTGTGTATATCTTTTCGCGATCGCATAATCAATTAATATCGCTGATCGTTCTTGCACCATAAGACATTTCAATCTTGTAATAGCAGCATTAGTTCGCGAGACATTTCCGGGAAGGAAAAGACATCAAGATATCATATTCGATTAGATTTGATGCGAGATTTTCGATCGATCGGTCGAGAAGTTCCAACATCGTGGAAATAAGAGAGGATTTTCGAATGAAGCGATCTATTCGGAATGCTAATTACTTCATTTTTCATCACTCGTGTTATTTTGCTTCGCTACTCATTAAGCAGCGATCGATCATCCCGTCGAGTCGACGTAAATACGACTCTCCAAAATATTCGGCGCCAAATTAACATTATCGTACGATCCTTATAAATTATCCCTGATCATTGTGTCGAAAGAATTGAAATCGCACTGTATTTTTTATCGCGCGATATATCATGAAACTTGTAGCGTATAATTTCATAGAAAATAAATTAAGAGTTTTAGGATCATTGAATAAAAAAAATTGCTTTTGAAAAATCAAGATGTCATATGTAGCATCTCGCTTTGTCCTCTGAAAATTTCCATAAGTTATTTTTATCACTTAAAAAATCTTAAAACTTTAAGAAAATCCTTATTTTTATCAAATTTAAAATCAAGATTATTTTAATACCATAACATCATTGATTGTATTGATTGACAAAACAACAAAAAAAAACCCGCTCTTGCTCGCCTCTTTACAATTTGAACAATTTGGCTTAAATGCAAATATCGCGAATGAAAATAAACGTTGAAGTAAACGCGTTTCCTGATAACCCGAAAATAACCTTGCAGCATAAGTTCCCGAAAAGCGAAGATTTGCAACATTATCGCGACCGGTTATTCGGATCGTTTTCACGGAGCGCCAGCAGGTTTCGACAGTCAATTAACCGCGAGGTGCAAGAAGCGGCGCCTAATCTCTCGCGCTCGGCCAATTTCGCGCCACATCGCTAATTAACGCCGTGAACGCGACGACAAAATATATACGCCCAGGCGGATTCTCAGAGCGACGATAAGAACCCATATAAATTATCGCGGCGGCCCATTACCTACTCTCCGGCCGGCGCGTCCCGGACGGCCGATTAATAATCGAATTTATTGGAAGCTGCCAATTGATATATCGGATTAGCCCCTCATTTGTCCACGTTTACGAGCGAATTCGCTCGTATAATAGCGGGTTTTATGAACGGTCGGCCAGCAGGTGGTAGAGCCCGAGGGACAGCTGCACCCACACGAAATCACCGGCACCATTTCTGCTTCTCTTCCTTCTCCTTCTTTCAGCTTTTCTCGAGATAATCGCGTTAATTGTGTCGTCGCGACGCCTCGGAATGTTTTCCGTTTAGTCTTACTTATAGGCCTCCCTATGGTATTTCAGAATCCCGACATCTGGATATCGTCACGCGTCCTCCTCTTTATACAAAACACGAGACGTATGCGCGTAGTCCCGAGCTCGTAAACGTTCCGAGCGGAATATATCGAGCGATTTTTAAACACGAGAGGCGGCGTAAGCGAGAGCTAACGTTTCCGCTTTTACGATTTTAATTTATCGACTTGAGATTCTCCAGATTAAACCGCGACGATTTCGCAGTTTCGCGATGACGTGCGAAATATTTTTGAAGGCAAAACTCTGGCGCAAATTTTATTTACATACTATGTAAGGGCTAATACACGATGCATTCATATTGAAATTCTTTATTATTTTTTCTACGTGAAAAATAATTCTATATATAAAAATTTATTTTTTATTATTTTTACATAAAAATATTTTTGCTGTAATAATATGATATGCATACATACTTGTATATTGATATTTTTGTTTAATATACTGTTGCAATAATAAATTTAACTTTCAATATTCGAGCTGCACTTTAAAATCGTAATACGATGAGAATTATGTGATAACTGTCGTGATAACAATTTCAACACATCATTAAAAGAGGTCGGCTTTCTCCTGTGCGAGTGTACCTTCCAAGTATACCATCAACCTTCCAAGTATAATAAAAAATAAAAGAGGCGGGATGTATAAAGAATCTTAGGTGCAATTTGTATTGATTCAATTGCGAGTACAAAATTTGATTTTTTCACGCTTTTAGTTGCGATATTAATTTACTAATAGCAATAAAAAAATGTGTAATTGTACAAAATATTATAATTTTATTCTCCCTAAAGAGATATAAATATGATACAATTCATATATATTGGCGTTTCTAGTGAAAGAAAATTCCAAGTTATGCTTAAATATTGTTTATCTACATATTCGATTCTTTTTTTATTTCCTCAGATTATATGAAAATATCTATACACATTCGAAGAGCTGATTCTGAAGGATTTTGTAAACTTGGTGTCACATATACATCTATATTTAATATTATAATATTAAATCCAGATGTTATATTTAGAAAATATTTGACAAAGATTGACAACCCATAGTAACAAGTAATTGCAGCCATTGCTTTTATGTAAAGAAATAAAAATGTTCAACTATACACGAGATGATACTTCGCGTGAGGTCGCCATAAAAAAATATGTACAAGTTTATACGAGAATTCGCTCAGGGGTTGACTGGAAAATATCCCCAGATCCTTGCCCCATTTTCCTCCAACGGGATTCGCGTCGTGAATTTATAGGCGACGAGAGAGCGAGATGCAACGCGAGCTGCATGTGCGTCGCTTATTCGCGCGCAGAAACGCGTGTCGGCATTAAATCACCGTCGAATCTAAACACACACAATACGTGTGCCAGGACGCGGTCTTGCACGCATCGCTTAAATCTCCTTAACGCATCACACGTTTACGGCGCCTGCATGCAGAGACACAGCCCGCCCGAGCCCTGCTGCAGTCGACTGCAATCTGGCGCGGAAAAGTGCACGGCGCGCCGGATTCTGCAAACAAATAGCGGACGAAAATATTTATCGCTCGCGCGCCATCCCTTATTCGGTATCCACGGGGAATCCCGGCCTACAGAAGGGTCTCTTCATCGATCATATTTAATTGAAACCCAACACTCATCCCTCAAATGTCTCTCAATAAATCTAGATTCATCGTCCAACTTTGTTTTCACGGGAAGAGTATAAGATTATTCCTTAGTAAAACGCGATACTGAGAGAAACGTGAAACGAAGGGAAAACAGACTGTTTGAGCGAGACACTAGGAGGAATTTGATTGGAGATATTTAGGCGGTTATCCATAAATTTTCGTGGCATTCTTATTATAGAGATATCGTTAACAAGTCGTCCCCAGAGTAATGAATATTATATAACTGAATTTGATTCGTATATACAATAAAGCTATGTAATAAAAATAAATATTTCAGGAAAACTCGTTCTCTTCTAAATACATTTTGTTAATTGAAAAACATATTTTTTGATTGAATATATTTGCATTTTATTGAATGTAATTAAAAGATTTTTTTAATATTTCAGTTTTTCCATTTAATGAGAGTAAATGATGTTAATAATAGGTAATTAAAAAAATAAAGAGGAGAAAAATGTATTTTCTTATCAGATATTGCTTTTCTTTCTGAGAATTTCTTTTTCGGTCGCGACAGTGTCCAGATGTACTATCAACTTTCTCGTCATCTTTTCAAGGCGATTAATTTCTCCTTATATGCATGATTTCGTTAAGATATCAGCTGATATTGATTTGCTAGAAAGATTATATATTTTTATGAAACGCAAAAATTCAATTTAAAAGATAAATTATTTAGAAACCATATTTAGAAGAGAAAGATAAATTACACACATCCGCAATAACTTTTGCAAGATATAATAACGATATTTTCTCAAAATGGGAACACTATTTAGAATACTGATACCGCGCAGTTTGCAATGAAAACCAACTAACGCAATAAAAATTATTGATTTATCGATCAAACTCATTTGATAAGAACAAGAGCGAGCGATCCAATCCCTGATAAGAAGAAGAGCGTTCGTTCATTCGTTCGCGAACAGTCAGTCGGCATACCCGCCAATTATCGATAATCATACTCGGAATAATTTCGCTATGCTCGACAACACAATTCGGTTCTCTTCTCGAGTCATAAATCTTTCCATGTCCTACACGGCGGCGGAAGATAGACGTTCATCGGCGTTGGACAAATTGAGCCTTTCGGTTACGCGCCAAATACGTCGTGATCGTCCAACGCCGCTGCCAACCCGCCAATTACACGAGGAGCCGGTCGATTTCTTTCGTTGCGCGAAAAGAGAGATAAAGAGAGATAGCCGCGATCGGCACCAATTATTCGTAATCGGCCGACCTTCTCGCTATCGATCCGCGCTTTCTCGAGGATGCGTTTTCTCGACACGGAATGATGGATACCGCATCGCAGCAAAGTACTTGGGCTTAACCTGGCTGTGTCATTAACTCTCGAGACGGCGCAGCTCGTGTTCGACACCCGGAGATCGACCGGTTCGAGAGAGGAAGCCCTCTCCTCGTCAGCGCGCTTCAAATGCGAGTAAATGCGCGAGATCACGAAGCGAATCCGGAGGACCACAAATTTGCATTGAGAAATCGTCTCTCTCTCTCTCTCTCTTTCTCTCCCTCTGTCTCTCGTATATCGATGCATCCTGCGCGTCTCGAAGAAAAGTATCATGACGCAGCAAAAAATTAATAGCCTCGTGCTCCTCTAAAGAGTTTAACGTTGAAAGTGATTTTTCCCCCTATCCTTGATATACCTGTGCGTATAAAAATCATCATCGGTGAAAAATCAGAATTTTTTTTTTTTTAAAACCTCCGATGCGTTATATAAATTATACACATGTTTTTTTTATTAATTTTGATATACCTTAATTAAATATTATCTTTCGCCATCATAAAACTGATCAAAATAAATATCCCACATTTTTTGCCGGTAGAAAGATTACCTATATAAAATTTTTGTATTATTTAATTAATTTCCATATCCGACCTAGATGTGCCATTATCGTGAATTAAGACGAGTTTATATTACTAAACCTATTAAGAACTTCGCCGTAACTTTTGCACCGCAAAAACTCAGTCGCGCGGGATTATTGCGAGTAATAATCGAGATCATTCGATATTCTCTCTCTCGTCTTTTTCCAGTTGCCAAACGTCATAGTAACTTTGCCACGCGACACCATACAGACATCGCGGTATAGGCTCGACTATCAGGTTTCGCCCTCCCATGTATTTATTACGGGTTTCTCCAGCCAGCAACAACTCTCCCCATCGCGAACCTTCTCGACTCGTCCAGATTCCCTTCTCACTCGTCAACGTCTCGTGTTCCACACAGCCACTCTACGCGCGGCCAATCAAAACTACGAGCGATGACGTCTCCATTCATGGGATCCGCAGCTCCGTTTCACGCTGCCCCATTCCACGTCGTTTTTTCTCCAATTCCTCTTCCTTTCCTCATCTCGCCCACTCTCTTCGTGCCTCGCGCTAATTGATCCTAAGTGGCTTGTGGGGGAACCTGTAATCCCCCCATTCTCTCTCGTCTCATTCACAGTGACTAGTCACACTCGGGTCGAAAAGAAGAGTGATTGTTATGGAAGGAGTGGAAAAAGAGCGAAGAGCCGTATACATGTATCTATTAACGCGCACTCCAAGATAGGTTGAAGATTCATCGTCGCGCGATATCATTGAATCTCGAGGAATTTTATGAGCTTTAAAGCCACTAAACGATGCAAATGAATTTATAGAATACACACGAAAGACTTGCAGTGCTTATACAAATCTTATACAGAGTGTCCGATAATAGACGCATTTGTGACGATATGTTCGTCTTGTCAAGAAATGACTCTTCCATTAAGCACTATCTGTTAGTGTTGGGCAATCTCGCGACGTTGTATTTATATTTACGTGCATTTAATAAAAATGCGGCGCTAGAAAGAATTTCGATTCGAGCGTAAATTAAAAGTGGCGATCGAGAGATTAACCAGCATTTGCATACGGCATCGCGTCGCTTTCATTATCGTCTAAATTAAAGGAACATCCCCCTAAATTAAAGCTCTCCCTCTAAATTCCTCTTCTCTTCTCGACATTGCATTCAGTCGATCGCGCGCGAATTATCGCGCCCATAAATCAGGCTCGGCGCGAGGAGAAAAGAAAATACATTTTTTTCCTTTTCAAAGAAATAATCTAAATCTCTCGCGAAAAAGCGCACACCGAGAGAAAGCGGAGGACACATAATTTCGTAGCCGAAGGCATTGAAAATCGTGGCCGACGTTCGCGTGGCAGCGAGCTATCAATTTAATCGTCCGCTGATGAATGGACAGATCGGTTTCCTTAAAGTACCTCTCTGTCTTCGCGCTCTTCATTTCCTTCCTACATATCTCGCGATATAATACGCGTTCGTTTCCTCCATCTCTGTATCACCTCCGCTTTTGCATTCCTTTTTCTTTCTTCATCTCCTACTACATTCGCTCCCCTTTTCAGAGAGCGCAACTCTCTTTGTGCATTTTACCCTCAGTCTTTCTCTTTTCTCGTGCTTTCTTCGTGCGTTTCTCTTTTCTCCGCGAGAACGAAGGCATGCATGTATATTCATCGGTCGCTTCTGCAACATTTCTGCCCGGTAGTATACATCCACGGTGCCGTACCCTTAAATTATGCGCGCAATTACACGTAGCCGTATACATGTATACTCGCGCGCAAGCATATCGGGAGATGTAGATGATGCACTCGGGTATAAGTGCATCAGGCGTGAAAGCGAAGCTCAGGATTGCCGGATGCGTCGGGGACCTTTTTTTTCGTAGGTGCTAATGACGAAGCAAAGTGCCCTGGGTATCAGTGGCCAAAGTGCTCTCGACTCTCTCGGACAGCGGATTGAGCCGTTTTGAACGTATCGCGTGACAGGATTGGCTCGTGTCACGTAACGCGTTTCGAAACACGTCGCGGCTGTCAGAAATGTTGATGCCACGCAACCGCGTAGAGACGTCAGGTATAAAGTGACTTCTTAGGAGATGAAGAAAAGCGATCTCGTGATCTTACTGTCTCTCTTCACGATCTCTTACTTCGTCAATTTTACCTGACAATGAAGACGCGAGAGTGTCGTGATCGTTGGAGTAAATTCTTGTTTATTTATTTAACCGCGGCAATTGCAGAATTAAATGCGACAGAAAAATGTGACAGGGTCAGAAAAAAGTGGGACAAGTATTTCAAACAGTGTATATAGTGGAAAATCTGTTTAAACGATCGTAGCGAATGGGCGTTACAGAAAGGTGACGAGTTGAATTCCACGTTATTAATCTTATTGCCGCGATTTACATGATTGTATCTGACAGCGCTATTCAACGATTATCGATGTCTGATTCAGGGGGATTAAATTTAAATTCGTCGACCGGTTGTGCGAACGGTAATAAATGCAACAGAGCGATAAACGCGGGCGACGAATAAAATCAGAATTATGATCGCGCGTTTGCAGCCACAAAATTATATATATATATATATATATTTATTTCCACACATATATGTCCAGCCAAGTTCTGATCAATTAATTTAATTAATCGCTCCCCTGCAACGAGTGATCCTTTAGCCGCGATCTTGAGAGAGATAGAGCGATCGGCACGAGAGACATCCATCCCGCTCTTGTTTCATATCAATTAATAATCTCGCACACTTGTCGCCCGATATTTATGTAATACGCTCGAATAAACACGCGCGTTTGTATTTCGAAATTTCTACGCGACGATGAAGTGTGTGCGAACACGTACGTCGTTCAAAGAGAAGATTCCGGTTTGCGAGTCTACCACCAATTTCGCCAATTGCAAGGATGATCTTTTCCTTTTTAAGAGAAATCCCAACGCGGTTAATTTCAGCAGCGCGTTATGTAAGCACATAATTCGTACGCGATAAAAAAAGAAGCTGAGAGCCATTATCGCGGACTTTAAATCTCTTTATCCTCTCTCGCGCGTCGGGATTAATATTCCACCGTAATTCATCCCCTCTTAGTCCTCTTAACTCGAATAACACAACGCGGATAAACTTTATTGCATCATCGCGTGTTGCGAAGATTCATCGCGATTGACGCAGATGTCCAAAAAAACACGCGCCTTCGAAAAGTTCGAGGTTTTTCGACGAATAGATAAAATAAAGTGCGCGTCTGAGGATGTTTACTATCCAAAGTTTCCTCTGCGATATTTATTAAATAATTTTTACATTTCTTATCTTTTAGGTACTTGTAAAATTGAGAACACGTATATTTATCCGAAATTAATTTCTCCAAGAGAAAAATTAAAATATACATTTTTTTTTAAATGTAAGACATACAATTTTTCTCGTCGTCTATACAATTTATTCTGATTTTCTGAAATGTAGATATATAAAATTCAAGACATGCATTTAATTAATTTTATAAATCTGAGAGATTATACATCTAGTTATACATTTATTCCTATACGAAAGCTATACTTTAAATATAAATCAAACTTTCGTATATATTATGCGTCGAGTTTATAAGGTCAAGACGTGTGCGCGAAACGGCCAGAAATGGAATTTAAGAAAATCAGTAAACCACAGCTCGCGAAGATTCCATCAGACGAAAAAAAAAAAAAAAAAAAAAAAGAAGATGGAAAGAATATTTTTGCCGATACTCTCTTTCCCTCTCACATCCGTAACTCGCGCGCGAGATGCTCCTCGGACATAAAACTATCTCTCCAACGCAAACGGAGAGATGTGTGCGCGTCACGTTTATAAATTTCACTGCGCGCACCAACATCGTCGCACGCACACGCATAAATCGCGTAACCCCCTCAGGGTGCGAGCAGAACACATAAATACGCGCTCACGCACACTTATCCCGGTGCATAAGAGCATAAACGTGTGCTTGTATCCGTGAAGGATTCAAAAAGTGAGAAAGACAGAGAGAGAGAGAGAGAGAGAGAGAGAGAATGGAACATGCAGAGAGAAGGAGACGAAAGAGGAAGAAGGCTGAGAGACTGCGTGTTCAAACAAAGGTGAGTCTGCAACCTGCACATAATGCGCTTCTTAGCTCCTCGTGCGCATTTCGCTACCTTTCTCTCTCTCGCGCCTTCTCTTTCTGACCGCTTCTCCTGCTCTCGGACGTGCTCTCCTCCGACACTGATTCTCTTCGTTTTGTCGATGTTATACATCACGGAGGTTACATCCGGGCGGAATGTCTTGTTGCCAGGTGTATATACGGGAAGAGATCTACCGCCTTTCCTTCCTCCCTCTGTGTTTTCCCTTGTACGAGCCGCGGTTTACTTTCGACGATATCCTTTTACGCGAGATTGTTCTGCGTATTCTCCGTTTTATTCAATTCGGAATAGTACGGACGAATAATGCAAAAGACACTGACATTTCCCACTAAGCTAATTATGTGGTATTGTAGATTAGATTCATGATAAAAAATCATTTAAATAGTTATCAAAATTATCACGATTTTCAGTAAATGAGGAAAAATTATAATTAGATGCACAAGAATGATATTAAGTCATCTACATGTATTTCCAATAAAAATAGATCTTGATTAAAACTATTAATCGTTTATTAATTTACAAAGAAAAGAAAATTGCTAGATTTTAGCAAACACAGATATATCCGAAAAATTTAATTTAATTTAATTATAATTATTTTATAATTTTATTATATTAATTTCATTTAATAATTTAATTTAATTTAATTTAATTATAACTTCTGATTGTGTGTATTTGCTAGAAACTGGAAAAGAGAGACATAATTTGTTTTAAAACATCTTTAAATATGGAATATTAAATATGCTATCTTTTTTTTTTATTAATGAAACCTAATATTTTTTATTAATGAAAATAAATAGAATAAGAACAATTAATTTATACTTCCATAGATATATCGATGTTGCAAAATGTAAACGGATCACGTATATGATTCTCGTTCTGATATAATCCAATGTACATATAATTGCAGTGAGAAATCAAAGGGGTCTCGAGTAATCTTGTTTATAAACCGGTCACATATGTTGGGCATTATTTATATTCCCGAAGCGCGTGTCGATACCTTTTGAACGGGCACCTTTATACGTGACCCGCCTGAAAGTGTTGTTCAGGTAGACACATAGATGGGTAATAGGAGGTTTTGAAGGCTCGTCACCGGCTGCGGTACAACGGAGACCCGCGTCGTGGCTACCCGCTAATCGAACAGTAAACCCGGCTTTTATTCGTTTGCGCATTGGCGAGTACATTCGCATGCAAATGCGCGCGGTGGTAATAAATAGGAGGGTTGCGGGCGACGTGCTTCGGTTATATGTCGTAAAGCTCGTCGGTGGTATTCGCGATAATTGCGAGATTCTAAGGGTGAGTAATAAAACAAGTCGATGGAAAGCGAGAGCAGCAAAAATAATAGAGAGAATTCGCCAGCGGGACATACGTGTTATTGTCCTAAGAAGTACGTGTCAATTTTACAATATATGTACGCCCTATGACAAAAAAATTAATTTAATAAATTTAATAAAAAGCTGTTATTTATTATTTGTTAAATTCACCGTTTATTATTTGTTAAATTCAGAATTTAATCAGCGTTGATAATGGTCAAAATATTGACCGAAACGTTCGCTTTATATTTGTATTTAAAGAGTACTTATGTTTAATTCTTTTTTGTCACCTTTTATTGTAATTTATTAGTAGACATTATATTAAAGAATATTATTTTTATATATGACTTACTTTTTAACATAATTTGAATTTTTATATTTACTGCTCTTAACAGCCTTTTATCAAATTTATTAGAATTTAATAAGAGCCTTGACTTACTACGATAAAATTCATTTTAATTCGAATAAATATTTATTTCAATATACTGCGTAATAAATCATTTATTCGAAACTAATAATATGATAATATTGATTCGATGGGAAAAATATTTATTTTTAATATAAGAAAATCCTTTTCAAAATAGGTATATATTTATTTGTTTCACATAACCGATTTATTAGGCAATAGTGAAATGAATATTTATTAATTTAATAATTTGTTTACAGTGTACGAGACACGTGAGTTTATTAGTATTTGTTCTATTAAATTTAATTATAACTTCCGATTGTGTGTATTTGCTAGAAATTGGAAAAGAGAGACATAATTTGTTAAAACATCTTTAAATATGGAGTATTAAATATGCTATCTTTTTTTTATTAATGAAACTTAATATTTTTTATTAATAAAAATAAATAGAATAAGAACAATCTTTACTTTACTGATGGAAAAAGTAAAATAAATATATAGAGTTAAAAATATATTAAATTTGTCCTTTCTTTCGATATATATAAATATTATATATATATATATATAAATTAATATTTAAAAGGAAAATAATTAATATCATAAAAAGCTTAGGATGAATTTATGATTCAAAAAGTTCTCCATTTGTCTACGTAGTAAATCTCAAAAAATCTTTCGATCGAGTAAACATGATTTGATAAATGGCGCGTCATGCAATAAAATAAAACGACAAATTCCGCAACGCGAGATTGATAATTCGCGATATCGACGTCCCTTGCGTCTCGTTTCTCATTATCCGTTCTCTTCTGCGCGTTCTTCCGACAATTAATCAAAATCAATTAATTTTTCCCGTGTATCTCATCTTCTACTCCGTTTTTTCGTCATCTTATTTTTCACGGCTGTTTATCGAGAATCATCTCCTCCGGGGATGATTTACTCGAAAGCAGTCGAAGTTTCAGTACACTAAGCTCTCCCGCCGATCTTTTCTGAAAATTCACGAACGGTTCCCGCGAAGAAAGTTTGCCCTAAGCATCTTATCCGAGTTCTAATTGGACTCGCCTTCCACGTTAACATTAAACGATTATAGCAGGTTGCGCCTTTCGCAGGAGACCTTCGAGATTGCTGACTCCATTTCCGAGCACGATAATTGCTCTAATCTGATTAACCAAATCTCATACAGGCGACCCTTTTTAGCTAGCAAAATTGTGCCCTCTCACGATCCATAGCAAAAAATGCATCGAATGCAAATATTCTTGCTCGTACTTATTGCGATATTAAATAAAAAGTTAGGGCTTCATAAAATAAAAATCGCCGTAACGCCGAATTAATATCGAGGAACGTAACTTTATTAACAATCTAATTACATTATTTATTGTTTGCAGTAAAAATTATTTATATGTTGCGAGTAACCTAGTTTATAATATTTACAGAAAAATTATTCAATACATTATTTCATTGTTATCTTTTATTATTATTTAAAGTATCATGAAACGTAAAATTTATTAATTTTAACCTCTCTTTGTTCTTCTTTAAAGTAGTAAAGTGTCAGTTTAAAATTGCAGCTATTAAAATTTACGAGTTCTTGTTTCGAGACCTATCACCTATACAAAAGAAAAAAAAGATGGAAAAAAGGCAATTTATATACTTTCTGCACAAAAAAATCAACCATTTGTGTGTGAGGATAACATATTTTTTTCCACACTGAAAAAAAAATTTTGTTGGATTAACAAAAATTCTGTTCGGAAATGACCGAAACGGAATTCTGGTTGAATCTACCAGAATTCCTTTTAATACAACAAATATCTTGTTTGCACCAACAAACTGATTTGTTGTACAAACAAGATGCTTGTTGCATTAAAAGGAATTCTGGTAGATTCAACCAGTAATTCCGTTTCGTCCATTTTCGAACAGAATTTTTGTTAATCCAACAAAATTTTTTTTCCAGTGCAAGGAAGCCCACAATTGTCGAATTATCTTCCTCAATGACGAGGGTAACGTCAACGCTATTTCGCCACGGTTGTTAAGTCCACGCGCAGCGGGACTTAATTTCAATAGGATTTTATACCGGGGCTTCGTTAAAATCCCGGGTAGATCCGGTGTTATAACGCGACATCGGAGTATACGAGAGTACACTCGCGCGTGCGGGTCTTAAGTGCGGCGCGAATGCACCGAAGGCGACGAAGGAGAAAGATTACAAGCAGAGCTACGAAGACCCTTTGTTACGCAATGTTTCGTGCAAAAGAGAACACGCAAATAAATTAAAAGAGGATAGGCAAGTGCACTTTCGTGTCCGTATGGTAACTAGATACGCCTCTCACCTTTTCTCGCTTCGCTCGTTTTTGCAAATCGAATCAGCTTTACAAATCAGCTCGAACTTCAATGTTGTCAGATACTAAGAATATTTTCCGATTAAATTGAGATTTTTTTTGGCCGATGGAAATAATTTTGCGTAATATATATAATAATTTATGTGTATAAGAAGGGAAATAAAATTTAAGTTGAGAAATGACTATAAAATATATGATATATCATGACAGATCTTTGGACGCAATATTAAAAAGAGACCTATAAAATGTGTATTTGTTTTTTGGCCGATGGAAATAATTTTGCGTAATACATATAATAATATATATGTATAAGAAGGGAAATATTTTCTTCGATAGCTCTTTTCGAGCTATATAAATTTAAGTTGAGAAATGACTATAAAATATATGATATATCATGATAGATCTTTTGACGCAATATTAAAAAGAGACCTATAAAATGTGTATTTGTTACGAAATAAATTTTTGTATTTACCCGCGAAGATGAAGTCGTCTTTGTGGAATGACCGAGAAGTCTTACGTTCACACGGTATAGACTAAATAAGCGGTGCTAGCCGTCAACTGTATTACAATTTGCTAACAAACTTACAACTTAGTCCGAAACTGGATTATAACTAAATTCCATCGCTCCACATTCTTCCGCTGGAGCAACTGCTGTTGCGCGTTTAACTTTGAGAAACTAGTTAACCACCCTATCCGATATATAAGAGAGTGACATATAAACTCTTTAAGAGAGTTTTACTGGAATTATATAAAGTAATTTATGATTTTCTATCTTTTAATAAATCATTATCAATAATAATAAAAATTTCATTCAATCATGTGATAATTCAGATATAGAAAAAAAATCAAAATAGAACAGAGTCGCGTTTGAGTCGTGTTAATATTAAATATGTTACAGAAACGTAACAAAATGTTAATTATTTCTTCCTTAAAAAAGCGAATATAACATTATTATTATAAATGGAAGAAATTAGAAAGAGAAAGAGAGAAGGTTGGAAAATAAAACTTGCGAAGCACGTTTCTGTAACTTCGCCAGCAAATCCGCTTTCTACTCTCTCTTCCGCCTTCTCGCAAAGACTGGCTTACAAATCCACTTGTGATTAGACAAAGCAAACACCACAAAGCCGCGAGAAGAACCAGTGTGTGTTTCGCGACGGCAAAAGAGGCGACGAGCGAGAAAGACCGAGCGAAACACAAAGAAAAAGGATAGGGAAAAGAGGGAGAGACACTAATAGTGCTGATCCCACCGCAAGCTCCAGGAGGTTTAAGTCCCGGTTAAGTGGCGGGTAATGAATATGCTAACGTGTGCCGAGTATGCAAGGAAAGCTTTGCACTTTGGTATCGAGTTCAAGCACCTTTTGCGGCTTGTGCGAGCGTGGTATTATATCCACGCGCGTGCATACACGCTCCGCTTATTTCGCGGAGAATATCGAGCAGCTTGCGATACTTTGACAAAATTATATCGAGAAAGTCATAAAGCATCTCTATTTAAATAATCTAATATATAAATAAATTTTTTTATTTTACATCTTTTTATTTTTATATCAAATGTTTTCGTTATAAATATCTTTTATTTTCAAGAATAATAATTCTCGAGGTATTTAAATAGCTTTCTAATTTGTTTTTTAATTTACATAAAATAATGTTAAATATAAATTTCATGTGCATTTTATAATATATTTAAAGTCTCCGTCTCGTTGTCAGTGCGCATTAAAGAAAGTGCTTGTGAAACGATCACCTCGAGAAATTCAATTTCGTGACATTCGATTAATGCGATATAATGAACTGACCAAGCGCGTGACACTTCCCTTTAGCGATCGACGACACGATATCTCAAGTAGGAAGTCGACAACGACGACGACAGCGACTCGTCAATGTCTCTCGAATCGAAACTGCTTTTGAGCACGACTACCGAAGCAGGTTTATCGCGCGGCGGAATAATATTGATTGAGCTTTGAGATAAACGCCACCGATACGTTTCATGACCGGATTTAACACGTACGTCGCGAATATCTCATCTAGAGGATTCTAAATTGCTCTCGTTACTCCGCAATCATGGTATAGATAAATCGTGGGAAACCGGTAACTATTTTCTTTTTTTTTAGGAACGATATATTAAATTCGACCCAAACTAGCTAAGAAATTTTTATTTTATTTCCACAACGTTTCGACCATCTGTTTTTGGTCCTTTTCAAGTGAAAAATTCTTTGATAAAAGCGCAGTTAGTTGACACTGTTGTCATGATTATTAAACAATATGATTATCGGAATTTTTCACAAACATTTGAAATAACTTTTCTTTTTTTTCACGGAATATCGCATCTACGAATTTATTACATCGAGATAAAAGTGCAAAGTGCAATAGATTCATCAATTCGGTAGATGGACTTGGTTCTTCTCAGAAATTCAACGAAGTTCAGACGAAAACGAGATTTTTTTTCTATTACTCGAATCGAAAAACACGACAATGAATCGGTTGTCATTTCGTAGGAAAGAATCCGATCGCCTCATCAATTCGGCTCACTTGGAATTCATCGTCCGTATTTTGTCGTATCTTCGAATTCCCTCCCTAATAACAAACGCGGGCGCCCATGCGAAATAAACGCACGAATTACTTTCGGCGATCCAAGGCAAGTCACCCCTCCGATGGCTCGCAATCTGTCTACGGCGACCGAACCGAGACTCAGTCGCGTTAGGAATTCCGCCGTAGCGCCGGCGTGTTAATTTAATACTGCGTGAAATTTCGCTTTGCGCGCGCCACACAGATCGAAGTCTTGACAGAGTGGAAGAACCCGGGAGGGTGCGCCACGGAGGGTGGGAGCGTCTCGGTGACCGATTCTGTTTGAGAGGCAACCCTTGCCCGAGGGTGCCCGAGGGATTAGAGTAAACACGGGGGTAAGCCTTTGGGTGCCAGCCGGGGGTAGATACAGTTGAAACGCGTATCGTTCCAGGCATGGTCACGCGTACTCTACAAACACGGGGGAAGTTTCTAATATATACTACACCGCGTATATCTAACGACAATCCGACCGGTCGTCGGCGGTCATAAAAATTCGCCGTGAGACGTTACATTATGCAGGCAGGCAACCGTTCATTTGTAATCACCGATCATTCGATTTAATTAAACGAAGGAGACTGATGAGACCGATTATTTTCAGCGAGTTTGTTATGCATAGATGTTTCGCAAGATGTAATTACACGCGATCAATAGATACAAGCTTCGTATACAAGCGTGTAAAATAATATATAAGATATAAAAGGAAGACGTATATATAGAATAGAGAGGCTGTGTGTGCTCGATCGAATATCGTCGTTTCTGACAGCGCCGAATGGTATTTTTACCAGACGTAGAATGGTGATTCTGTGTCACGCAACGACACGAAGATCGCATATAAAAGTGGTTTGTCGCAATATATACCCTTCGCGCGAGAAATAATTGTCCGTGACTGCTCTCGCAACGCGCGTCCACGCGATTAGACGAACAGTGGGCACGTTGTGATAGTCCGATCGTTAGTGAGCCGTGAAATTACGACGCCATCGGACGTTTCTACTACCGATGCAATATATCGTCGGCCATCTCGTACATATATATCTCGCGAGTCGCGAGAGATTTTCATTTTACGCCGAGTGGACAGTTAATAGTCGTAAACATAGAGGAAAATTATCTAACATCTATGATGAAAAAATTTTATAATCGCAGGATAATTCCTTGCATGTCTTATTCTAAAGATACTTTTTTTTCTACAATATTCTTTATTAATCTCATATTACACGCGCTATTAATATTCTTTCTTAGATAGCAATTAAATTAATATGCATAAGAGCGGGAACAAAAATACTAATAGATTGATATGAAAAAATATAATCTTGAATAATGAAACTGGCATTTGTTGATTGCAGCCTCTTACAACAGCGATATCAACTGGACTTTATGAATAAATTCCTTGTGTAGTACTACAGCGAGAAAATAAATTCCTATGACAAATGTACGCGAGACCGGAGTAAGGGGAAGAATTGTAGATCAGACGAGAGAAACAGAGAAATAAAGAGAGAAATAAAAAAATAGGAACAGCGATCGAAAATAAAAAGAGAGAGAAACCGTGGAGCGATCGTGTTTCATCTGCGATATTTACTTCACATCGGGAAAACATATGGAACCGTGTAATTCCGAGATTTCCAAAATGAGATTTAAAATAAGATTTACGATATGCTAATTAGTTGCCAAGACACACGTCGGTATAATATAATCAATCTTCAGAAAAAGAGTCCAGATATTGATAATAAATATAAAAATTAACAAAAATTTTTATTAATTATTACTGGCGAACTTTAAGGATTATTATCTGAGAAAAAAACTATATATTACATATAAAACTAATTCATTACTGTAAAGTAAACTCTTTGATTAAAAAAATATATTTTTGATTTTTGATTTATATCATCTTACGCAAAGTAGATAAATTAACAAGAAAAAAAATATAATTTTAAGCGAGCAAATAAATCAAGGATAAATATTAAAAAGAGATGACACGTACTATGAAAAGTTTGATAAAAACAGATTAGGGCTTATAAAGACAAATTACTTGGATATATAATAATAGAAAGTATTGAGAAAGCCTCGATAAGCAATAAATCACTATCTAATTTAGAATCCGCGTCCCACGTATATAAAGTCCAGATGTTGATAATAAATATAAAAATTAACTATATATTTCATATAAAACTAATTCATTACTGTAAAGTAAACTCTTTGATTAAAAAAATATATTTTTGATTTTTGATTTATATCATCTTACGCAAAGTAGATAAATTAACAAGAAAAAAAATATAATTTTAAGCGAGCAAATAAATCAAGGATAAATACTAAAAAGAGATGACACGTACTATGAAAAGTTTGATAAAAACAGATTAGGGCTTATAAAGACAAATTACTTGGATATATAATAATAGAAAGTATTGAGAAAGCCTCGATAAGCAATAAATCACTATCTAATTTAGAATCCGCGTCACACGTATATAAAGTCCAGATGTTGATAATAAATATAAAAATTATAATAACTATATATTTCATATAAAACTAATTCATTACTTTGAAGTAAACTCTTTGATTAAAAAAATATATTTTTGATTTTTGATTTATATTATCTTACGCAAAGTAGATAAATTAACAAGAAAAAAAATATAATTTTAAGCGAGCAAATAAATCAAGGATAAATATTAAAAAGAGATGACACGTACTATGAAAAGTTTGATAAAAACAGATTAGGGCTTATAAAGACAAATTACTTGGATATATAATAATAGAAAGTATTGAGAAAGCCTCGATAAGCAATAAATCACTATCTAATTTAGAATCCGCGTCCCACGTATATAAAGTGTAGCTCCTAAGAAAGTGCTGACTTTATCCCTCGGGACTAGTCAAAGCGAAGGAGCTTACGGCCGGGACAAGTGGTAGACGCTGCGAAGCGGACAAGTAAAGCGGAAAAGGAGTGAGAAAACGAGATACTAGGAGGAGGATCGAGGATAACTCTCCATTCGTCAGCGCGTGGAAATCTCGAAACGTGCGGCGCTGTTCTGACCTGACGGTACGTCGACAGGGGGCCGTATTTTCCCTCGGAAATGTCGAGCACGAGATTTGGGAGAGTTCGTCGGGGAGGGTGGAAAGAGGCAGGGAGAGGGTTGGACAGCAGGACCGATTCCGGAGTTCACTAACCGTAGAGAAACGTCACCGAGAGAAATACCGAGCAACGGCGGAACGAGAAATTGCAGAAATGTGCATTTTCCGCGCGTTTCGAGCTTGTAATAACGTAGAATGTTGAGAAAAGCGATGAAGCACGCGAATATCTTGTGAGACATATCTTATAAAGCAAGGGTCATCGTCGTCGTCATCGAGGACGCTTCGAACCAGCTCGACAGCACTCGACATATATTATTGTTGCTATCTAGTTTCACGCAGGATTCAACGTACGCTTCCTGATCCTGTCCAATTCGATGTTGCGTCTGATGTAAATAGCTCTTATTTATGTAACAAATAATGTGCTTTGCAAATGCATTGCCTTTCAAGCGTGCTTCTCTCTTATCCGCAAACAAGTTGAGTAGACATTCATTAGCATGCGATTAGACTTATTATTTAATGTCGCGAAGATAGTTTACCAAGAGCGATCATATTAAGTCGTGTCTATTTAAATGAACCAGTGAGTAGCGATATGTAAATAGGAGCGCTCGTACTATTTAACTTACTTTAACACGATGATACATTTAAATTTATTTAGAGGGCGTGGTGGATTATTCAATCGGAGTTGCTTTTCCTCCGGAAAGATCTTATCTTCCTGGCGCCATATTAATCATCATTAAATAATTTTGTGATCCCGCTCTGTTTTTCCTTTGGAGACCAGTAATTAGGTCAAGTCAACTTTTTTTTAAATCATCGATATATCTGATATCTATAGTTATTACATATTCGAGAATATGTTATACATTTTTTCCAGTAACAATTTCAAGTTCAAATATCTTCATAAAGATATAAAGATTTTTTCCGACTTATTACACTTGCTTGTCATCGTTATATCGAACCGAAATTGAATCTTTCTGTCATCATTAAATAATTTTGTGATTCGGCTCTGTTTTTACTTTGGAGACCAATAATTAGATCAAGTCAACTTTTCTTAAAATCATCGATATATCTGATATCTATAATTATTACATATTCGAGAATATGTTATACATTTTTTTCAGTAATAACTTCAAGTTCAAATATCTTTATAAAGATGTGAAGATTTTTTTCCGACTGATTAATTCATTCTGTCATCATTAAATAATTTTGTGATTCGGCTTTGTTTTTACTTTGGAGACCAATAATTAAATCAAGTCAACTTTTCTTAAAATCATCGATATATCTATAATTATTACATATTCGAGAATATATTTTCAGTTTTTTTACTTTGGAGACCAATAATTAAATCAAGTCAACTTTTCTTAAAATCATCGATATATCTATAATTATTACATATTCGAGAATATGTTATACATTTTTTTCAGTAATAATTTCAAGTTCAAATATCTTTATAAAGATGTGAAGATTTTTTTCCGACTGAATTACACTTGCTTACCATCGTTATATCAAGCCGAAATTGAATCATTCTGTCGACCGATTAATTCCCAAATTTATTATCGTTACGGAAGGTGGGGCAATCTCAAGTCGGGAGCGCGATTAAAGCTCAAACTTAAATTACGCATCAAAATGGAATTACACTCGCGCCGTCCCACGCGATCTAACACCGATGGCGATGGTTCTCCTCCCGTCTCTTTCCTTCGTCCCGAGAGGATTAATTTATGAAACTTACGCTGGTCCTAAGACGAGCTTAAATCTTCTTTCCACGGCGGCCGTTCGCAATGAGTGTCGTGTCTCGTTGTTATCTTAACGGCTGCCACGGCTGCTAACGAGAATACAGACCGTTCGTTATCTCTCGGCAGCGAGAGCACGCGCAGACCCTCGGCACGATACTTGAGTTTTAGAATTTTATGTTGCGGCCAGAGACACTAGAGGTGGGTCCGACCCGCCATGACTCGATTAACATTTTTAAATTTAAGTGGATGGTTAATTATGATAACGCGTAAAAATTCTGATATCATATAATTCTATACCACGACAACTTAATTGAATTTTTTACTTTTATTGTTAAGCTTATTTCTCAATAATCTGTTTATTTCACATTGTAAAACAAAAAATTTCGCAGTCCAACAAGAAAGTAACAATACGATAATTAGCGTATATAATTTTCAAAGCAACTCTTTTTTTTTTAATATACCTTTACGCGTGTATCTGAAAAAGTCGTAAAAAATTTCATCGGCGCCGGAATGATGTCCGACACCTTTGAACAACCTGGTGGTAGTCTCGAGTAAAATTTTTACTGCGTGCTCGCGCGCGTGCATCTCTCTTTTACAACTGGCGCGGCGGGTATATTTATGCCGGTCGACACATTAAAAACGTGCCAGACCGCAAAGAGTTAATTAACCTTCGCGACTCCGCGCGACAAGTTGAGTCCCCGTTCGAGAATATGCGCGGGAAGCCCGATGACACATATAGTTGATCGCGCGAAACTCGTTCACCGTGCGTATTTACAAACGCACTAATTAACGACAAAGACAGCTTGTTTCCATACAATCCTCTATTGCAAACGTTTCGTATTAAATATATATATATTTGTATATAAGTATAAAATTAAATATATATATATAAGTATAAAATTAATTGTATATAAGTATAAAATTAAATATAAGTATAAAAGTAAATATATATATTTGTATATATATATTTATATAAACACGTCGCGATGGAATTGCCGCGGCTGAACCGAAGGGGAGAAGAGAAAGAGAGATTCGCCAAGTTTGCAGGGGCACCCTTTCTCGAAAGGCTGGCGCGTTTGGGACACAGATTCCTGATTTATGACGGCATTACGCCGTTACAGCGGGTATATTCGTACATCGTGGTTAAACCGACAAGCATTACGGCCCGTACTGTTACGAACGACCTATACACTATAGGATGCACTATGCTCTCGGATATATGCTTATATATATACGTGGTGCTGCATTCATGTGATGCGCTTTCTCGCACCGGGAGATCGTTATCCCCGCGGCGGTCCGCGTAGGCCTAGACAAACGTACATAAATTGAATGCATCGAGATTAGGGGGTTGCTCAGCTGGTAACCACTTTGTAATAGTACCGCGAAAGGACTGAGACGAATGGTAATGGTCCGGGGGGCCTCTTCCGATAGCGTTTTGGGAAAAAACGCTGACCTCTCCCGATCGAAGAAGAGCCGCGCGTCATTCTAGTTTTCTCCCTTCATTCACGCATCGATCACTGTCGTTCGTTACGCGCGAATTCTAGCGCGCGAGAGAATTCGAGGTATGTGGTTGAAAAATTTGCAATGAATAATAAAAGATGACGTATTCCTTTTTCTTCTTTCAAAAATAATATATGGGTGTCCGAGAGTTTTATTATTGATATAAATCAACGTAAAAAAATAAGGAAAATGATTTACGCTCCTTATCTCGCGCGGGAAGGATATACTGAAGATTCTTAATTATCTCTCTCGCGTAGAATCGGAAGCGGATCGTTTCGCAGAGAATCCTCTAATTAGACCCTGACAAATTATGTCGCATTAAGGTCTGTGCCATTTCATGTGCAGCATGCTGCCGCAGCAGTTTGTTGCTATTGGTAAAGTTCAATTGAACGAACAGCAAACTATAGTTGATTCTAATTATTATTATTATATTAGTTAAATGATAGATTTTAAGAATAAAATAGATTATTATGAGAATATAAAAACGAAAATCGTAATTTTAATCTTTAAGAGAACAGAGAAATATGCTCTAATAAATTTTGATTACGTGATTGATTTGCACACAGAAAAAAAGGAATCCTTGATTCAAGTATATTTTTATTCTTGAACGCTATTTGATTGATTTAAGCATAGAATGCTCTTTGTAATCACAAATTTTCATCTGCCTTAATAATAAATAAGTTTGTGTAAAGTATATTTTATCCTTAAGATATATTCTTGTTTTAAAAATCGCATATGTGATAAAAACAAACTTAGTCACATTTGAACTAAGAATTATTATATATATTTGAAAGTACCGCTTATATCCGATGCACACTTGTCATCACTTGTCCTTGCGATATTTATAAGTAAATTTCAGCTTGAACCAATAAATATTTTGCACTTTGTTTTAAGGATAAATGATCCTTTATCCAAAATTATTTATATTTGGCACTATTATAAGGATAAAATATACTTGAATCAAGACATATTTGCATTCTCTCAAGGATACTGTTTTTTCTGTGCATGCTGCGCTTTTAAAGGCACGCGCGTCGAGAAGGAAGCATTAGAAATCCCCGTGTACGTCATTATCGTTGTCTAATAATGCGAGGCGAGACGACTCGGCAAGTTCGACGGTCCCGTCACACTCGCGTAATTAAGCGTGCCACGAGCACGCGAGTAATCGCACGCTCGGGGTTAGCTCGGCGCGCATAATTGCTCGGCGCGACGCGTCGCGTCGCCGTGTCTTTGTTGGATTTACATGTAATTGTCGGTCGGGGGGCACTTACGTTTGCAGGCCTTGCGATGCGTGATCGGTCTGGCCGGGTCCCTGTAGTAACCTTCGCGGCAGTAATGACAGTGCCTTCCTGCCGTAAAATGCCGGCACTGCAGACAAACGCCTCCGCTGACACGGCCCGACAGCTTGTACAGCTCCATGTTGAATCTACACTTTCTCGCGTGGAGGTTGCAGTTGCACACTGAAACAGGTAACGCGAGTAATTTTAGTCGACGAGCGAGACACGAGACGCAACATTATTTTATGACTCTACCGTTTGCTTCCATTTTTCTGTCTCCCTCTCTCGCATGCGCCGAGATTTTTTTTTCCCTTTCTGCAATCCTGCATTAATCGTCCGGCATTATCGTCATTAGAATGCCGTAATCGTAATTAGAGTTCGACGCAGCCGTAATTATTTTGAGAAAAGAAATCTCTCCTTCATTATATTCAACCTATACGTCTACGTGTATTGCGTGCGAGAATAATAACGTTGAAGCACATATTTTTCTCTTTTTCTTAAAGCGAGGATACGAAGGAGGTCAGTATATGTACTATATTTTTGCATTTTTCGCGTGATGCTTTCTCAGACATACCGGGAAAATTTTACAAAAATGATACCATCTGCATAACAAGCTCTTACATCTACAAGCTCTAATGCGAAACAATTAAGGCAATTTCATTTAAAATATGTATTTACGTAGAATATACAAAGTATAAAAAGATATATATTTTTTATATATATATATATAATATATGATATAGTAATTTAAAAATTTTAACAAGCTTACTCAATTAAAGAATCTACATTCTCTCAAGTTTTCCCATAAATTTTTCCCAAGAAAGATACGGAAAGATGTTAAAAGTTAATTTATCCTTGCGAGGTGATTGATTTCAGTTACTCTTTTCTCCCGCGATGCAAATAGAAACTTAAATACCTAAGTTTACTTATGCAAGGATATGAATGATCGCTTGGGAAGGAGGCATAGCTGCAATATGAATAAAACGCACGCGAGTCGATTAATAAACGTCGCGCTCGGTTAAATCACAACGTTCTTTCAACAGACAGCGATACACCCACCAGCATCGGGATCGGTATGCCTTAAATGCCATCCATCCTACTTTAATTACGCATTACTGCGAGGTAATAAACGCCCGGCGCAAGTGCGACGCCCATACATATTATCTCGGTTGCTGCGGCTAGACATTTCAGGTATTCCTCCGCGATTGAAGCATCGAAGCGTCGTGGCACGCAGCCGCAGCTCGTTAATATTACGGAGTTTCGTGGAACAACGAAGCTCCTGCCGTACTTATCGCGGTAATTAGTCCCGAGTTTATTCATCCGATCCGTGGCAGGAACGCGGTCTCGAGGGGGTCGTCTTCGTTATCGGACGGTCCTCGAGTTCTCTCCCTTGTTCCTCTTGCGGTTGCCCACCCGATACTATAATTGGAAAGATTTCAACTCTGCGACTTTCAAATTTCACATCCACCTTTTGACAAATCCATTAAATTATACCTTTGGCAAGCCGCAAATTAATAAAAAAAAAATTCAATTTTTTTTTGTACATATATGTATATCTATGAAATAGTTCATATATCACAACCCGAAGTTTGAATCTATTTTTTTTTTTTATTTCAGGTAGAAAATAGTTTTACGGTATATTTCACACTCGCTAAAATCACTTTTTATATGTAACAAAAAATGTTGTTACATGTGTGCGCGATTGATGTGGAGATTGAACTTTTATTATCTATACTTCCGTAGTTTCGAATCTTTTTGATGTTTGAATTTCAATGGAATTTGGAAAGAGAAAAAACTCGATAAATTTATTATTTTTATATGGAAAAATATGATTGTGAGATTCATTTCTACAATTTCTATACAAAATGGTCTTTGTGTCAAAAACAATTAATAGATTTAATTAATAGATGAAATTAATTGATATAAGTTAAAATAATATCTATAAAAATGCTAAATCTTGATATTGTATACCAACAGATAATACTTGTGAAATTAAAAGTTTTAGCATCTATAGGTGCTCTTCGTTCTATTATAGGATTAAGTGTTTTCAGCTCGTGAATCTTGCTGTATATGTGTATGTGTGTATATGTGCGCGCAAAAGTTTCTTTCAAACTTTCTTCCAAAGTTAGTTCATTAGCACAAAAAGGATAATGAATAGCAGTTCTCTTATTGGTTAAGCAATAAATTTACACAAAGGTATTCTCGGAAATATAATTACACTGAAGAAACGCAATATAACACGATTATGAGGATTCTTCTCTCCGCTCAAACTTTATATCTTTAACTTCTCATTTTTTATTAAATTATTATTCTCGTCAAATTCACATTTCTGTAATAGATGATTTTAATTCTTGATGAATTTATCGAGAAAAATTCACTAACGCTGGTATGTTTCGGTAATTTCACTTCCGACGCGTCGATCGCTCGCGCATTGAATTCTCGAGATGCTGAAGAAGCATTCCGGTAAGAATCGTGCCGTAACTTCCTCTAGCTCTTCGAGAATCGATTGGCCTATTTCACATCTCGAAAATATAACGGAATAATTGAAAACGCGCAGGAGGAAAAGAGGAAACGCGGTGTAGATTTGTAGATGCTAGGGGTGAAATCAACGCAGAGAGTTTGCAGTTTCAATCCCCACCCTTTCTTCGACGATTCTCTCGACCCAATAATCCCGCGTGTCTTCAACTGGGAGAAGCGTGCCTTATTTTCTGCTCGCGACCCTTTTTCTCGGGCTCTTTGTCCTTCTTCTCTCTCTCTCTCTCTCGCTCGGATGCTGACGTTGCTGTATTCTGCTTCGAGAATCGCTGTCGCGATTTTTACACCGCGTTAATTAATGCGCTTCGATCGATTAACCGGCGAGAGAAAAAAACAAGGTTTTACTTTCATTTAAAGTAGCAAGCGTAATTATTAAAGTTGAAATATTAATCGATTAAAAACGAAAGAAGGAGCCAAGATCTAATCAATTAGTCAAAGGATATAATTCAAAATAACGATAATATTGAGATTTTTTGAACTTGTTAATTAAGTACATAGATTTTGACAAAATAGCAATACATATATTTAACAAAATAATTAATTTTATTCTTATGCGAAAAATTATTTTAAATAAATCCTTATCGCTAAAGCGTTGAGCAAACGGTGACTGAAATGCAAGATACGAGACGATTTATTGCTTCCGGACAAATCATCACGAGCGGATGCTTGTTTCTTTCAATTCGTCCGATTCAATTTATAGTCTTGTATGCTCTTCTATATCTTCTCGTTACCAGAGTTCGTTTGTCTACCGGAAATGAGATATGGGGGATTGATGTGTTTTTATTAAGTCTCAATCGCACTTCAATATTTTTTCAAAATTATTGTTTCCAAAGTCACGTTTCCCTCTTCAATAGAATATAAAATTGTTTAAACTATCGTTATATTTTTACAAAATATTTTACCCTGTCTTTAAATACTTTAGAAAATATATATAATCGCCTTCCGATCGATTAGTGTTGAACATTGTTACATTCAACAACTATGTAAAAGTAATACTGTATCGAGTTTATTAAGTTCAAGATCGATAGCATTTTCTTAATGCTTTCATTGCCGAGCCAGCGGAAATCTCGGCTGGCTGGTGTGATTTATGAGAATTCAACTCGCGCGAAGCGCAAGGTTTGATCGATGGATAAGAATGTTGCTGAATCCGAGTTGGCTGTGGTGTATCGGGTCGATCGGATAACCTCCCGATAGTTAATAACGACGCTCAGCCACCGTATGAAATTCCACGATCGGTTCCTGTTATTAAGCCGTAGCTGGTCCACGTCAGTGCCCCGAGTTGTTTTCGTAAAGATGATCGCCGCAATTAGCGATTAATCGAAATAGTATCAGCGAGTCCTCCGGCGTTCGCCGCCGCGCCGGCACTTAAGGGCGAATTAAAACGTTTTCGGATCTATGGGCCGCCGGATATTAATTAACCCCTGACCGAATCTCGCCACTTGTATAATTAGAATTTTGATGTAGCTTTTGATCTTTATGACACTCGTAAATCAACATAATCGCAGGAAAATAAAGTCTTACTAAAGCAAACACTGAAATTCGAAACCTATATCTCAAATAAAAAATCCTTTGCGGGATATGCTATGATCGATTAATTTAGAGCACTTTTTTATTTCTTATTCAGATAGAAAAGAAGATATGTGAAGTCATTTTGCTCAACAAGGTTTTATTATCTCATAAAAATGTATACAGAGATATAGTCATATAATATATATATATTATTATTAAAAATGTTTTTAATATTGCTTTTATTTCAATGAGTATATCAGGAAAAAAAATAAAATTAGTAAAATATATAAAAAGTTGTGTAAGAAAAGTCCACTTTTTAAAAATTGTATAAAAAAGTTTTATTTTAAAAACTCTAATTTTATATAATCATTTTCCATTTCAAAAAATAATAAAGCATTTTTTTTAATCAACTTGCGTTCAGAAATTTTTAACATCTTTCAATCATTTTTATATCGTGGATATATCATTTTATTTTCAATTCTCAAATGCGTAAAACTCGTCTTGGAGCATTTCGTTCCAACGGGAAGAGAGACTCTTTTCCGAATTTTATCCAGAGAGAAAACGATAAAACCAATCGCAAGGGATGATCTATCTCTCATCTCGGAAAAGAAAAAAATATCGCGGAAACGCGAGTAGATATCTGATCTGGCTTTTGTCAGGAAAGCCTAGTTTGTTATTTCGTTTCATTTTTAATACGCATCGACAATCATCTTTAATCTAATTTTTAACATTTGGTCGTACAATTTTAACAAGAGAATATAACTTTTTTCAATTAAATTAGATTAAATTAGATAATTTTTTCTCCTTTATCATCCCTAATAATTAATAATTAAAAATATAACAATATTGTGCATACAAAGTTTAATCGTGGAAAGTACATAAACGAAGATTGAGATAACTCGCTCAATCAGTCAGTAAATAATCCCATGATGAACTTTCTTCTCGAGCAGATCGGTTACGTGTGATTTCTTCGAAAAATATTTCGAACCCATATTTGCGGTTAGACAAACACGCCTGCGGGATTGGTCTAGTATAGTGGAGAGAAAATTGCTACCCCGTTTTTTTATCACGTCGAAACGGGGACCTAGCGTCTAGTAGAAAATAAAAAGAAATATAATCTATACCTATACATCGGCGCGTGTATTCGTTTTTTAATACAATATTATAAAAAGAAGATAATTATTCGATTAATTCGGTCTTAAAATTACAACTGTGAATAATTCATATAATTATTATATTATACGCGTTGATCGTATTGATAAAAATTTCATGTAAATTTTTTTTTTTTTTAGATATGCTGAATTCTTTCACTAGCCGAATTTGCGGAGAGAAAAAGAGAGAGAAGCAAGAAAGTTCTCTGCGCATTTCTCTCAGCTTCTTTTTCTCATCTCGCAACAGGAAGAATTCCAGTGCCGCAAGCGAACAGCCGATTCGTACACCTCGAGCGCTTCGCCAACACATTCAGGTATGCTAGGCTCTTTTATTAGTACAGTGCGCGGTACTACGTGCTTAGAATTCCATTCTGAAATCTTGAAATGTAACGAAAAGCGTTCGTTTCGGTAATTGAGTACGACCGACACAATTCCTTTCGACGTCTACATCGAAATACCTCGATTGCGCATAATATATTCGTATATTTTTTTCATCTTTTTAACAGAATTTAAAATCTAAAATTAAATAGAATCACATTCAAATAAGTACATATAATAAAAAAAAAATTAAGAATTTAACAAGGCTCTGTAATATAAATATAAATATAAATTGAGTGTCAAACAGGCAATAAGAGCCAAATCGCGGATGACAGTGCGTTATCTCATATTTCAATTCTTCACTACTTTCTTCGATATGAATTTTCCCTGTATGTCATTTTACGAGTTGTTTGTTCTATTAATTTGCTGCATTTTTTTTATATAAATATAAATTGAGTGTCAAACAGGCAATAAGAGCCAAATCGCGGATGACAGTGCGTTATCCCATATTTCAATTCGTTGGGATAACGCACTGTCATCCGCGATTTGGCTCTTATTGCCTGTTTGACACTCAATTTATATTTATATAAAAAAAATGCAGCAAATTAATAGAACAAACAACTCGTAAAATGACATACGGGAAAATTCATATCGAAGAAAGTAGTGAAGATATTAAAAAGCGAGGTACATCGTCGTCTAAGTGGAAATTTATCGTGCGAGTGTCACCGCGCGCGTAATCGTTACGAGATGGATTTTAATTTAAGTCTCACTTAAACTTTAAATGGAGTCGCCGCAGCGCTGAGGCGTCTCTCCTTCTCTCTCCGTAATGCTACGTAAAGCCGTAATTGCATCCTGTCGTGCCGAGGACCCTTTTATCCCGTCATTTGCGGTCGAAACCCACGCCGGTCCCGAACCATAGATAACGCGCGTTCGAGAAGTTATCCCGCGCCTACAGGTGCTCCATCCCGATTTCCGTCCGTTCCTCCCCCTTTCGCGGATTACTCTCGGTAATCACGCGAATCGGCCTTGCCAGATGCGCGATAATTATCGCATCAACCCGATAAGTTTATTACAAAATTGCAGCGCTCGGCCGCGCAGCAGATGTGAGCGCGCGCGAGAGTTAAGTCTTACAGGCATATTTCAAATCGTTATTATTCCCGCGAAGCAGTTTTCCCGCGCGTGTATTCCTGTTATAAAACGCTGCGTGATTGAAACTTGTTTTAGATTCGTATCGTAATCGTCAATCGATCGGCCAGAAAGGTGTATACGAGATTTCTAATGGGACATCTTGATTAAGGTAGTTCTATCGTTTTTCACAATTCTTACGAATTTTTAGAAATTTTAATATGTTGCAGACGGAGTTAATATCTATCGATTACGAAATTTTGAAGTCGATTCACCGTTTAGTTTAACAGTTATTTATAATTAAAAATAGCATTTTTTCTATACACCACGTGAAAGGATGGCATTTTCATCACATTTTAATATATAACAATAGAACGGATCTTACAATTTTAATAAAAAACCAGTGGGGTATACAATATGAATGTGGGATAATTTAAAAAAAAAATAAATTTTTTCCACCGTTTAGTTCCAAAGATATTACTTTTTAAAGAAATGAATTTTTTTCCAAACGGAACATGGAGAGAAATTGCGATGATGATGTGTATTCATACATGAGCTGTTTCTATGTGAAGAGGTTCAGACTGTACAGACTCAACTAAAATTGTTGCTACGGTAACATTGTATATAAACGATGAATTTCCTTATCGATTAGAGGCGAAACTTTTAGTTGATATTGTAGCGATAGAACTACCTTAAACAAGCAATGTGTGTTTTATGTATACAGAGTAACTATCATGAATATATCGTTGCAGAAATTTTATACGATAATTAACGGTGATATTTTCTATAAATATATCATCTAATGATCATTATAAAATAAAAATAAAAAATAATAAGTAATAATAATAATAATAATTCGAATTATTTTAAATTAGTTTGATTTTTAGTGAATAGCGAGAAAATGTATAAAGAAAAGGGAATTTTTACAACTTTCTCCTCGGCCACACACACCGATGGAATTCCGAAGTACTTATTGTGGAACACGTCTCACACGTCTAACAGACGCGACTGCGACTCTTCAACTGATTTACATCAGAATAGCTAAGCGTAAAATATGCTTGGTGGTGTATAACATCGGCGGAACTTAATACTTATTCGCCTCTTCCGCGAGAATTTTGTAGCCGTAACTAAATAATGACACCATCGAGCGCGTGCAGTAAGTTACCGTATACGACTCCGTTATGCGTTCTTAAACGCGTTTCCCGTCGTAATAAAAAAAGGACGCGCGCGACGTCCGTCGAGAGTTTCGATTATTCCTCGCGAGCGCGATCGTTAACGAGGCATTTATCGCGAGGGATAAAAACCGTCGCGGGACCATTAAAGGCCGAAGACTCGAGGGGGCCGATATGCGCTTTGCCGATCCGAACGTGGACCTTCGTTCCTTCAGAAGGTAGAAAACCGGTAGCCGTCGTCGCTTCCCGCCCGCAGTCGGTTTAGGAAAAAATTCCACGTAGCGCCGCTTAATGAACCGATTTTAATTTTGAGCGGCGCGACGCCTACGGAATAATTAATTAAGAGCGCCCTCGTTCATTTCCCACTCTCTTCGTCACGGGCCCTTTTTCCCGAAGAACATCACGCGCTGCACAAAAAAGGGACAGAGAAAGAGAAGAAAGGATGAAGAAGACGCTTCTCTTTGGACTTTGAGCGACTTTGTCAGAAATTTTGTGGGAAATTCGCGGACACAAATTGAGCTGGCTGGCCAAGAAGGCGCGCTTAATTTGTCTCGTTTTCGCGCGATCATGCAAATTAGCAGCCTGTGTCGTGCGCTTTTTCGTCGCTTGAAATGACACCGGGATTGATATGTCGTCGGGACGTGCCGGGAATAATGCTTCGAGTATTTATTATATAATTTGCAGTGTAGCAGCGGTCTGTAAGAAAACAATTTTAGGAGTCATAAATTAACAAGACACCATTACGAACATAATTAAGAAAATTGATTTTAATATTGCTTTTATGCGAACATGTATAACAACAAGCAAAATTAATCACGGATGACATTATAGATTCATATTCTTTGACGACTTTCGCTTAATAAAAATAAAAATTAATAAAAATTCAATCGATGATTAATTAATGCTTTTTTAAATATCTAATATATCTTAAGGTATGAATTTAGACAAATTAAAGACACAGATATAAAATACTTACACTATAATTATTCGTAATAAAACTATGCTTTAAAAGGCTCGTGATGTGATATCTGATATATAATCAAAAATACATAACAAAACAATAACGCATGCTTTCTGCATCCGATCATCATCGCCCATATGGACGAGTAACGATTGTCCCTCCTCGAACGCATACATAATTCAATCATCCGTTTTATTGATCCTTTTGTTCCGAGCTATTGTGCGTTCGGGTAACGGCTGTCGCTAATTAATATCCGTTTAAGAGGACCTTCGCCACGCCTGTGGGTCGGGTTCCTTTATATGTGTGTGTGTGTGTGTGTGTGTGTGTGTTTGTATATGTTTGTGCGAGATCTCCTCCGCGAATAACACGACCAAAGAGGGAGAAACGATTGCGGTTATTAATATAGCACGGTGTGTGCGAGTCCCTTCTACGTCGAAAGTCTCGCGTGGGATGATCATCCGCCGGAGTATAAGGAACACCTGTACTGAAATTACGAGCTAATTTTCGTGCCACGAACAGATACATCGACGCGATTATCGTAATCGCGCTCCTCGTACGATCACATCCGGGTGGTCGCCGGATTCGCGCATGACCCTTTGGCGCAATCTTTCGCGATGTTCCACAGGATCGTAAAATCCTCCCGGGATTGGCCGATCGAAATTAAACGTCGTCGCGCGTTCATTTACAGATAATACAATATCTTTGCATGTCGCGTTTAATTGGAGAATTTGGTAAAATTATTATATGCCATTTTTATATGCGAATTTCTTGACCAATTTCTCAAAAATATCAGTAATTTTTTATATAAAAAATGTTGCATTTTCTCGCGAATTTTTTAATTTCTTGCTTTTAAGGTTTTTATTTCAAAATAGTCAGATTAACAGAACAACTTGTATGCTTCACATTTTATCAAAATATTCGGTTTTAATTAAAAATTTTCAAATTTCTTACACAACATCCCGTTTTCATAAAAAATCATAGTAATCGTAGGACAATATATGGCGTTGGAAGAATTTTATGAATTTTTCTGATTAATATTTACTACAATAAATAATATTAATATGTGCATAACAAAATTAATCAAACATATTTTATATATGTCATCATAAATATTAATCAGAAAAACTTTAATAAAATTCTTCCAATACCATATATTGTCCTATGATTATCATGATTTTCAAGAAATAAATTCAGAGAGAAAATTCTCTCTGTGTTTTGTTAAAGTTTACACTTTCGATAATTACATTAATGTTGAAGAAAAATAAACCTATATTCCATATTAGAACAATATACCCTCGACTTCTGACAATTGTGTATTAAGCGCAAAGCAAAGAGCGTCGAAGGTCACAATTCCTGATTGACACCGCGGTCACATGATTTTAATTAAAAATTTTCAAATTTCTTACACAACAAATCAACATCCCGTTTTCATAAAAAATCATAGTAATCGTGGGACAATATATGGCGTTGGAAGAATTTTATGAATTTTTCTGATTAATATTTACTACAATAAATAATATTAATATGTGCATAACAAAATTAATCAAACATATTTTATATATGTCATTGCGCATATTAATATTTTTTATCGTGACGTAAATATTAATCAGAAAAACTTTAATAAAATTCTTCCAATACCATATATTGTCCTATGATTATCATAATTTTCAAGAAATAAATTCAGAGAGAAAATTCTCTCTGTGTTTTGTTAAAGTTTACACTTTCGATAATTACATTAATGTTGAAGAAAAATAAACCTATATTAGAACAATATACCCGACTTCCGACAATTGTGTATTAAGCGCAAAGCAAAGAGCGTCGAAGGTCACAATTCCTGATTGACACCGCGGTCACACGAGGAGAACGCGATGTTCCGAGGAGGTAATTTCATCGTGGGCGAGGCGCACTCAGCTTCTTCGAAGATGGATCCGTGGGTCGCTTTTAGCGGAGCGACCTAAACGCGCGTCTGTTCAATTACCGGGCCATCTTCGAGATCTTATACGATACGCCGTGTAATGAGGTCCATTGTGCCTCGCGTGTCGCGCGCGTTTCACGTTACGAGAGATTCACGTCGCCTCGTAGCGTCGCGCGCCTCGTGCACTTAGGGGACGGACTTTAAATGGATTACTCCGCCTTCGCATCCTCTGTCTCACCTTCTCGTCGAAGAGACGAGAGGCCTGGGTGCCGGATAGCGTGCGCGCCGCGCGTAGCCTAATTCGATTTCGACGGGATGCGTGCCACCGCTACCGCGTGTCGCACTTTCGACACACTTACGAGACGCATTACGTACGAGAGAGCGGATCTTCGCGAGGCTAATTGATCTAGTTACATCCTCCCTGTCTCGGCTAATAATGACGCGAGTAATGAAACGAGGCGAGAGCACGCCTCGACTTTACTCCGCTGAAACACATTTCTCCCTGGTATGCACAGAGAATGTGCAGATAACGATTGTCGTCCATGCAAGTGTAACAAAGGTATATGAGGGACAAATGAAGGCTCTGTGGACGAGATAGCTTTTCAATTTTTTTTTTTTTTGTAAAATGTCTCAATAATGGACTCTTTGTGCTGAAAAAATATGTAGAATGTTAATTTTTTTCTATTATGTTTTCGCGCGTATTCTATTATGTTCTGTATATTTAATCTCCCTCTTGTCCGCCGGAATAAATTACTCGTCTAAATTGAAGAGAGTTACAACAGCACGCAAAGTAAATGATGCGTTTTTCCTCTTCAAAGAAATCTCAACAAAATAGGCCAACTTTCACAAATCCCCTGTTTATTTCCAGATAAAATATCTACCTCTTGACTTGTTAGCCGTTCGAGAAGACGCCGTTTCCGCTGATTTAAGGCGGTCGTATTATTCCCGCGAGACGAAGGATCGAGATTAACGATCGATCGAGGCGGTTCGCGCAGATTATACCATATTTTTTATACCGTTCCCCTTCTCTTTTTCTCAGGATGCTGGATGTCAACTTATAAAATACGACGTGTTGCGCAGTTTGTATCGTTTATGCTTTCGATATAAGCGTATGATTTTTCTATCACGCTGCGTTTTACGCAGATTTCGAGAGAAAGAGACGAGTCTTACCAGAGCAAATATTTATTGCTCTTTTATTATGATATTTTATTTATTCTTGTTGAGACAGCCAAAGTGTGTGCAAGAAACAAGTTAGTTTCGCTATCGATCTATCGCGAGAAATTTCAAGTAATGTTACGATCTGTATTTACTTTATTCTCGTCCATATATTCTAAATAGGTTATATGATCGAAAATTACTTCTCTATATGTATTTCCATCAATTAATACAATTTAATCATCAATTAAAAGTAAATATTTAATTTGCGGCACTGATTAACTTGATAAATTAATCTTGAATTAAATTCCTGTTAATTAAAATCTAGTTCGTTTATCTGAACATTTTGTTATAAATCCTACAGATTTAATAGTCTTCCAAATTTTACAATTATTAATGTTTAATAATTCTATAATCATCCTTATATCTCTTGTCATTAAAGTTTCAAATTTTTAAAAATTAATGTGTACCTTTAATTATATCTCAAAAAATATTCAATGGTTCCGAATATGTATATAGGTATTTCTTATTCGCAGTGCAACTAACTAGATAAAAAAGTCTCACAATAATATACATACAACTATGTTGTAAAACTCGAGAGTAATTGGTGAAAAACATTTAAAATAGCGTTATAGTGTTTGCGCGAAAGAACACATCCACCTAAACGATATACTCGTAAAAGCTGAATTATCCAGCGGCGTCATCGCGTACGTACATACACAAACCATTGTAACTTTGTTTCGAAAAAGTTAACACGCTTATTGTTAGCTATATATGTATGTAGCCATCGCGCGAGTTAGCCGTAAGGTTCGCGACCTATCGAGCCGGCTTCGAAAACTCGAGCGTCCGTGTCAGATCTTATCAATACAGCTGGCAATCAACTCTTCGAACGCGATCGATGATACCTGACTTCGGGTCGGTGAGCCGCCTTTGAAACTCAAACGGATAGACAAGCCTCTCGCGACGTTTCAATGTCTGGTAGCTTCGATCCATGAAACACACGTCATGTCGTCTGTCCGGTCCCTCTAACGAGCTCAAATCTAATGGAGCCTCTTTCGTGAGAGTGGGAGAAATTCCGATCGAGGGGACCCTCGAAGCGCGTCTCTCATTAATCCGTTAAAGTTTCTATCGGAGATGAACTTTTAAGAAGATGAGCGTATTTGAAATAACGGTGCTTTTAATGAAGATAAAAATAACGAAGATGAAATATTTCAAGGGAAAATATATCTTTGTTTATCGCGAAAGAATAGGTATGTATATCACTTTTGTTACTGATATTTTAAAAGTTCAGTGCTCACTTACGTTTTGTTTTTTTTTTTTTTTTAATCAGAGTTGTTAGTTTTATAAAATGTTTTGTTTTTTGTAAAAACTGAGGATTATTTTATATTTGAAACGAGATTGTAGGTTGAACTTTTGATAAATATATTTATGTAAAATATTGTATTACAATATATGAAGTTTATTAAAATAATTTTATGGTTCTGACAGTTGCGGCATTTGTTTATAGAATAATTTTCGCGAAAATATCGCGGGAAGAATAATAAATATTATTGAGCGAAAAATACGTATTAAATGTAGAGGAGAAAAACGGGGTGGAAAAATATTTTGAGAGAATTATATATTCTGAATTTCTAACCAAGACTCTGAAATGAAAACTATTTATGCTATACTTTGTTGGATTTCCTTCTTAAAAAATCTAAAATACACAAATATCCATTCATATATAAAATATGTGTAATACATATGTTTACTTCAAACAATAAGTATTGCGTAATATTAAATTAATTTGATTCCAACGATGCTTGAATAATGCATGTACAAGGCCATCGATTTCGGTCGAGCAATTAATAGCAACGAAATTTTCAATGCGCGGCCAACAGGGCGTTTCTAAAAACGATCGGTGATTATATAGAATTAAATGCGTCTTAAAGATTGCAGTTTCTTGTGTGAGAAATACAATGCCGAGGGATGGAGAGATCTAGCCGAGGGTGTAATTAACCCTCGGGTCAACTATCAGCAACTCGTCGGAATCCGAGATTTCGTTCATTTATGCACGGCCTAATATTTTTTTCTTAAATCGATCGAAATGTATCAAAAGTGTGGAGGCCTATCCTCGCCTTTTCGCGTTACAATCTATCGATGAATATTCAGTGAGAAATGAAAGAGTCGTGTGTGTGTGTAGCTGGTGTTTCATTTCGTGGAAACTCATAATTAAGAGTTCTCATAAATAATTAAGTTAATAGTTAATATTTAGTTAAATATAAATAATACTTATAAAATAAAGTTCTAATAAAGTAAAAATAATAAATTTAAAATTACATATGATTTTTGCACAAAAATAGTCATTTTACCTATATTTTACATTAATATGTATTTTCACTTTAAAACAAATGGAAAAAAATTACAGTGATAAGCAAGTAACTTTCCCAGCTCTGAATTAGTAATTTCCATGTAAAAGTGGATTTTTTCAGTGCGGATTTCTTTCTATATATATATAGATATCGAAGCGAAACGCCGTCGATTTTCGATAATTATATTTATTCTATATTTTTTCGAACGAATCTTCTTCGAGCTTTAATTAGTTATTAATATTAAGACATGTATAGTATCGCGCGCGCTATTAGAGTGAAGTTGCCGATGTTGTGGGAAGCGAACAACTTCGGTCATTACCGAAACGCCGCGAGTACTAAACAGTTCGAACTGCGTCCCGCTGTGGTTCATTAGTAAGCATAATCGTTTCTCACTTTTATATTGTAACATGTATCAATCGTATATCATAATTTCAACGTTCATATGTAATCATAATTGTTCGAAACGCATATTTTGCGAGAAATTCGATGCAAAATCTATACCAACAAACAACATTACCCAACCTAAATTATCTGCTTTCGAGCGCGCGAGTGTGTACGACTCGTAGATGCTTTTAATTCTTTTATATTTTATTCATCATTAATTACATATTAATATCATGTATGTTATAATGCGAAATAATGAGATTGCCCTAATATATGTATGTATTTTATTTGTTACAGATAGCATTGCTGATAAGCTGCACGCGAGTTTAACTGCGAGATTTTCGAGTGTCGAACAGATCGTTGCTTCGTGCGATTACAGTTTTCGCATCGTGTTTTTTCGCATTATTATATGCTATGTATACGAAATACATGCGTCGGGAGTGCCGTGTAAAGTGTCGGACGATTGTATAATTTATTCGTATTTTCGCGAGTGTTGTGAGTGCTACGAAGAAGCAATGACGATCAACCACGAGAGAAGAAGAAGGCTCAAAGGAGGCATCAGGCGACAGCGGGGCAACTGCGAGGTATGCAAAATAAATATAATTTATAATAATATATGAATTTTGAATCGGCCAATAGAACCCAAGCGCGAAAAATTTTCTCCATATGTAAAGTTCAAGATTAATTTATATATGGAACTTAGTAATCTCAAAACCAAGAGATACAGTTCCGAAGAATTAATTTTTCGCGCTTGGGCTCTATTGGCCAATTTAAAATTCATATATTATTATTATTATTAATATCGAGAGCCGACATATATTTCTTATCTGATAATTTATAATGTATGACATACTTAGTTTATTAATTTGTTACTGGTAAAATTACTTGATTTATCTCTATGCAATTTATTTTGCATTATATATACTATTTGTATTCGCGGATAAAATATTTTAGAAATTTTATTTTAAAATCCTTGCTTCAATTTTTATAATAAAATAATTATAATTGAAATGCACATACACACACACAACATATACATATATAGGTATGTATATATGTATATTATACATAATTTGAATATTTTGTTTTCAGATCACTGCACTGTGCTGTACTACAACTCCGCTATCGCGCGTATCGGTGAGTGAGAAATTGTTTATTTTACAACAACATTTCTATATAGCGGTAATAGTGATGTGCATATTTGTGAAGCTGCAGCCTCAATTCGTGGAAACTCACAAATAATTAAGAGTTCACGCCAGCTTCACACACATGAAAGAATCGACTTATAAAATTTGATCGATCTTTTACAAATATTTTGAGTATTCCTCTTGAAAAATGAAATGATTTCAAATATTTCGAAAAGCCGATTATTAAAGTTTTAACATTAATCTTAACCCCGATGAAAAGGAGTTCCAGACGTCTTAACGGTTAACGATAGTTGATGGTAATCATTAGACTGTTGGAAAATTGCGCGCGATGGCCTGTTAAGCGTAAAATTTTCACCTCGTAACATCGTCATAATCATATAGGTAATCATACGAATTTGCAAAGCGTGAACTGATTCCCCACTGATCTCAGAATTAGCTCCGGGCAATTGAAAAATTACTGTGTGTTACGAGGAGAAATTCATCATTGTCAGCTGTAAACGATGTAAAGTCGACATAAATTATATATTTAAATACCCTGAAATCAATTATTAACAAGAGCGATACTGAATATTAAAATACGATAAACGATAAATATTTATTCAATTATCTTTGATCAGAAATTTTATTAAATTTATAATACATTATATCTCGAAACAAATCTAAAAGCATGCAGTGCGTGTGCATATATATAACTTTTTTATTATTGTTATTTTATCACCAAATACTTGAAGATATTAAATTTATACATAATTATAGAGATAAATATTTTTATCTCAAAAAAATTAATTCCATTTTTTTAAAAGCGCAAAATACTTTTTCTACTTATTTTGCGCTAAACGTACGTACATAATTGATCTAAAATAACAAGCTTAATAATTTTTGTCGATATTACGGTTCTATTGGATCAATTCTCAGAAATCGTATAAATTAACGAGATTCACAATCAGTACGTAGCGCGATTATCCAACAACTTGTAACAATTCCCAAGTTGCATCTCGGTCTCGTGTGATTGTAACTATCCTTTGTCGATTATCCGAGGGACCACCCAAAGTCACGCTTTCTCTTCGACCCATCCTTCTCGTTGATCACAACCAACGCTGTGCTTCTGTCATGATTGCTATGTTTCTATGCTTATATTAAAATGAGGCGAGACGAGTCCGTCGCGAAAAGAGAATCACGACGATGATTTCGCGAGAGATCCCGAGGAGATACTTGCCACGGCAATGTCAGATATTATCGAGTCCTGGAGCGTAGAATCATCGTTTGTTACTTGCGAGTAGCACAAGTTTCCACGTAACGTGCAGCGCACGAACGGAATTTGTGTCTAGAAATCCGAAAGCGTGAAATCGCCTTACAGAGTACGCGTAAATTATACACAAAGGGTAGAGGAGACTTCATAATTGTGCCGCTACCGCCACGTTATATTCGCTTCGGGCGAGGATAGTTCCTTTTTTTATCAGCCAAGTTATTTATTAATTCTATCATCCTTACAGATTTTTTGTCAATTTACATACAATTTTTCAACGAAAGTGTACAATATTCAGTTTCTAATCACAATTCTTGAATATACAATATTTGAAGTTTCATTCACATATATTTTTAAAAGCGTTAAAAACAAATATAATGAAACATCATAGAGAGTATAAAGAATTTTATTTTAACAAAGATAATTTAATTATGTAATGTCTGCGTATAATGTTAAGAGATATTTCGTTTTCATTCTTTTCTGTTTATATTATGAAAATGTCTAAAAGTCGCTCTTCTCGTATTCCACTTAATCCTTTAAACTCTCGTATTCATGTAGCGTATGCTGCAAATGAAATTGTTGCATTCTAATTCCACAGTTTTTTTACACAGTCTCTCTCTCTCTCTACACGATTTTCCTATTTTAATACACCGAGAGATTCATAATCGATTATGTTAAAAATAGAGGCAAAAATACCAGCACATGGATGTACATTTTATTCGAAAAAAAATTCAATATACGATTTGTGAGAAGCCTCTATTTCAAACTGGTGCGCTCTATTCGTGCGCGCCGACGAGGGCGTATCTCCGCGAAATTTATCGCGCGTTTTCATCGCGTCCGCTGCAAATCATTCCCGCGCGCGGTGAAAGCTCGACGATACGTTTCGATATACGCGAGCAGCGATATAGCGTTCGATATCGTCGCGCGATATACTCGTCGCTCTACCGAGAGAGTCCCTCGTTCGGAAAAAACGCGCGTGGGTTTGCGAATAAAATGTTCCAAATTACAGAGGCTCGCGCCGATTCGCGCCAACGATCGCCACTAATATCCCATAATTTCCCGCGAGCATATACCGGGCCGATTTATCATATTATCGGGTGCGCGATGTTTATCCTCTCGTTCGCGCCGTAGGTGTCCGCTCGCGACAAAACGCCCACGGAAGCGTCCGCTTCCTCGACGGGAAAGATCGCGCTCCGTACGTATACTGCGTGCAGTATACACGTGTGTATACATATATTTGGGAAAGCGCAAATTTACGAGCCAATAAATTATCCAACGCCGTCCCGCTCGCGAAACTCTAACGAGGCGTTAACGCCGCCGCGCGTCGGCATCGCGGCTCGACGTTAATGAGGAGGAGAACCGCCGGCGCGAAAATCGAATGGGGGGAAGAGATGTCATTAACGCTAGAGCGGTATGGTCGATTCGCCGGCTAACGATTGCAACCAACCGTACTAATTATAACCCTGCTAATTGCCTTGCAGTAACAAGGATTCCTCTCGCGGACTTTTCATCTCGCTTGAAAGGAGAGGCATTGTTCGAAAAGAAATCGTAGAAATTTGTAGGATCGAAAGGTCTTTCTCCCTCTTTAATGATACGCATCTATGCAATATTCGAGGAAATGTATACGAGAGTTTTGTCGGATATACGTTAAATGGATTTAATCCTTTTGCGTTTCCAGATATTACATTTTCCTTAAAATTAGTTGCGCTCACAAACGTTTACGAGTTTCTCTTTTGCTATACAATTGTCGTATGATAGAAACGAGTAATTAGATTTGCGTATCAAATATTAACATTGTCCTCTGTTGAAAATTATTTTCGTGATGTATCACGATGTTTCATTACGATTAAAAATGTCAAAATAAAGGAAAAGATTTTTCTCTAGTTTATTCAAATAGAAGTTTTCTATCTGGACTAACGTTAATTTGAAGATGTTGTAAAAATAACATACAGTACCATTAAAAAGGATTTATCGAAAATTAATCGTAAAATGTGTAAATTACATGTGACGATAAGAGGCACTTTTTATGAGTATAAAAGCCGACCAATTGTATTACGGAGGTGCGTACATGTCGAGAAGAGTGCATTACGCGCTAAGTGTAAATATTTGAAGAACGGAGAGGCGCAACCCGAAGCTCGTAAACCGTTTATAATAGCGTTCACGTCGGGTTTGAAAGACTTCGAAACATTAGTTTGAGGCGAGAGAATCTCGCGGAGCTTTTCATCCAATTTTCAGGGGATGCGCGCAACTTTTGAAACTCCCGCGAGACTGGAACACGGCCGGAAGATTAAATGAACTCCGGGATTAAACCCTGATCAAGACCTCAACGGAGAGAGTTGACGGTAAAATATTTAACCTTTTACCGGCAAGCTAGCAGATTTTTTTAACGAGTCTTTCGGCCGCTAATGAAAGAGATGAATTAAGGAAGCCGCCTTCCTGTAACCTTAATAGCGAATAATGGCCACAGTTTTACAAGATGAGAAGAGTATCGCGAAGCCTATTCGCCACTTTGTTTCTTATATACGTGGCAATTCATTTTGTAAATTGTACGTCCGCATATAATAGAATAGTATGCTCCGAATAATTCATGTCTACTCTCTCTCTCTCTTTTTTCTTAAGAAAATTTAATCTGATATTTAATGAGAATTTTAAAAGACTTTCACGAACAAGTCTTAAAAGAATAAATTGGTACAATATTACATAACGTACAATATTCTACGCAGAAATATTCAAGTTGAGAAGCTATATTTAATAAAGAGATCCAAGAGAGAACGATTAGGAAAGAAATAATGTTCGATTTAATTTCGAGACATAAAAATTCCAAGCACACGCATTTAAAATTCTATAGTACACAAAAATGAAACCGCGTAAAATTCTCTCGAACTCGATCATTTTCTTCAAAAACTAAAAGCAATAAAACACACGTGTGTGTCTTGTGATTGCATCGAAATGAAATCGCATCTATACGCGTTGCACACGTTCGTATGTAAATGTACAATATTTATTTTTCCGTAAATTACTTGTATACATATATACACGTATCGAGATGCCGCGCGTTTCGCTTAAATGCACGCTTTACAACGCGCACGTATTTTTAAGAGCTCTCGTTTCGCTCCGACGATCGCGCCGACATGTTCAACTCGCGCCGCGAGAACATCGGCTCCGGAGCTTCGAGATTTTATTTCGAGCTTCGCGGAATAATAAAGCGTACTATACGTATAAGACCACAGCCGTAAACGCGGAAGAGAGCGACTTCCCTGGGCGGGCGTGATAAAAATTCTCTTCGCGGCTAGTATCCCCTCGATCGTCGAGTCTCGGGAGAGACTCCCATTCGGTCGTCGACGGCGGCTCTCATCGATTCGGGATGTCATCGTCTCGGAGCAGAAAGGAACGGGATTTCCGTGAATGCCGAACACGTGTCTCACGTGCGTATTTCCACGTGCTACATATATAGACACGCGCATACGAGAATATCTGTCAATTTGGAACGACTTTTTTGATGCTACGCGACAAAAATACGACATAACCGCTCGGTTCGTGTCATCTCGTCGACGTCAGCCGCTGTTTCCCATTCTCATTACAAATGGTTTCATCAGCGGAATCACGGGTGTCTATTTATGCCGCCATCAGTTTCGCGCATCGTGGATGCTACCAGCGCTTTATCGCGTCCGAGGTACGCGAAATGGGACAACTTTACTATCTTCGTTTCGTTCGCCGATGTTTTCCCGCGATTTACAAGGTGCCTCTCAGAGAGAAGTCCCGCTATTCCTTTCACTTAGACTCAGAGATTGAATGTTTGAAAGTCGATTGTTCCTTAATAACATGTGTTGACGGTTCTCGAGTTATAGACGACTGAACATGAATAAAGGAAAGAGTTTAGAGATAACAAAACGTTATTCTATACACAATGATTTACGAATCAACATTGTTTCACGTTATTTTTTGATATAATTTTTTATTTATATATTTATTAGATTTAAAAAAGCAAAAGAAAGGATATCGAAATTGTAGTTTATAATTTCTCTCAAATTTTTGTAAAAGATAAAATATTTCTATTAAAATTATCGCTGGTAATAACTTTTAATTACATTTTTCATAAGCGAGGATTGATTTTGTTTTCCCAAAAAATCAAATAACAAAGAAAA
Source organism: Nylanderia fulva (assembly GCF_048542155.1). Lineage (NCBI taxonomy): Eukaryota > Metazoa > Arthropoda > Insecta > Hymenoptera > Formicidae > Nylanderia > Nylanderia fulva. The sequence continues at coordinate 4,648,534 of NW_028189835.1, read as the reverse complement.
AATTCGCGGCACGCTTCGATACGCCATATATATATTTATTACAAATTTGTTATTTTATTGATATTTATGTTTGCCGAATTTTAGTTCGGAAACATCGCGTACCAAATAATCACATATATTATATATATTAATCCTTTCATTGTTAAATTTTATGGCATAGAAGATATTATAAAATTATCATTTTGCCAATAATATAAACAATAATAAGGATGGCAATATTGAACACCATATTACGCTTAAGTAACAAAATATGCAATTTCATTTTCACCATTATTTTATTTTACCATAACATTGTTCACCATAAATACAATAACGCGTCACATAAATATGGTTACAACGGCATATTACAAATTAATTGCAACAATATAAATATATTAATCGCACTATTCGACGCAAAAAAAAAAAATATATAATAATCCTCGTGAAACTTTCTTTCGAAAAGGATCGTAAATCCTCGATCTCGTCCTTCGCGCGCCCCTTATCGGCCAAGACGGTGTAAAATTGACTGCGACTAATGTTGAAGCCGATGCCACGCAGTAAAAAATAACAAGCTCGTTTCGAGAGACATCAACGAGGAAGGGGGTGAAACGCGCCCTTTTATCCCCCCGTGCTTGGTTTCGCCGGTGCAATGGCCCTGGCGGACCGGCTGGTTAAATTGCCTGGAATCTGGCACTGGCTCGAGTTCCTTCCGAAGAGAGAAGGAGAGACAGCGGATATATCCCCTCCTCGAATTGGACCGTAATTCAGTCCGGCGAGGATCAACAAAAGGATTTCCAGTATCCTTTCTTCCCGCGAGCGAAATATCTAGGAACGAGGAGACGCCAGCGAGACCCGTCAAATGCCGATCTTTGGAAGACATTTCTCTCTCTTTCGCTCTGCTCACCGGGAGATCACGATGTTCTTACGCACCCGTGAACATCGTTCATGCGAGTCTCATATCGCCCAAGTAATTCCTGAGGAAATTCTTCCCTCGTGATTCCGCTCGCGACCGAATAATGGTCGATTGACTTGCGTTTGCTGCGCATTTCGCCCTCGATTTTCGGAAAATATAATTTTTCTCGTCTGGAATTAATATTGGCAAACGCGAACAATTTATATAATAATTATAATTAGTAATAATTGAGAAATATGTGTCGAGCAATTTATTCATCTTATTACAATGTTTCAATAACTCTTCCTTTGGGCTTTTCAGATCTGCTTTTCAAAAATGTTTAGTTATATTCCAAATTAATAATTATTACAAAAATTGTGATAAGTGAAGCAATATATAGAAATGAAACTGCAGTCATTTGCTCATAACGCTTGACTTTATGTGGACTCACTTTACTTTATTATAATAACTAAGAACATACATTACTTGAAAAGGACTCAAAAGAAGGGTTGAAACGTTGTAATAAAATTAATAAATTGCCATTATTATTATTTATTACTGGCGACGATAAGATGTTCTTCTAATTTGATTATAATTCGTATATTCGTTTACATATTTCATTCGCTAACGCTCTATTATTGCTCGTTTTCTCGATTACAATACCAAAAATAAATATGTCGAAAAATTGATAATTTTATTTTTAACCACGGTTGTGTAATGTAAACATTTTGACGTGCATCCGCGGTGTGTACCTTTCTTTTTGCGCGAATATGGGTTTAGAAAAGGTGCAGCTGTGAATTTACCCCTCTTTTCCCGGCGACCAGGTTTTTGCAAGAGCGCACGTTAACTCACGATAAAAACACACACCTACACACACTGTATACATAAATCTCATCAGAGCATTTCATGCTGCTCGATCGAGTAAATACTCCTCTCTCTCTTTCTCTCTTTATCGTCCGACAAAAGTATCGTGTCGCGTGCACTCGAGATGTACATGTATGTATATCGCATCCTCGAATAACAATACGCGATTGTGTACGCGATTATGCATTCTTAACTCGTGTTCTTGGACGTGTAGCGTTATAAAGCTTCTAGACACTCGCAATAATACTGCAAAAATAAGCCAGAACCTAATTGCAAGAAGAATGACAATTAATAAATTATTATTTAACAAGCAATTTTTGCACGAAATTTAAAATTATATTCATGATTTTAATATCACATACAGAGATTTCTCTGTTCAAATATAAATTATGTTGACAGATGATGAAAGTGCTAAGTAGTGCATCTTTTCGTTCGGTATAAATCTCGCAAATTCTAAATTTTTATATATTTGATATCTCTATTATAAAGAAGAAGTCAACATTGAGAAATTTTATTGTCGATTTAACGAGGGAAAATATTTTTTCGAATGCATTTCAGTGAACTCAAATGCAAGTGCATGTAGACAAAATATGCGCAAACAGGTATCACACGACATAGTTAAAACATGTCAGATGTCCGGATACGTCAAACGTGGATACAATATCTGACTGCTTATATGCATTTTTGGATATATTTTAACAGCACTGTCCTATACGGACGGGTCCGACACGAGTTTGTACAACGTGTACGAAAGCTCGCTTGCTCGCTTCGTGTGTGTACCTTCGCGCTGTGTGCTTAGGATTTCGTGGAGTGGAAGCGTGTTTGACTATTTCTAGAGAGAGCTGACAGAGAAAACAAAAGTGCAGGCAGATATAGAGAAGCCGGGCGCTGAATAGACGTCAATTAAAGCGATGAATGGGCGCGATACCCGTGTTATATCCCGGCCGATAGAAGCAACGGCCGTACTAATTTATGTCTGATAACTCGGTTTGCGCGCCGGTCACCACGCCGATCGAATATAATCGTTCGCGTTCGTTCACGCCGGCTTATATAGAGACCGCGTCAAAGCGCGCCTCGGCACCTCGATATCGTCGCATTATTATCAACATCAATGTCCATATAATACTCTTATGTCGCGCGATCGTTGAAAGATTAATAGACAATCGGCGAGATATGACTGTTGAATCACTCGGTAAATTTACGACCGCCGATCAATGAGAATTAAGTGACAGCAACATTAGGGGAATTAATATACATATAAAAGGCAATAAGAGCTATAATTAAGTTCTTTCATTAATATTTATTTGTGGAAAAAGATTTGTAACGTAAAATATTAGACAGAAATAAATTCGAACGTTTCGGTTGCCTTTTTCAATCTTCTTCAGCGCATCATTTAAAATTAAAGATTATAATAGAAATTAACAATCAATTATTCATAACTGTCAATATAATAAAAGTATACAGAAACACAGTTATTCGCATAAAACTACGTCAAGCTATTTTTTTTAAAAAACGAAATTAACGCATTTTTATATATTCTATTCCTCGAATCGTCATTCTATGTAATTGTCGCGAAACAGATCTCTCGCTAATTGTTCGGTTGCGAATCTCGATAACAGCAATTGTTAATATGTCTATAAAATCATTGTATACAAAAAATTAACATTGAAAGATAAGTAAATTAATAAAAATAGACTTACAATTAAATCGAGCAAGATATTATATTGTGATATTATATAGTGTGTAATTTCTATTAATCTTTAATTTTAAATGATGCGCTGAGGAAGGTTGAAAAAGGCAACCGAAACGAATTTATTTCTGTCTAATATTTTATGTTATAAATCTTTTTCCACAAATAAATATTAATGAAAGAACTCAATTAGCTCTTATTGCCTTTTATATGTATATTAATTTTTAAAGAGCTGTTACAAATTATATTAAGGGAATTGCTAGGATATCTTTCTTTCTTCATCTATTTCGCGAAAAATTGAAATTCTAGAATCTGAATCCTCTCTCTTTTAATTTGGAAAATTTTTTAAACAACCTTTCAAAATACTTTTAACAGAGAGAAAGAAACTCGCTTTAAGTAAGTTTCCATCAAAGACCCAACAAACTTGTTTACACGTGAGACTCTTCGACTAAGTGGATAAACTGGAAAATCGAAAGAATTCATCAAATATCCTCGGTCCATTCATCGGGATTGAATCGGATCGAAGAAGGTGTTGGGGGTGGTTCATTGAGCTGAACGTGGAAAAGGGAACAGGAGAAGTACGCGAGAAACGACGGTTCAATTAAACGACTAATTTCAGGACCGGCACGATTTGCCCGACACACTCTGTCGCGTCGCTCGTCCTTGCAAGATTTATGAGTCGCGGAGTAAGATGGCAAGAATTCGTCCCGAATCCGACTGGTGGTGGATTAAACCAAGCGTGTACAACTACTATGTGTCTACCGCGAGTGTCGGTTAATGGTAAACGTAATCTCTGTGAAATTGCGTCGCTGCGTGCGATTGCATTACCACCCAATTAATATGATGTTAATGCGATTCGAAGGGCGGGCAAAAGATGCAAATGCCGCGTGCGAATGTGTGTGTGTGTGTGTGTCCCTGTATAATGCGCCGACGTAATTCGGAGCATAATTAATAATTGTAATATCGCAACGCGCGCGAGCGATGGTCATTATTATCTAATTATTCGAACGCATAGTTTAAATAATTCGACAACTGACGATTGATATTTCCTAAATCGAATATGGGTTAATTAGATACGTAATGTTGGGTATATTGATGGATCGTGTCATAATTAGGGACGTCAAACCAAACGCTATCGCCTATGAAACGTGCATTGTTATTTCAACAAAAGATAAGTGAAAGGATAAAAGTCATTTATTCAATAATGGTTTACTCTATATATTCGCGGATATATTCTCAACAATTTATTATTAAATATTATATACTAATTTTTAATTACCTTCGCGCACAAAAAATTGTTGAAATAAATAAATTATCTAAAATTTCTATCGCATGATATTTTATTATATCACGCGATGAAAAATGCGAGAAAAATTGGGCAGAAAGTTTGACAATTTCTCATAGCATATTGAAGTCGACATTCTCGGCAAGGAGTGAAGCGAGAGAGAAGGAAAAAAATAAAAAGGAGAAAGCGCACATATTCATGCAGGGGAGAAAGAGAAACGAAAAAAAGGCGAAGGACCGCCCGGCGGTTGTTTTAATGAGAGTTAAAGCTAGCGAGTAAATGTCGAATAAATCATTTCGCCGGGGCGCTAAGTGCATCCATCGGCCTCGAAGGTAGAAGAGGAGAGACGACCCTCTTTATCCGCGCACGTGCATCATGCATTCTCGCGATTAATATGCGTCCGGGACGAACTCGCGAAAAACGAGATTTTTTTCCTCTCACGGAACTCTCATGATGAGCCCGATGCGACGTGCGCGTTACGCGGCTCCGATAAAATTGCATACGACGAGTTTCGGCTCGTTATGCGCGCGTGTTTTCCAACGAGCATAATTAACATGCGCGCCGCGCGACTTCGCTCGTTTCGGGATATTTCGGGAAATGCTCTCTCCGTCGAAGGTACTTTCCGCGATTTGCTGTTTGCGAGAACGCAATTGGAACGCGGAGGAAAATGCGAATGGGAGAAGAAAATTTTATGTCGTAAGGAATCCACCCTCTTAATAGCAAAAAGATCTTATGCATCTTGTGCATCTGTCAAAGATTTCTAAATTTTTTTGTGTGTTCGATGATTGATGTAAATTTATAAAATTCTTTTTTTATATCTTTCCCCCATATTATTTTTCGCTTGGAATACCTTCGTTTTTAATTCGAGTCGTAAAGGAAAATGCAAATAGGAAAAATAAATTTTATATGTCATAAAACATCCACCCCTTTAATAGCAAAAGGATTTTATGCATCTTGTGCATCTGTCAAAGATTTCTAAATTTTTCACGTATTCGATAACTGATAAATCTATAAAATCTTTTTCTCTCTCCCCTCTTATAAATTTCCCTTGCGGTTATTAAATTTCGCCTACGTTTTTAATTCGAGCTGAAGTGTCGTAGAGAAAAATGCAAATAGAAAAACGAAATTTAATGTCATAAAACATCCATCCCCTTTAATAGCAGAAGACTCTTATATGAAGCTGTCAAAAAATTTGTAAATATTTCAATTCATTCGCTGATTGATACAAATCTATAAAATTCCCTCTTTATCTTCTCTTCTCTCCTTTTCTTTTTCCTCCCCCTTATAAATTTCACTCGGGATACCTACGTCTTTAATTCGACAGGAAAATGCAAATAGGAAAAAGAAATTTTGTCAAAAAACATCCACCTCTTTAATAGCAGAAGACTCTTATATGAAGTTGTCAAAAAATTTGTAAATATTTCAATTCATTCGCTGATTGATACAAATCTATAAAATTCCCTCTTTATCTTCTCTTCTCTCCTTTTCTTTTTAATCCCTCTTATAAATTTCACTCGGGATACCTACGTCTTTAATTCGAGAGGAAAATACAAATAGGAAAAAGAAATTTTGTCATAAAATATCCACCCCTTTAATAGCAGAAGACTCTTATATGAAGCTGTCAAAAAATTTGTAAATATTTCAATTCATTCGCTGATTGATACAAATCAATAAAATTCCCTCTTTATCTTCTCTTCTCTCCTTTTCTTTTTCCTCCCCCTTATAAATTTCACTCGGGATACCTACGTCTTTAATTCGACAGGAAAATGCAAATAGGAAAAAGAAATTTTGTCAAAAAACATCCACCTCATTAATAGCAGAAGACTCTTATATGAAGCTGTCAAAAAATTTGTAAATATTTCAATTCATTCGCTGATTGATACAAATCAATAAAATTCCCTCTTTATCTTCCCTTCTCTCCTTTTCTTTTTCCTCCCCCTTATAAATTTCACTCGGGATACCTACGTCTTTAATTCGAGAGGAAAATACAAATAAGAAAAAGAAATTTTGTCATAAAACATCCACCCCTTTAATAGCAGAAAACTCTCATATATGAAGCTGTCAAAAAATTTGTAAATATTTCAATTCATTTGCTGATTGATACAAATCAATAAAATTCCCTCTTTATCTTCCCTTCTCTCCTTTTCTTTTTCCTCCCCCTTATAAATTTCACTCGGGATACCTACGTCTTTAATTCGAGAGGAAAATACAAATAAGGAAAAAGAAATTTTGTCATAAAACATCCACCCCTTTAATAGCAGAAAACTCTCATATATGAAGCTGTCAAAAATTTGTAAATATATCACGTGTTCGCTGACCGATGCAAATCTATAAGATTCCCTCTTTTTGTCTCTCGCCCCCTTATAAATTTGGGGGTACCAACATCTTTAATTCGAGCTGACGCGCCGTCCATGTCGTGTCGTGTCGTGTCGCGGCGCATCTGCTGCGAGTCAAAACACGCGCGACGTACGGACGGACAGCGTAACGGGCGGTCTCGTTAATTGGCAAACGCGGATGATCGATGCGTAACATTATTCGGCCGCGCAACCGTCCACTCCACCCTACCCTATGTCATCTCCCCGCGTGCACGCGTGGGTGCGCGACGCGATGCAACCGACCAACCCCGCTTTCCGCTTCACAATTCCGCGCGCACGCGGTACGACTCGCCCGCGAGTTATTGCTTTCATTAGCCGAACAATGAAACCAATTTGTGACGCGGTCTACTCCCCCTGCTCTTCGTGTTTTGTCTCTTTCTCTCTTTCCCTCTCAGTATTTCTCTCCCTTTTTGTCTTATCTGACATCGCGACAGGAGACTTGCGTTCCTCGCGTCGACGACACACGTCGTCTTTGTCTTTCATTATTGTTCGATGCGAGAGATGCATCGGAATGACGATCCTGTCCCGTGCAGCCTCATTCGAGAGATTTGATTTAAGAGGATGCGCGTACATATAAAATCAAAGTCTCGTTTTGTTCTCTACTTGGCTTCCACCGCTTCTCGAGGGATGCTGCTCTACAAACAAGGTTGATATGACGTAGTGGACCACGTCGTTTGTCTTCTTTCCGAGACTGTTTGTCATGTCAATTTTCCATGCTTGCGCGTAGATATTGATAAATCAAGTCTCTTAAATTTTAAATAAAGCGAAATCAAATCTATCTCCGTTCTGAATCAGACTGGGAATATTATTTCATAAATAAAAATTAAAATTTAATAAATAAATAAGAAAAATTTTGCTGTTGTATTAGAATATTATTTCACTATTTCTATGTTTATTTATAACTATATGATTCTATATTTCACATTATTTCACACCTAGATATTTATTAGCTATATATCGGATATGGCTAATAAACATGAATATGAACCGCGAATTACGTAGCTCTTTAAACATTCGCCTGTTGCAAAATGTGTCTCGGACCTCTTGAGTTAATCTACAATCATCATTCTCGCTCTACTTATTTGCAGTAATCGCAGTTGGTTATACTCGTTCGCCTATTCTCGTATCGTTACTCTATCGGCTTTAAAATCAATATTGCTACCTATAGGACTCAAGACTCATGCTGACTCGACGGTTTCGACGTATATCAATACCAACTTCTTGTTATGTACGCGTTGGATAACGTTGTTTTTTTTTCCCCTTTACGCATTCGATGTTTGTTCAGTTATCATATCATTAATTTCTATACGCAATTAATGCAGTAATTTCTTTGTCAATATTGAATTGCATTATAATTATCACACCATTTCTAAATATCATATACACGTCTTCTTATTCGATAATAATCTTACATCTTCCTCTAATGCGATTCTTAATCACAATATTCCGAGTTCCTTCCCTCGCGCTGTATCCTCTTCCGGCTTTGCCGAAATCGTGGGTGGATCGCGATTATGTTTGTTTCCTCGTATTGCGAGAGAGCGAGATTCCATTTGGCTAATGAATACGAAACGCGATACGCGCCCGGCGATTGATTATTCCCTAATTGCGCCCGAACTAGCGGGCAGTAATCTGAGCGCGGCACATTTCGAACTGTAATTTTCCCCGTTTTGCAATTACGGCAAATTATCCGTCTCGTGAAACCGTACGCCTGTGTGTATATATATATGTATATCCTTTATGCGATTTCGTTACACGACGGACATGTGAGACCGTACGCGTCCGCCGAAGCGTGAAAATGGCGATCCTGTAGTGCAGAATCGACGCGCGCGACGAGTGCAACAAAGGTATGCCTACCCACCTCCCGGCCGATATTTAATCATCGTTGATACATTTATGCTCCCATCCCCTTGTGTTTCCCTCGATCCTTCTGTTACCCTTCGCTCGGCAATTCCGAGACCGTATTCCGGGCGCAAACAAAAATGTTCGACGTGTCTTTTGCAACTTGCTTCGCAAATATTGGTTTTCGAAAACAAAATATTGATCATTCTTCTTCGTACATTTCTTTTTTTCGTTCACAGAAAAAACAGTATCCTTGAGAGAATGCAAATATGTCTTGATTCAAGTATATTTTATCCTTATAATAGTGCCAAATATAAATAATTTTGGATAAAGGATCATTTATCCTTAAAACAAAGTGCAAAATATTCTTGGTTCAACCTGAAATTTACTTATAAATATCGCAAGGACAAGTGACAAGTGTGCATCGGATATAAACGGTACTTTCAAATATATATAATAATTCTTAGTTCAAATGTGACTAAGTTTGTTTTTACCATATGCGATTTTTAAAACAAGAATATATCTTAAGGATAAAATATACTTTACACAAACTTATTTATTATTAAGGCAGATGAAAATTTGTGATTACAAAGAGTATTCTATGCTTAAATCAATCAAATAGCGTTCAAGAATAAAAATATACTTGAATCAAGGATTCCTTTTTTCCTGTGTTTGATTAAAAAGACAATATACGTATAGAAGGACTGTCTTTGAACAATCGCGGAAAAATAATTGGAAGCATAGAAAATATGAATTTTACGATAAATTATATATACGATTAAGTATTAAAGAGTTACATATTAACGAAACACACATTGAAACAGGTATCCTCGACTGATTATGATTTGTAACACAATATCTGAATACGAATGGTATAGCTCGATATAGCAGCAATTAAGCATCCACGTGAGCTTTCGCCGTTGTAATTTCAGACACACGTTTATTATCGCGGGAAATTTATTAATCATCGTCATTAGACGCGAGAGTGCTACACGAGGAGGAATCACTCTAATCGTCCGTTTTGCCCGACGATGCACTCGCTTTGCTTCGAGCAAAACGGCGGGCGAAACGCGAATCTTTGACCTCGCGATGAAGTTTATTGCCCGGTCGGGCATTAAAGTTTTTTATTTTTCGCTCTCTCTCTCTCTTTCTCTGTTGACTATATTGCGGTAGATCGCGCAGTTATATCTTGTACGTAGGAAACCGGTGTCCGTGTGCAGGTGCGTAGGTGTGAAGGACGTCTGAGCGCGGTCGAGGATTCCCTCGGGGTGGAGCCGAAGGATGAGCGAGTGTATTAGATTGCGGGATTTAATACGTTACTTTGGGAACATGCGGTATTTATTAGCGGTATATAGCATATATGCATGAGAAACGCTACCCATGGCGTAAACTGGAATTTATATATGCATATTTAATTGTATTTGACAATCGTGACAGCGACTTGGAATCTTTATTCGGATGCAAACTCACGCAGAGGGTAGTTGCCCCTTCTTGAAATCAGTAAAAAAATTAAGCATCTGCTCTCCTTTTAAGGAGATATAAATAACTGGAATTTATTTGCATATTTAATATAAAAAAATAAAATTGAAAAAATTAGGAATAAAAATTTAATAATGAGCAAAAATCCTGCGGACTCCCATGACGCTATATCTATACCTGCAATTAAGGGGTGTCGTAAAATTTTCGTTGAACTTTAGCGATAATTTTCTTGAATCGATTCGAAGAGAACGTTAAGATTTAATTATAATTTTGGAAGAAGTTCGAAAGAAAATAATAGTGCGTCAACACAATCGTCCTCGCTTTTCAATTGAAACGCGACAAAGGTTTATACGGGAAGAGAATCGCGCGCGACCGCTTTCTATGAAAGGCCGAGTTTATGTTGTCGCGTCAGAACGTAATGAACGATGTAATGGGCTTTCACACGCCGAGCTTTATTGCTCGAGCAAGTAATAAAGCTTTTACTTCGCGAGTCGCTTGTTGTGCACAGGTGCCGACGCGCGAGACTCCGAAAGCAATCTAGGATCCCCTTTAGGGAGGAAGAGCGAACTGCCGAAGGATGAGTGAGTATATTAGACCGCAGGGTCTAATACGTTATAAGCCGTATGTATTTACTTGGCCTTGCACCCCGTTCTCTATATATGTATATACGTCACTATATGCGGCGAGTTATCCCGCGGGAGATATCCCGAACGCTGGTCGAATCTCCATCGAACCGTAATGTTCATAAATCTGTTTGCTACCGGATGCTTCTGACATATATACGCGAAAATTATGGGATTTCTCTCATTACACTAGGATTTTGTTCAATTATCCGTTAACGTTCTTTCAAGAACTGTCGATATAACTTATCGTTTCGGGTATTAAAGTTCAGGTATTTTTGAAAGACGCCGATTTTGCGCGAGAAGATAAAGGATCCCCAAAAGGAGGAATAGAAGTACTTCCGAACGGACGAGTCAAAGGTTGGGTGAGGATATTGGACCGCTAGATTCGCTAGATTTACGTGCAGGATGCGAGTGTATGCGACAAACACATGTGTGTGTGTGTGTGTGTGTGTGTGCGTTGAATATGTTTACATGAGTCTGCGTAATATAGGCACGTACGGTTCGGAATTAATTAAATCTGATCTCGGGCAATATTCGGGAAACTGATCTCCCTTATCGTTGTAGAAGTTTACTAATTTCCTGAAGGCAGATATAGACTAAAATAGAAATATGTTATGCAAAAAGATATCGTATACACAATAACCATAGCAATACTTCTTGTTCAAATTGTACCTGATATATAGATTGTATAAAATTATATATAGCAACTAAATTAAAAAATGATAAACAAATTATGTTCTTTTCTCTCGCAATACTTGGATCGATAAAAAAATTGTACAATTTTTCTAAGTTTTAATTTTCGTAATAATCGAATACCTCCTTTCGGACTGCAATAATTATATTCTAAAAAGCAAACAATTTTGACGACACATTTGAAGGGAAATTTTTTCGCTGCGTATGTAGGAAGCAAAGGAACAATTTTAAAAGAAATCGGGAAAAAGGAAGAGGACAAGTCGAAGGATGAGTGAGTATATTAGACCGCAGGGTCTAATACGTTATAAGGTATAAGCGTACACGCGCGTTCTATGTTTGCCGCCCTTCCCAAATGTCTAGATGTACGTAGAAAGCTTTATTATACTTACACATACGCGTACACACCCACGTGGAGTATTTACTGTGCACATGCATCGATTGATGGGTGTGTGTGTGTGTGTGTGTGTGTGTGTGACGGGTTGTATATATACACGGTACATACTCGGGGATAATAAATATCCTTCGTTCGAGTCAGCATCGGCTCGCTTGATCTTTCATAGCCGCTCGTAAAGCGCCCTCGGGGTGGGCCGTAAAATTTGTCGGGTATTTGAAATATCCTCGAGTCCTCCCCGAAAACTTTCCGGCCAAGGATCTCTCTCCCTTACTCGCGGCGCGAAAATCCCGCGAATCTGTCGGCGGCATGCGACGACGCGATAATCATGTATACGGTGTTTCAAATATTTTCGGATATTAATTGTCATCATTTTCGACTGATAAATAATTTAATGAAATAAAAAATTTCAAGAAATTTTACGCAAGACTTCAGAAATGAATCTTTTATTCTGTATTCGATCGCGAGTGAAATTTATTTTAACAAAATTTTTATTTCGAGAAATTAATATGTAATAGAAAGATAGTATCGCAAATGAAATTATCAGCAAAAAATAAATCTCAAATTAATGAAAAGAAATCCATGAAAGGAGATATATCTGAGACGCCCTATATATCAGAGAGACGAGGGTTCTCTTGGTCCGTCGAGGATCATAACAATCGAGGAAGTTCGACTGGTAGAGTGCGAAGAAATACTCTTGGGAAAATTGCGGATGGCTTATAGTTATAACAATTCCGTTTAACTTCTCCTGATTGTAGGATATTGATACACAGAGGCAAGCGAAACATCGAGAATAAACAATTTGTGGAGTTGCTCCCTATAGATAGAAAGGGCGTGAAAGTACGATGAAGAAATTATTTGAGAAATAACTTTCTTTGAAGCAGATATATATATATATATATATATATATTCGTATTGTGTAATAGCACACGTCTGCAGGAAAACTTATTCGCTACTGATATAAAAATTTAATTTCTGGATCAATCATATTGTTCAATTAATTTTCTCACATCTGTATTTTTCAAAATAACGATACATTGATATCAGAGTATAACTTGTGCATTTTTAAAAAACCTTTTTAAAAATTTTTATCCACACCAACACTTACGTTATACAAGGTATATTGAAAAAGAAATGAGATTAGTAGAACTTTCCAAATGTTCAGTCATCGATAGAGTTTCTGCTTACGAGGAACGGTCCTTTTTTCCGCCCAAAGTATCATCTTGAGGATCGAGCACGAACCCGTTCCCCTTGATCGGCAGACAGATGAGAAGTGGCCGCAGGGGTGAAATCAGGATACGTGCGTATAAGGGCGATCGTACCGGGAAATTAGCGAAAACGGCGCGCAAGCTACTCAGAGAGAGAGAGAAGCGACGAGGAGGAAAGGGGCGTTCTGACGAGAGCGCAGATTTGTCCCCGGGGGGTACTTACTTGAAGCGGGGGAACCTGGCAAATTTTGACCCTCCTCATTCGCCCCGTTACCGAGGATTCCGAACTACCACGCCCGGGAACATCGGGCGACCGTTCGACCGTGATTTCGATAGACCGGGAAGACCGATGGACGATTACGTGATCGGATTACTTGGACGGCTCTCTGTCTCTCTCTCTCTCTCTGTGCTTGGACTCGGTACACCGTTGACCAAAGGTACACGACCGGAAGGTACGTGATGGAAGGAAGTCAAACGTCATCCCCCATCGTGTATGCGTTTGTGCAACGTGTGTAAAGAAGAGAGGAGCACGAGAGTGGATTATGAAAAAAAAGGTTCACAAAGAAGCGTTAAGAAGGAAAAGTGACACGGATTTTTATTCGGTCAAATATTCTACAAATATTTGTTTCATTCACACACAAGAAACTATGATATAGGCAAAACAAGAATTTTAAAAAATTTCTTATTTTACGCGGCGACAGAGAAAACAGCTGTTGACAGAAATCAGCTGATTTCTGTCAACAAACATTTTTGTCAATACTCTACATTGCAGTTTCATAAAAAATAAAAACCTTTGATGCATACGATCTAAAACTTTAAATAATATATTATATAAGTATATAATATATTTATATATAAATTATTTATATAATATATCAGCTGATTTCTGTCAACAAACATTTTTGTCAATACTCTACATTGCAGTTTTATAAAAAATAAAAATCTTTGATGCGTACGATCTAAAACTTTAAAAAATATATTATATAAGTATATAATATATTTATATATAAATTATTTATATAATATATAATTAGATACCCTGTGTTATAGATACTTTTGTCGGAATCCATTGACAATCGCGATAGCAAAGACTAATAAACTATTTTTTTTTCTTCTGAAAACTCTATAAGCGGATTACAATTTTTCCATCTAATTGCTTTCTTCATTTATATACTTGTGGAGAAGATCACCTAAGCATAGAGAAGAGTCATAATTCTAAAGGGCATTATCTCGACGGATTATCAGTTCGGTGTCCAATAGTTCTAATCGCGACAAATCTGTCGCCGGTTCTCTCGACGTTTCTCCGCTTCTACTTCCGCGAGATTATTATCTCATTTCAACCGCCATTAGGTGGCGGCGTCTCATTATCGTCGGAAATAAATCTGTCATGTCCGTGTCGCCGCCGAATTCCGATTATCGCCGAACGACTACCTGCTTCTTCCAATTCTATAGACACCATCGAAATAGACATCCTTTCGTTCTCGCCTTAATTTTCGGTGCAAACAAAGAATTTCCTAACGAGGCTAAACTATTCGTTAAAGAATCCATGGATATCTTTCGATTCTATTGGCAAAACACAACACATGTTTCATTTTAATGAAGCAATATAACAAATAAAAAACTATATCTCGTCAATTAAAAAAAAAAAAAATCGAAAATATTGTGCCTAAATTTAGAACTTGTTTGAATCATTTATTTATTAATTTTCTATTAACAAAAATTATCAAGTATAATAAATTTAATTAATCATGAAATTGATATTATAATTGTTAGTATCTTTAGGTCGTATAAATTATCCATAATTAGCATCTTTGTTAAAGTATGCAATATGCACCTCATAAATAATAATGTTCCGTATAATACATATTAAATAAATTTAGTCTATAAATTATTTCGCGGAAATCAATAATAATTATATAACATGCGTATTTTTAACACTTCTCGTATAATATCGCCCCGCGTATCTTTCCTCGCAATTTTAAAACTGCGCGCTCGAGAGGAGGACACTTATTCTCGCTGCTATTGAATAAAAAAGTGCCGGCTGTCAATAATTCCTATCGCTTCTATTCAGACGCGGGTCGCAAAATTTTGAAACGGAAAATTTATACCGCAGCTTCCTTCACGAAAAACACGTGTTTCATACATATGATCGGCCGATATAGCGGGATATGGCGGCAATCGCGTAGGTGTGTTTGTAAACACAAGCGGCGGATAACGTACGATGCTCGTAAATTTATCGAAGCGATTGCGTCGTAAATTTTGCGAGTAAACGCGGTCCATCATCCCGATCTGGCTTGCGCGCAACTGCGCGCGGGCGCTTATGGCCGCAATTCGCACCTACCAATTGGACAGAAACCCGGGAGACAAACTGCCTCAGTTGCAATCAAGAGCATCTCGAAATGTGCTTCTGCCGCATCAAACAACGTGTTTACTGTCTCGTCATGTCGTTATTAATTTTCGCTCCACATGACGACTCTCTAGTATAATTGACTGTACATCAAAACTAGTGTGTCATGTGTATAAGGTACGACAAAAATAAAGCTTCGCTTAAATTATAATTAACTGAATCACAGAGCTTATTTCTCCAAAATTTTAAGATGAAAAAATTCATGAATAAATATTTCAACATATAACATTATTGCTTGAGAATTGAAAATTGAATTACACATTAGTAGAGAAAGAGAGAGAAAGAGACACTGTACATCAAAACTAGTGTGTCATGTGTATAAGGTACGACAAAAATAAAGCTCCGCTTAAATTATAATTAACTGAATCACAGAGCTTATTTCTCCAAAATTTTAAGATGAAAAAATTCATGAATAAATATTTCAACGTATAACATTATTGCTTGAGAATTGAAAATTGAATTACACATTAGTAGAGAAAGAGAGAGAAAGAGACACTGTACATCAAAACTAGTGTGTCATGTGTATAAGGTACGACAAAAATAAAGCTCCGCTTAAATTATAATTAACTGAATCACAGAGCTTATTTCTCCAAAATTTTAAGATGAAAAAATTCATGAATAAATATTTCAACATATAACATTATTGCTTGAGAATTGAAAATTGAATTACATATTAATAGAGAAAGAGAGAGAGACATTTTTTATTATTGCTCCTATAGATTTTCCGTCAAAGCCACGTAAAATCGAGTCCTAATTCTGCGATCCGAATGCAGTAATAAAAAATAATAAATTCCATTTATTCTATCCGCGGAAACGTCAGCGAAACTCTCCAAGTTCGTCTCGACGAATTAATTTCGAGCGCGATATAGTTTGGGCGAGGACGTAAAACCGCGTAAGAAAGGAAGGCTACGAGATGGAAGGGAGACGTGGAATCTGTTTGCATTATATCATCCTGGAGATAGGTGCGGGCCCGATCAGGGCTGTTATACGAGTTTTGCGAGGCATCGTCGGTCGTTACACGACGACTCGGCGCCCGAGTAGCCGTGCTCGAGTGCACCGGCCGCGTTTACACAGTAAATATATCAATGAATTTACGATGCGCGCGCTGATCCCTAATGGCCTCACAAACAGATCTCCGTCGAGGAATGCGTTTTCGTTCCGTGCATTCGCTCTCGCCGTTCCAAGGCGTTATACGAGGACGCGTTTCGAGGCTCCTCGTCACGGAATATATCGCGGACGAAGAGAGTTTATACGCGAGGTTACAGGCAAAATGTTGGGATGATTCGGAGCCGATTGAGCGTGAATAGACATTTTATTCCGCGGAGGCGACGCGGAAAATTCGAATCGGTCGAGGGAGGCGAGGGCGCGTTTTAATTGAACCGGATTTCGGTGATATCAGCGATATTTTAAATGCAAACTAATTGATCTATCTGCATGCCCCTACCTCCCGACGATCGCGCGTGAGTGACATGAATTTGCCCCGCACCCGTATTTTTTCGCAGCGCGAACAAAAGCACGGAAAACTAGTATGCATTGATTCGTTTATATCTGCGAGACAGGAAAAAAATTGAATTTTTTTAGCTGCAGCTTTTAATTTTATTTGCATTCATAACATCTAAATAAATAAAGAATTTTATATACGAAGTTGAAGTAGATTCTTAAATATTAGGTATAACTTGGTTGTTTCGTTTGGAACAATTCTTATATATATTTTTAAATATTCTTTATTTCATTCGGAAGAAAAAAAAAACATTATTTCTTATCGGAAACATTGACAAATTTATTAAAACGCGACGATGAAACCAACCTCGTCAAAGCTCTCCTCTTTTGTCAATTCATGGAATTTAAGGCGTAAAAAGCTCTTCCTTGATATACAAGAATTAGGGCAATGCAAAATTGAGTTGTACGCGACAGAAATATTCATATCTCGAATCTCCTTGCCATGCTTTTCTCGCGTACACCGCATTAAGTTTATAATCTCGAAAAATCGCGCCGCTCGCGTCCATTTTCTACGGTCGATACGTCTGATTTTTCGTCGGTGAAAATACCTTGCCCATTACGGCCCGTCGTTTAATTTATATATACAACGCCGGTGCGGAGATGCAAAGCGTCGATATTTTATTTTTTAAAATCCCGCTCGCGCTTCTCGCGCGAGCGATAACAGCGGCCCGAGGTGACCAGCAGGAAGCGGAAAAAGGAGCTACAAGCGTAAAGCCGGAGCGGCATTAGCTTTTAGTACGCCCGGGGAGGAAATGGGAGAAAGGGAGGGAATAAAAAGCGAGGGAAAAAAAGCACGATGCAGTAGGAAGGACGAAGAAGGAGGCGAAAAATCATTTGAAAATTACCGTCGCGCGGCCATTAGTCCGGGCCGGCGTCCTGAATTTTTTACCAAGAGATTTTACCGGGCGACAGCTCGGTTCGCTCGCTCGCTCGCTCGCTAATAAAAACCGTACGGTTTCCTTTGCTCCGGTCTGCTTTGCTTGTGCGTCTTTTCGCGAAATGCTCGGGGCATAATTAATTTTCAATGAGCGTCGCGATTTAACGATGTTTAACACCTTTACGGTGTTAGAAAGACGTTTCTGTTCTCCGTAGCGTCGGCGAAGAAACTGCTTATATAATAATAAAATTTAAATAGTAAAATGTAATAAAAAAGTTTTTTATTACATTTTACCATTCGACAAAAATTTATAACATATTTTTTTTTATGTAATAACCAATCTTCGCATGAAGAGTTATTTTGTCAGACTAAAGAAAGATTCAATTTTTAATAATTTGACAACTATAGTCGTACATGAAAATATAGAGCGCTAAAATAAATAACATCCATTTCTAGCATCTGCATTTTCCGGTAGTTTCAAAATATTTTGTAAAGTCACACACAGACGTCTGTAAACACTAGATTAACATACAACACATTTTTTATCTTCCGTTACTCGATATCGAACATGATTTTTCATCGAGAGTCACAACTTTAGATGCACATAAACATGTAGAATAGAAGATAAAACAGTCTCTCTTAGAATGATTTGTTGATCTGAATATAAAAGGCGTGCGCGAGGAAGAATACTTTTTTATCACCTCGAGCAGAAGAGATAGCGGCATGAGAGTAAGAAACGAAAGCCGAAAACACTTAAGGGCTCTAATCAAGATCGTAAATATATGTCCGTTATACACATAGTGTTTTTCTCTCGCCGCGAGATTGAGAAATTTTGCTTCGGCATCGCACGACCCTTTATATCGTCGTCCCTCAGAATTTTTTCGTCACACGAGTAGGGAAATGAAGGGCTACGGGACGAGATACACGATTGACGAATGACTCTTCATTCGATAGGTTTTTTCGATTAGATACATCGAACGGTTACCGAGAACCAACCAATTTAATAGTTAGATCGCCCGCGTGGAGGCCATAAATATAAACGTTTTCGAGTCTAATAAAACCGCTGAAGGGCGTTGCAGGCTCGTGATCGTGAACAAATAGAAATATGATTGTTATTAGTACCTATATCGTTAATCAAATCATTGACCGAGGTAAAAAGAGAAAGGAAAAAAATGTTTACAAAATTTCGCGGCAATTTAGACACGCTATATTAAATCCCACTATCGTTAGATTCTAGATATATAACATACGTAATCGAGAGACCACCCAGCGCCTGCATTAATGAATTGACACATTCGACATTTCCAAATACACTGCTTCCCGACACCAAGCAGAATCTATCAATAATGCAACAACGTTTACGCGCTTTGGGGCAAAGGGACGCCTGACAGTCCGGAAGAGCCCCGGCATTACCTGCTATCCATCTGCAGGCTGTATGTTCCCTTCCTGGCTTGCGAATCGACCCATTGTTGTCCTCGAATAACAGGCTTAATCTCCCCACAATTTCCCGGATCGGTCCCTTTCGCATTCCCTTTCGAAACTCCCCGTCTCTCGCACACGATAATCCTCTCTCTCTCTCATCTGTGCTCTTTTTTGCTCTCTATCATCCCTATCGCGCCGCCGATGTGTGCCCACGTGCGCGCGAGCTCGCATAAAATAATATACACAACGCGGCCAGGAACCGATGCTCAAATTACGAGAGCAGGCGCTCGTCCAGAAAATTGCAGCTTATTTTCGCCCGATCATCCTCAAGAGGAGAGAATTCGCGTCCGTCCTCTTCCATTCGAGCGTTTCGACACGGGGGCTCCACGGGCCCCTGACGAATCACTAAACTCTCGAGGATATAACGAAGGCTTCCCTCTTCTGCCTGTCTGCCCCGGATCTCTTCCTGCACGTGACATTGTGCGTTTTGCGCGACAGGCGACGTATTTGTACCGTGACATTGGAAAATTACTTTTATTTCACCATGTTTTTTGGAACTGTCAAACGGCAGAAGGCTAGCTAATACGTGACGATAGGGTCTCGCGTTACAATGAAATTGTCTTGTTACGTTCGCTCAACTTGAACCCATTTTATCTCTCGATGTAAAAAAAAAATTAAATAATATGCGTTTAGTAGCAAAAACAACTTTGGGTACACGGAGAGAATTTTCTCTTTGAATTTACTCTGAAAATCATCATGGTACCAATATGAGTTTTTTTATTAATTAATATTTATCACAATAAAAAATATTACTCAGAGAAACTCTTGTGAATATCTTTCAATACTACCATATTGTCCCACGATTACCATAAATTTTAAGAAAAAATTTTATCTCTCAATGTAAAAAAAAAAAAATTAAATAATATGCGTTTAGTAGCAAAAATAACTTTGGGTACACGGAGAGAATTTTCTCTTTGAATTTACCCTGAAAATTATCATGGTAACAATATGGTAACAATAAGAGTTTTTTTATTAATTAATATTTATCACAATAAAAAATATTAATCAGAGAAACTCCTGTGAAATTCTTCCAATACTACCACATTGTCCCACGATTACCATAAATTTTAAGAAAAAATTCTCTATGTAGATTACAAAAGAAATCCTCAGCAGAGACATATAAAAATTAACGCGTAGTTCAATTATGTTAATTTTTTTAGACTGTAATTTTCAATCTAACAAAAAAATTATCGTTTCAACATTTTTATATCCTTCCTCAAAAAAAAAAAAAAAATTAAACGCTAAGAGAGAATATCATAAGTCGGTTCTATCGCGGACATGAGACTATGCAATCGTTATTAACGAGTTATCGAGATTATCGTACATTAATTTGGGAACATACGCCGAATCCTTGCGCACGTCCAATAAGGAGACAAGGTACCCTTTGAGAGATCGGATATAAATCACAACCAGGACGAGCCTGGCCGAAGTTAATGAATTAGTAGCAAAAACAACTTTAGGTACACGGAGAGAATTTTCTCTTTGAATTTACCCTGAAAATTATCATGGTAACAATAAGAGTTTTTTTATTAATATTTATCACAATAAAAAATATTACTCAGAGAAACTCCTGTGAAATTCTTCCAATACTACCACATTGTCCCACGATTACCATAAATTTTAAGAAAAAATTCTCTATGTAGATTACAAAAGAAATCCTCAGCAGAGACATATAAAAATTAACGCGTAGTTCAATTATGTTAATTTTTTTAGACTGTAATTTTCAATCTAACAAAAAAATTATCGTTTCAACATTTTTATATCCTTCCTCAAAAAAAAAAAAAAAAATTAAACGCTAAGAGAGAATATCATAAGTCGGTTCTATCGCGGACATGAGACTATGCAATCGTTATTAACGAGTTATCGAGATTATCGTACATTAATTTGGGAACATACGCCGAATCCTTGCGCACGTCCAATAAGGAGACAAGGTACCCTTTGAGAGATCGAATATAAATCACAACCAGGACGAGCCTGGCCGAAGTTAATGAATTAGTAGCAAAAACAACTTTAGGTACACGGAGAGAATTTTCTCTTTGAATTTACCCTGAAAATTATCATGGTAACAATAAGAGTTTTTTTATTAATATTTATCACAATAAAAAATATTACTCAGAGAAACTCCTGTGAAATTCTTCCAATACTACCACATTGTCCCACGATTACCGTAAATTTTAAGAAAAAATTCTCTATGTAGATTACAAAAGAAATCCTCAGCAGAGACATATAAAAATTAACGCGTAGTTCAATTATGTTAATTTTTTTAGACTGTAATTTTCAATCTAACAAAAAAAATTATCGTTTCAACATTTTTATATCCTTCCTCGAAAAAAAAAAAAAAATAAACGCTAAGAGAGAATATCATAAGTCGGCTCTATCGCGGACATATGAGACTATGCAATCGTTATTAACGAGTTATCGAGATTATCGTACATTAATTTGGGAACATACGCCGAATCCTTGCGCACGTCCAATAAGGAGACAAGGTACCCTTTGAGAGATCGGATATAAATCACAACCAGGACGAGCCTGGCCGAAGTTAATGAATCGTGCGTTCCGGTCTTTAGATGCGGCAGCGTAAGAAGGCGAAGGCGCGGCTCCTCGTCGTCGGGAGAGACGATCCTAATTTGCCTGCGCGCGTCTTTCGGTTCTGCATACGTATACGTATACTTCGCCGCTGGCATTTCCTCTTTTCACGCTTGAAAGAACGCGCAACGTGTACATTCGGCAAGAGAGCCAGAGAGAGACAGAGAGAGAAAGATACGTGTATATGCAAATCGATATATAGAGACGTCATTAAATATCGCGATATATCGATGACACTTAATCGCCTATGTCCTGTTACTTAATTTTTTTTCAGGCTTAATTTTTTTTCATTGTATCGCAAACGATAATGTCGCTCGTAATCGGAATCTTTATAGGGATATTAGCGGCGTTTTTACGTTTTATCGGATTTGGCCGACCGGAAACGCAACGTTTCACGTCCGCGGCTCTTGTAACGGTGCTGTGAAACGTTATCGAGTACTTTATCGTTCGTGTTCGGTAAGGATAAAAGGCGGGGTAAATGAATGGCCGGGGTGTCGCGAGATTCTGTACGAGTTTAAATGGATTATCGCGAGATATTGTACATCCGGAATATTTTCCACGCGACGATATTTTCGGAAATTTTATTATACGCGCGCGCAAATTCGTAACATGGAGAAAGATCTGAATTAACGCTCTGAAATTAATTTTAATCCACGTATGAGATAAGTTTTTTTGCACGTTGTATTAAAATTATCACCGTAATTCTGTCTCGTTACTTGACACGTGATTAATATTTAAAATACATAGATTTGCGTATAACGTCTTTTCTCTTTATCTATATTTCAATAAAAAATACTCTGTCTCCTATCATAAATATTATGGAATAAATATTATTTGTATAGATATTAAAATATTATTTAAAGATACTTATATAAATTGTGTCAATTCTTATGTTTTATAATCTGGCAGACAGCGAATAAATCGAAAGTAGAATATAAATGATGTAATGGGTGTTACGATATCTCTTTTAAAATTAATCGCTGACATGATATTTACGTTTTCCAACAGTATGCGGATATGCAGCTTGTGTGTGCGTAGAATTTCCAACGAAATTTTATTACTGTCGTTTATCTTACGCTCGTAACTTTGTAGTAAGTGCGAATCGAATAGTGTTTATACGTTATGTAAAATCTAAAATTGCTTTAGAGATAAACTCTCGAAATTACGATACATCTTCAACAGGAAACTCTGCATACATCACTTTCTGTCTATTTTTCTTTCATTACCACTGCATTAATTACTATGTTTATGAGTTGCAAATATTACTTTTTCATTTGTACAATATTTCTCAGAAGTTGTCATCGAGTTTCAATGTGTATAATATACATATATTTCTGTGTATTTAAAGAGAAATCATAGAAGAAAATGTAAGTCAATAAAAGAAGTCTTTTTTTTTCAAGAAAAGACTTTAAAAGTACAGTTACTCCCGCTTTATAAATCTGGAATTATCAGGGAAAAGTCAGGAAATTTATCTGTATTTTTTTATATTATTCTACATTTGTCTTAATAATTTGAAATTTTTATAAACTTTTCCTTGACTCTCAATATGGTAACTTTCTGTGTTGTTAAAAATCGATTCATTTACAGCGTGTTCGTTAATTTATATTTTCATCGTCGTGTTATTTTATTTCAATGTGTTTGATAGAGACAAAACTAAAAAAATTTGATATAATATAAATAAAAAAGGTGATTACTTAAATAGTTTATAGTGACATGTTTATTTCGAGTATCGTACGTAATGCAGATTGTATAATTGATTTAAATTTTTATTATTTTAACTTCCGAACCTTTTCATTGTTGGCAAAAATATCTCAAGGATTTCATAATTTAACATTTAATTGATTTATCATATAGATATATGCAAATTATATATTTGGAAAAAACAATACTAAAAAGTCCGGGAAAAAATTAAAATCTGGTCTTGGAAAATCTGAAAAAGTCGGGGAATTTTTTTCATTTGAGTCTGCTGGACCTGTATATGTTCCTCATAAAAAAAAGTTACAATAGCCACGCGATAGAGACTTTTTAAATCCACGCGGGGGCGATCTGAACGAGAAACATACAAAGTTAATTTAGCGACGCGATATAAATAAAATCCGCGATTTCTCTCCGCGTCGTGCGAGCAGATCTGTTTCTTTTTCCTTCTTCCTCCGGTGTTATTATCTCCCCATGCAGCTACGCGTGGTTCGTCGTGGAAATATGGGTGCGACAGAAAGAGAGAGATACACCGTAATTCCTTACACGATGATTCGACGCCTCTGTTTTTCCTCCCGACGACGCCCACGCACGTGCACGCGCTCTTACGCAAGTTTGAGTTTATTGTCCTTCGGAATGTAAGTATGCGACTCCGACGATCTCTCTCTTTCTCTCTCTCTACGACTGACGATAATTAGAAAATTTCTCCAGGGAACCTTTTCAATTCATGAATATATGCAAAAAGCCTCTCGTACGCTTTCTCGCTATTTGTGACGACAGATCCCGAATTATCGAAATCGTTCGACTTATACAATTCTTAAAGGTGTCTTTTTATACGCAGCATGCTGTAGCAACAAATCAGTCACGTGATTAATAGTATATTGTGTATCAAGTGCGGAAAGTTGACAATTGGTCACGAGTGCGACCACCCCACACGAGTGAACAATTGTCAATCCGCACGTGATACACATACTATTTTGTATTACAAGTGCAGGCAAAGTGGCTTTGTACGCGTTTTCTGTGCGCGAGGTGGCCGATCGCACGCCGCCATCTTGCGGCGTGGGAAATCGGCCGCTTTCCGCACAGAAAACACGCACACAAAGTGCCACTTTGCCTGCACGTGTAATACAAAATTGATTAGAGCATATTTCTCTGTTCTCTTATTATTTCAAGATTAAAATTACGATTTTTGCTTTTATACTCTCATAATAATCTACTTTATTCTTAAAATCCATTATTTAACTGCTGCACACACACACACACACACACACATGAAATGGTACCTTTAAGATGTATATACTTAGGATGTGTTTGGATCACGAGGGAAAAAAGAAATAAAATCCAAATCAGATTAAATCCTTCGGGCATGAATGAACGAATGAATTTACGCCTCTATCCTACATTTTCGCCTGCCTAGGTTTCTCGCTTTCTCCGGCTGTGTATAATCCTGTGTAAAAGGCAACTTCCCACCTACTCCGATCCGTCACTATACACACACCCGACGTAGAATACATCTTTCGAATTCATGAATGGTATTTTATCGCGCCGCCGACATCGCGGAATGTATAGAGGTACGCGTTGAATTTTTGTTCCCCCTGTACGAGAAGCATCGCAAATCGCGTATGACATTTCTATATCGGTTATCTTATGGGCAGAGCTTTTCCTCGTTCCTCCCTGCTTTCCCTCTCGTAATCCTCTTTGCTCGACACCACTATTCTGTGAATTCCCGGCGATTAATTCAGTAACCTCGGTGACCGAGCCGTTCAAAGGAAATGCGCGTGAATTCCGATTCGCAGGTGGCTCCCTTTAAAAATACAGAATCGTGTGCTGGGAATCGTATTTCGTCTCATCGATTTGTTTATCCGCGAGAAGCATGGGGCTTTCTCGCCTCCTCTCTCTTTCTCTCGAATCGATGGGATCGATTCTGGGCCGGGCCGACAGTACGCGAACCCGCGTATACATATTTATGAGCACACACGTGATCGAGTGCGCACGCGGATGTAACCAGGGGCGCGTCTATCCAGCAGGGAAACTGACGAAATTTCCATCCCTCGGGTCCTAGCTCTCGCGCTCTCTCTCTCTCTCTCTCTCTCTCTCTCTCTCTCCAGCGACTCGGTCGTTTGCAAATAATTTAGGTAACTAGAATTCATTGCGTCGCGCGCGCGAATAATCAAGTTAACTCCCTGTTGAGAGAAAAAGATTTTTAATATGTAAACAAAATTACAATACAAACGAATAACACCTTATACAGTACCCTCCATAAGTTTGGAAACACCTTACGCATTTTACAGTTAAAGAACTGCATGGCTGCGATCTGTTACAAATAAAAATGTCATTTAAATATTTTATGTTTATTTTATGATTTATTTATACAAAAAGTCTGTCAAGAGGATCCTCTTAATTTAAGAGAAAAATTCTCTGAAGAAATATTCTTTAATTAGATATTCGTAACATGCAAGAATATAAACTTAATGGAATGTTTTTTATCCGTATATTATTTGAAATATTATTATTAATGTTATTTAAATATTTTACAATTTATTGATACAAAAAATCTATACAGTTCGCTGACTGTAAAATGTAAGGTGTTTCCAAACTTATGGAGGGTACTGCATATTTCTGCGAAGAAGGAAGATATTAATTGCCGATCTCTCCAAAGTGATCCGCCGTCCCTGAGAATCGCGTACGCGGGACGGATGCGCAGCAGGAAGAAGGGAAAGAAAGCGATGAGACGAAAAAAATGGGGGGGCTTTAATGTCCCGTATAAGAAGCGTATTTCTTGCGCCAGCTGGGTGCGAAATAACTGAATGCGCGCGAGTCATTGCGAATCGCATTAGCTCGGTTAGACGTTGCAAGAGGAGAAAAACGCGAGACGAGGCGCGCCTGTCGTGCGTGCGTACCTTGCAACGACACTTGTCAATTTTAAATTACAAATGAGGAAACCCATAAATTCTATCGCGGACGGCGCTTAACGGCGGCAATAACGATCCCCGACGCGCGCTATTGAGAAACGATTTCGTTTAATAACGTTCCGATTGATCGGGAAACGCGCGTTCGCCGTGAAATTATATGCGTATCGCGTGCGCGCGCTTGCCAATCAAAACCTTCTCGTCGCGTTACATTTACGGGATTATTAAGCAAATTGGACGTTTTTATTGTCTTGCTCGTTTTTTAGAGTCTGCGCGATATCTCGGGTCACTCTTCGACAACTTTACGACTTCCCGAATTAAATATTCTAGAAGGTATCATTTTTATACGTTGAAAAACAAATTTGTTAACTCGCTTGACTAAATCTTTCGATTAAATATTATTTTGTTAATTGAACCTATAAAAAATATTTAAATTAAATATAACGTATGCAATTTAACAAAACGTATATTTAAACACTTAAATACTAATATATGCAATCTCGGATCACTCTTCGACAACTTTACAGCTTCCCGAATTAAATATTCTAGAAGGTATTATTTATTATTACATATATATTTATATTTTTAGATAGTATTATATTTTGGTTGCATTGCGTGGTTAACGATTCATTTTGCTTCAATATAAAATGGAGATAATTGTCAGGTTGTGCGTTATATAATATATTGCAAGATCAAAAAGTATAAATATCAAGAAGCACAATTGATGCATGAATGGATATGCTGCTGCACGTAATAACTTTCACTAAATAAGAAAAATCTTGAACACGAGACACAATAGACATTAACATATTGTGCAAGTATTATAATTCCAGCGAATGACAAGTTGCGTATCACCGAGAAGCAACGTGATCTTTACATTCAAATTATTTCGAAATGCATTCTATGCAATACAATTATTATAACAAATTCATCTCTACAAATAAGTATTAAAAAAATATATGAGTGCAAATCTCACATATTTATTTAAATGAAAGTTTCAATTATATTTTCAATGCAGCTTCCCCTTCTCTTCATCTTCTAAGCGAAAAAGATAATACGTGTAGTTGATAGAAAAAAAAACAATTTTAAGAGATTCGATATAATTATAGTTGATATTTCGCACTTTGTTGCATTAAATTGCATTATATTGAAATTATCACTCGCGATCTATCAAATTACTTGCATCACTTATAACGTAATCAGCGAGCCGGCGATGCGTGAATGAAAAGTCACGCGTTCAAATGCACTATTTACATTCGATCGAGGAAAATGCTACGACAACGAGTTCTCTAATCCGAGCACCAGATCGTTCGCTCTCACCCACGTGCGCGTGCAATTGATCACGCGTACGCGCTCGTGTCAGCAATCAAACGCCCGCGATATTCGAAATTTTTATATGTAAAGCGTCGCGCGAGATATACGATTGGCGGCCGATTACATGCGCCGGCATTTAAATAAATGCGGACCAAGTATTCGCGCTAAACAGTACGGCCTGCTCGTAAATCACGCGGCGCATAAAGGAAAACCGATGTCGTTTATACGAAAGTCCGCCCGGATTCATAAAAGTATAAGCACGAACGTAAAATCGCGAAAAACCTGTCAAGAAAAGGATGCAATCCAAGTTACCGTCCTGCTTCTCGGTTAAATTCTTATTTTTTATTTTATTCTCGCGTTAAATTAAACGGACATTCGATGAAATTGAATTGGCATAATAACGTTATCGATATCGAATTGGTACCAAATTATATCAACTATCGAGCAGTGTAAATTTTTTTTTTTTTCACAAAATAATTCGAAATAAAAATTTCAAGAGTAAAACATTTATTTTAAATAATTGCATTTTTATATTTTATATGCTGTCAACGTTCGATGCGCGAATAATTGATAATCTGAATTGATAAACGTCGATCGATATTACAATTTTTATATCTATTAATTGCTATATATATATATTCCGCTTAATATTATTAATTATACATTGAAAGAAATAATTTCGTCCATGAGATAATGAAAACGTAACGTTGAAAGTTGCTTTCGATTTTTCACATATGACGATACGATGAGCACAAGCTTCGAGATTATTCCTGTTGCACTCCGCAACGATTCGGTGCGCAATCGCAAGCATTACGCTTCCAATCACGTCGTATAAAAAAAAGGAAGGAAAAAAGTACAGCGCAAACATCAAAGATTCATCTCTCGGACTCGCGCATACTTCAAAGCACGTTTCCGTTTCTCCCGGCGATTTTCCACTAACGACGGCGAGCCTTACTTTGATGCGTATTTTCTCGGAGGGAAAGGGGGAAAGAGAGCTTGCAAATGAAATTTTACGCCATCGGCATTTTATCATCGAGGAAAAAAATGCAGACTATCAACAGACCAAATAGCATGTCAAAGGATATCGCATAAATCGGACGAGAAGAGAGTGAAGCGCGATTTCCTGCGAAAAAATGCAATTTAAATCCGCGATAAGTTTCGACAATTCGATCGAAAGTTTCGATTTTAGGAAGATTTAAGAAAAAAAAATTGAAATCGGATATAGAGAGAATTATAAGCTCGGGGAAATAAAATATCGACAGGCGATGAGATACGGGTGCATGTATATCAGGGTTGGGTAAGTTAATGATTTTTTTAAACCAAGTTAAGTTAAAGTTATAGTTGCTTATCAAATAAATTTAGTTAAGTTAAAAGTTTTATAAACAAAAAATTAAGTTTAGTTAAAATTAAATTAAGATTAAATTAATTGAAGTTAAATCAAAAGTTAATTTTTAAAAATATTATTTATATTAAATTAGAATTTTATTTGTTAATTCTTTAAAAACATATAATAACACAAATGACAAAGAAATTTTGATTTTTATATAGAAATATATTTTTTGCTAATTACAATTTGAACAATGAACATAAAAATTAATAATACTTTAATTTAAAAATAATACGTTTATAATTTATATAAAAAAAAACAATAATGGTATTCAGACATAAAAAAATTAAACTAAGGAAAAAGTTAATAAGATCAAAAATAACTAGTTGAAGTTAAAAATTAATACATTTGAAATTAAGTAAGCTATAAGTTAATAGTTATTAACTCTTTTTATGTCGCGTGCGAGAAAAATCTTCCTGTCTCACCTACATATATATACACATATATATACGATTTGAAAAACCCCTTCAGGACCAGAAGAAGGCTTAGGATTCGCCCTCGCAACACGGGGGCGAATTCGGCGAACGCGCCCCCGGGCGATTCGAGGGAAAGAATAAGCGCGTATATAGAAAAAGAAGCGTATACATGCGCGCACGTGGCGAACTACAAAGAGCAATTCGGAAAGGCGAGTAAGAATCGAGACCCAGCCACGCCACGTCCAGCGCTAATCCGGTTTTACCCTCGAGGGAAAGACGTGGCTCTGACGTGCACCGGGTGATATCAGACCAGGGATGCGGGATATGCCCGGCCTGCTCCTGCCGCTGCGGATTCCGCCTTTCTCTCTCACCGGCCTCGGAGAAAACCGAATCAACAACCCCGTAGACGGTCGCCCCGGGCGGACGCGTCAATCCGCACCAATCTGTCCGTAACTGTTATATCTCGGTGGATGTTCCTCGCCTTGTGGTATACCTCGCGGTAAGTTCGTTTGTCTGTCGCCGCTAATCGGAGGGGACGCGATGGACGAGAAGACCTCGGAAAAACGGAGAAGGTCGCGGTAATCGTTTTACGCACCGGGAAATCGCGTAAAGTCGAACGCGTCGAGAGAGGAATTATTGTCTGAGAAGTTATCGAGAAAAATTAGATTTCTGCGTGCGTATACACAAACAGGGTGTGTCTAGCGGTCAGGGAAATCTCAGGGAATTTTATAAATCTGGAATTGTCAGTGAAAAGTCAGGAAATTTTACGATTTATCTGGATTTTTTCACATTATTCTAATATACATTTGTTTCAATAACTGGAAATTTTGTTATTAAATAAATATCAACTTTTCCTTGACTCCAAATTTTCTGTGTTGTTAAAAATCGATTCATCTATATAGCTGTTCGTTAATTTATATTTTCGTCATCGTTTTATTTTATTTCAATGTGTTTGATAGAGACAAAACTTAAAAATTTGATATAATATAAATCAAAAGGGTGATTATTTAAATAGTTTACAGTGACATGTTCGTTTCGATTATCGTACGTAATGTAGATTCTATAATTGATTTAAATTTTTGTTTTTTTAACTTCCGAACCTTTTCATTCTTGACAATTTTATGATTTAGCATTTAATTGATTTATCATATAGTTATATGCATATTACATATTTGGAAAAAATAATGCTGAAAAGTCCGGGGAAAATTCATTTCTGGTCTTGGAAAATCTGAAAAATTCGGAATTTTTTCATTAAGTCTGCTGGACACCCTGACAATGTTTGTGTATACGAAGCGAAACTAAGAGACGGCGTCGCGTTTGTGACGTCTGAAAATGGAGAATACTTTAGTTATTTAAATCCTCTTATATATGTGTACCACGTATGTGCGTATGTATGTATATTTTATACACGAGCGGATCGATATAAAGAAATTTAGCACCTCGGACAGGAATGGTATAACGCGAGGATTAAATTAGGGTCTGCCATTTAGGCTTAGCGTCGCGTGTGAGGGTCAAATACACAAGAGGATTAAACCGAAAGCCCTCCCTGCATTTGACCAGGATTCAATCGTAGATGTTGTGCTTGCAAATTAATAGCGTAATTAGTCCTTGAATCTGGATTTTATTGCCAGATAGGATGTCGCATAATTAATGATGCATCGATTATGCGTGATAAAATAATACGGTTTTCCCAAAACACTTTTCTCCATAGTCTTATTTTTTAATCATTCGTATAGCAGCAATTTAATATATCTTTCATTTGTCATAATAATATAAGTAGTGAAACGTGAATAGCATTTATTATTTGCAACAATAATTAATTGAAATTTTATTAAACATTATTTTGCAGATATGTATATCAAACGTATAAAAAAACCAGATTTTATTATTCATTGAAATAAGCATGCATTCGTTTCAAAATCATACACAACAATTTGTGCATGCACTGTAATGAATAAAAAATTTAATTATTTATCCCATTTTTCACTTTTTGGTTAAATTTAATAATTTAAATTATCTTCAGATACATATATATCTCTCATTTGGCATAATAATATAAGTAGTGAAACGTGAATAGCATTTATTTGCAACGATAATTAATTAAAATTTTATTAAACATTATTTTGCAGATATGTATATCAAACGTATAAAAAAACTAGATTTTATTATTCATTGAAACAAACATGCATTCGTTTCAAAATCATACACAACAATTTGTGCATGCACTGTAATGAATAAAAAATTTAATTATTTATCCCATTTTTCACTTTTTGATTAAATTTAATAATTTAAATTATCTTCAGATACATAATCACATATATATTCAATTCAATTAAACAGAAATCGCGTCGAAAAAAATCATTCATTCAATGTTACACATAAACTTCTATATCATATTAAAGAGACCGTATTGAATGTAGCCTCTCCACTTTTAATAAAAATCGAACGCGGCGTCCTCGATTGAAATCGCGATACAGAGTAGAACACGACGCGATACATAAAACCAATTAACTCCTCCTCCCTCACTCTCTCTCTCTCTCTCTTTCTTTCTCCGGCGTCAACTTTCGTTACGTTCTATCGCGTTAATAATAATTATGCTTACGCGATCGTATCTGAGCCGAGAGAGAAGGAGGACGCTCACCGCATCCGGCGGGCAAATGTTTCGCAAATTAAATATTTGCTCGCGCCCCGCGGTCGCCGTGGAATTTCGACGGCATGTACGGATGGCGCGTATGAATTTAATCTCGGAAATATCGGGCGTGCGCGGATCATCAGTCATCCCGCGCGGCCAGGGGGCAGAAACGGGGCAGAAAACGCGAGGAGGCGAGAGAGACGAGGCCGTCGGGATTTCACGATGATCCCCATCCGGTGAGTGCAACAGGGCACTCTCGGATTCGAGAGAGCGCCCTCCTCTCTGGCCTGATGGCTTCCCTCAAAGCCGCGAGAGACTTCGGAGAAATCTCATCGTCGTCGTGAAAGCAAATAAGGCGCCGTGCGGGCTTTAAGGAAACCGGCTCTGTCGACTATCAAGCGCCGCATTTTCGACCGTCTCGACGATGCAATAACGCGACGACGCGCAATTTCAGCCAGCTTCGATCAAGTCGTCCAGAGACGGAGAAGACGCTCGCGATAACTTACTTTCGATCCTGTTCCCTCGTCTCTCTCTTTTTCGAGGCTCGAGACTCGATGGTAAACTTTATTCGGAATGTAACTGTTTTCCTGTCTTTTTCTCCCGGGAATTATATTTGTATTACACGTGCAGGCAAAGTGGCACTTTGTGTGCGTGTTTTCTGTGCGGAAAGCGGCCGATTTCCCACGCCGCCATTTAGCGGCGACGCGGTGAGTGAATAAGCCGCATTCAAAGCCATTGCCTACGGCTAAGCCGCGTTCAAAGTCATTGCCCACGGCTGAAGCCGTGGGCAATGACTTTGAACGCGGCTATTCCCGCACCGTGCCGTCGCAAGATGGCGGCGTGCGATCGGCCACCTCGCGCACAGAAAACGCGCACAAAGCCACTTTGCCTGCACTTGTAATACAAAATAGTATGTGTATCACGTGCGAATTGACAATTGTTCACTTTCCGCACTTGATACACAATATATTATTATTATTACTTATTAGAGATACTTGCAGTTTTTGGAAATAATAACATTTCACTACCGAAATCTTCGTAATCATCTGTCAGAGAAAAGTGCATAAATCTTGCTGTCGAAAGTGAACATTATCCGTTATTTTTGACACACGCGATCTTTCCGCATTCACGCTACTTCATAATAACGAGTTTCGCATTAATTTTATTAAATTTCCGACACGCATTCGGGAATCGCCGCCGATCAACCTGCCTCGGGGTGAATATGATCGTTTCGAGCCCACACGTCGCGCTTCTTAAATCCTTCCTTTTGCCACGGATGATTAATTGTTCAAGATTGCGCACGTCCGATGCTTTCTCGACGGGGTTCGGTTTCTTTCTTTCTTTCTTTTTTTTTTAGTCGGCCACTTACGCCGCCCTCGTTTTGCTCCGATATCGAAAAAACAGCTCTCAAATCAGCGCACAAACTTGAAAAATGGAAAGCTTTTCCGCGAGCGCAAAGCAAAATTTCAATTTCGTTTTTCGAATCATTCGACAAAATCGTACGATTAAAGGGAAGAATCGATTTCTTCCACAATAGTTTGTCGTATTTTTGAGATAAATTCTTTCTTGAGAACATTTCTTAGCTTTAGACGTATTGAAAAAGTTAATATACGCGATATAATCATTCGTACGGACACATGAACAAGATTTTTCTATTTAATATACACATTTAACTTAATATTCTACTGATATCCATTCAAGATAGATAAATCGATCATTGCGTGTAGGATAAATTGTGAATATGCATTTAATGAAAATAATAACAGTAATAGTTACAAAATGCTATAATAATTTAGACATCATCTTAAAATCACATATAATACATTTAATCGTGTTCCAAACAGTCAATAAAATGTTTATATTTTATTATATTTATCAATCTATTTTAATAATTCTGAGATTTTAGATGTCGGAATGAAGAGAGTAATAAAATTTAATAATTCTTCATAAATCTTCGTTTTTAATCTCTTCTCATAATATCTCTCGCGCTTTATAAAGTCCGTATATTTTATGCAACTTTTAATCAACATCGAGAAACATTGTTCGACATAATCATGCACTTAGTATTCTCGCGTAAGAGATGAAGAAGAAGAAGAAGAAGAAACGATCCGTCTTTTTTAAATTAAATTCAATGCGTCGCGTCGTTGAAGAGAAGAGGACGGGGAAGAAAAAACCGCGGATCGTGGAATCGTCCGACGATGAGTTGAAGACGCACCTTTTAATTTAGTTTTCAAAATCACTTTAATGCCCGTCCGCATCATTTCCGGGCTAGAAGGAAAAGCTACGCGGCGTTTTAAAACACCGATTCGCGCGCCCGGTAATTGAACACGAAGTTATTATCCGGACCACTCTGCAATTCAGGATAAAAATGTCCGGAGGTCGGTGCTGTTGCGAGTTTCCGTGATTTTCGCGAATAAGGATCCGTTGCTTCGCGTAAAAGTGCAATCTTCTCTCTACCTCTTTCTTTTTCTCTCACGTAAGAGCCTTAAAAATATATACTGATTTTTGCGAAATGTCATAAGACAAAACTATACAGGCGACTGATAGATTTCGAATTTTTTTATGTGAATAATTTTGTTTGGTGAAAACATTGCAGAAGAAATGATTCTGGAATAAAAAAGTTTATTTTTTCTTCTTGGAAATATTTTTTGCTTCTTGACACTCAAACGGCGTTTCTTACGGTGCTTCGTTTTCTTCCTACAGAGAGTTCGCTTGATCTTATTTACAAACATTTCCAAGCACTTAAACGACGGTATATTTATGCAAATAGATTTAAAGTTGTATGCGTATAACACAAAAATAATCAAATCACTACAGATGTTAAATCTAGAATTTTTTATTTATTTTCTTAAACAATAAAAATATAAATATACAGTATTGTAAATATATTTCTCCTTTATGATTAATACAAATTAATATAAATATAAATATTAAAAATTAATAATTTAGTATCTGCTCAAGTAAATTTAGAGCGAAATGATTATGCCTGAATTGATCTTGAATAAAATTGTTTCAGAAATGATTTTAAATAAGCATCGGTTATTTTTTAAGTATATTTAAACTTGAGATGATTGTTCGAACACATCGTAAAATTCTTTAAGTAGGTATATTTAAACAGTTCGAAGCTCAATTGTGCGATTCGATTTTATTTGCCTATCGCAAATATTATTTATTTGACGGTCGTCACTACCTGAAGAACGAGAGAAGTCAGTTTATGATGGTCAAAGAAAGATGAAAATATCGTGTTGCAACCGTGTCAAAAACGGTGGCTCTGTCACGTATTTTCGAGACGATACATCCGTATTATATATTCCTGAACATTAGCTTGTTTCGAGACATAAGCGGCACAATATAACTGATATAAATCATTTCGAGCTTCTTTGCGATACAATAGTATTTTACAAGAAATTTTTTCCAATTTTTGTACAGTATAATCCGTGCATTCTTTCTTTCTTGCAATTTCAAATGAGTCATAAAAGAACTGCGGCGAATCATATACGTCTTTAATGAAGAATAATGAAGAATAAGCGCGTAATGTTCGGAAGAACAGGGCTTGGTAAACAAAAGCAGCGGCGCAATTAGCAACTGCTTCTGCGGGTATACACATAACTAATTGAACATCGTGTCTTCATTCAGCGCAAGCCTCGCGCTAATTACATCACGATTCTTCAAGAGGATTTAACGAGCGCGCTCGGGTTATTGCGCAAACGGCATCGTAAATTTCAGCTAAGCGAATCTAATCGACATCGTTCTTCGCTAATCGCTTCTTTCTCTCTCTCGCCTTCTCCCTCTGTCCTTTTCCCTTCGAGAGAGTCAGTGCAATAATATTAATTGCGCATAAAATCACGCGGCAAACCCTTTCATTCAAATTAGGCGACCGAACACGACGACGACGGAAACGCCATTTTATTCTTGGATCCTCTCTTAAACGCCGGCCATCGTCTCTCGTCATTAATATTCAGGATCGCCTTCGTTTTTGCGCGGACGAGTATCGCGCGGACTCACTCTCGTTTATTCTCGCGTTAATTAATTCCAATTTCAATTTATTGACGCCGACAGCCGAAGCAGTCCCCGGTGCGTGCTGGGATCGCCAGTGATCTGCCAGTAAATTACACGGTATAGATTTCTCTTTTCCGTACAATTAATGTGTCATTTACCGATATTATCGCGGTATCAAATGCGCGCGTGTGATTCAACGTAATTTTAATACGCGTGTTGTAATTATTGTATCTCTTTGCAAGTAATCCGGTTTCGTCATAATTAATAAATTTAGTTCCATTACGCTGCGTCAAAAGCACCAGAAATTAGAGGATTTTTTTTTCCCGACAAAATAATGTTTTCTTTCAATATTTTATGTCAGTCTATATAAAAAAATTAAATACACGTGGAAGTAGTTTTAATTTTTCAATTAAATCTTATATACCATTCATAAAAGTAATACGAGATCTTACAGATACAATGACGTTAAAATTTCGTGTATTTCAGAACCATTACGATGTTTCTTTTCCGCAAAATTGTACTGCGATTATTATCGTTTGGGCAATGACGCTAGTTGTGACCTGAAACCGAGACTGTTATGTGTTATTGTATATCTCGCGCTATCATCCCGTTTGTTACCCGAGATCCACCACTTCGGCCACTAGAACGAGCTTTTCGCAGGTGTTTAAATCGAAAACATCAACAGTCCCGCAGCCAACCTCGCTTGCAATCGCGTCACGGGGTCACAGGGTTCTCCAAACCCAGGCATCGCGTCGAGTCCGAGAGAGAGAAGGCGCGTTTATTTTCATACACCGATCTCAAATCATCGCTATCATCGTTCGGCCAAGCCGAGCAGATCGCGGGTTAAACGCGTGTTTATTTCCACGAAACGAATTTACGCTCTCTTTCGAGGACCTCCACTCTCGCCTGCGCAAACAGTGACACGGATTTTCCCGCCAAGGGTGTTTTCGCCGTGTCATCCTACGCGTGTCCTTTCTCCCCCTTTTCTCTTGTACGAGGCCTTCTACTGTACGTATGCGTGTGTGATCGCGTATAGGTGTGCAGGGTGAATAGTTTTTATTTGTGGCCGAGAGAGGACAATAGACTCCCAGGGTGCCCCAGCATCAACAGATTCCCGAGAGTCGATTCTACGTCTCACCCTCGCATATAGAATCCGTTCTCAACGTCCGGTAACACACCCGGGAGCGATACTTTGTGCCACGCTAGTCGTAGACACTTTGTGTGTGCACGATCGTGTCCTATGAATTTGAAATAGTATCCTTCGAGGCCGAAGGGCATCGAATCCGGCAGACTTTTCTCGACCCTCGTCTGAATTTCAGACCAGGCGAGACCGAAGAAAAAAAAGTAATAATCAGTGCAAGTCTATATACAATATCGAAAATATCTAGCGAATTCGATTGGATGCACCAGTGCGCACTGAATGCATATAAAGGTTTATCACACACAAATTCAACAATGACACAAGTAATTAAAAAGAGGAAAATAATGAATAGTAAAATCTATTATTATATCATTATTCATATTGAACAACAATAATAATAGCTCTTACTATTAATTATTTTCCTTTTTTAATTACTCGTGTCATTGTGAACTTATGCGTGATAAACCTTTACATGCACTCAGTGCGCACTGATGCATCCAATCGAATTCGCTATAATTGTGAGTGTGAAACACGAAATTACTTTGCCACTTTTTCAGATTTTTCTTGTTACGTGAATAATTCAATTCTAAAGATCGATTAAAATTCAATTGGTATAAAATTGTTCCTCGCACAAAGAGCGACTCGCCTTCTTTTTCTTCTCGCGCAAGTATCTTTTAAAGATCAAGATCGCTGCTTTTTATCACACATTGGCGATCTGCTCGCCGAGCTCGAAATGCTCTGCTGACAATGGAAACTCCTTCGACGCTGAGAGGTCGCGCCAACGTGAATAGATCGAATCGATCGAGAGAAGCGAGCAGAGAAGATCGACAGGAAGCAGTGCCCGGTCGTTGTCGAAATTGTCGATCGCGTGGACCACCGTGCTCGAGACATTTTCGGTTGCGACGCGACGCGAGTATTTGTCATGTAGATTTCGCTTATTAGCATCGAGAGAGAAAAAAGAATAGAGAGAACAAGGAAGGAGCGCAAAAAAGGACCTCCATTGATATGAGAAGCGCTCTCGTGAAGCAAGAATGTTGTTAAATAGATTGCTCGATTAATCTCTTTAATTTAGAGTAGGTATGCGAATATATGTTACAGTAATTATTTAAATTTATTGCAACTAGTTTTCTCCATTTTTCTAAATTATCGACATTTTCGGCCCTTTAATTCGTGCATTGTCGTGCAAGTAGTCGATTACTGTACCTATATGTGTATACATATATCAATCTTTTTTTATATAAATTTCTATTTTTATTCCATTATCAGTAACACGATAGGATATATAATATTATTGCACATCATTTACGATATTTATTACCTATCTACGCACAGCATGAAAAAAATCTTCCCTCGCTGCGGGATCTCGAGATCGAGATATCTTGTTGGAAAATCATAATATCCTCGAGGCAAATTAACGCCTTGAAAACAGAATTTCTAAGAATTTTTTCGACTTTAAAAAAAAAGGTCTTTTATTTATTTCGAAAGTAGGAATTCCCATTCAAGCGATACATCGGTTAACTTTTAAATCCTTGTTCAACAAAATTTTTGAGCAATTTACTGCTTGGTTATCCTTTGCTAGATGTCGTAAATCACTACAATGGTTTATACGGAATATGGCACGTGTTCCGTACTGTAAATCGTTGCCACTACGTGACTGCGTTGAAGTTTCTTTTTTTTTCGATAAATCACGTTCGAGAGCGAGGCACCGAGAAGCGGTTACACATAGAAAAGCGTACACATAGTCTCACGATTGACGTCCTGCAAAGAAATTCGATTCGTCGCGGTCGTCGGATGTGAAAGGGTCGGTTGTGATGATGATGTAGAGAAAAGTCTCGGCGCGGCAGAAGCGCCGTAATGAGAAATGAAATATATAACAGAGGTGAAATGTCGCGGAATACCACACAGATATCGCCATCATTCGTTTCTCCCTTCGGCAATATCTTTAGCAAAATTTACGCATCGTTATCGCAAACAAGTGCCATCGTTATGCGATTTACACATAGCAAAAGCTTTATTTATTTTGCGACGCGCATATTAAATTCTCTCGTGCACTCGATAAAAAAGTTACAATTATTCCCTCGCTTTTAATATTTATGACATAAAACATTTTTATTATTATTATATATCTTTATTATTTTATTATTATATGATATAATTTTTTCTGTTATTTAAACATACTTTATTTATATGCATGATATTCTGAAAAATATCAAGTTATCTATGCTATAGAGAAAAATCGATCTTAAATTGATGAAAGAATATATATATCGAAAAAATATATAAATACACGAAAAGCAATTTCTATATTTATAATTAACCAATTAAAAATATTAACAGTCTCCCCTTACTCTTGGCGTATCTACTTCTCCCTCGACGTTGACCGGAATTCAATTTTCTCGAAAGCAAATACGCGATATTTATTATTTTATTATTATATATATATATGTATTTTTATTATTTTATTATTATATGATATAATTTTTTCTGTGTTATTTAAACATACTTTATTTATATGCATGATATTCTGAAAAATATCAAGTTATCTATGCTATAGAGAAAAATCGATCTTAAATTGATGAAAGAATATATATATCGAAAAAATATATAAATACACGAAAAGCAATTTCTATATTTATAATTAACCAATTAAAAATGTTAACAGTCTCCCCTTACTCTTGGCGTATCTACTTCTCCCTCGACGTTGACCGGAATTCAATTTTCTCGAAAGTAAATACGCGATATTTATTATTTTATTATTATATATATATATGTATTTTTATTATTTTATTATTATATGATATAATTTTTTCTGTGTTATTTAAACATACTTTATTTATATGCATGATATTCTGAAAAATATCAAGTTATCTATGCTATAGAGAAAAATCGATCTTAAATTGATGAAAGAATATATATATATCGAAAAAATATATAAATACACGAAAAGCAATTTCTATATTTATAATTAACCAATTAAAAATGTTAACAGTCTCCCCTTACTCTTGGCGTATCTACTTCTCCCTCGACGTTGACCGGAATTCAATTTTCTCGAAAGCAAATACGCGATATTTATTATTTTATTATTATATATATATATGTATTTTTATTATTTTATTATTATATGATATAATTTTTTCTGTGTTATTTAAACATACTTTATTTACAATATATGCATGATATTCTGAAAAATATCAAGTTATCTATGCTATAGAGAAAAATCGATCTTAAATTGATGAAAGAATATATATATCGAAAAAATATATAAATACACGAAAAGCAATTTCTATATTTATAATTAACCAATTAAAAATGTTAACAGTCTCCCCTTACTCTTGGCGTATCTACTTCTCCCTCGACGTTGACCGGAATTCAATTTTCTCGAAAGTAAATACGCGAGCGCTCGTCGCAGACTCTCCTCCTCGAACGTGGCACGGGTGGTCCCGTCGTCCTGGGGTTCATGTTATGCACCCACGCCTGTTCGTGCGCGCGTTCGCATGTAAATATGCATGTGTGCGTCTCTCGCATCGGCTGCTTCTTCCGGTGCGTCGTTGCGCATGTATCACGCGCGCTCTACGAAGGCCAATTTCGCGGTCACGAACAGGGAAGCTTGACGGATGACAAGCGGCATCTGGGCAGTCGAAGAACCCACCAGGATGAAGCGGTCGTTACAGTCGAGTTGTTGGATGCAGGCTCGTTTCCTTGCGAGCAAACGAACCGCGTTAGGAAATTCCGCGCGTCGCCAGAGAAAAAGGCAGCATTTCTTAGATTAAGTATTTCTTTTTAAACAAATATTCAATCAGTTTTCCTGGAAGCATTCTTTTCTAAATCAAGAAAAGATAGTGGAATGCTCTTAGCAACTATTTTTGTTTACTTTATAAATAAGCTCGGGAACTATTTTTACTACAGAGAACTAGATTTTCCTCCTGTTAATATATCCTTAATGGATTCTTATCACCCACATTTCGTAAATTTATCTTTCACATTACAGAAATATGTACCTTTGGATTTCGAAAACCTAATATTTTGTATTTGATTTAGATAAGGAAGATATGTATGAAGTGTATATGAAAATGTGTATGAAGTATATGTATGATAAAGAAGCAGTAGAAAATGATACGGGAAGATATGAAAGAGACGTTCAATAAAACTAAAACAATTTTAATTCAATTCTTTAATTTCAATTCTGCGACTTTCG
Organism: Nylanderia fulva; assembly: GCF_048542155.1. NCBI lineage: Eukaryota > Metazoa > Arthropoda > Insecta > Hymenoptera > Formicidae > Nylanderia > Nylanderia fulva. Next base: position 4,606,676 of record NW_028189835.1, on the reverse strand, counting down.
GATCTATATTTTTCTCTCGCACTTTATTTCTTTAGGGGGAATAGGGGATACATGGAATTAAAAATCTCTTGTAGAGATTATTCCAATTTTATATCTTGGCCGTGTCCAAGTAAAAATTTGGTGCCTTGTGCACAGGTATTTAATTCTAACGAAAAAATTTAGTTTCGTTTAGAATAACGCACTGTCATCCGCGATTTGGCTCTTATTGCCTATCTTATATATGTTAAATTTATATTTAAAACAATTTTATTTAAGTCAAAGTTTTTTACATTTGCAATTTTTTGTGTTCCAACTAGTGGAGTTTTTTTCAGAATCGCGAAAATTCAAATAAAAATTATCGTTAGTCTTTGAATGTGTGAAAATAAATGTAATCGAGAGCAGATACATCGATACTCGTCCAATTAAAATATACAACTAAAGGAAACCTCAGTTTCCTCTTCCGTTCGTTTTCGTATATTGTCTGAGAAAGAAAGACAGAGAAAGAGTGACCGTCTTAGAATTTCATCGGCGATGTTTGCCGATGACGTGCTGCGCAGTAGTGGGTGGATATTTTACGAAGATGGTGCGCACGGTGGCCAATTTGGCGAGTTACAACGTCAAGGAAGCTTGATAGATGACGAGGAACAGCTGGTGCGAACGCCTGTTCACCGCGATGCAAGGGTGGTCGTTATCGTTGTTATCGCGCCCGGAGTGCTATTGTTCTGTCAACACGCGGCTCTCGCCTTGGTATCGCCGCGTATTTTCCACTCGGGAACAGTATTTCGCAACACGTATCTGCATACGACATTAATCATATAATTACGAGCCATGTGGACCGCGTGCAAGCTATTACAGTTCTAAAACATCGCGTTAAAAGAATACAAATGCCGCAACATTTAAAGTAAAGAACGTGTGTATAGTGCTTCTTCAAACACCTTCAGCCTTTGCGCTGTATGTGTACACGAAAAGAATTTTCTCTTAGAATTTACCCTGAAAAATTCACATGGTAATCGTGGGACAATATAGTACTGGAAGAATTTTAGAAGTTTCTCTATGATTAATATTTATCGCAATAAAAAAATATTAATATGCACATAATAAAATTAATCGAACATATTTTATATCTTGTTGTGGTAGATATTAATATTCTTATTATTAGGAAAGAAAAAATGCCTATCATTTTTATTGTGGTAAATATTAATCACAGAAAAACTGATAAAATTCTTCACTGGAAAAAAATGTTGTTGCATTAAAAAAAATTCTGTTCGAAAATGTACGAAACAGAATTACTGGGGTTGAATCTACCAGGATTCCTTTTAATGCAACAAGTATCTGGTTTGCACAAACAACTGATTTGTCGTGCAAACAAGATTATTCTGGTATAAGATTCAACCAGTAATCCTGTTTTGTCCATTTTGAGCAGAATTTTTGAAAATTCTCTCTGTATGTGTGTCTAAATGTCTCTACTAAAATGTTGATCGCTGCGATATGAGTAACGTCAAATTGACTAGCCTTCGACATTCCGTTACGTCTAAATAAAAACCAAATGTATTAGACAGTCGCACTTACACCCCGCAAAAACTCATAAGGAGGGGACCATTTAGCGGAGGCATAATGTCCTTGTTATCCTTCATTGAATCATGAATGCTTCCTCTCATTCGTTATTTTTGCCCCGCGTAACAAGACCTCATTGAATAGTAACCGAGCCCAGTGTCCCGTTGCAGATTCTGTAGTCATCGTTGTCCACGTCATCGCGACTTCGACGTTCGATTTGCGATTCGTTACTCTGATTTACTGTTGATTTAAGTCGTAGACTACTAAATGGTTCATACTTTGATTGCTTAAACAACTCGTGAATGCTAACATGAGTACTAAAAAATTAGAAAGTGCAATCGTGTAGCAAAAAAAAATTGGAAAATTGAGATAAACATTTATTTTGATAATAATATTGAAATTTATAAGCACAATTTAACCATTCAAAACGTTAATTTTAGTCGCATTTCATGTTGAGTTCAAGTGCAAAGTTTCAATCGATTATAAAATAATTTCTAATAAATTCTAAATCGTTAAAAAATGGTTCAATGTGAGAAAAATGAATAATTTCGAAATATGACAGCTCTTCGCTTCCGAAATTATGCGCATATTATGCGCATACCTCAAATTTCTTGTCACGCGCGATCTTCTCGAGTGAATCTTTCTGACAGCGTCATCACATTTTAGATGCGATAAAATAAATATGATATACTATTCACGTCGCGCGCAAGCAACCAGAAGCTTCAATCATGTTCCGAATCGTTTGCCATGCATCGTCCATTTGAATTCTCCCTGTCTCTTTCTACTCCCGAAATTATTCTACTCGATCTCGATCAGCGATAAGCGCGGATTATCGTCTGTTTCGGTCCGTCCACCAAGAGGACTCCTCCTCCCTTCTCAACAGGAAAGGGAGATAATTTCGCATTCGATCTTTCTCTCTCTCTCTCTCTCTCTCGAGGTGCTTCGATTATTAATGGCCGATAAAGGCCCAGGAATGCTGGTCCCCGATCTTATCGTCGCTCGTAACCGGCACCTACGCCTCGTGAGCTTCTCGTATCGCGCCATATCACCCGTCCTCTCGCACATACACGAAGAAGTACGCATAACCGGACGCAGGTATCGCCGATATCGACGTGTCGAATTGTACGAGCGTTCTTGATGCACGTCACGACGAAGATATACAATGAGTTCATTCAACTTTGCCGACAATCGTATTAAACGCCATTAGCACCGTTGGACTTTTAGCTGTCATTCGTAGATTTCTATACAGTAAAAGCATTAACGAGATCTAATTCGTTTTACACATTACCTAGAATTATTGAACAACATGTCTTACATTAATTTTATCACATTATTTTTAATAGTTAGAAAAATATTTTCATAGATATATGTACAGATTATTTTGATAGAAAAATGATTATCTGTGTTAAACAACAGTATCTATATTGTAGGAAAAAATTGGTTTTTTGTTTAATTGTCAATAGCTCTTTCGTTCGAAACGAGTCGCTAGATGGTAGAGGAGAGCTTTCGAAATCTGTAAGATTACAGAACACGTCGTCGATGCTTAAACCGTCTGTGAGGACCCCGGTCGCTTCTCATCAGACTCCTCGGCTTCTCGAGCGGACGTCTCAATGAGTAACACTCAGGAAGGAATTACTCTTCCGATGCGTCACGACGAGAAGAAGCGGGTCGTGAAATATTACGAGAAACGTTTCGATTGCCGAGGAGTACCGGCAGCGAGGTGAGAAAATAAACAGTGAGTGTTTTCGGGCCCGTTTTTCGGAACGCTTCTCTCGAAGCGAGCGAGAACGAGAGAGAGTCTGGGAGTACTGTTTATTTTTTCTCATCTATACGTGCTCTCCTGAAAATCCCCTCGGGATCCTAGCAATGTAACGAAAGGAGAGGACTCTGTTTACCGTCGCCGATAGTTGGACCACACGCACCAGCCATGATTGCGAATCCTGGATTGCGTCTCCTATCGCTTGAAAAAAGTTAAATAACTAAAGTTTATTTTCTAGCAAAATCGAACGCAGCGTATCGAACAATTTCGTGTAGAAGAATTTTTAAATCTTTTACAATGACAATTTTATTTCTTGCACTTCATACCTACAATTTCAAGGACCTTTTTCTCGTTAAAAATATCGAACGGAAGAAAGAATGGTACCTGATGAAACTTTCGTCAAGATCAACTTTACATTATTCATCCCCGAACTTCTTACAACGAGATTTATTCGAGATTTTTACGCTTGATTATTAAACACGCTCTATATCGATTTGTCGTTGGAATCGAAAAGATTCCGTGGAGTGGGAAAGATATATATATACGATTTGATCATCGCAGATACGACGCGATGACGAAGTGTACTCGATCAATTCCACCTTGATCCTTCAGCTCCTTGTAAGAAAAAGCGACGGTCTACCTACATACGTATCTACCTACCGCGGGCCATCTACCTACTATCTCGAATTATTCTTCCGCGGGTGCGTGATTAAGTGGTCAATCTGTTCGAGACAATGCGCCACCGCCCACTCGGCCAATTTATTGGACACCCACAGCGGCGAACTTCCACGTGTGTCCACGTGCAAAGATAAGAAATGGCCGAAGGTCATGCGGGTCGGTCTCTCCCGACGGAGGAAATTCCCCACCTTTTCCGAATCGAGAAAGGATCGGCCAAATTTGGTTGCCCTCCGCCTCCGTAACACATATAATGACGTGAATCGACGCCCGTTGTCGGGACACTTAATCTCGACTTCACGGACGATTAAGCGGCATTTAATTCCTGGCTCGCGCGTTCTTTTAAGGAACGAAGACGAACGCCGAGAGAGCGCCGCTATTTCGACGACGCCATCATTCGTGAGAGAACTTGTAGATCAACGGGAATTACGATTCCGCGAGAGATTCCGCGCAAATTGGCCGGTCCCATAGTAGTATCCGAGTGATTGGAGTGATTGGGAAATTCCTTCAAGAAAATTTATTCGCGTCGTGGAAGAATATAAAGTAGCGCGAAAGAAGGCGTAAGAGGTAGACATCTGACGTCACGTATGTTTGCCTTTTTTTCTTACCTATCTTCTAAAAAAATATATGTATAATGATGATGAAAGAAATTTTTCAAGTCACGCAATATACGTAGCATCATATGTATGTATATACATTAATATATATATTAATATATATGTATATACATTAATATATATATTAATATATATGTATTATATATATATATATATATATATGTATATATATATATATATTAACTTATTAATGTATTAATATATATATTAATTAATTATATTAATAATATATATATTGATAGATATATGACACTTTAATACGACAATTTAATGAATTTATTCTATATATTTCTAATATGAATTTAAAGCACGGATGTTTTATACACACCTATGCGTACATATGTAGAGAAGAAATATATCCATTCGTCACGGACGTAATTCTTGTCGGTGCCCGTGTAATATGCAAAGCGCGCGTGATATCTCGCTATATTACAACGCGATGCATCAGGCGGCTCGTATTAAACCGCAGCTGTATCACTTACGTCATTTTCATCCTTTTCGCGAAGCACGCGAGACGGAATCTCGAGGGGAATTGCAAAATACCCCAATTATCAACTAGCACCTACCTCGGTCAGAGTGTTTCAGTAGAAAGTGCAATTTTTTTTCTATCCCCGACGTGTTGCGTAACGGTACTCCTTCATCTCTGACACCTAATTTTCCGCCGAACCTCTAATAATGCCCGATTATCGCGGCCTCGCGGCCAATCACGGCACGTACGAGCGGTCTGCGAGGTGAGATGCTGTTTAACCACACTTCGCAGAGACCATCTGCGAATTATCGTGAAGCGGAATGCATTAATCCACCAACGGTCTCTCGCAAAACCGCGCGCATACCGCGGTTCTTACTCTTTTGTGTCCAATCATTTTCTTTTTATTTATCGCCGCTTAAAGTTATGGGAATGACTCGATTATTAGCTGTTTGCAATTTCGGATTTGATTTCCTTTATTTTATTATCAATATGTAGTTATCACGTGGAGAAAGAAAGTTCAACGTGAAAATAATTTTTTATTTCATATATTAAAAAAATAAGAATAAAAAACTCACGAAAATAACATAAAATTTACTTAAATACGTATTAAATGCTAATTTTTTTATAATTTAAATCCCTTTAATATTATCTACGCGCAAAACACATTTTTAGGATTCGCGGGAAAAAATGAGTAATTAATTAAAATCTAAGTAATAATAAGAAGCCTCGAAACTTTGATCTGTCATTCGTACTTTGTTCGAGATAGTTCTCTCTTTCCCGGATAGAGCAAAAAATACTTTGTATAATCGATAATTAATTGTGCCGTTTAGCCAATTATTTCTTGCAAAAGAGTCCTTTGTTTCGCCGGCTTCCCGATACGCCGAATCTTCTTCTCCCTAACTCTCGAACTCCGAAACGAGCTACGACTTCGCGAACTCGAAACTCCTTGGCGCGAGTCCGAGGGAGCCTCCATGAAGGATCCCTTCCCGATACCCATTTCGCTTCCGCCGGATGGTTTGTCTTTTCTCCCGCGACGTCGTTCCACGCTAAAAGTTATTTTTCGTCGGCCAGAAAACGTAAAGCCTTCAGCTGTAAGTAAGAGATCTCGTGGCGGAGAGAGTTTCCAAGTTTCCTAGTTACTCGACGGTAACCTCTCTTTCTTCTCACCCCCGTTCCACCCCCATGTACTTCGTACCCTCCAGCGCGTGATCTCCATTTGGCCCTGCACGAGCCTGGTTTACCGGATGAAAAAAGGTCGGTCATTTTTTTTCTTTAAATCCCTGGGTTCGATTGATCGCGTCTTCGAACTTTGGAGGAAATCCACACGCACGAACGATTATTCGCTTCGAAATCTAAAGCCGCGTATTGATGCCTTGACTATGCCTACTCTCTTTCAAACTCATTCTTTACTTTTTACAAAAGTGAAATTGTCTGGAAAATTTAGATTTAAATAAGCTACAAAGAATTCGTTGAAAATTATTCTTTTTTAGGAAACGAGAATAAAATATTGATCACAAAGAATCATTTTCTGTGTATATGTAATAAACGATTTTTCAAAGCATTATTCATACATTTTTCTACTTGTATTAATATTTTGATAATTATGTCAATTATTTAAATTAGCCTGTGTCTATATTCGCTTTGACAAACCTTGAATGAACTCAAATGATCCAGAAACTTGAAAACTTGTATTAAGAAGATTTTGGGGAAAGGAAAGTGGTTCGCTTTTTGTGGAATCCTTCTATATAGAAGGACTTTGGTTGCACATCTCTCTGGTCAGGAATAGCAATACTTTGACACAAGAACTCGTTGGACCGCAAACTTTCCAAGTTTTCTAGTTATTTGGCGTAGCCGTTTCTTTTTGTTAACATTTCCCTCCTATGCCGTTTGCTTTCGCGATCCCATACGAGCTTCGTTGACCGAACAAAACGGCTGTCTTCATCGTTTTCACATTAAACTCGTATACGAATGGACCTTTCTTCACGAGCAATAACGCCGCATTTCTTTGAAACGCAATCGTATCATTAAAAATATTCAAAACTTTGCATAAAATTTAAAAGTTTTATTGTGATAACTATATCGGGAAAGAAATCTGATACGGACTTTTAAAAACTCAGTGAATAAAAATCCTACAATCGTTCATATTTCTTTTTTTTTTTATTTTTTAAATTTATTTTTCAATTTACGCATAATTATTAACACTTTATCGTCGTAGGTAATATCAAATATTTTGTGTATGATACGTTATTTAAATTATTTTTACTAATTGCCAAATGCGTGTATGGCTACTTAAATAATTATGATTGCATCGCAAAAAAAGATTTAAAGGAAAAAATTACGTTTACGCATAACCATATATTTCGGTATTACTCGAAGTAAAAGTACGATCTGATGACCCCACATACATTGTAACCTTAACTTTTGTTAGTAATTATATTTTGACATCAGCATTATACAAAGCCGGCACAAATGTGCGAGTCATTTCTCAATGTCCGCGTACTTAAATCCGCTATCGCCGGTTACCAAAAGCGAGCTTAAAGCGAAGAGAAAAATAGGCCGATAAAAGCTCACGTGGTAGCAATGTCCCTCCCAAGTGGACCACTAATCCTCGCGATCATTCATCTCCGCCTCTCGCGAAAGACGCTTACGACACCGTGTAGAGACGGCTTGCTCACAGATCGAAACCCGAATTCGGTAGTCATCAATCTACATGGTCTAGGGTGCGAACAAAGAGAACAACAACAAAAAGGTCTGTTTCGTCGGAGATTAATATCTATGCTGAGAATTAAGTGGCGCGCGCGTGATTAATATAGTCGAATCGCGCTAGAGATTTCGGTGGTCCATTTTAATTGCCGCTCGTCTCGGTCAATCAAGACTAATCAGGAAGCGATTATTCCCTCGGGACCCGACATCGAATGGTCCACGTGTCAATTATCCGTAAAAAACTCTTAGCTAATCTTCGCAAATTATTTCACTCGATAAATTGGAAGATTTATCTCGCTGAATTTTTTCTATATGCATATTTTAGAGAGTCTTTATAATGCGACGCTTTGCATGCTCGCCGAGGAAGAGCGTAACTTTTTATCTGCGCGCGAACATTCACGGGTTAATTCGTCGTGGGCGAGAAAAAGTCGGGTGGGTTATCCAACGGATAGAGTGCAAAGGTGATAGCGCGACCACGAGCTACCCGCTGTGCTAATAGCTCGGATATGCGCCCGACACCTTCCATCTCAGATTCACACGAGGGCGGACGAAACTTCGTCCGCGTCACGTACTCGATCGCGAAACAACCTCACGTATACGCCTTGATCCTCGCGTCGTGGTATAGTGTAGAAAAACGATCGTCGGCATTCTGTTGACCGAGGTGTGCATGTACAGGGTGTCTCGACTCGTCGTAACTCGCGATCTTCATTTCCAGCCCCTTCGCGCATTAATCACATCATGCCGATTTGAGGTATTAAGATATTCTTTTCCAATAATTTATTGTTTTAGTATAAAAAAATCCTACATTTAATTTTTGTGAAATTATATTTATATTTAGATATATGTATATTTAAAAAAAAATACAAAATAAAAATATTTGTTACAGTATTTAATTACTGATTTAAATAAAATATTTATTTTAAAGAGGATACATTTAAGATATGAATTAGAAATAGATTGACAGAAAAGAATTAAATTTTTGTACGTCTAGATTATTTTGAAAAGTGATTTCCAGTTTTGTGTAAAAATGTCAATTTGTAATACCGGTTCGCGTTTTCTCATCGGCTGCTACATCGAGATCGACAATACTTTTCCGGTCATGATCGAAGTCGGCGTTCGCTTCGCACCGAATAGTGATTATCTCGCGCGACGGTCCAGATAAAGGCACCAAAAAATCCCCCAGCATCTCGGCCCATCTCCTCGAGGCAATTCCAGGCATTACGTGGATCGAGATCCAATTACGCGGATTCGCCGAGGCTGTTCGATCCACGCGAGCGACACGATCTGATTCTGAAGTAACGGGTAGGAGGTGTTAACCCTATGTGTAAAGTGCAATTCCCGTACGTATTATCGTACGTATACGCGTATGGAGTAAAAACGCGGCATATATATTTTTAAAAATTCTTATCATACGATATATAAAACGAAAATAGGTATTTATGCGTTACATGTTTGAATTCAATTATTTTTTAGACACACAATCTAATTTTTTAATGGAAATACAGCACCCTCCATAAGTTTGGAAACACCTTACGCATTTTACAGTTAAAGAATTGCATGGCAGCGATCTGTTATAAATAAAAATGTCATTTAAATATTTTCTGTTTATTTTATGATTTATTTATACAAAAAGTCTGTCAAGAGGATCCTCTTAATTTAAGAGAAAAATTCTCTGAAGAAATATTCTTTAATTAGATATTCGTAACATGCAAGAATATAAACTTAATGGAATGTTTTTTATCCGTATATTATTTGAAATATTATTATTAATGTTATTTAAATATTTTACAATTTATTGATATAAAAAATCTACACAGATTGCTGCCATACGATTGTTTAACTGTAAAATGTAAGGTGTTTCCAAACTTATAGAGAGTACTGTATATAATATCAAACGTTAAATATTCTCCATTTTTCCAAAATATTTATATATTAAGCTAATATTTAATATTTCAAAAATATTTATACAAATTATTTTCAAGATTAATTTTCAATTTTCTTGATACCGATTGTGAGAAATGATTCAAATGACGATTGAAAAAATAGTGCAATGCAATTTTCTGTTTAATTGACAAAAGCTAATTAACGCAATAAATCGGCATAGAGGTAGAAAACCTTATTACATATTCTCCATTTTTCCAAAATATTTATATTAAGCTAATATTGAATATTTCAAAAATATTTATACAAATTATTTTCAAGATTAATTTTCAATTTTCTTGATACCGATTGTGAGAAATGATTCAAATGACGATTGAAAAAATAGTGCAATGCAATCTTCTGTTTAATTGACAAAAGCTAATTAACGCAATGATCCGGCATAGAGGCAGAAAACCGTCTGTATCTCTTACAGACGGCAGTTCCTTTTGCGCTTCTTGTTGTGCAACGCGATCGCAGGCGGAGATAGGAAGCTTCGCGCGCGATTAAAGCTCTTAATTGATAGAAAATAATTTATTACAATCAATTCCAATCGGTAGCTCTTTTACAGCGGCTCGTTTCTTCCTTTTTCGATAGCGCGGCAGGACGAGATCGCGAGATTCTCACAACCGCATAGAGGCGATACGATAACTCGTTCCAGACAGCTCGGCGATATTGAAATCGCCTCTAATAGCTGACTGAGGCCGTCCGAGGCAGAGGATAAGTCCGAACTCGCTTTATGATGTATGATTATCGAGATATGCTGCAAAATTTACTCTCTCACCAGTTTCCAGATCCGAACTACTGCGGGATAACGACGAGGCAAATGATTGATTTATGCGCGGTGAAAGGAGTGCTGAGAGAAACGCGCATTCGTAATTTTATTGCAAACATAAAAATCGCATATTAATGTACGCACCGATATTTGTTGCATTGCGTTTTAGACTACTGGAGCAACTTATGGCACCTTAGATGCTATAAAATCAGGAATTCTATTACAACACTTCGCCGTACGAACATTTAAATGATTGGTATTACCATATTAAATGATGGTATGAAAACAGTAAAATATTATTTTTATGCTATATATCATTTTTAAAGCTTTTCCATATCTTAATATTTGAAATAATATTGTAAAAAAAATAATATATCATTCTAATGATATTTGCTCGTACATAATTAAGTAAAATTTGTTACACGAAAAGTGTACACGAAATTTGTTATTTGACATAAATTCCACGACTGCATATGTCCAAATAAATATGTTTTACGATGGGAGAACTTTTTCTTGAGATAAGTTTCCGCCACACTCGCCTTCTTCTTATCGCGCAACATGGAATTTCGAAGAAAATTACGCCAAGTTTATGACAGAATATTGCTATTTTATCGCGCATATAAAGTTCTCCGAGAAAAATGGTAATATAAATAAGAACAGTTTTATCTTCTCCGCGTAATAAATGATAGTGTATTAGTTTCTTAAAATGTTTCATAAGTCTACAAATACAAAAAAACGCAGTTTATATAATTCTAACAATACCCTTTCATTTTCTTCCTTTAATTAATTTCTTTCAGATTAAAAAGAATATTAGTAACAAAAAATTCGGCAAAATTTTCTTTACATTTCTCCGCTATTTTTATTTAGATTAACCGCAAGAAATGAAATAAAATAAATAAGAAAGAGAGAACTTTCAGATGTCACTGTCGCAACGGATTTAGAGATCCATATTCTCATCTCTATTTAACGCCACGTTTCCTGCTAAATGCGCTGAGATCCCGGTTCCGTATTTTATTTGTTTAACAAAACGCGAATGTCGCGTTCGGCGCCAAAGCAAAACGAGAATCAAACGTACGGTGCTTAAATACGCGTTGTAGATTTGAAAATCCGCCAACGCGACGCAGAGAGCAAAGTAGCTTAAAATCTTGGTCGAGTCGATCCAACATCCTGCGTGAACACGCAAAGTCAAAAACTTTCCGATTAGCTGCGGACTGTACGCGTTGCTTTCGTGAGATAACGCGGACATCACGTGTATATCTCGATAAAAAGTATCGGAAATTGCCACGTGTGTGCCAGCCGAGCCACGACGAAGACAACAGGCCGGGACCGATAATCGGGGACGTCGTCCATTTAGATAAGAGCTGCGCCTAAAAAGAGCTGCGCCTTTCCAAAGAGAGTCCCCTCGTAGGAGCCTCTTGTCGCCGAATTTGTTTACTCCCACGTGGGGAGAGACTCGAATATTTACGAGCCGCGGTGATTTCTAAAGATTAGACCGGTATCGCTTTTTATCTATCGCGTCGGTACAATGCGTGTATGCAATCCGCAATGTATGCAATTCGGAGCTGCGGGAAACCGTGAGATTACGTCGAGATCGCGAGCGAGGGATATATTTCACGGGATGAAAAACGAGAAGGGTTCGAAACGAGGATGGTCCATAAGTTTGGGAAAGCTCGAAGATCCTTTCTCGCTGAAGATGCTTGAGCGCGTACGGTGTCAAGTTTATACCCGAATTTAGGTATAGAAGAGCAGCTGTGATTTATTACGGTTATATACCATAGATGGAAAAAAGTGGTAAAAGTCAAAAGAAGCACTCGGAAAACCAAATTCATCTTTGAATCATTTCATATAATTGAAATGTTAGAGGAATCAACTAAGGACAATTTTTCATACACAGAGAGAATTTTCTTTTAGAATTTACCCTGAAAATCATGGTAATCGTGGGACAATATGGTATTGGAAAAATTTTATAAGAGTTTTACTGATTAATATTTACCACAATAAAAATATTAATAGCTACCACAATAAGATATAAAATATACTCGATTAATTTTACTAAGTACATTTACTATGTACCTATTAATATTTTTTATCAGAGAAATTCTAAGAGAAAATTCTCTCCGTGTAGAAACTTCGAACAAGAAAAATTAATGATTATATTGCCTCCTAAAATCAAGATCGACAATCTGATTCGTAGTGGATTGTGTCTTAATTATAATATAACGTTGTAAAATAAACAAATGAAAAGACGGTGAAATAACCGACTAGCAAATTGCATATTCGAAAACGCAGGACGCAGGGCGTAATTGCAATCGCCGGCGCAACAGTCATTGATCCCGTTTAATTCGGAGGTTACGAGCCATTTAGGGGCTTCTATCTCGTAGGCAGATCTCGGCGGCCGAGAATAATCAACGGCGGAGAGACGGACATAAGGGTGCGTCTATAATAATCGTCCTCGCCGGGCGTTCCCCGGCGTATATATGCAATTCCGCGACGCGTTTCCGCGACTGAGATGCCCGATAATAACGTGGCAACGCTCTCCGTCCGGTCCTGAGCTCTAATTCCTCGACTCCATTACGGGCCACCTGGCCCGGCAGTTAATTTCGACGCCGCAATCTTTGCGGAACGGGACACCGGGTACGTGAAGGAGAAAGACAGAAGGGAACGGCGCGAGTTTATTCGCCGAGATTGTCCGAGATTGCAGCCGAAGAGGAACAGTCGTGGATGATGAGAGAGAGAAGGAGACTTGAGCACAAAAAGGGCAGACGACGAAGGAAATGATATTTCCGAAAAGAGCAGAGGCGAGAGCGAGAAAATTGAATGAGAGAATCTCGACAAACAATACGGCGGAACGCCGGAGGATTCGCGGTGTATCTCGCGTTTTTACGCCAACAAATGGAAGAGGATGTTGCACTGCCCTGTTCTCCACAACCTCTCTTCGCGCTGGAGAGATTTGATCGGACGCGATGGAAAATATGATAGCGCGCGCAAATCCCGTCGAGCTCTCCTCCTCTAACATCTGAGTCTTCCGAGACGATGTTTCTGGCTTCGAGATGAATTTGTATTTCGCGCAACGGAGTGAGATTGGAGTGTCAAGGAGGAAAATGAAACGACGCGTATATATACACGCGGTCGCGTTATGTGCACTCGTGTGTATTTATAGGCATCTTTAATTTAATGCGCTGGCTGGGACATCAATGCGAGTGGACAGTCATAATAAATAGACCCTCGTGCGCCGTCGGTTGTCCTCAGAATTGCTGTTCTAATCTATTCATTCTCGGGTAATTAATTTGTCGCTAGCCTGTCGTCTGCTTAATTCCGCGGGACATAAAACATCGCAACTATTTAAACTATTATCGCTCCTTCGATACTCGTATTAGCCTGGTTTTTTCATTCTAATGACAATTAAAATCAATGCACCACGTACTTTTTTCTTCAACATACGTGGAACAAAAATTAGCTACGATAATTAAATTTTAGCTGTCCCTATATTACACGTGAAATTTAGTTATCATACCTTTTAGCTATGAGAGTTAATATTTATTAGCTATAGAATTCGTTCAGTTATAGAAAAAAATATTAGGTATCATAGCTAAAATTTAGCTATGGTAGCTAATTTTTTTATATGTAACGTGTAATATATTTTTACATGAATCTCAGATGGACTGTTTACATATAAAATATTTTACGTTACATATAGCGATCCATAGAGCTATCATTTTTTCATTGTGTCGGACAAAAATTTAATTTAAGTGACAAAGAATGATTCCGCGAGGAACACGAAGAGCTAGAGAAGGAACCGATAAACGTGAAAGGTGGCAAAGGTACCTAAGAGGAGAGCGACAAGACGAGTTTCTGCCGGGCGGATTTCTAAAAGGCGATGCCAACAGCGGGGCCATTTAAGGGTATCCTGGCCAAAGGCGCCGGCGACCTCGTCGATCCTGGCGACTGGTTTCGCGAACGCGTTCATCGCGGACGTTTTTCTCGTTTTTTCGTCCGCGCGAAATCGTAACGGAAGCTGACCGTCCCTCTTGCGAAAGATGGTACACGCATGAATACATTTGATACAGGATTCTCTCGAATTCTCCACTCGGGAATTTGCGTATCGAGAATGCTGTGCTTTTCGAAGATATCGACTTGGTTACTTCGATTACGGCAGAAATATCGTAACATTTTTTTATTCTTCTCCAAAAGAGAATTTTGCATATTTTGATGATTAATTTAATAAGTCAACATTTCTAAAATTATGTAAAAAAAATTATAGTTCTATTGTATAAAAATCTTTAAGATGCGGTTTTGAGCTATGAACGAAATCTTTTCGAAGATATCGACTTGGTTACTTCAATTACGGCAGAAATATCGTAACATTTTTTTATTCTTCTCCAAAAGAGAATTTTGCATATTTTGATGATTAATTTAATAAGTCAACATTTCTAGAATTACGTAAGAAAAATTATAGTTCTATTATATAAAAATCTTTAAGATGCGGTTTTGAGCTATGAACGAAATCTTTTCGAAGATATCGACTTGGTTACTTCAATTACGGCAGAAATATCGTAACATTTTTTTATTCTTCTCCAAAAGAGAATTTTGCATATTTTGATGATTAATTTAATAAGTTAACATTTCTAAAATTATACTTTTATTGTATAAAAATCTTTAAGATGCGGTTTTGAGCTATGAACAAAATCTTTTCGAAGATATCGACTTGGTTACTTCAATTACGGCAGAAATATCGTAACATTTTTTTATTCTTCTCCAAAAGAGAATTTTGCATATTTTGATGATTAATTTAATAAGTCAACATTTCTAAAATTATACTTTTATTGTATAAAAATCTTTAAGATGCGGTTTTGAGCTATGAACAAAATCTTTTCGAAGATATCGACTTGGTTACTTCAATTACGGCAGAAATATCGTAACATTTTTTTATTCTTCTCCAAAAGAGAATTTTGCATATTTTGATGATTAATTTAATAAGTCAACATTTCTAAAATTATACTTCTATTGTATAAAAATCTTTAAGATGCGGTTTTGAGCTATGAACAAAATCTTTTCGAAGATATCGACTTGGTTACTTCAATTACGGCAGAAATATCGTAACATTTTTTTATTCTTCTCCAAAAGAGAATTTTGCATATTTTGATGATTAATTTAATAAGTCAACATTTCTAGAATTATGTAAAAAAAATTATACTTCTATTATATAAAAATCTTTAAGATGCGGTTTTGAGCTATGAACGAAATCTTTTCGAAGATATCGACTTGGATTACTTCAATTACGGCAGAAATATCGTAACATTTTTTTATTCTTCTCCAAAAGAGAATTTTGCATATTTTGATGATTAATTTAATAAGTCGACATTTCTAGAATTACGTAAGAAAATATTATAGTTTAATTGTATAAAAATCTTTAAAATACGGTTTTGAGCTATGAACAAAATTTTGACAAATTCCTAAATATATGATCAGGATTATAAATTGTAATGAACCTTTATAAGTAATGATCTTAAATATCTCTGATTGTACTCCGCAACAATCTGAGTCAAAGAGAATGTAATCTGAATCGTAACATATAGAAGGAGAAAGAGAGAAAAGGAAGAGTGAGCTGAAAAAAATTGACTATTATACAACCCTTTTACTCTTTGAGAAACACGCGCACTAATACTAATTAAAAGAAAATAAAGAAGTCTCTTACAAAAGTGCACGGTCATAAATCTCTTTCCAGGAGCGCGCAACTATCCCATTATACAAGTTTGTAAAGCTCATATGAGGGAGTAACTCCCGAGGCTGTAATAATTCATTTTATGATTTCATGAAGTCGTCCACGCGTTCGTCCATGGAAGCATCCCGTTTTGTACGAACGGACAATAGAGACGGAGTTTGGTACAAGCAAGTGAAAAGAATAAATTTTCGCTAACAACAGCTCCCGCGAAGTTCTTTTTAACGAGATCACACTTTACTTTCCACTGCTCTTTCGTCCGCCAAGGATCTCTGATACGTCGCATTCCCTGCGAGCAAATAAAAAAAAGACTTTCCCGACTTTCGAGGTGGCAAACTAATTGCAATTTGTCGTTCTCGGTGATTTATTCGCGGAGTAAAGCTAACTTGGAAACAGATTCTCGCGCAAAGTTTTTTTATTTGATCATCGTTAATTTGAATAAGAATAAAATTATGGACATCTCTCCGAGAGACATATAGGCTGGTTTTGGATTATCTGCGCTACCGATGATTGCTAAAATTTCTGTCGAGCGAAAGGGTTGAGGCGCGCAAAAATAAAGGAGAGATTCTCTCTACGTGATAAAGAGCGAGAGAATAAATCGAGCCGAATGAGCGTGCGCGGTCGCAAACGAACGCGGGTATGCGGTCGCGGTTTATTTCGGGACGACCGAAGAGACTCCCTTGCTCTCTCTTTCTCTCTTCATCGACCACAGAAAGGCTGGTTATTGTTGTTGTTGCTATTGATGTTGGTAAAGACCCTGGCATCGGCTACGAAACGAAACGACGCGGTAGAGCTTGCATTATAAATTCTCAGATTAAATCGCTTTCTGCCAACTAGCAGATTTCTCGCAATAAATAAAATAAGAAGTATTACAAAGTAAATATTATTTCCTACCAGCAACGATCTATATTGCAAGATTCGACATTTTATTATCAAGAATGTATCGAGATTAGCGAACTCTCTACAAAGTTCAAGTTTATCTCCTCATATTTTCTCCTTGTTTTTCTATTAAGCGCAAAGAAAGCAGAGTTTATCAAAAATCTTGAGATAAAAAAGTAATTTTTAAAAATCTATATTCTTAATATATTTCAAGTATCTAGACGATTGTCGATCATAATTTGCATTTATTTACATATAATTTTACTTATAATTCTGTCTTACACTTTTTAACTTTCAGTGCTTTATATTCAACTCATCTCTTCTTATTGTCATTCTAATTTGATGTAAATATTGCAAAATCATAAAAAATATATTTCTTAAGTAATTATTAAATTATGAATTTTTTAAATATAGTTTGCGATAAAAATGATAAATCGATGCGAAAATAAATTGTTCATCTCTCAATCTCTATATCTGATGCATATTCAACGAATAATTAAACAGCGAAATTAGATACGTATTAAAAAAAAAACGTGTATATAAAAAAAATTGCATTCTTTGCTTATGCATAAATATCGTGTTTCAATTGCTTTAGAAATTAACGGTACGTACATATATTTTCCACGAGATAAAAATACATTGTCCCTGATTCATCGGCGCATCCTTTAAAATCGTCGCGGCGCGACGGGATGCGGAACGCGCGCGCGAACGCATCTCGAAAGCGGGGACCGCGAATATATCCGAACCGAGAATATCCCCGGAGATCGCGGAAGCACCTGCGCCGACGGAGAAAATGCGTCCACCGCACGACGGACTCGGGAGGCTGCGCGACGAGATGAGAGGCGGACAGCGCGGCGTCGCCGCTCTTCACGGCAGACCGCGTGGCAGCTCTCGGATTTATATTTATATATATCCTCGCGCGCGCGCGAGCAGGTATTCGACGTACTCTCGTCGAGCGAGTTACTTGCCGGATCTCGAGTGTGAACTTATGACCGATCTCGCCGGAGATCTCGCCGTCGACACTCAAAACGCATCGGTCTCTTTTTTTTTCTCTCTCTCTCTCTCGTTTGCCAGGAGCTCCGAAATGCGTTCTTGGGAAGATACGTATCATGGAAAAAATTACACATGAAATTTATCATGATTAAATTTTAACTATGACAGATGACAGCTAATATTTTTTACCTATAACACTCTCCGTTAAACTATGAATAAAAATATTAGTTACCAATTTACTAAATTTCAGGTTGTAATATATGGACAGTTAAAATTTAGCTAAGGTAGCTAATTCCTTTTTTCCGTGATATAATTGAAAGATCAAATCGTACTGCGAAACTGAATAAGAGATTAAGAACTTTGTTATTTGAATATTTAAGGATCAGCTGATAAGATGTCGGATGTCTTGAATTTAACGTCAAGAATGAAAAAGCTTGAAAAAATATATCCTATAAAGATTCTTGTAAGAATTTTTCGTTTACAAGAGAAAGCGCTTTACTTTAATAAGGAGGATTTAAAAACTGCGGTATTAATTCCTCTTAACTTTCTTAACGTCGTAGCTCGAAATCTCTGATAAATATCTGATCACTTTAAGAATATTTTATAAATCTAATATATATATATATATTTATAAAGAAACTCGTATATCTTAACCGATAATTAACTCTCTTAACACTCTCTAATCTTGCGAAAGCTTATAATTAAATTTGTAACGCACCTTAAGACCTTAAATTACTACTTTACGCCTCTGTGAAAAGCCCGTTCATTACATAGCCGCACTCGCTTTCCGCTAAAAATTCAACGGGATAAACTGACACACAATCCCACGGTGCTCCAATTTCAGACCGATACTCGGCGTGTACGCACATATTGGCGCGTATTTCGCATGTACATTCTCGAAATTCACGACGGGGGGAGGTTCCGTAATAGCGGAACAACAGTTACGCAACAACAATGTACAAGACATGCGGTGATTCGGAATGCCAGGCGTTCACGCGATCGAGAACGGATAGATCGCGTGGCAGCTCGTGAATTTATTATATATATGTGCGCCTGCATACAATGGGCACGCACATTATACTTATATACGTTCTTCTCAAACTCCCCATCGATCGCTTAATTAGGAAAAGAAAAGTGTTTTCGATGGAAAAGAAAATGAATTTTATTTAAAACCTCCTAACATCTTCGAGAGAACATTTTGATATTCTCAAATATATTCATATGTCATTGAATCAGTTTATGCAATATCTTAAAAAGTTTGGCATATGTAATAGATTGTATATATAATATATGTACAAAATATTCCTTCTATTCTCTCTCCACTTTAAGAGACATTAATCCACCACGAATAAGTTATCTCGCGACCCATCCTCGTCCAACGAGACATCTCATCTTATTTTAATAAACATTATAATGTTACTCTCGACGTCGCGTTTTGAAATTAATGAACATCGGGGTGCGCGAGAAAACTCGTTTACGAGTGTAAAAGAGAGATCAACCGTGCTAAATGAAATATATATCTGAAACTCGGATTGTTACACATAAAATATATAAGAGATAACAATTTCTTAGCGCTAGGAAAATACATATTTGAAAAAAGGTGGCGCGACCTGAATAATAAATCTCGCGGATTTACGTTAGGGTAGCGCGAAAATTGCGGCTCATTGTGCTCGAGTCTTTCGAAAAGCACAATTATATGCGCGTTCTCGATCTCGCTTATAACACGCGGCTAATTTACGATACCGTTAGGAGATACGTTAGAGGCTCCGATGATCAGGCAGTTCTGGAGCATAATGACGGAGTCTGTGCGCTCTAACGCGAGTGCGGTTCGTTACGTCGACCCTTGTTCTCGTGGATTTGATTTACGCGTGTATTTTCTATTTTTGTCGGCTTCGAACTGAACTGCAACCATTATCCTAATTTATCCGCCGAGTTTCCGTCCGTCGTTCGTGTGACTTGCAAATCTCTAGAGATCTCTCTCGCAGACGTATATCTCGTAAAATCTTGGTAAATTGTTGGAGTTTAGGGAATCATCGAATTACAAATATTGTAACATCCGTTTAGAACTGAGTGCCTTGCCTTAATAATATGTGAATTTTGAAGAAACAGCATTTTTGTCAACATTTGTATTCTTTGAAATACATAATCTTACTTATCGCGAGAAGATGAAGAAACATTGTTTTAATTATGTCTGTTATTTTATAAGTGGCGAATCGTCAAGAAATCTTTCGCAATATTACTTGCCAATATTTATATTTATGGTACTTCTTTCTCCTCAGATTTCGCGCGATACATCAAATATTTGTGCAACACTTTAGCCAAAGTGCGACCGTATCTCACGTTTGCATAAAAGCGATAAAAGAAACGCAAGTGGCACAACCCTCTGTAAACCTCGCGGTCGTATATTCATGCGGGTAACGTTTTTCCATTTTTCGTACGGTGCCAAAAAGTAAAGCAGAGTTTATTGAAGTTCGCCTCTACCTACGGCAGAGAAAACGGGTCTTATTTATCACCACTCTAATAGTCAACGCCAAGCGTCCCCTCGAGACGACCTCCATCGTGGAGACTTTTACGATACCCATCGTGGCTTTAATGACCGCATAATCCAATATCGCGATGCAACTTTTATAGATCAGTCGCATTAAGATTGCGCAAACTTCTCCGAAGAAAAACAATTTAAAAATGTATAATGCTATACGAAAATATATATCATACACATAGAGAGAATTTTCTCTTAGAATTTACCTTGAAAATCATTGTAATTGTGGGACAATATTGGAAGAATTTTGTAAGAGTTTCTCTGATTAAATATTTGCCACAATATAAGATATAAAATTAATTTAATAAACGTTCTATCTTATTGTGGTAAATATTAATCAGAGGAACTCATCAAATTCTTCCAATACCATTATTGTCCCACGATTACCATGATTTTCAGCGTAAATTTGAAGAGAAAATTCTCTCCGAGTAATTATATACAAAGCTTCTCTCGTTTAAAAAAAAATGTAATTAATTGTGTCGGATAACCATATATGTGATACCCCTTCGTTTAGATTTTTATAGTCTTTCTTTTTTCTAAAATGCACCAAAAAATGCAATTTTTATTCGGGAATTACCGCGTAATTTTTATCCAAGTGAAAGGAAAATCGATGTACGTGCATTGGACATACATTATGTTTCCACCGAAGAGAAAACACGATTTATAAATCTCGGTCATATTTCACGTACGTGCAACGAGTTTAAGTAAATATGAGAACACAGTATGCACTATGGTTGTCGCCTTCGATCGTAACTTGGCGCAACTGGTGACCTCGTGCTTTACGTTTCCATCAACAGTAAAAAGCGCGAAGTAAAGATGTAACATAAGTTAAATATTTGAACATTGTTTCAGTCCTACCGAGCAGAGACGTCAAAAACGTGGAAAAAGTTGGGTAAATAAATCTTCATAAATACCGATGATTCTCGAATTAAATTACTGTTGAAAAAAGTCAATATATATCATATCAAATATATTATTATACACATATAAAAATTTTTATACTTCTACATTAAATATTTGAACAAGAGTTTAAATTAAAATTCTATTGTCCATATTTTTCTCTATCTTTCTCTCTTTCAAAAATTATTATACAATAGATAGAAATTTCATCAAGTATAAACCCGACTCCGAATTTGTGCGAAATGTATTAGAATTTGTAACTATATAAAATTCCATCGATTCTTTTCAATTTCTCAGGAAGATTAATGTAACCGTTCTAATTATTTTACTGCTATTAAGTAGCTGTGTAACTCTCTATTTGCACATGCTAATAAAATGTTTCGCACGAATATTCCTCGACGCGTTGCAAGCATTTGCCATCGAGGTTACTCGAGAATTTTCCACGCCCATAATAACCCGATAAATGACTTTGGTAACATTAGCGCGGCGTCCATATTTTCGGCAATTATCCGTGCATCCGCGAGGCCGGTATGCGCTCCCACAGAAGCGACAGGCTTCCTTCCTTCGTTTTCTCTTGGCCACCGCCATCGACGCACGTACACGCGCGTGAATATTTGTGCGGGTGTGTAAACGACCACGGGACAGAGTGGAGTCGGTCAGAATTCCTTCGAGAATCTCGCAGACACGTTGTCTGCGGCGACCAATACACTTGGCGATACCTCTCTATTAAAGTAGTTCATTACGATCCAATAGTTTCATTTTCTCTCTCTCTCTCCTCCCTTTTTTAGAAATAAAATTTAAACTTTTTTAGAAATTAAATTTAATTCGAACCTATATTTTTCTCGCCTATTTTTTTCCATATGTAAAGTTCGAGATTAATTTATATATGGAACTTAGTAATCTCAAACCAAGAGATACAGTTCCGAAGAATTAATTTTTCGCGCTTGGGCTCTATTGGCCGATTTAAAATTCATGTATTATTACTAAAACTTAAAAAGTATCATAAAAAAGCAGATCACGGTTAAATATCGAGAGATACGGAGTTTATAGATTTATAAAATTGAATAAAATAAATGTCAAAAAATTTTTTTTGTTTTTATCTAATAATTAAAAATGATTTAGACGGAGAAAAGAAAGAATTGTTACGATATTAATAATCGAAATTTGATATCATAATTTCTGAAGATTTCCCAGGACGTTTCTCACAAATTTGTTCCGCAAATATTTCGAGATATTATTTTTAAAAGCAAAACTTTCGAACTGGCTGCATCTCACAAAATTGAATAAAATAAATGTCAAAAAATTTTTTTTGTTTTTATCTAATAACTAAAAATGATTTAGACGGAGAAAAGAAAGAATTGTTAAGATATTAATAATCGAAATTTGATATCATAATTTCTGAAGATTTCCCAGGACGTTTCTCACAAATTTGTTCCGCAAATATTTCGAGATATTATTTCTAAAAGCAAAACTTTCGTATCGAGCTGGCTGCATCTCACAAAATTGAATAAAATAAATGTCAAACAATTTTTTTGGTTTTTATCTAATAACTAAAAATGATTTAGACGGAGAAAAGAAAGAATTGTTAAGATATTAATAATCGAAATTTGATATCATAATTTCTGAAGATTTCCCAGGATGTTTCCCTCATTTGTTCTCCCATTTGTTCCGCAAATATTTCGAGATATTATTTCTAAAAGCAAAACTTTCGTATCGAGCTGGCTGCATCTCACACATGAGAGAATTCATTCATTTCGCGGTCCTCGCGGAGGACTTCCATTCATGCAAAGCACGTCTTCGCGCCGCGGGGGAAAGAATAATCGACGAAAAAGAGGAAAGAGTAGCCAACCGGCCAAGGAGGAGATGGAGGAGAAACACGGCGGCTATTCGCGGCACCGAAACAAGCCTCGGCGGGAAAAAGAGGCGTCGAAGAGCGAAAACAATCTATCATGTCGAGTTCGGCGCAGCAGCGAGCCAAGTCTCGAGACGAGCCTCGGTAACGCTTCAACACGAGCGCCACGAGGGACTTTCAGAAATCGAAGATTAAAATGTAGAGATGAATTGCTTAATGAAGCCTAGTACATGGGCGGAGTTGCAAAGATTCTGCCGAAAAATATATTCTCCATTTTATGACAGATGAATCTAATTTATCTTTCTGTATGCAAGAATGCATGATAACGTGCCTTTGTAATCTTTAATCTTTTATTCTCAAGATTATTCGCAGATGACGTGTAATTAGTACAAGAATAAAATTAAGAATGAGTAGATAAGTCTGCAAGTAAGTCTGATAAATAATAAGATAATATAAATAATGTCTATATAAAAATACAAGATTTGATTTATGTTATAACTACTTTAATTTGAAGTTTTTTCTTCCATATGACACAATTTCTCTTGTCATTAATTAATATAAAAAATTATAAGACTACAAAAAAGAGGAATACTAAACTTGCCACTTTAAAACATGTGTAAAATTCAGACCCGTACAAAGTATAAAAGTATAAAAATATGAGCAGAAAGTATCATCAATTAACGATTATCGATACTTGTGCAAGTAATTCTGATAAATAATAAAATAACATAAATAATGACTCTATAAAAATACAATATTTGATTTATGTTATAGCTGCTTTAATTCAAAATTTTTTTCTTCCATTTATCACGGTAATTTCTCTTGTCACTAATTAATATAAAAAAAAATGATAAGACTACAAAAAAGAGGAATACTAAACTTGTCACTTTAAAACATGTGTAAAATTGAGATTCGTAGACCAAAAGATGAAAAATATAAAAATCTGAGAAGAAAGTATCACCAATTAACGATTATCGATACTTGTGCAAGTAATTCTGATAAATAATAAAATAACATAAATAATGACTCTATAAAAATACAATATTTGATTTATGTTATAGCTGCTTTAATTCAAAATTTTTTTCTTCCATATATCACGGTAATTTCTCTTGTCACTAATTAATATAAAAAAAAATGATAAGACTACAAAAAAGAGGAATACTAAACTTACCACTTTAAAACATGTGTAAAATTGAGATTCGTAGACCAAAAGATGAAAAATATAAAAATCTGAGAAGAAAGTATCACCAATTAACGATTATCGATACTTGTGCAAGTAATTCTGATAAATAATAAAATAACATAAATAATGACTCTATAAAAATACAATATTTGATTTATGTTATAGCTGCTTTAATTCAAAATTTTTTTCTTCCATTTATCACGGTAATTTCTCTTGTCACTAATTAATATAAAAAAAAATGATAAGACTATAAAAAAGAGGAATACTAAACTTGCCACTTTAAAACATGTGTAAAATTGAGATTCGTAGGCCAAAAGATGAAAAGTATAAAAATCTGAGAAGAAAGTATGATCAATTAACGATTATCGATACTTCCGCAAACGATGCCTTCGATCATCAGGACAAACACTCGACGCGGCATGCGTGGGCCGCGATTTTTCGTCCAAATCCTGTCTCGATGCTTTTTGTAAGCATATAGTGTCGACGCTGACACAACGGAGTTCTTGAGCCGCCGCGCAAGAAGTTTCCAATTTAAAATGTAAATTGCGCCGGATATATATTTGCTGTATCGCGCGACGCGCGCTGCGAAATGGCCGCGAAATTAAAACGTAATTTAATTCCCTCCATCTGCAGTCATCCATCCCTCTCTCTGTCTGTAATCTGTCCCGCTTGCTCCTTCTATCTCGTTCTCTCTTTCATCTCGCTCGCGGGCTCTTTACATTTTTACATTCTCGACCTCACTTTGCTCTCGAGGAGAGCATCTTCTTCTCCTCCCTGTCCCTTCCGGTGTAAGTGGATTTCGCGACGTGGATTATCGTTTCCGCAGCGCGAAAGAACGACCTCTTCGTCTGCTACTCGAGAAGATCGTCTGCTCTTCGAGTTTCTACCTCTCGAGAAACGCCGAGGAATTCGGACGGGCGTAAAAATGTCGTTCGCAAGCTTCGCTTGTTTGAAGGATCGTTTTGATAGCGTTAAAAGAAAAAAGGCCAGAGAGAAAAAGAGAGTATTACGTGAACGGCATATTTGATTGGTTAATTCTCTTTGACTCTTTGACTCTGGCGACTATTCCGAACGGAAAGGGACGGTCTCGAAAAGAGCCGTTTCATTACCAGATTAAGAAAAAAAAAAAACAGCAAAAACGTAACAATATTTAAACTGGTGGTATATTTTTTTTTCCTTTAAAAAAAAAATGTTTACGGTATACAAAAAATGTAGCAACATTTTTTTCAACCCTGCGGATCGCGACGTGACGACGGAACAACTGACGCGGATGCATCAAGAAGATTCACGATGCAATTAGTAGCAAAATGCACAAAGGCGAAAACGCCTGTTGGCTGCGGGCGGCCTGTTTTGTATAATCTCGCGTTATCCACTTTACCTCCTGGACCAGGACCTCCCTCCCTCTCGCTCTCTCTTTTTCGAGAGTCCGCATGAAGGAGAGCCGCAGAAGGGGAGCGTTCCCTTCATCCTCTTGTCTTTTTTTCGCTCCGAACCTCCGCGTGCACCGGATCCCATCGGCCGCAAAACCAGGACTCGCCGACGGCGATCACCATAGCGACCGCTTAATTGAAGAAGGAGGATCCCCGTAATAAAATCGTCGAGTGCCCCCGCGTCGCGGCGCGGAACAAATTCGCATAACTTCTCGCGAGGAAGAGCGAATGTCAGCGCGCGTCCTTCATTTTTCTCCTCGCATCCAATTCTCGTGCGGAGCGAAGCGGAGAGAA
Organism: Nylanderia fulva; assembly: GCF_048542155.1. Classification (NCBI taxonomy): domain Eukaryota; kingdom Metazoa; phylum Arthropoda; class Insecta; order Hymenoptera; family Formicidae; genus Nylanderia; species Nylanderia fulva. The sequence goes on along the minus strand of NW_028189835.1, from coordinate 4,580,439 downwards.
TTTTTTCGCGTCTCATCCTTGACGTGATCGCGCGATGACAGGACTTCGGCATCGATCCATGAAATTGCGTTTTACGCCTATTGATATTGCGGAGGCCGAAGACAATCGAATAGAATCGAGGGTGGGAAATTATTTTATTTATTATTCGTCGACGGATAATTTTTGCAAATAAATGAACGTAAATAAAAAAAATAGTATTATTTGTCGTTAAGAATATATATACGGAGAGAATTTTCTCTTAGAATTTACCCTGAAAATCATGGTAATCGAGGGACAATATGATATTGCAAGAATTTTTTAAAAATACGAATAGGATACATAATAAATTTTGTATTACACGTGCAGGCAAAGTGGCACTTTGTGTGCGTGTTTTCTGTGCGGAAAGCGGCCGATTTCCCACGCCGCAAGATGGCGGCGTGCGATCGGCCACCTCGCGCACAGAAAACGCCACTTTGCCTGCACTTGTAATACAAAATAGTATGTGTGTCATGTGCGGGTTGACAATTGTTCACTCGTGACCAATTGTCAACTTTCCGCACTTGATACACAATATACTATTAATGTAACATAATAAAATTAATCAAACATTGTGGTGGATATTAATTTTTTATATTAATATCAATTAGAGAAACTCTTATAAAATTCTTCCAATACCATATTGTCCCACGATTGTCATGATTTTCATAGTAAACTCCAAGAGAATAAAATATGTATATTGATCTTATGAATGAATGCTTTTATCGATTGAATAAGAGAGAACAAATGTGTCTCTCATTCCCGTCGCTTAAATCTGACGCAAGGGTGGTACTCGCTTATTTCATAATTCATTTCATATCATTCTTATACGTATTTAAAGCGTTATATCTCGCTATAAGCATCGCCGTATCCCTTAATTTGCAAGCAAATAAGAGGCGCAAGAAACGCCATAAATCCGCCGTAATCGTCCTTTATATACGTGGACCTCGCGCCACATTCCGCAGAAATATCCGGCCGCAAGGGCTCCGTGACGCGAATAAACGCACCACCCCGTCCTAAACGCATGCGGTAAAATCCCGCATATATATATACACACGCGTACAATACGCCGTAAAAGAGGGGGCACCTGACATCGCAAAAAACGCCGTAAAATCGCCATCGAGGTCGAGCTTAATGTCGTGGGAGGAATAGGAAGAGCGAAGGAAGGAAAGAAAGGGAGAGAAAGAGGGTCCAGCACCCGGGCGTGTAACTGCGCGCGAGTCGTATAAACGTGCCCCCGAGAACATAATTCATTGCGGTAAACGGGTGCCGCGACACGCCGCGTCAAATTAACGCCGCGCCTCGGATGAGAGAGAGAGAGAGTGAGAAGAGGGTCTTAGCGAAGAGAGAGACCGGCCGGTATGCGTACACACCTAACCCACTTCGCCGTTCCCTCATCTGTATCAAGTTAACGTCACGCGCATATGCACCGAGGAAAGTTACTTAAAGCTATTCTTAGCGAAATTTTGCGCTACACACGCGTGCTAATTAGTTTTGCTCGACTTCTACTACTTAAGTTTTGGAGAACCGAGAGTATATCGAACTTTTGAGATATCGTATGTGCACCCGGAGAGAATTTACCCTGAAAATCGTGGGACAATATATCATGGTATTGGAAAAATTTTATAAAAGCTTTTTTATATAATTAATATTTGCCATAATAAAAAGTATTAATATGTACATAGGAAATTTTACTATCGAACATATTATCCCATAATTACCATGATTTTTAGGGTAAATTCTAAAAGACAATTCTATCTGTGGATGAATGTCGTAGCGGAAGTTAACGATCGATATATATGTATTAGAGATTCGAGAGTATCGTCGGCACACGTCAGTTTGTGGATAAAGCTTTGAAAATGCCCATGAAAGAAGCTCGTTATTCCGATTCTTCCACGCATAAATTAATTGGCTAACCTTTCCTATTCTCTCCCTAATTTAAAGTTTTTCAATTATTATATAGCCGATGAGCCTGTTCGTACGTTAATAATTTGACTGTCGATTCTTTGTTCTATGAAAAAAATTATATTCAATAGATGTAATATATATGTATATATATATTTTATATAATTTATATACTTATCTATACCACGTGTATAGAAAAACTGTATTTTTCGTTTAATAAAATATTGAAATTTAAAGGGAGAATAATATTTATATAAAGAGATTTTCTCTTCGCTCTTCTATGTTCTTATATTAAATTACATGAGCATTATAAAACAAATTAGATTATCATTAAATTTCGCTTGATCAAATTCTCAAATAATTACGTAATAAGTACCTGTCTCGCATAATCAATGTTCCAGAGTCGATTTTCTGCGAGAGAATTGTTATATATGTATACGAGAATATATAACGAGAATTATTTATTATATAAAATTGATCAGGCAGAAGCGACTATAGACGAGTGTCAATCTTTCTCGTCGCGTGCGCAGCTAAAGCCATATCGTTTCTTCCGTCGTGTATTTGTTCTACGCAGGGTTGTCGGTGGAAAACGATCGATGTAATGAAGTGCCGAGTGTTACGTTGGACATAGAGAAAAACGCACGCGCGGCTGTAAAAGTATATTTTATTAAAGCTCTTCGCGGCCGTAAAAGTGCTGCAATCGCGGGAGAATTGTGTTTTCTAATTCCCAGAGAGAATCGTGAGCGCGCGAAGCATGCAATCCCGTTTCTTCTTTCGTCAGGGATCTAAATGGAAATTAATCACCAGACCTTTCTCGACGCTTTATATACTTCGTGGCTCGATCATCGAATCGGGCAGCTTCTTAACCGGAACATTATTGTTGTGTAATCGCCTTCGCGATCGGCGGCCCCACTTTCAATTATCCTCATGCCATATCGCCAATTACACCCACTCGTGAAATTACTCTCGTTAAGATTTCCTATCGGCGAGTGTATTACAAAGAATCGTTAAGCGCGCGACATTATTGTAATTTTCTTCCTAATTCTACGTTTATGCAATTTTCTTCTTCTTCTTCTTCTTCTTCGTAAAAAATATCCCTTTATTTCTCTCTCACAAGTTCCTTAAACTTTTTTCAGTGACAAATATTTAGGAAATCTATTTAAAAAATTAAAGATGTAAAAATCTCTGAAGTCACCAGATGATAATTAAAAATGGTAGTAATTTAATCAACCAACTCTGGCTATTTAATAATCTTTATTTAATATTCACGACGTTTCGGCCATGGGTTTCGGCCCTTATCAAGTGCTACAAATTATAATAATGACAATTATTAGAAAATTAAAAAATTAATTAAAAAGTAACTAAGTAACAATAAATATTTCCACACTAGTTACTTTTTAATTAATTTTTTAATTTTCTAATAATTGTCATTATTATAATTTGTAGCACTTGATAAGGGCCGAAACCCATGGCCGAAACGTCGTGAATATTAAATAAAGATTATTAAATAGCCAGAGTTGGTTGATTAAATTACTACCATTTTTAAAAAATTAAAATGATAAAAATTTGTTCTTCGTAAAAATTTCATTTTGTTGTTTAACCCAGATGATCGGGTTATCAACGAGAATGTACGAAGCGACGAACGGTTCGCTAAATATGTGTCGTTTTACGCAATTTTGCTTGAACAGAAATTACCTGGCGCGGCACTGGGTATTAATTAATAGGTAGCGTCGTGCTCCTTTTTTTCCGCGATGTAACGAAACGAGTCAATCGAAGATAACCGAAGCTAAAGAGGGAGATCCCGAGATCGACTCGATGGCGTTCGATCGCGCGCAATTTCTCCCGTGTCTGAAATTAATTAATCGCGATAATTAATGGCGACGTTTCTTCGAACGTAACACGAAACGCGGAATGGTTTTTATTTATCGCGCGCGTTGACGTTTCGCACGCATGCACACGCATTGCACATATGTATCTAATATATCGAAGGGGAAACACGTCCTAGATTCTGCAGGGGAGATGCAAATGTTTCTCGCAAAGATACGATGGATCGAAATTTCGGCGGGTGGGCAAGGGCTGGCGATTATTTTGGATGCTTGATTTTATCTCAGCACTTTAAAGAGAATAATGCCAGTAACATTAATCTTCCACGATATGCTATTATATAAATAGAAACTTTTTTAAGAATATATCTGTTTATGTATATTTTAGAAGAAATTTTTTTCATTAAATTATCATTTCAGGATTTCTTGCATAAATTTACGTATGTAAAGTATATATTTATTCGCTTAAAACAGATTTAATGTCCAACTCGTAATGCGAGCAGATAAATAAACAGATAACTTATACGATTTGCCAAGTAATTTAGAATCGTAAATAAACTTGTTAACGTTAATTAATATATGTTTAAAAAAATTGTTTACATCCCAGGCATAGTTTACGGTATTAATCGATATAATATTCGTATATCTTCATTCGAAAATATATGAATCTTTGCGTATAAACAGGTTGAACTGGATTTAATATATGTATATTACATTAATATAAATGTTATACACATCTTCATGCAAGCGGTGCGCGAGAAACATTGATTCGACTTCTATTTAGCATTCGGTTAATTACCCGAGCGGTGCAACTGAGTTTCCGGATTTACGCAAACATAGGCGACGTCGATGCGCCTTGCATTTGCAAACACGTTTTCGTGGACATGTTCTACGGAACTTTCTTTGCACGCGTACTATGGCTAGGAAAAAATATATATATTTCCGTATTATTAAATAACGTTACAGGGTGTCCAGCAGACTCAATAAAAAAAATTCCCTGACTCTTTCAGATTTTCCAAGACCAGAAATTCATTTTTTCCCTGACTTTTTAGTATTATTTTTTTCCAAATATATAATTTGCATATATCTACAAGATAAATTAATTAAATGTTAAATCATGAAATCCTTGAGATATTTTGGTTAACAATGAAAAGGAAGTTAAAAAAAAAACAAAAATTTAAATCAATTACAATCTGCATTATGTACGATAATCGAAACAAACGTGTCACTATAATCTATTTAAATAATGATCACCTTTTTTATTTATATTATATCAAATTTTATATTTAATGTATTTTAACAAATTATAATACATATATTTTAATATATATTTAATAGTATCTAATATTACAACAAAACTTTTAAATAAAACATGTTTAATAAAAAATTAATGTATTAATTTTTAATAAAAAATGAATTAAAATAAGGTTCTTGAACAATATTATAATTCTGGAGCAATATGTTATAATATATTTGAAAATATATAATACATTGAAATAAAATGACACGACGATGAAAATATAAATTAACGAATACGTACGCTGTAGATGAATCGATTTTTAACAACACAGCAAATTAGCATACTGGGTGTCAAGGAACAGTTACATTTATTTAATAAAAAATTTCAAATTATTGAGACAGATGTAGAATAACGTGAAAAAATCCAGATAAATAGTAAATGACTTTTCGCTGACAATTCCAGATTTATTCCCTGACAATACCCGGTTGTCCAGATTTCCCTGACCGCTGGACACTCTGCGTTAAATGAAATCGAGCTCAACTTAATTTTACCGAATTAAAAAAATATTTTCCAGACAAATATCTCCTATATCGTCCCTCTCCGGGAAAATCGGCCGACGATTATCTACACGCGTGAAAGCGCAATATCGAAATCGAGCGAAGAAGGGGCGAGAGAATACGGTGTACGATACGGCATGAAGGAGAAATGATTCCGGTGCGACAATCGCGTGTGCACGGGACAATCTGCTCACGGATGACCGATCGCGCAATCCTGATCGGTCGCGACGCGAAGGACCGATCGATCGGTTCGAAAGTGACGTTTCATTTTTTTTTTTTTTTTTATTTTCGCGGTATTTTATCGTATATCGTTTGCGCCGGCCAATTTTTCGCAATCTCGCACGTTTAACGGCTCGTCGCGCGATTAATTAATTATCTCGACGTGTTTTCTAATCGGAATAATCGACAATCGTTCCGGATGCTTCGCTGCCTTCCCATTTGATTCGCGATTCCCAATTGCGGCAAACACTGCATTAACTGCGCGAAGAACGTTAGTTACGGTTCGCTGTGAGTCAATAATTTAATTAATACGAATGGTGCGTCGTTGTTGTGTACGGATCAAATATTTCGCGCTGACATTTACTCGTTTAAATCAGCGTTGTGAGCCAGCGTTCGCTCTTCCTATTTGTTCTTAAAAAAAAAAAATCCTTTTGCAACGATGATAATATTTTTAAATCTGAATAATGTCCAATGAAGAATTAATTATCGTGTCAACAAAAAAGAATTGTTTGGTGTAATTTATCGTTGCTCATTCATTATATTGATTTTCTCCTAAATTTATGGAACAAATTCAAAAATCAGAAAGCTTTGTGAAATATTCGCAAGTGGATGCTGCCATTCCGCGCATTTTTTTCGAAATCAACGACACTCGGGCAACTATAGTATCTCGCGTAACTGCAAGAGCGAAGAGAGCGCCGTTAAAATCTCCAATACGGATTAAAATTCAGGGTTTTTGTGCCGAAAAAAAATGCCGAACGCCGAGCTCGCCGATAAGAGCAAAAATCGCGCGGCTCTCTCGGAGCGCGGCCGCGCATTCGAGAGCGCCTTCCATTTCTCGGCTCCATAGCTCCCGAAAATAAACAAGGGTGTCCTCTCGCAATCACCGATCCAATTAAATCCGATTACATTTTTCGCCGCCGCGCGAGAATCCTCTCTCTCTCTCTCTCTCTCTCTCCTTTTTCTCTCTGGTGGCGCGTCCGTCCCTTATCGATTCGAAACGATTTTAGAGGGTGGTTTTACCCTCCGACGTTTTTGATTTCGGCCTCTCCGCGATACGAGAGAGACTTCGGGGGCAACGCCTCGCCGCTTCGAATTAAGGGGACGAGCCCCGAAAGTGCGCGACCCGGGATCTCGTTCAGGAAGAGAGAGAGAGAGATATCGAAGGGGAAAACGGATGGTACAGACAAGAAGGGACGCGGAATCGAGCGAGTGTGTCTTCTCGGTGTTTATTTTTTACTTCTCGAGAGAGAGAGAGAGAAAGACCCGAACGCGCGCACCCCACGACGGATCCTCGATCCCACAGATTCAATAAATATGGCGTTGAATAACGGGCGCTGGGTACACCCGACGTTCCTGGAGAGTCTCATCGGTGACACGAGATTGTTGTCGTAGCCCCCTAAAATCCGCGACGAATCTGCAAGAGCACCTTGTTCACTCGCATGGAATGAACAAGAAAAGAAGCGCGAATTGATGCGCCTGCTTAAGTCGACAAAGAGCTAAGATATACAGATTTAGAGGGATAAACGGAAAGGGAGAAAGAAAGAGAGATCGTATATAACGAAATTTTATCAAGTTTTCTATATGAATTATAAAATTACAAGATTCCACAAATTGCCACTCGTTTCGTATATTTCTTTCATTTTTGATCTGATGGATATCTTACCTAAAAAATATAGTAAAATTTATATAAATGCAAATTTTGTTTTTCTATACGTCAAGTTTTCTTTTAGCAAGACTTGAGTGCAAACTTATCAAAGAATTCGATAAAGAAAAAATATGATTAAGTAGTATATCCGTTGAAATAGGCAAGAATGTAGCCAGGCTTCGAACCATTGTAATAAATGAACGGGAAAAGAATTTGAAAATTAATATCCAGCATATAGTGTAATGGAGGGAAATATATGTCGGTTTTGTGAGGATTTTCGCTTATATGGTAAAAAAATTTAATTAATTATACCGCGCGCGAGAGAGCTTGTAAAATCAGAAATGCAATATCGGGATATCACGGAACAAAGATCACGCTTTTTACAGGACGGAATTACAGAAAAATGGCGACGAATGAGACTTGATGAAAATAGAACGAGATTCTCTGTCCGCCGAAAAAAAAGGCAAAAAATTAATTACCGTTAAATTTACTGCGATCGTAAAGTGATAGATACGTATAGTGATAGAACGGTTTAATATGCATTGCATTTTCCCTCCCTCTTGCAGCTACGTGAAAAGTAATACATTGGTCGGAAGTTACAAAGGAGCCAGCCTCAAAGCTAGCTGCATCTATACGTCCATTTAATTTTGCACTCGTAAACAGCGTCCAGATGTTTAGCTTGCTACAAGCTATCGCATCTGGCGATTCCCCATTTGATCAGCCATCATCGATCTAATTCCGTATCGAAATATCCTTGACATTAAAAACGAATCCATTGAACTTTATATTTGCAAAAGGTTGCCAATTATTTCAAGTTAATTGTTATACGATAATATTATTTTATGCATTAAAATTTATATTATAAATATAAATGTGCTAATTTATAAATTTGCATCATTTCATTTCTTCTCTCACAATATAATATATACTGTATGAGTACGTATGAATATATGATGACATTGAAAAAAAGCATGCTATTAATTATATTACTTATTAATTTCGGAAAATATATAATTACTTAGATTAATAATCATTAAATTAATTATTAAAATTGTGAAAATTCGTATTATCATGATTTTATATAATATATGTATATTTAACTATTAATATTATATATATATCTGTGATAACACAATAATGTTACGATTCATTGTCAATCATGAAACAATATATAACAAAAGGGGAACATTGATAAATCTATCATTTATTCTCGGAACATTCGCGAGACACTTGCGTATGCATATTTTATATTATATATATATATATATATATATATATGTGTGTGTGTGTGTGTATAACATAAATGTGCAACTCAACTGTCTTGTTATCCCTCACACGCAACTATCAAAACCTATGTACCTCTATTCTCTAACGTTTCGAAAATGCACTTTCCTAAGCGCACAAGTTTACACCACAAAATCAAATTGCACGTCCTGCAGTTTGAATAATTATCAGTATTTGAGCGCGTTCAACTATTTAGGGCCTATTATGCGAGGAGGAATTAACCGATGCATTTTAGCAAAGTAATTTATGAATATAAGTGAAAATATCCATTCGCTTTTTGCGTGGCAAAAAGATTTATACTATACAAAAATACCTTGCCATGTCAATTTATTCATAATGGCGTTATCAAAAATTTTAGTTCAACGCAATTAAAATTGTCAAAACATCAATGATATCGAAAAATATAATCAAGTTATTCTTTCTATGCATATTGATAGTATTGCATGATTTTTTTATATACAAAATCTCATCAATCATTTAATCTTTCAATTGTTCAATTGTTCGATTTAATAATTTACTAAATTACCTAATTCTCTTAGAATTTACTCCGAAAATTATGGTAATTGTAGGATCATATGGTATTGGAAGAATTTTATAAAAGCTTTTTGAGATTAATATTTACCATAATAAAAAATATTAATGTGTGCAATCAAACATATTTTTTATATTCTATTGTAGGAAATATATATTTTTAATTGTGTTAAATATTAATCAGAGAAACTTTTATAAAATTCTTTTAGTACCATTGTCCCATGATTATATACTATAATTTTCAGGGTAAATTCAAAGAGACAATTCTCTCTGCATACAGGAATATCATGTCATTTCAATTAATTCATAATAGCGTTATCAAAATTTAGTTCAGTGCAATTTAAATCGTCAAAACATCAATAATATCGACAAATATAATCAAGTTGTTTAATAAATCTTTCCATCAAGATTTCTTTCTATGCACATTGATATAATCCCACGATATTTTTATGTGCATCTCACTAATCGTTTAATCTTTCAATTGTTCAATATTTAATAAATTAATATAAAATATAGAGACATTACAAAAGAATATTATTGCACGATTATAAAATTTTTTAATAAATATACAGGGTGTCCTAGAACTGGCGGAAAAGTTTTTAATGACAGATTCCTGGTACCATTCGGAGACGATTTTTTTTCAGCGAAAATGTCGAGACACCAATAATTTTGGAATTATATATAAGCGGATGAAAATAAAGGCTTTTTTGGAAATTAAGCCTTGTGGAAATAAAATATTAACAGAACTACATTCTTTAGTTATAATTTTAGATAGAGTTTGCTGAACCAAAACAGTAGAATCTCATTTCGAAAGAGTGGAATTTCACTCCAAAAGAATGAGATTCCACTCGAAGAAATTTCGAGAGTTCTAAAGATACATAATAACAAAAATGGGGAACATGCTAAAAACGATGGCCTCTCTCAACGTTTTCACTAATTGTAAGGCAAAATCGTCTCCACATGATACGAGGAATCTGCCATTAAAGACTTTTCCGCCAGTTCTGGGACACTCCTATAGCTTTTCAGGCCAAGTATATTTATATGATATTTTTTTTTTTTTAAATCGGCCAACAGAGCCAAAGCACGAAAAATTAATTATTCGGAACTGTATCTCTTGGTTTGAGATCACTAAGTTCCATATATAAATTAATCTCGAAACTTACATATGGAGAAATAGGCGCGAAAAATATAGATCCGAAACAGTTCCCGCTCCATATGTAAGTTTCAAGATTAATTTATATATGGAACTTAGTGATCTCAAACCAAGAGATACAATTATCCGAATAATTAATTCTTCGTGCTTTGGCTCTGTTGGCCGATTTAAAAAAAAAAACATCATATTTATATTCCTAATATTTCTCTCTCCGACAAGTATATTTATATAAACAAAATTCCAAGTTCGTTCGTACGCGCGCTTCTACATCACTTTGCTCCAATCGCACTCCGCCGCAAGCTGAACGAAAATGGTCCCACCAACCTTTGCACTCGTTGGCGTCCCTGGCGGTGGCCCTGGCCCAGGGTCGGTCGAAGTGGAAGGGCCGGCAGCGCTCGCAGTCCCTGCCGGCGGTGTTGTGCCTGCACTCGCAGACGACCTCGCCGTCCTTGCCGGGGATGCAGCGGGCCGCGTGGCCGTTGCACTTGCACCTGCCGCCCACGGCGAAGTCCGAGACCGCGTAATGATGGGCCATGGTGGCGGACGCCGGACCTAGACCGCCCGGGGTCGGCGTCGTGCTCGTGGTGACGGTGATCGGGACGAAGCCCATGTCGCGGACCGCGTCGGGGTCGATCGCGTCGTTCGACTGCATCTCCTGGGGCGCGAGGACCTGGTGGACGGACGGCAAGGCCGTGACCAGGGGGTCCGCGTGCAGCAGGATCGCGTTCTTCTGGCTCTTGAGACGCTGCTCCTCGCGCTCGCGCTCCCGCTTCGTCAGCTCCTCGAGGCCGATCGCCGCGACGTGATGGTCCTCCGCGCCGTTGTGCGTCATCTGGTCCGGCTGTTGCGGCATGTGCAGCCGGTTGAACACCACCCGGATGTCGGTCGCGGTCACCCAGTCCTGGAGAACCGGCGAGTTGTCAAAATCGGCGGCGGACGGTCGACCCTCGAGGGTGCTGAAAGCGATCCTGCCGACCGGTCCGAGGCCGTCCCCGCCTGTATAACGGTGACTATCGGTGCAACGGGCTTCTTGCTCGTTCGACTTGGTGATGGTGGCGCGATTCGGTCTCCCGTAGACCCGCCGACACTGGGACGAGTAGAATTGGAACGGCTGCCAGGTCTTGCCGTAATCCATGGACTTGTAGATCGCGATCGAGTCCGGCTTCGCGGCGCGCGGACAGAACTGCAGGCTGACGTACGTCAGCTCGTACTTCTTCCCGAGGGAGAGTGTCAGGGTGACGTTGTCGGGCGGAGCCGAGAAGCTCTGCGAGCTCACGAGCGGCTCGCTGCGCCAGCAGGTCACGTTGTTCGGATTGTTGAGATCTGTCAGGTAACTCGCGGGAAAGCGACGTCGGGGCGTGCTGTCATCGCACACGTGGCAGTGCCCGATCCCGCCGGTGCCGCCGGGCTCGTCGGTGACGTCGCAGTAGCGAGTGGGTCCCCCGGTGCCGCACGTGGACGAGGCCTCGACGGTGGCCCCGAACGCGGCGTTCACGAAGTCCGGGATGCAGCGGCGCGGCCGGTCCTCGTCGTAGCACGGGTCGCTCGGGTTCTGCTGGCTGGAGAACATCTTCGCGTAGATCTCGCCGTGGACCGTCAGCAGCAGCTGCCCGAGGAGGAGCGTCCCGAGGAAGAGTGAACGCGGACTTTGTTCAAGTTTCGACATCATTGGTTTTTTTTTCTTTTTTTTTTTTTTTCACAGACTCCTTCGTCTAAGAGGACTATGTTCTTTCACCTCTCTTTCTGTCTCTCTCTCTTTCTCGCTCGCTTGGACTTTTCCCTCCGAGGTAAGAGAGACCGAGATGCGACGGGTCTTAAGCTAGACTCCGCGACATGTTGAAACTGGAGCGGGTTTAATTTCTCTGTCGTTCGTCTCTCTCTCTCGCCTTTTTTTTCTCCTTTGAAATTTTTCACACACTCACAGCGGTTCACATTATATCGGTACTATTCTAAAAACGTAAAACAATATCGCGACGAATCGATATATCCTCACGAAAAAAGAAACGCACTGTTCCACGCACTGAAACCAGATACCGTTCCGGAAAAGGGAAACCGTTTCATTCACTACTCCGAAAGAGTTTTTTTTTTTTTTCCCTCTCGCTCTCGAGGAGAGTTCCGCGGAGACGCGGACCTCGATTTCCTCGAACGCGATCGGCGGACGAACTCGATAACTGGCGCGAAAAGGGGAAGAGAATCGGAACCGAGGACAAAAACGACCCTAATCTCGACAGCGGCTCGCCGCTAACTGAAACGCCGTTCTCAGACGATGCGCATCCGAACTGTCCCTCTCCGCTCGCGGGTTTCCCCACCCCGCCGATGCGTGCCCCCTCCCTTCCTCTTCGGCCCCCTTGTTCTCGCGCCGTCCCTCTCGGCTCCGTCAGTCGCTCTCGCTCGCTCGCGCGCGCGGGCCAATCGGACGGCACGCTCTCGCGGCCCCCCACACGCGAGATGCGGTCCACGGATTCAAAGCGCGCCGGAGGGATGCTGCGTGCGCTACCATGGACCGGAGTCGGTCAACTGACCCCGAGGATGCTTTCCTCGAAAGAGATGGAAAGGTCGGTGCGACACGCATTTGACTTTTCTTACTTTTCCCTCCGTTTCGACGACTTTACAAGTACCATGTGCAGCATGCAGCAGTTTGTTGCTATTGGGGAAGTTCGATTGAATGGACAGCAGAGGCAGCAAAGCAGAAGAACACGCACAACTAGTTGATTCTAATTATTATTGTATTACACGTGCAGGCAAAGTGGCACTTTGTGTGCGTGTTTTCTGTGCGGAAAGCGGCCGATTTCCCACGCCGCCATCTAGCGGCGACGCGGTGAGTGAATAAGCCGTGGGCAAAGCATTGCCCACGGCTTCAGTTGTGGACAATGACTTTGAACACGGCTATTCCCGCACCGTGCCGCCGCTAGATGGCGGCGTGCGATCGGCCACCTCGCGCACAAAGCCACTTTGCCTGCACTTGTAATACAAAATAGTATGTGTATCACGTGCAGATTGACAATTGTTCACTCGTGACCAATTGTCAACTTTCCGCACTTGATACACAATATACTATTATTATTATCCCAGACAGCACCAAGCCCAAAATTGGCGCATAAGATATCATTAAGAAATCTTTAAGACAGCTTTAAGAAATATTATGATGTAATATCCGAAAGACATCTTAAACATATTTTAAAGATATCTTATGCGTCGATTTTGGATTTGGTGCTGTCTGGGATGTTAGTTAAATGATGGATTTTAAGAATAAAATAGATTCTTATGAGAATATAGAAGCAAAAATCGTTATTTGAATCTTGAAATAATAAAGGAACAAAGAAATATGCTGCATACAGCATGCTGCGTACGAAAAGTACCTTAAACCTGTTAATTTCTTGGCTCCTGCAATTTTGTTCAGATCTCCTTACTTCCGGTTTTCACGTGGCTCTAATTCACACAAAGAATTTTTTTTTTAGAATTTATCCTGAAAAGTTATGGCTATCGTGGGACAATATGGTAAGAATTTTATAAGAGTTTTTTTGATTAAAATATTCACTGGAAAAAAATGTTAGATTAACAAAAATTCTGTTCGAAAATGAACGAAACGGAATTACTGGTTGAATCTACCAGAATTCCTTTTAATGCAACAAGCATCTACCAGAATTCCTTTTAATGCAACAAGCATCTTGTTTGTACAACAAATCAGTTTATTAGTGCAAACAAGATATTTGTTGTATTAAAAGGAATTCTGGTAGATTCAACCAGAATTCCGTTTTGTCCATTTTCGAACAGAATTTTTGTTAATCCAACAACATTTTTTTTTCAGTGTTGATATCTATCACAACAAGATATAAATATGTGATTAATTTTACTAAAATACATACAGAGTAAAATTTCAATAATTTAAAAATATATCAATTTTTAAAAAGTGACACAAAAACAAAATATTTTATTAAAATTTTAAAACAGCAGCATAATATTTTCCAGCTTAATCGCTCATGATAATTTTAATATGCATGCAGCATGGTAATTTTCGGCTTATTACCAAACATGATAAATATTGTAGTAAATTTTGCGATAAAATATAACGAAAAATTCTCTCCCTGTAAGGATGATAGATAATATACTAACGTTCTATAAATAAAATATTCGGATTATTTGTATATAAGATAGAAAGATATTTTTACGTAGAAAAATATTCGAAAATGACGTCTGAGAGATTTAAGCTTATAAGAAGAAAAAACTTATATTATAATATTCTTTTTCGAGATTTTAATAAGTTACAATAAAATGTATAAGAAATTTTTTTTAATAAGATCGCATTACTTAAAAAAATAATAGTGTCAGAAAATATACATCTACATATCTCTTTACTCTTTATCAGATCAAAAGTGATCCGTGTTCACATCCAATTTAGATTTTATGATGATTCGTCTTTCGAAACGTTGTACGATAATTTTCTGTCACAAGAGGGAGATTTACATGCATGAATATATTATATGATATGTGTAATATTATGTAACATCACAATTCCCTCTACATACCGTCTTTGCGTAATGTATAGTGCATAGTGGATAATACATATATACATACTATATATGTGCGTTAGTTTGTCTTTGGCCGTTCAATCATCGTCCCTCTATATATATGTACTCGAGCATAATATTGCTCAATATAATCCGTTTCCGTTAATACACTGTATCACTGAATATCGCCTTCATTGGGGTAACGTTTTGATTAACTGACTCTAATTAACGCGCGTGATTTGTTTTTCTAGATTATAATTTGAATTATATGCAAAAATGTGCCCAAATACAATTCTTATCACTGCCATGAAGATTATATTATACATATAACGTCATAAAATCTAAATGGATCTTACAATTAAGACAGAGAAAGTGAATAATAAAATAAATACTCAACTAGGAAAATTTAATTGATCCTTCTTCGTGACTGAATATTTTTATTTCCAAGTCTCAAAAGAATTGTAAGTTTTGTTCTTTAAAATTGAAAATAGTAAATTACAATATCTCTGATAAGAATATCTTTGATATTTCATTTCAGTTTTGTTGCTCGAATACACGTCATGGGATATGGATATATCACTGCAAATATTCAAGAGCGGATTCGCGAGATCGATATATCGATGAAGCAATCGATCGAGGAATCGAACTATGTTCGTCAATGAGACATGTTCATTCAAGGAATCGATCGCCGCGAGCGGAATCGTAACGAATAACGCTCGGCTTTCTCCGTCCCATGTTACGAGAGGAATTTATCCGCGAATTATTTCACCGTGATCTCCCTGCGGGCGAGGTGGGCATCCTCTTCCGTCGATTTCGTCGAGGGAAAAAAAGAAAGAGAGAGAAAACTG
The DNA here is from genome assembly GCF_048542155.1 of Nylanderia fulva. Lineage (NCBI taxonomy): Eukaryota > Metazoa > Arthropoda > Insecta > Hymenoptera > Formicidae > Nylanderia > Nylanderia fulva. Next base: position 4,564,711 of record NW_028189835.1, on the reverse strand, counting down.
GTCCAGCTGCGCGCGGCGAGTTTTCTGCCGCTCCATTGGTCGGCGGCGTCGAGAATTGGTGATTGAGGAAAAAAAAGCCGGAGCAAAATGCAGAAAAGAAGAAAGAAGGGAAGATGAGGGAAAGAGAGAGAACGTCTGTTGCCGTCACGCAAACTCCTGTTGGAGCTCGATGTGGAAAGACCTCGTTGGCTCGTCCGTGTAACTTGACAGCTCGAAATCTGGTATCGGATACGATAAATATAGGTCCAGGCAAAATTAAGTCAGCTGATCTCCCTCTCCGGTAAGTCTAAAGGTTGATCTGAGCTTCGTTATCATTTTTTTCTCCTCGAATCTTTCAGAGCAATCTCCTTTCTATTAGGGATGCTTTTTTTGCTAAAGAGATAGCCTAGTGTCACATTTGTTAATTAATATTTATATATGATATTAGTCATGAATATATGAGAAGCTATTTGTTTAAAAATACTATCAAATTTGCAATTCAAATGTATGACATGAATTAACATGAGTTCATTATAACTTATCAAAATCAAATAAAATTAATTAACATAAGAGTTAATATAATGAATCTTACTTCAAGAATTTTATAATTTAATGGAGACGAATAAAGATTCATAAATTAAAATAAGATTAGAATAAAAATTCAACAATGTATATTGAGTTACTTAACAAATGTATTGCATATTATTAAAATGTATGCAACGTTAAAAAGTGAAGTCCAAAGTGTCGGTGTAATACAGCTTCCTCAAGATGAAAGACGCGTGAAAATGCGGGGCCACCGTTTAAGGGCGCCCCGCAGTCTGACAGAAGGCAATTTATGTACCGAAAGCCCATCCCCCGGGTAGGGCGAAGTGTCCAAATGTAGATTCCAAAGTACCCAGAGCACAAGAAACATAATTACGGCGTTCGACGCAGGTGGTGGCTGGAATGCTTTTCACAAGCGCTACCTCGTCGCGTTAAACGCGTTCCTTCTTCAGACCTTGTATTCAATGCCGAAAATCGGAAAGAATTATTTAGGATATGTATGAACATCCTTGCACGCGAACAATCATTTCGCGACGGTGAAATAATAATTTTGAATAATATTATATCTGGACAGAGGAGATTTGCATCTTCGATCCGAACACTTGACAATTTTCTTACAAGATGCATTGTTATTTATATTGATTTATAACTACGTTATTTCATATACATATATAAATTATATATTATAGATCAGTTTTCATACAATTTTCTCTACTATATCTCCTCATAAAAAATGTGTGCTTCTCATAAAAAAACACACTCGAAGCAATATTTTTGCTCTAATAATCGTCTATCACTGAAAAAAAATTTGTTAACTTGACTAAATTTTTCAACTAAATTACTATTTTATTAATTGAACATATATTAGTACTTAAATATACGTATCAAATATACGTTTTGTTATATAGATTTAATGCTATATTTAATTTAAATATTTTTATATGTTCAATTAACAAAACGATATTTAATTGAAAGGTTTAATCAAGTTAACAAATTTTTTTCAGTGTATGTTGTTGAGAAAACTTGCATGAGTTTGTCATAGGTACACAATATCCCAAAATAAAAATATCACTCAATATTAATTATATTCTGCTACTATTATATTTTATGAAAACGATAAATGCAATTTTAGACTCGTAATACGACCCTTCCGATCAATTATTCATTTAACTCGACCATAAATGAACTGACAGATTTTTGCGGACTCTGGGATTATCGTCTCTCTCATCAATTATTCATTACGCAGTCGATGAGATCTCCATTCTTTAAAGTATATATGTTACTGTACAGGTTGCCTCAAATTATTCGAGTCGGATTTTTTAATAATAGATATCTCTTTGAATCTATTTTCTTCTCTTGCAACTTTTATATGTGTTGCTAATTTACCTTAAGTGAAAACTTTCAGAAAATAAAATGCTCTTGAGTTTAAATGTTCAAAATTAAAGTTTTATAACTTAACTGCGTTTTTCAATACTTTTTAATTTTTTTCTTGAATTTTAATTTGAACACTACTCATGCTAATACGAAGATCAATTTTTCGCAAATTAAGAATGCAAATAACAATATAGTTTAATATTTAATTAATTTCAAATTAATAGTATCCAACGGCGAGAAATAATTATCTTCGTATCGATGATTTGCGGTTAAAGTCTAATAATAGTTTGCATTTAACTTTACATGTATTAATTACGAATCACTCTGTACAAAGTTATGGTCTAAACTCGACTCCCACGTACAAACAATATTAATATTTCCGCAACTGTTCAAAATACCACTGCTATATAGTGGCCATTAACTATTCATTACAACGATCGAAACCCGTGAAACTAGCAAAGGGCACCAGATTGAAAGTCTTGGAAGTCACGGTATCGATAAACGTGTCGTAAATTAGATAAAAAGTTATCACCCCGCCTACTTGCGTGCATCAAAGCGAGTGTGACCCGGTGCACTCAATGATTAAATGCACCCTCCCTTTTCCTTACTCGATTTATAACTACGCAGTTATTATAAAGAAAGTTAGAGCCTTAGGAAATTAGTATCAAATATTAATATCGATATGTTATAATTAATCTTGTACAATTTTTTTCAACCCTCGTACTCATGATATACTCTCTCTCTCCTTCACGCACATTTCCTCAAATCAGCTAATGCAATTATACATAGAGAGAATTTTTTTTTAGAATTTATCCTAAAAATCACGATATTCGTGGTATTGGAAGAATTTTATAACAGTTTCTCTGATTAATATTTACCACAATGAAAATATTAATTAAAAATAGTAATTAGCTCGGTTAATTACCGTTTTTATAATGTTTAATATTGAAATTCAATTTATAATTAAAATATTTGTATTGCGCTGAAGAAGGCTTGAAATGTCAGCCGAAACGTTCGCATAAAAAATGTTTATTTCTTATGTATTTATTTTCTCGTTTTAAATTTTTGAATTTTATTAATATCATCTGACAACTGCATTTTGTTTAATAGCTCTTATAGCCCTTTTTTGTTTACAATCATGAAAATATTAATATCTATCACAATAAGACATAACATATGTTTTAATTGTACTATATACACATTAACATATTTTTTCACGATTTTAGGGTAAATTCTACGAGAAAATTCTCTCCTTGTATCATACGTTAAATCTTCTTCTCACACAGCTAATTCAATTACATTATATTACAAATATGAATTGATTACAATCAATGTTACGAACGTCAATATAATATAATTGAATAATAATAACACAATTAACAATTAACGCAATATGGAGAGAGAGTTAATATGTACGTTAATTAATAAATCTAATCAAGTTTGCATTTGTCAAACCTCGCATTGTTATCTATCTTGAAACATCCTCTCTCTCTCTCTCTCTCTCTCTCTCTCGGAATGATGTGTCTTCCGTCGAAGCTGGGAGAAGGCGGACGACGAACGTGGGCGATGGACGGCATCCATTAATCGAATTAATGTAATCTGAACGAGCGGCTAGATCGGCACGAAACGGCCGTGATGACGTCCGGGCTTTACAGCTTATAGGCCTCGCGCGGATTAAAAGTTGAAAACGCTATCGCGCCGACGCCGCTGACCGATGGCGACATATCCTCTTCTCGCCCTACGAGATCAGGGATTCTTACGGGCTCCTTCCGTTTCTGCTCTCGACCCTTTCATGTCGCTTCCGTTGCGCGGAAGTCGTGTGTGTCGCTCCGACCGTGGATAATGGTCGACCCGATGGATCCACGTCCGTAATAAAAAAGGCCACTGCGAAAGATATCTTGCACAATCTCTCTTCCCATCTTTCAGAATTTATTTCGTGAATGGAGAGTCTTATACTCTCGAAAGACACGCTCGACAAGAATGACTTGAGGGTTTCACGAAATTCGATTTCAAGAATATTGTATAGAACAAATCTAATCCTGTTCCCTTTTTTTAATGAATTTATTTCTCTGACAGAAAGTAATCTGCATCATCTTCGGTGATGAGCAATCGACCTTTTTAATCAATAAAAATGTCGAGGCTTTGTTATGCTTGACATTTCAATATTTTCGGAATAATTAATGATGGAAACAATACTCTTCTGAAGTATCCGACGAAGCTTAAGAACGGGACACAGGAACAATAGAGATTCGTGAATTCCTTGCGCGAGTTCCCACGGAAATTCCGAAGGAACGTAGCGGAAGGTGAACGATTCATCTTCCTCGCTTGATTAACGTATGTATACGATTGCTCCTTTTTTCCCTCCCGAGTGACGCACGATCGGCGGCTTTCCTGAAACCGTGTCCTATAGCTGGGCCGAGTCATCTTGCGTAATCCTCGGGAACGAGCGCGGTTCGTGCCGATATTCATGATTCTAGGATTAACCCCATGTAAAGTCGAACAATTTATGACGCCCGAACGCGGGCTACATGCGAATGTTCCTCGAACCCTTTTTTTTAGGCCGAGCTAATTTATGCTCATAACGTCGAAGCTAATAAAAAGATGATGCACACACCGCGGGCCTTCTAGACAATCTAGCTTTATCATTTTTGAGATATGTATATCGAGGGAGATCGAATTATCAAACATCTTGTTGAATGAGTCTTAAACTCTAGACGAGGTATTCAGATATAATATATTAAAATGTTTCGCACTTTCAAGTCGATATATTTTTGCAATTTTTATTATATGATTAATCTGCGATGAATATGTCGATTATGTCACTTCATGAAATGACAAATCTTGTGTCTTCTTCAGCTCGATTCTATTACATATTAAAGATGGCAATTGATATAAATAATGTAATTGAAAGGAAACCATTTTTTTTTTCAAAATATTCTCAGGATGTGTAAATAATTTTATCCCACAAAAGATAGATTTAATTTTTCGACATTTTCACTAGAACAAAAATTTGGAAAAAATTATCGGGATAAGGAAGTATTGTTTTACGTCGGTTGTCTGTGAAAAACACATTGCATAAATAATATAATTGAAAGGAAACCATTTTTTTTTCAAAATATTCTCAGGATGCGTAAATAATTTTATCCCACAAAAGATAGATTTAATTTCTCGACATTTTCACTAGAACAAAAATTTGGAAAAAATTATCGGGATAAGGAAGTATTGTTTTATTTGCGCTCTTTAGTAAAGAATAAAAGGAACTTGGGCGCAACAAAGAAACGGCCGACAATTTTGATCAAATAATTTATTAAACGTTCGCCATTTTATAGTAATTTACAATGTTACAAGACAACGACGTGCGCCCACCACGTCGTTCACGGTTTCTGCGCTTGGTCGCGAGATAATTACGTCGGTTGTCTGTGAAAAACACATTGCGGTTCTAAAATACGGATACCCAGCGGGGACGAGCGAACGCGCGATAAAGAAAAGGAAAAACTCGAATACGCGGAGGCATTACGTGCGCGGTAATAATGATAACGATATATATATATATATTTTTTTTTCTTTTCTTTCATTATCGAAAGAAAAAGCGAGAGAGGAGCGAATTGTCATCGCTTTTCACATGCGTGCTCGTCCACGCCGCGATCCGTTCGCGTCACTTAATTCCCAGTTTTCATTTTTTTTCATTCTACGAAGCTTACAAATTACGTCTAAAAGTAGTATAGTATTTGTACGAAATATACCGTTGAAAGTAACGCGTGACACCTCGAGGAAGCACTCGACTGCCGGTGAAATGTGTTTTTTTTTTTTGTGTGTTTCGCTGTTATGTGGGAGAAACGCGTGAGTGATCGCGCAACGACTAAACACAACAGTGGGAATCACCGAAACTTCCACAGAGGAGGCATTTTTTTATCGTATGTACGCGATGGGTGAGTTTTGCGTTATAAATTAGTTCTCGTCCGCGGGAGCAAGAATGCGCGAAGAGTGTCAAGTTATTTGGATATAAACGCGATTACTCTTACTCGTCGTTCAATCTCGACTAAATCAGACGTGACACTATACTTATATATGTGAAGAATGAAACCGTTGCAATTTACAATATTTTATAGCCGCGTGAAGCGTTATTTACATTCGAAAAAAATTAATTTTGATTAATTTTCAAAATATTAATTTCACGCGATTTTTATAAGATACTTATTTTAATTATTTTATACTCGAATATTATATATATATATATATATACACTGCAGCATTAATTGGATCATGATATCAAGAGAAAGATGCAATTTACGTATAATAACATTTGCGATCCATAAAAGTTTCCCTTTTAATTAGCAACTTCATATAAAGCATCATCTACTTAGATTATTTCAATTAAAAGCGAAGCTTTCACATTTTTCTTTCAATCTGCGAATTTTTGCACCAGTTGTTTTATCGCCAATAAAAATCTCGAAGCAAACGTCATCTTCGATTTATTTAAGCACACTATTTAGATTTCTCTATGGTGAACGAAAGCGATTAATATCTGGATAGAGAACGCGTTTCTTCCCAATAAGCTTGACACCATCGCGAACTCCACTCGGAGAAACGTGCTAATTATGTCTACGAATCGTGTCGTGTCGCTTCGCATTAATTATAGATACAGACAGCACGGAGCTTAGGAACGATCCTATGGATCGCGAGGCGATTTATTCGCTAATAGATGCACATCCGTTTCGAGGATAGAAAGAAAAAAAAAACCACAGACAGTAAAACGATCGACAGTAAAAAGAGTTTCCTAGGAATGCTCTCTGGCACTTGTATTATCTTCTTGTTCCCTGTCCTCCACAGAAGTATCACGTATTGCTCTGTACCGTACGTGTAAATTGTATGCATGTCAGTGTGTGTGTGTTTGTACATTTTGTTATGCAAGAGCTTTCGTATGTGTATGTGTGTGTGTGTGTTTGATGTATGTGTGAATGCCGTATTTATAATTATTCATTTTCTCTCAATCATATACATATATATTTTTTATTCTAATTACCTAAATATATATATATATATATTTATATATATATATACTTTGTCATATATATATTATTTATATACCTTTATCTCTCGGCTCTCGTGTAGAAATAATACCTCTTTCTTTCTTTTTATTGTATTTGTATGCTCGTGTGTGGCGTTGCCGTTCAGTTTGCCGTTCGCATTTGTTCAAACGAGCGATCTCTAATCGATACTAATTTCGAGAAAACATTTGACGCCGCGGAATTTTTTTTAGCGCGTTAAAGTAAAAGGAACAGGATTATTCTTGATCACGAAAAATGTTTATACGTCTTTCGTCTAATTCCCAAAATCTCTGAATATGGAAATAGACTCGCAAAGAAAAAAAAAGATTTACATCGTTAATCCGCTATCTCAATAAAAATCTCGATAAAAAATTCTGAAATTCTTAACATAAATGTATTATATGTAGATATAGCGGTTCTAAAATAAAATTACATACAATTAAATAAGAATCAAACAATCTCTCTTTCTCTCAAGGCAAAACAGGAATATTTTATCCTTGTAATCCATCTGATTTCTTAAATTAAAGGATAACACATTATCGCAAATATTTGACGGAAATAAATTAATTGAAAGTACTTTGGCTTTTTCGCGATATAAGGGTCGTATATGAATAGGAGTAAATTCTTTATCATATTTAGGGAGACACAATCTTCCTTTTTTTTCTTAATTAATAATGACAATATAAATAGATATAGATTTTCGAAAATTGATGTTTTCGAACGTGTTTCGCGACTTCCAGAAGTTCGTACAATTAACACTAATACTTGACACATCTGTCTCCATAACGCGAAACCGTATCCATCCATTTATTGGTATAATCGGAATAGATACTTTAGTAAGACACTTGGTATAAATTAGACTTCTTGTTTATTTTTCTGTCTCAACAGTTTCTCGACTCAAGACGCTCTCCAATGATTTACAAGCATGCAATTTTTAGACGTGCCTCGCTTCTCCCAAAGACGCAAGCTATCTGCGAGCCTTGCGCATTTTTCCCATACATGTCACACGATAATTAAAACAGGGAGAGATAAGTATAATTATTCTACCAACGAATCTGCGTAGCAGCATTCGTTACAATGAAAAATCAATCGCGTACTTATACAAGCAAGAAACTTATCTTACAATTAATACGTAAATAACATTTTCTTAAACGAGAATTTCTTAAAGAGATGGTAAAGCATTTTTGCCCTTTTATTTTTGCCATTTAATTGACGACTGCGAGCGGAGAACTATATTTATTTAAATATGCGATCTTCTAAAAGATCACACAAAGCATTATTTAATTTAATTGATTTATTCTTTGGAAAACAATTTATGATAAACTAAAATCTGTGTGTTTTGTATACAAATACATGAGCAATATTTTAAGCTTAATAATCGTTATTCCAAGCAAAACAATAAAATTATGCAATATATTTGCATCTACAGTACATTACAACTTTATTTGGTATGTCAAAGCATTTTACGAAATAATCTTAAAGAAAAAGTTTAATTATAAATATACGTTAAAAACAATGATATATGAAACAACATAGATAAATAAAAATGTATGTCATAATATTATCTAAACGAAAGGAAATGCAACGTTATACAAAATTATTTCTTCACTTAATATTCATTTAGCATCCAATTGCTAAACTTAAATCTTGAAGTATAAAAATCCATATATATATACCAATAATCCCCAAGCTTCGTGCTTATCCAAATCAGATTAATCCAAAAATTCATGATCTCAATTAAAATATATACACTCTTTTTTTTTCGCGATGTACAAAATACATTTATATAAACAAAAGAAATATATGCAATGCAAGTGGAGGCAAGTCTCGCAGTAAACGAGAACGAGGCATCGCCTACGAGTACAATCGCGCATATCTCTCTCTCTCTCTCTCTCACTCTTTCTTTCTCTCCCTCTCTCTCGCTCTCTTTCGGTTCTTCTGTTCCGACAAATAAAACAGAAGAAATCGAGCATCCGCACGGCAAACCGCGTAACGCCGCGCAATGAAAGTTCATCGGGTTGATCGTTCGTAAACAGCGGTCGCATTCTCGAGATCGGGCAACGATCGCGGTCCGCATGCTATAAAATTCAGCGATATTTTTTTTTTTGCCACAACAATGCTCAATCGAAATTGTCGGAAACAACAATTGTGGTTTGCATCTTTGATTTGTTATACAGATTAAATGGTATCGTAATTATTAAATTTGTCGCATCATTTGGAATTTTATCCTTCGCTGTATGGTGTAATCTATGTAATCGACGATTTAACAAATATGTTTTAATATATTACGAACGGATTGTACGGATTATAATTCTTCCGTCAAACGAATACACAAATTTATAAAACATCTCGCAATGCTTCATATTTTTGCAAATATGCTCTTGCATTATATCCAGGCTGACTTTAAATTAGCCAACAATTAAGTAAAATGATTCTCTTGATTAAATTCTCTGTGACTTTTCTACTAACGAACAAAAAAAAAACAATTATCATTAAATATATATATATATAAAATAGATAAATTTGAAAAAGAAAAATCAGTATCTCACTGACACTACAGATGCAGTACGGAGTGACAAAAAGTGCGCGTTTAATATTTCCCTCTCGAGTTATTATAGATTTGTATAATCGTTCATCATTATTTATTTCATAATATAGATACATAATGATCCCTTTATACCTTATCAATTAAGGATTAACATGACGAATATAATCGAGCGAATACTCAATATGAGTCAAATCACATTCGTAGTCACGCTCGCGCATATTAATCGACATAGTATCCTCGAGCGCGACTCCCGCGCCCGATCTCGATGAGCGCGCACGGCCGACAACTTGTTGCATTTTGATTAAAGCGGATGCAAGGAGGGAGGGGGTGGGTGGAGGCCGCGAACCTCGCGCACCACCGCGCCGCAACCCTTACGAACGACTGCTAAGGGTAGATCCGCCGCTCTCTCGCTTCTCGATGGAAAAAGTTTCGTCGGCTACGTAAAATGAACAGAGGATATGCATTGTGTGCAATGTTCCCAAGTTAACCGTCGTTAGATAGGTAAGTTCCTGAAAATTACATCCGCCCCGGCTCGATAGAACCGCGCGCCTCTCCCTCTTTCTCTCATCTCTTTTTCTGTTCTTCTTTGTATCCCCCCTTTTTTAAGTATTGTTACGAGATTTATACAGGCGCGCGCGGTCCGCCTGTCTCGTTTCAACCATCTCCGGCGACACGACACAGTCGCGCACGTGTATTATTATTATTATTATTATTCGACTCACCCCTTTCCTCATCTTTCTCCCTTTTCGATATTTCTCTGACAAATATTTCACGCTTCCGTCAAAATCACTTCTCTATCACTTTCACTATCTCCTCCCTCTGTCTTTTTCTATTCTTTCCTTCTCTTTTATATCTCATCTTTTTCTTTTGCGCATTAAAAAAAGAATATAAAACTATCTATAAAAAGATTACACAAAAATCCGGTGAATTACCGACAAGCGTCGCGATTCGCATTTCCCCTTGGTGTGGGGATCGACGTTGCTTCTTTGGAATTTCTTTCGTGTTTAAATGTACGAGGAGGCCACACCTATATCTCGCGATTTTGGTAAAACATGGACGAAAAAGCAGAAATGCGTTGCGCGAAGATCTGGCGTGTTTTTTTTAAATTTCGCAATTACTTGATTGAAACGATGTCTCTCCGAGAAACTTACGCGTTATATGTATGACGTTTACATAAAACTATATAAATTACGATATCTTATATATCAAATATGTCGAGCGCATCTCACCGAGAGTGTGTGCGTGTTATCCGGATACATCATGAGACACACATCAAATCGCAAAAAACAAGAATAAAAAAAATTTTGCAAGTTAAAAACCATTTTGGTATCGAAACATGATCTTTTATAACCCATCGTCGTCTCCACCTTACTATCTTTCTTCTCTCTTTTTCGTTTTCCCTATCTTTGTATATCATGTTTTCAATTTACTCGCTCACTTATCTGACAGAGCTCGCGTCTCTCTTATCCTTTCTTAACTCACTTTTTTTCTTCTTCGCACGCACACATACATAAACACGCGCTCGTTTTCTTCTACTTGTAAATTCCTTATTATTCTCTCTCGCAAAAAATAACTTAATACCTACACATATCCAATATATTAGATATTAAATAATAATGTTATCAATATATTAATTTTAAATAATATGATTTCAACAAATCGCCTTCTGCTCAACAAATAAAATCAACACGATTCAAAAAGTTTGCATTAGAAATAATTACTGACTCGATCATCTTGTAATAAATTTTGCTACGTCGCGATAATAATCTGTATACAAAAAACGTCTTCTGAATATGTTTTGTTTTTTGGCATTCTTTCTTTCTTTCTCTCTCTCTGTCTTTCTTTCTCTTTTTTTCTTTCTCTTCTCTCTTTCTCTCTACCTCAAGTAGTGACTAATCGCTAATGTGGATTCTTTATAAATCAAGATTACATATACCTAAGTTATAGGCGATAATATACAACTAGATCCTTCTCATTATGGAATCTTAAAAACCATCATTATGAATCAAAATAGACAAAGTAATCGTAAAAAAAAAAAAAAAATAGATCAAAACTGCACGTAGAAGCGACTCGCGGTGCGTGACAAATCTAAAATAACTAAAAACGCCCCTGGCGATTAAATGTCTGTCTTCAGAATTCTTGGAAGGAGTCATCGCATTATTTAAAAAACGAGCAAACAAGGATCTCCTTGATAAGAACAGACGCAACGTACTTAGAAATGGCTCAAACCGCGAGATTTTTCTCTTAACAAACGTTTAGATTCTCGATCGTTCAAGTTACTAAATACATCAAAAATATTTTTTTCCATATCAATAATTTTTGCTCTCTCGAAAGTGGAATATAAGATTCAGCGTAACGCGTTCCTACATCATTAGTAGATTTCTCAACATGCTTGGAGACAAAGTTCTAAAACAAGATATTTAAAGATATTATTTTAAATGGCGACCCATCACCCGCGCGCAAATATAATCTAATTCTTTGGATCGGATCGAGCCATTTCTAATCTTGAAAAAATATTATGTCTTCGGCACTGTTCGTAAAAATGCATCTTATCCATTACAATGATTACGTTCACGAAGATGGCATATGTGCGCAAAATCGGGTTTCGGGGAGAAGTCGCATCCCCGAGACAGATGCAAACACACTTTGGAAAAATGGAAGTGTAATGTCGCACGCACTTGATGTTCTCCCATCTCCTCCCTCGACCTTTACCGCTCATAAACACTCAATCGAGAATTCGATTAGAGAATTTACACATACATATATATATATCCCCGCTGTTCGTGCTAAATAATTTCGCAATTTCGTCCCTGCTTTTGATTCCTTATCTTTGAAACTGTTCGTAGGTTCCCTTCAAGTTAAGGCGCCGTGACGCACGCTGACGTGACGGCGTAGCGCACAGCATTTGTACCTCCTATGTGAAAAATATCCATTTAAGTGTTGTGTAAAATGCTATCTCACAAAAAATATGATTCTCTCTATAAAATTGTCAAATCCCACTAACTTTCGCCTAGAAACAGCTTATACACATTATCGAGACACGTTGCGGCTCGGCATTCGTGTCGGCGGGCAGCGGATATAACGCAGGCGCGATCGCGATCGAAGGTTTCGCAGTCGTCTGCGAGAGGAACATTGCAGATAATGCCACTCTTGGAAAAAAAAATATTCTTCCGGAACTCGTAATTGATCTATATATCACGTTTCGGCTTAAACGAAAGAGTGCGCTCGGCGCGTTTCCTCGTGTTCGATCCGCCGACACGAATTCGACGCAACGTCTATCACCAGAATTAATGAACGATTCATCATGATTTCTGTGGTATCGCAGACGAGCAGGATAGAAAGACGAATTAATACAAGCGGCGATAAAAGTAATTGTCGTTCTTTTTGTTACATCGTCTTTCTATTGACATAATTTTCAGAATTTTCTCACGTTTACAACTGGAAAGAAATCCGATCGTTCTTGAAACACTCGCGCGCATCTACTTTTTTCACTTTCTCACAATTTTTGGAATCGAAAACAACCTCTCCACGCAAAAGGCTATTCTCCTAGCTAGCAAATAGATATATAACGCAAGTAGCAAAAAGTGCAAAGAGTAGAAGCTGCTCGCGGTATCTAGATATCGCGATCAAAAAGAATCGGATCCCGTTATCGCATATATTACCTCATCGAAATCAAGATAAATCGATCAACAGCGACGCAATTATGCTTGAAAGGAGACCTGCGGCCAGTTTCAGTTGTGTGACCTAAGCTTCCTCGGTTTGCATCTTATAAGAATTCGAGTCATCCGGGATTCTTCACGAGCTTCTTCCCACGATAGTCGTAAACACGTCGGCAGAAAAGCACCATGTCCGATGGTACTGGTATAGGCGGCTGCCGATTCTCCCGTGGATACGCTTGGTCCCCTGGCGGAACTATCAAGCCAGGATTCTCTAAGCCCTCCTCGATCCTCCGTAAGTTTTTACGATACCTATCGCATAAAAGCATCATCATGTGCATTGATGTAGATAAGCCAATGCTGTTGTTGTTTAGGGAGATAAGAAGTTGCGCGCCTTTCAATTTTAGTGTTTTGTGAACTTGGCGAACAATAAAAGTTTATATACAACTTGGACAACTCGTTACAAGTTACGAGTTAAGATTTTAAACAACGTATATAAAAAAGCTTTTACATTAATTATTTCACGATCAATATATGCGAGAAAAATTTGTTTAATTACTTAAATTGCGATTGTCAAAGAATATCTCATTTTTATTTTACTACTTTTATTTGTATTCTTGTTTTATTTTTTGTATCGGCCTGTCTTTTCTTTTCTTTTTCATGTAATGAAAGCTTTTCCGTATAGCATATACTACCAATAAATAAATATTGCAAGCTTTTGTAAATCTAATTTATTAGTCAAACGTATCATTTTTATTTGTATTTTTTATTTTACTACTTTTATTTGTAGTCTTGTTTTATTTTTTGTATCGGCCTTTCTTTTCTTTTCTTTTTCATGTAATAAAAGCTTTTCCGTATAGCATATACTACCAATAAATAAATATTGCAAGCTTTTGTAAATCTAATTTATTAGTCAAACGTATCCGTATAACTAAGTCCATTGCCACAGTAGAGATACTCACCGACAATACTCGTTGAACGTCAAGATGTAACATTTGTCTTCTATGCAAGCGACGCTGTTTGCATCCCGATGACGCGAAGCAAATACCTCGTCCTCGCTATCGTGCGGCGTTCGACCCTGCTCTGTGTGCTCGGGTCTGTAGTACCACAATAACGAGAACATCATCTCACCTAACAAAAGCAAAACAAACATGATATTAACCGCGGATCGAGAGACAGAGGAAACGTTTTCGTGATCGAACATATCCTACCGTCGTCCGGATTCTCCCAGAGCGCGGCGATCTTCGCTACATACGGCAAATCGCCCTTCCGCGTACCACTCTTCAGCAAAACACAGTCTCGAGGTCGCAATACGTCGCCGCTCTCATGACTCATACTCACGTAACATCGCCGTATGGCCGTTTCTTCGTTCTACGGATGATACATTACAAAATCAATTAGTCTCTCTATCAACAAACTGTTATCTAAACCGATATATCTATTATAGAATCTGGCCAATCGTAGCGATGGCAATTAACCGCCGTGTGATGACACTATTTTTATAGGTAAAAGTAGCTGTATGAAATTTGTATGCAAATTCTATTTTAATCAGATTCTTCTAATTATATCGATAAAGACAACAATCGAAATCGGATGTAATCATCAATAAAGTTTTATTTCTTAATCCCTTTTCTTAATCTTCTTACTGCTACGTGATGAGTACAAGATCTATTTTCTCAAACGATATCAAGTTCGAATGAAATGTCCAGACTAGATATTTCAAGATGTAATTATCCTTACCGTTAAATAAACTTTGGCTTCAAAGGGCTCCCCTTGCCAGCTCCACCCGTTGTTCCACTTCGGTTTCAGGAACGTTTTTCTCGTTAACGTCAGGTTCTCGTTTCCGATCAAAGAATTCTCCGGCTTGCAACCCGACTTTTTGGCGTTCGCTGTCTTTTTCGCGCTCTTCCGTTTCTTCTTAATTATCGCAGGCTTCTTCGGATCTTCGCTGACGTCGCTCGCTTTGGTCTTAGACGCGGTGTCGCGCTTCTTCAAGCTATCTCTCGCTTTCTCTTGCGTCGCCCTGGATTTCACATCCTGGATTTTCGATTCCGCGATGATTTTAGCCTTGCTCTTCCCTTTAACCTTAGCGTCCTGCGAAGCTTTGGATTTTGATTTTGCGTCCGCTTTACTTTTGGCTTGATTACCGCTCTTCGAGACCGCCTTCGTTACTTTTTCGATAAGCTGCTCCTTCACCTGATCGATCTTCTTCACGATCCTCTTCACCGTCAATAACGATTCCTCTTTGACGTTCTTCTTCTTCTTCTCCACGCGTTCGCAGTTATTCTTATTCTTCCGATCCTTTCTCTGCGTCATCTGCAGACTCTGTTGTATCACATCGTCGATAGTCTCCATTATCGAGATATCACTGGCAGTTCGCTTCAAGCAATTCATGACACTCTGTTTCCCACTCTTCGCCTTCTTAGTCGCGCTCTCGTTCGCGCTCGGTGCCTCCGCCTTGCGCTTTTGACCCCGAGGCCCCGCGTCTTTTTTCGCTTGCTTCTTTTTCAAAACGCTCGTCTCGGCTTTGACGCTGTCGGTTTTACTCGACAACGGCTCGATGATCGGCGCGATGACATTGGATGACTGTTCGTTGGTGATTGTCGTCGAATCCTGAGACGAGCCGACCGACAGAGCTCTCTTGCTCAGTTTCCTCTTTTTCCTGCTGTCGGATAAGCTGTCGAGGGAGAGCTTCCTCTTCGTCACCTTTTGGCACTTGAGCTGCTCGGCCTCGATCGCGGCCACGACCGGTCCCTGCGTGACTTCCTCCTCTTCTTCCTCTTCCTCTTCCTCTTCTTCCTCGTCCTTATCGTCAACGGTCTCTTGCACGGTCGGTTCGTAATCGGGCTTCTTCCAATTCTCGTCGCCGTCAATCACCACCACGTCCAGCTCCTCCTTCACGTTGGGATCGCCGTCGAGCTTGTCGTCTAACACGATGCCGGAGTCCTTGTCCATCTCTTGTATCGCTATCTGATCCTCCTTCATGCACTGCTCGCACTTCATGATGCCGCACTTGTAATCCGACTCGCATTTCACGACGTTGCAATTGGCGACGCATGGCAACCCATCGGCGATCTCCATGCTGCAGGATTCGCATTTTACATTGTTGTTCTCCAGCTTAAAATTGTGGTGGTATTTGTTGCTGGGACAGTTCGCCGCCACCGACAGCTTCTCGGTGGGCGACAGCGTTTCCATCTTGACTTCGCAGGTAGACGTGCACGCGTTCTGACAACCACACTTCCTCAGCGTGTCTTCTGTACAATTTTTCTCATCCTATGGGGATGGCAAAAGGCAAATTTGCCGATTTCCACATACTATAATAAATCCGCGAATTCTCGAGAAAAACTCGCGAAACGCACTTTGATTTCGTCGTAAAATTTGTAAGCGTCTAACGTCGTTATTAATATAACAATGTATCTACTATTAATATCATGAATATTAATTATGAATATTACGATATCGCGAGACAATATTTGATATATTTATTCCGAGTGGTTCGAAAATCCATGACGCTATTTTCGAAGATGATTTTTCTTTCGCTAAAATTGCATCATAATGAAAGAATTATTTAATAAACTAGATTATACAATTTTATTATAAAAAATTCAAAAGCACGAAAAACAATAAAAATGGTTGCAGCATAATTAAAAAATGTTCGCATAAAAAAAACATCACATATATATATATATATATATAATCTCCAACACATCTATTATATTTCAACGATATTTTCTCATTTATTCATCTCGCCTCGGAATTGATCGAAAATCAAAAAAAAAGAGGGATGATTGATCGTGATGAAATGAAAGTAGTATCGCGACGTACCTTACTCCTACAGTCTTGATTCTGAAGGCGACTATGTCCGCCGACCAGATTATGGGACGGCGGGACCGAAGGGGGTTGGTTCTGATTGAGGTTGCGATGAGTGTTGATTTGGACCCGATCTGTATCCCAGGCGTTGGCACCGTGAGGGGGTGCTAGCCCTGCTAGACCCCTCGCCGGCGAGGGTGGACCTACCAAAGTGGGTGGCAATGACAGACCGGTCCCCGATACCACTGGCGCTCCCTTACCATTACCAATAAGGGCCCCAGTATCCACGTTTTTTGGACATGATTGCATCGGGCATGGGCAACCCTGGAAAGCTGCGATAAAAAAGGTCCGAGTAAACACCGCGATACTGTTTTTCCGTCAAAATACGTGAACCGACAATTTTTATCATTTATCTAAATGCTATATTTGAAAAAGAAGACTTCTTCACTTTAAGGCCATTTAACAGTTTTAGTCGTAAATAAAAACCGACCGATTTTCACAGCCATGCATTATTCTCAACGTAGTAATGTAGCAAAAAATTTGATGGTTGAATCTGCGAGTGATTGATTTGTTTACCGTTTTATATACGATGACGATAATTTTTTTTAATCATTTTTACTTATAATTCATTCCAATATTTCCACCACTTTTAATAATATAACAATTTTTAATAACTGCTATAAAAATTGCTAAAAAAATAACGATTGACTTATTATGAATATTATATTAGATAATAATATAGATTATATCACTTCGCGATATTTAATATATATAAGGCGTGCTTCCTCTAAGAATGAGAAAAAAAAATGTGACCATGAAGATATTTCCGACTTACAGCGAATGTTATTCCTCAAGAACAAGCAAAAACACGACGATCAAAACTGCGATCTTTCGGAATGTTCTTTTTTTTTCACTGATTTTATCATTTATTTAAGAAAAAACAGTAAGTTTCTTTCTAGAACGTGCAAAATCACGAGAGACCACGTGGAAGCAACTATTCGGTCGAATAGCGCGGACGTGACTGGAAACTCGCCATTGTCCCTTTCGGACCTTTTCTAGAGATAGCCCTCTCTACGGTCACCGTTAAAAATTTGAAACTATTTCTTAATTCCTTTGTTGAAATATATTTGCCTGTGGGTTTTTCCGGGTAGAAAACTAAACACGTGTAAAGGTTCTAGGCATTTCAACGCCCAGAATATCTAATTTCGCTTGCGAAAACACGAATACCAACCGAAAGGTACTAGCTGTAATCGCACAAAAACATCTTTCTAAAAAGATTACGATGCATCAGGAATTATATGTATAATATTATACATGCAGGAAAGCTTTAAAAATTTAGGAACTTCTAATCTTTAAATATATTCTGAATAAAAATAATGCTTAATGCGAGGAATGAAAAAAGATGTTTGTTAAATGACAATCAATTATTTTAAACATTAAATAATACGCATTGAATAAAAATAGATAAAAAATACATTTTCTTGACGAGAAAATTAAGAATTAATTTAAATTGAATATACCTATATTGAAAATCCCTGAATTTCTAGGAAAAGTTGGAAAATTCCAGAAATTCTTTATCGAATACGCTTTCTAATGACCTAGCGATTATACAGTATAGCGTACCTACACTAAACACATATTAGCTAATCTTTATAACGATAACGTGATTTTTATATATATAATAAATCGATAAGAACAAATAAGAAATTCTTCTAGCCAAAAATACGTACAACATTTCCAGAAGAAAGACAAAAAAAAAGAGATACAACAAATAACGCTTTTGCATTAAAATTATTGTCGAATTATACACACTCGCTAATTTTTTTTTAGATAAGATTGTTAAAAAGTCAGTTCGTTAACATAAGTCGGAGATTTGTCAGCAGTTTTTCCTTATCAAATAAATTGGAGAAAAATGTAGATATATGAAAGAACGGAAGAGAAAGCGAGAGAAAAAATGAGAGAAAGGTTTTCCCCGCGGTGTGCGAGAGATCATACGCGAGCACAAGCGGATACTTACGGTCTACGAAAGGTCTTCCCTGAGAATGCAGATATGCCGGATTCGGAGGTGGCGGTGGCGGATGCGGGGGCGGAGGATAGCCCCCGTAATAGGGTGGCAGCGGATATTCGCCGGGCGGTGGTGGAGGTGGTTGATAATCAACGACTCCGGGGCCACCGCCGGCGGCACCGCTGCCCGGTGGCGGTCCACCTCCTCCGCCTGACTCTTGGTAGCCATAGTACTGTCTGAAAAGATATCCTCTCTTTATGGAATGTGCGCCGGCAATCGAAGAACGTATTGTATATATGTACGAATGCTCTCCCTCCCGACATCCGGTCGCCCTTATCGGCCACCGTTCTTATTGTGTGTACAAAAGGACGAGAGGGAGGAGCCTCCAGAAGAGGAATGTCTTAGAAACCGTGTAACTTGAATCGCTCGAGAACCGCTCCAGCGACAATTTGAATTTGTTAAATTCGTCAAAAGAATTCGGGTCGACAGGGCTTCCTTTTGACATTCATTAATTACTGAATTTATTAAAGTTGGAAAATGTCAAATATATGCAATATATTTTTTGTATTACACGTGCAGGCAAAGTGGTACTTTGTGTGCGTGTTTTCTGTGCGAAAAGCGGCCGATTTCCCACGCCGCCATTTAGCGGCGACGCGGTGAGTGAATAAGCCGCGGCTGAAGCCGTGGGCAATGGCTTTGAACACGGCTATTCCCGCACCGTGCCGCCGCAAGATGGCGGCGTGCGATCGGCCACCTCGCGCACAAAAGCCACTTTGCCTGCACTTGTAATACAAAATAGTATGTGTATCACGTGCGGATTGACAATTGTTCACTCGTGTGGGGTGGTCGCACTCGTGCGTCCATCTCCCGCACTCGTGACCAATTGTCAACTTTCCGCACTTGATACACAATATACTATTGTTCAACAGACTATCGAAATAAAATAATGCACATAATTAATGAAATCTATAGAACACATCTTTAATTTATGATTCGATCATAGAAACAGAAAAAAAAATATTTTTTGCAATGTTGAATAATTGAAAAATTAATGCGTATAGGTCACTTAAAATATCGTGACAAAAATCAAAGTTCGCCACGCTCTAGTTGCGACTTTCACTTCTTCATCGAAAACAAGATAACGATGGTTACAGAAAGTTAGCACCATCTGTGACCTAAATGCATCGCAATGTGACAGGATACGCTTTGTCACGGAGCCGTTTGTCATCGAGATTACTGAACATTCCGACGACATCGAAAAAGATAACAACACCAAGATTGAAATTACCAAATTGTACATTTCCAATATACACATTTAATACGCGGTGGCTATCATACATTAATGCGTGTATGATCATTTTATTTCGTAGTAATTTAAGTAAAATGTATTAAAAAATTAAAAATTTGTAAGATATATCCCCGCTTTTTAATCACGCCAATCTGCCAATTATCTCTCTTTCATCAAAATTAATAATGGAAAACGAGCGATTAATCATAATCATAAACGCGTGGGCGAAACAACTTTCACACCAAGAAACTACGATGTTTAAACGCGAGATGCACGATCTTGCTTCATTTATTACACTTGATAGCCTACTATTTGATAATTAACTTGATATATAACTGTGGTAATCAATTTGATATATAATTTATAAACATTTATCGACATTGATACAAACATCGATTCCTAGAAACGAGAGTTATCGCCGAGAAAAGAAAGCGTATAGCGTAATCTCGCATTCGATAACG
Source organism: Nylanderia fulva (assembly GCF_048542155.1). Lineage (NCBI taxonomy): Eukaryota > Metazoa > Arthropoda > Insecta > Hymenoptera > Formicidae > Nylanderia > Nylanderia fulva. Next base: position 4,543,999 of record NW_028189835.1, on the reverse strand, counting down.
TTGAAATAACAGGATATAAAGTGCTGTCCACTTTTCGTATCGCGAACAATAAACGCTAATGACGATTGCGCAATGTAATAGCTGAAATTTTCAAAATTGTCAAACAAATTGTAGACAACGTTACGAAACGGAGCACGTGCTCCTCTCGCATCTCTCCTTATCCGTGTCATCATGCGAGGCGTCGAACGCGAATAAATCTCTCTCACCTTCTGTAGGTGGGCGGGTATTTGTAGTAATGCGGCGGATGAGCGTGAGGATGAGAATACGTCGGCGGATAACACAGATCCGGATATTGCGGCGTGCCGTAGTACTGCGGGGGGCAATACGTCCTATAAAAGCCACCTGTAACAAACGATCGTTCATTCATTCTCGCGTGTGTTCCGTACAATCCGATAGTCGTCCGCGGCGAGTGAACTTCGGCTCTGTTCGTTCGATAATTGCGAGCATCACTTTGCGAGTCTATTAAGGAACGATTACGCATTATTATCCGTCAAGAGAGAATATCCTCTCCGTCTAATTAACGTTTGATGAAGCGAGCTCTAGATCATCGACACGCGGAGAGAATTAGCTCTCTTCATTTACCCTAAAGAGTTTCTCGGATTAATATTTGCCACAAGAAAAATATAGTCAATTTTACTAGAGATTAGATATTTTATATCTTATTGTGATATTAAATATTCATTTTTTTATTGTGGTAAATATATAGAGAAATTTATAAAATTCTTACAATATTATATTATCCCACGATTACCATGATTTTCGGGGTAAATTCGAAAAGAATAAAATTCTCTTTGTGCATAATAAGATTTGAAACAGAAGTCTATGTATCATTTTGCGTCACATATATTCTAATGTATTGTATGTGTGTATTTCATCTCTTTAAATTCTCTTTGTATTAATAAATATAATTCCGTCTCGAATTTTAAGTCGTCCGAAGCCAAAAAAACTTAAATATCGCAGAAAGTTTAAATCTTGTAATTGAAGTAATTAAAAAAAATGACAAGCTCAAGAAGGTAACCGCGTTGATTTCTACATAATAGATTATATTTAATGATTTCAAAAAATTCTAAAAATAAGTTTGATGAACGATAATTATTCGCAGATACCTTATACTGATTCAATGATCATTGAACAGAGTGCCGGCTATCAATAACATTAACGTGAAGACAATCTTTATCTACGAACGTGCTATATATTACTGATCTCGCTGTAGCGGCTATTTCAAAGGTAGCAAAAGTGCTACACTATCGAAGACACTGATATCTCCATCCAATTAATTCGTAAGTGCTCTCGCGCTATTAGCCTCGCGCTCACGTCAATGCGCTTTATAATTTTAGAGTCGCTTATTATAAGCTAATGTCTATAATATCGCGATGCGCAACATAGTATTTACGCGCATAAAAAATGCAGAAAAATATGCTCCGGTCGCGTCGGATTAATCTTGAACCGACCGCGCCGCTTTTGTCCGATTTAAAAATGGCTAATGCGCATCGCTTTTTGCATCTCAATGTAGCGTGGGGCTCTTACAGCACATTTGCGATTCTTTGCCGAAATGTAGAAAAAAATATCTTTCAAATGTAAATCAAATGTAATCCCATTCGCCGCCGGGAAAATTTTCGTAAATTTCAACAATGTGACTCTCGCTGCGAGTAAAAAGTTCACGTAAAAATGGGAAAATAAAAATTGTTGACGTAACGCGAAACGTGAATTAAAAAAAAAAAAAAAAAAAAAAAGAAATTAAAACGCAGGGAAAAACGGAGGAACGGAATGGTTAAGCTGCACGTTTTCCATCACGCACCATTTTTATGCGTTGCAAGCTTAATATGCACCTGCGCGCGCACTCGTTAATGCATTTCCCAGCATAGATAATCATGCTATGTTGAACGTTACGTAACGATAAAATCGTTAATGCCAATGTGAGATCTGACACATTCCCCCGACGAGGCACATTTACCTGTACGGCAAATCTGCCTCTGATAAAACCGAATTAACGAGAAATCTATCTGATATGTGAAATGTGGAAATTATCTTAAGATGCGAGTTGTGCAATGTAGCTCGAATAATTCATAGCACTTAAGATTTACTTTGATACGCGATTAATATTCTTTCCAACATCAAAGACAGATTTTTCGCAAGAAATAAATCCTAAATGAAAAGAGCTTAAAAGTTATCTCACCTTAACAGAAAATGCACCTCGACTTTTTTATTACCAAGTTAAAAATTAAAAGATTAAAAATTAACTTTAACTAAAACAAAAAAAACTAATTAAAAGCATTTACTAATTAAAGGAAATTTTGTATGTGCATTAAAAGTTTCAATATTTTATATACTTAGAATTATTTCTTTCTATAAAAAAAAAATGAGAAAATGATAATGAGAGAAAAGATTTGTCTAGTCTTGATAATATTTTGAATTACTGTGCATATCGTGCATGAATTATTAGTAACATACCTGTACTGCTTGTGCCTCCAGAAGTCGTGGATGTGGCGACCAGATCATCCGAGCCCTCTGAATTTTGCGGAGGCGTAGGCGTAGGTTCCGGAGGTGGACCCTTAACGGGTGGTAAGGTCGGTGGTGGTGGCGGTGGGTGCTGTATCAGTGGACCAGCCGGCTGATAATACCCTGTGAACAAAAGAGCAAGGTGTGCACTTTCCTAACTGATCGTCTTTCACTCCTAATTTTCAATATCGCTTTTCAAACTACCATTGTACAATCACGTTTTATCCGTGTTACGTAAAGCGTTTTTTTATCAGTCTGTATAATAAAAGGTCTATATATTATATCTCGCATGTATGTATGTATGTAACTGGTATATATTTTTATATCAATTTTATTATTTCATTCGTGTAGGACAATAAAGTGATCTAAAATGGATTATTAATTTCCAAGATGCCTTGTATTTGAGAGAACCTGGCTTCGCGAAATCTTTATACTTGAGCACTCAACGAGTCGATTTCTGGATATGATTTTTTTATGCGTGCGATATAATTTTTACAACTTTAAATTTGTTAAAAGCATTAGAGAAAAGTAGCGCGAATCGCAGCGTTGATAGGATAATGTCAAAGCGTTATACTTCAATAGTTAATAATCGTGGGAGGAGCGCGAATAAAGTCACGTTAAGTCCCTGTAATCCTCTCGTTCGTTCGAGTTTATCTCTCGGGTTTCGCGTTCTTCAACATTCGTTCTGCGTCGCGATTTTGCGGATCGCCTATTTTAATGGAAAAAAAAAAAAATGATTAAACTTTTGAAGCCGCACGGAACGTGCACAAACACGGGATAAATCGCGTCTGTCCTTCTGTTCTTTTTTTTTTTTTTTTTTTTTTCAATGAGCGGACGAACGAAACCGGCTTTCTCCGCGTGAGAGGAACCGACGATACTCGTGTTGCGTATCGTCGATTATCTGAAAGATCGTTCGCCATTTACTTCGCCCAATCACGACTTTATGTAGGTTAAATGTACGCACACACGCGCAGAGATGAGATGGGCGCAGCATCCGAGCGTATTCGCGATCTGATTGGAGCCGAGTCGAAACGGATGGGGTCTCGCGATGGACAAAGTGTGAGTAATACATATATTTTTTAGCACAACTTCCTGCTAGTGGCGTTTAATTTTAAATCATTAAATATCGACGACGTACATATATTGCTAATAATTGCACGATTGAGACATGTAAAAGATTCGTTTCTGTTATCGAATAAAGGTTCCGAGATACAGAGAGAATTTTCTCTTAGAATTTACCCTGAAAATCATGGTAAACGTGGGACAATATTTTAGAAACATTTTATGAGTTTCTCTGATTAATATATATATATATGGTAAAATTAATTAAACATGTTTTATATTTTATTGTAATAAATATTAATCAGAAAAAAATAAAATTCTTCCAATACCATTTTGTCACGATTACTGTGATTTTCGGAGTAAATTCTAAGAGAAAATGCTCTGTGTACTTATAATCAATTCAGGCCTCTTTTTTTTCATTGATTCTTTTATTTCATTGATTAACCATCGAATATTTGAATCGATATCACTGATTATTAATAACAACTTTTTGTTGGTCAATAATTTCTTATTCTATGCTTCTATACCCATTCTATTATCTCACGCATGTTGTTGATATGAATTCTTAAAAGAAATGCCTAATAAACCATTTATTTAAAACTAATAATATTGATTTGATATGAAAAATATTTATTTGATATAAGAAAATTATTTTCAAACCAGATAAATATTTATTAATTTAATAATCTTACTGTTATAACAGCATTACATATTTCTCCATATTTATTTTCAATGTATAACAATAAGACATATTAATATACAAAGTAATTGGATTAAAGGGACCGCGTGTACCAAAACTTTTGAAATATCTCAGAAATTGTAAAGTTCATTGTGCCATAAGATTAAAGGTAACAATATATATGTTGGCGTTATACTTGACACGTGTAACACTAATCGTCGATAACATCCACCCTCAACTTTCCAACTTTGTTGCACAATTGTATCAGTCAGACATCATTGAACACCGCAGCTTCCGCGGACACGTAAACAGAAAAGCAAAGTTTCGCAAATGCACATACCGAGCAAAACAACGGACGACTTTCTCGAATCTCCTTACCGGAGACTTGCGTGCAGTCGAAGATAAAGGCTCTGATGATGTCACGCGGTTATACTTACTCGCGCTGTTAAACTTGTCGAAGTTGTTAACGGATTGTAACCAGTGGCGGATCTAAAGCTACAGGCGTAACGGCATTTCAAAGTTGTACAAATATTGCTTTACTACTTACTGATTATTATTTACAAATATAAATAATATGACAAACGTTAATTAAAATGATTAAATAAATGTATTTCCTATATAAACCTTTTAAAGATGAATATCCGTTATCGGAGCTGTAAAACGTTCGACTGCTATAGATTCGTATAATAATTTAACAGGTTTAAAGTTGATTCAATTAACACTTTACCAACAATTCGATTTAATTAGTTTGATAAAAAAAAAACGCAATTACTCGATCGGCACATGTAAACAAGTCGTGAATCGAATATTGGAACGTTAAAAAGCCAAAGTTGAAGACGAATGCCGGTCTCTGCGAATGACGTCACGCGACAATCGATATTGCTTGCGCACACACCGATACGCAAGCAAGTACTAAAACCCCTGCCATCGAATTCATTAACCATTTAATAAGGTACTACGGTAATCATTGCGGATAAATCGCCACGCGGAATGAAAGGAATTATCGCCCTCGCATAGTGCTCACAGATATTTCGAAGAGGCGCGATACATTTATCATGAACGCGTAATAATCCTCTCCCGGCTTTATGTAACAAACGGTTATCTCGGCAAATACGAAAGCTAGCAAAAATTATTTGTAACGATAATTCGATTCGGTCAATTAAATAAATAATCGGACCGTCTAATATGTTCAATATATAATATTAAAAATAAAAACTCGTGATAGAAAAAAAGCACTTTTTGATCTCTCATACCGATCCATCAAAGCTTTCAAATATTTAAACTGCTAATCGAGGGTCCATTTAATGCTCTCGATTTTCGTATCGTCAATTAAATCGCTCTTTTTTTCGTTCGAGTTCTATCAGCATAAAGTTTTCTTTGATAATAATGTAAGTTAGAGATTACTTTGTCCGTCCCTCTTTTTTTCCCGTCTGAAAGTTTCCCGCTAAATTCATCCGCGCAATCACCCTGCACTGTAAAAAAATATGTAATATATTACACAAAAATATGTAAAATTACATAATAATAAGTGTAAAATTACACGATAAATAATAAAAATGTTTACCTTTTCATTATTTATCGTGTAATTTTACATTTATTATTTATGTAATTTTACATATATTTTTAATGTAATTTTACAAAATTTTTTTACAGTGTGTTATATTTAATTCAATTCGACCTTCGACTCGCCGAGTTGCAGGCAGCCACCTAACCGCGGAATAAACGAAATTCGCAGAAAGCCGGCGGTGTACAACACACGGCAGATTACTAATTAACCCCGGTAGCGGCGAAAGGCGGCGCGCTTATTCGAGATTAAGCCAATTAATGGTGTGTAGATAATTTCGCAAAGTGCGGGTCAAAGTCGAAGATAAAGTCGGGCGTGCCAAGGATGGCACGCGCGACCGACTTCGCGCGGTCTTGCGGCCCAACTTTTCGAGAACTGTCGAGGATGGCGAGATGAAGAAAGAAGAGAGACAGAGACAAGAGTTTCTGCGGATACGCCCCGGTATAAAACAGAGATATTCCTCTCTCGCGGCTGTATCGGAGCAATTCAAGGATGCCGTCGAGGACATCGTCCACGCGTATTAAGGTCGCCTGGTTCGGGAGAGATACACTCGTCCAGATATCGTATTGACGTATACTCTTTCTCAGTCCGCCGTTCTGTAGAGTTTCTCGAAAATTGATCCCGGAGATTGAACCGTTTGCCGTTTGGGTCTCCTCTTATCGGTGCGCGATTGTGTGCGCGTTTCACTCCGTTCTCTTTTTGTAGTTGAACATTTTTCCAGCTCCGATATGCCGGAATAAATATTTGCCGTAAAAATCTTTGCGCAAGTATATTTCTCGTAGCTTATTTCGAGATGTTTTATACGTATTTTCAAAATTTTGTATACTCTTTTGATTATACGAGAAACTGTACACATCATTTTTTTTTTTTTTTTTTTAATCTCTTTGAATGTAAATATCTTTTTCGAACTTGTGTGTAGTAATAATTTCGATAATGCTTTAATAAACGATTCTGATTCACGCGTCAATTACAGACGTTCGGGGCGTATATCCAGATTTATCTACCACCGTTCAGCATTATCCAAGTCATTAACGACTAAATGAGATCATCGCAGGCCCCATGCTGCATTTTGCTCGTGGTAGCATAAAATAATCATAAATTCGCGAGTCATCGTGATGTAGTGCAGCTAATAATACAGCCTGTTAACAAAATCGACGTTTAGTGTATCGCCGCGAGTAATAAATCGAGTCAAACTAGATTATACGAGGAACATCAGTTGTAGAAAACGAGCGAAAAAAAAACCGCTCAGAAGATCGACGTCTTCGCCATTCTTAATTCGCTTGGATTTCCACGTGATAAAATCAACGTAAAATACAGTCGTTCAAATTGCAAAATGATTCATGGAATGATCAAATAGCATGTAACTACAATCCAAAGATTGTTGGTCATTATTTTATCAAATATATATACCAAGCTGTCAATCGAAAATACGACCCACGTGTCCCATCGACCAGACCCTGAAGGTCTCCAGCGAGGAGTAAGGATGTAAATAAGAGACTGAAAATCCGAGAGATGGAGTGTATCGCCCTGACAAAGTCGAGATCGGCTGCCCGGCACTATTACTACTACTACTTGTTTTATCCTCTGCGTATCGGCGTGGCAAAAGTCTCGACTGGCGACTTACCGTAGCCTAGAGAAGTCAAGGACCCGCCAGAAGCACGTAGGTGCTGGCTGACGGTGTCGTTGGACTCGGAATAGAAAATATCAGAAGGGGGGATCGCTTCCATGTTTCTCTCTTTCTTTCTCTCGCTCTCTCTCTCTGCGGACCAGGGTGTAGCTCGATGAAAAAAATTTCCCGACTTTTTCAGATTTTCCAAGACCAGAAATTCATTTTTTCCCTGATTTTTTGTAGTAAATTTTCCAAATGTATAATTTGCATATATGTATCTATATGATAAATCAATTAAATGTTAAATCGTGAAATCCTTGAGATATTTTTGTCAACAATAAAAAGGTTCGGAAGTTAAAGAAACAAAAATTTAAATCAATTATGTCACTATAAACTATTTAAATAGTCACCTTTTTTCTTTATATTATATCGAATTTTGTTAGTTTTATCTCTATTAAACACATTGAAATGAAATAATGTAGATGAAGTTTCGATTTTTACCAACACAGAAAATTAGTGTATTGAAAGTCAAGAAAAAGTTGATATTGATTTAATAAAAAATATCAAATTATTGAGACAAATGTAGAATAATGTGAAAATTTTCTCCCTGACAATTCCACATTTATATAAAATTCCTTGACCGCTAGACAGCTTGCGGACGCATTCGATGATTCGCGGTCACCGAAACTGGAGATCGCGAAGATGGATTCCCGGTGGAACCGGAAATTCACGGGACCGATGATGATGATGATGACGATGATGATGAGGATGACGAGGTGGCGCGCGCGCGACCTCGGCATCCGATCGATAATTCGCGAATATTCCCGGCCCTTAACCGCTGTCATCCGATACGGGGTCTCTCCCCCTCGATAAGGGCGACGGAATGGAGGATTACTACTGGCGATGCGTCGCGAAGGGTCGATAGTCCAGATCGTGTTTGCGGTAACGCAAATCGAGTAACGAGTTTGCGATTGAGAGACCTGTCGCAATCCGGATTCGGACGAATGCCTACGATGTATATACGGGAGAGAAGCAACCTGCTATCTCGAAAGTACAATTATTCTAACATGTGGGAAAAGATAAGAAACCGATGGGCTACAATAAAAGGATTAAGCGATAAAAATTTATCGTTCGGAGAAAGATATCATTTTGGAAATTTTATTGCGACAGCACCGATAACTTTGCTTAACATTTTTTTCTACGTGATATAATTTAGAATAATATTTAAATTCTGATATATTATCGTGATCTAGCAAATATATCAATATATTGTTCAGTCGCACGGATGATAAAAAAAATTATGTAGAACATACGGGAACATTTTCATCTTTAAGATATATGAGAGTATTAATTATAAAGTTATTTCCAGATCCAGTTATATCTGATCGCGATTAGCGATCCAGTATTGCTGATTTTACTTGTATCTTAAAGTGCCTAAAATTGTGCATTGGCAAGGTTGAAAGAATGGAAAAGTACTAATGGAATGAAATATGTATATACCGTATAATGACACTAATTGTTATGTAAATCTTCTTAGAGAACGAGAAGGATCTACCACTACATCTCCTCCATCAACTCTTGATCAATGATATGCAAGCATTCGATTGTTCGATCCTTAATCGATTATGCAACATTATCCCGAGAAATGCGTATAATGTCTTGTAAGTAAGGATAAGCCTTATTAGCTGTTTATTGCGAATATTACATTATTAAAACCGCGATAAAACAACGAAGATAAATGTTGACAAATTGTAGAAGGTTTCAAAATTTATTTTCACTGTAAAATTATTTTCATATAGAAATATGAAAATAATTTTATGTATAAAATAATCGGTACGTTCGAATGATTGCGAGGCGCAAAAAAAACTTAGCGATGACTTCTCGCGTTTTCGACGATCGAACGAGATCGCGAAGTAAATAAAGTAGATTATTTAATTCTTAGTTCCTTATCCCTTAAAAGCGAGCGTAAAAAAAATCCACCGGTAGATTCCGATGGATTAAAGGAAAAGCTCGCGACGCTGATAACATCGCTAAAGCTGCGCTCGATAATTGAAGACTTGAAATGCGAAAGAAGAATTTTGCGTGTATGTGTATGTGTGTTTGTTTGTGTGTGTTACGAGGACATTCGAGAAGAGACATCGAAGAAACTAGCTTGGAAAGTTCCGTAAGTTGCGCGCAGCGAAACTTTAAGCGACGCTCGTGTAAATTTTGTTCGGAAAATTGTTAACGACCGTTGCAACGCGAAAAGTTATTAAGAGCCTTCCTCCTTATAAATAATACATGTGATGTGCGTATATGAGTAAGTGTACATATGATATTAATACGCAAACCTATATGTAAAATATAATAAATCTCTCTTATTTGAATACTCATTTATAATAATTTACATAAGTCTGTTTTATAACTATAACTTTGTGAACAATTTTTATTTAAATTATAAAATAAACTAAAAATCACATGAAAATTTTATTATAACATTTTTGCTTTGCACGAAGAAATTTAATTTTTTTATTCGATAAGAGGATAATATAATAAATTCATCGTCAAAGAGAGATCTGTATTGCATTATAAATTTTTCTCATCTTACATCGATCATAAGTAACCACTCGATTTGGTTTAACTTGATAAAATAATATAAAATAAATTATAGCGATATTTTAATAGTAAAGCAACAGGAATTTTTAAAATAAATTATAGCGATATTTGAATAGTAAAGCAACAGGAATTTTTAGATAAAATACTGTTTTTAAGAAGTAAAAATGCAATTTTGCGAGCATACATTTTTTAAATCATATCACGATTAAATGTGTGTGTATAATAAATAATTTTTAAATAGATCAAACGGAAAGCATATACATTTATCCAAAGCGACTGCCGCTCGCATAACTGACTGTAAACTATTATGTCGTTAGTGAGACATACGATTTCCCACCAAGTATACGCAAGCCAATAAAATACTCGTTGAAGGGATCAATTTTTCACTCGAACTCCGAGTCGTTAATTATTATCGCGCGCTCGAACATCCTTTACTTTCATTACACGATAATTCATTCGTGGCGCTCTCGATAAGATCAGCTTCGACTTTTGTCGTCTCAAGGTTTTCGCTGGAATCTGTTCAATCTGGCTTTTCAATATTAATTTTCACTAATACTTTTGTTGATTGATTAATACAATGTTTTATTATTCAAATTCTATGTGCGAGTTATATAAATACGCACGACACGTTAAAGCCGTAAACGACTAATGGTTTTCTTATACATTTAATAATCATAAATATGCGCAGAAATTCTTTCTTACTAAAATTAATTTTATTCAGTCTATCTTTCCTATGATGTTTTATTTTATTAATTATCTAATTACAAATTTCAGTCGAATCAAATTCTATACTCTTCTGTTATCTGATGTCGTTTAAGAACTTTACAAATTTCAATGAAACTTTCGAGCAATCGGAAGCCTGCAATTATTCCGAGATCCTATTAATAATCATCGCGGAGCGTGCGTAGGAATTAAAAAGCTTGTCGACAATTAATGGCTCCTCCTCGCTACTGCGTGGGACGTGAAGGAAAAACAAGATTGGCGATGTCGACACGAGCGGAACCGACAGACCAAAGCCGTTCACCTCGTAGCGCGGATGCCAATGATGACGTCAGTCATCATCTCGACGAATTGACGAACGAGAGGGTCGGATACCGAAACCAGGAAGCGCCGAAACTCGTCGCCACGAGATATCGTCATGCGAGAATGATTAGAGACGATGAGCATCGGTTAATACAACGAAAAACTTTCTTCTTCTTTAGGATGTCGTAAACGATCTCGCGCGGATTTATGTGATTGTCGTTCAGGGTGTCCAGCAGACTCAATAAAAAAAATTCCCTGACTTTTTAGTATTTTTTTTTTCCAAATATGTAATTTGCATATATCTATATGATGAATCAATTAAATCATGAAATCCTTGAGATATTTTTGTCGACAATGAAAAGATTCGGAAATTTTAAAAAATTATATCATATCAAATTTTTTAGTTTTATCTCTATCAAACACATTGAAATAAAATAACACGACGATGAAAATATAAATTAACGAACACGCTGTAGATGAACCGATTTTTAACAACACAGAAAATTAGTATACTGGGAGTCAAGGAAAAGTTTATGTTTATTTAATAAAAAATTTCAAATTATTGACAATGTGGAATAATGTGAAAAAATCCAGATAAATAATAAAATTTCTTGACTTTTCCCTGACAATTCCAGATTTATAAAATTCCCTGACAAATGCCCGGTTTTCCAGACTTCCCTGACCGTTAGATACGCTATCGTTTTATCGAACAACGTGCGATTAAGCTCTTGCAATTTTCTAGTATCTTAATCTTCTAGTATCAAAGTTTCTTACAAGTTCCTCTTCAAACTATCCTTTCTTCGTGTTTCAAAGAGGCAAAGATTAATCGGTAAATACTCTTACGCGCGATTATGATCTCATTTTACGATTTGCTCAGCTATTTAGCAAAATAATCGAACAAGACTAGACGAAAAAATAGAAAATAAGCGTCGTCATAGAATCCTTCACAACTAGAGATATAGAAGATGTCTTTAGATATTGAAGTAGGATAATTGCCAAGTTGTCTACTTTATATAAGAAGAAAAAAATCTTGAGTTACCTATAGATAATTAAGATTTCGGAAATAAAGTTCTATACATATAAATAGATAGCACAGCACAGAGAGCGTTTTATTTTTATGCAATTTAAATTTCATGAAATTTAAATAAAATTCAACAAATGACGGCTCATATATATTGTGTTTGAAAGTAACTCTTATATGACGCAGAATACCGCGGTGGCCTTTTCTCTCGGACGAACTTTCGAAGTCAGAGCTATCTGAGCTTTGGCATGAAGGGAGATGCACGGTTGCTTTTATACGGAGGAAGGCTTCCAAAATGCATTCCCATTATTCACGACTTCGGCGCAGTTTAGCTGCGCTGTCCGTATGATTATAGCTTTATTCTCCGCGAGTCTCACTGTCGAGCAACACAATTAAACTTTGTTATGCAGTTGTGCGCAGTGTCAGGATGAAGACACTCAAGAAATTAATTATGTTTGTTCATTCGTCGCACAGGTACACCGTTCTACAACTCTGTCGGATTTACCAAATTCAATTTCCCGTTTGCATCGATCTTTCCCGTTCGCGAACCATTGTGCCAATAATGCAGGACGCTCGCCGTTCTTCAGACTTCGAAAGCTTTAACGTGTAACATTCATTTTCACCCTCTCTTTTTTTGCGAACAAATGTTTTCCCGTCCAAGTTCTCGCTATTTGTATTTCCACGAACGTACAAATATTAATCAACGCCGAATGTGTGCTTCGATACTCGATTGTCGATTATATAGTGCGAAGCAGAAGAGAGAATGTTGAATTAATACGACCACCAAAGTTGAGCGGTAGAATCTAGACTCTACAATTCCAAGGCTCCAACTAGTCGCATCTCCTAATTAATCTGTGTACCGACGTCGCATTACAATCGAATCCAAGTCGCGCCGACTCGTGCAAGTCGTAGTTCGGACAAGTGTAGGACAGGCTTTCTCTTCGCTCGCGAAAATCATCATTACATCGCTTGCTCTCGCGAGCATTTTCATTAAAAGTCGGTGTAATAGATAGGTATGTCAAATCATAATAAGCGGATATATATATATATATTGTACATACGAGCGCGAGATTAAACTCCTGTCGCGTCGAAGAAACGTTGACACCAGCGGAGGATTTTGTGCCGTTAGTAGGCCAATGACTTCTCGTCGCCTCGGTGCTACCAAATCCGCTCTAAAAACAACGAAGCGACAAAAGTCGGGCGCGGATATGACACGCTCGCGTAAATTACGTCGCTCGCGGCGCGAATTAATCACTCTCGCCGTTTTCCTCTTTTCTCGTCCAGCGCGAGATTTCTTCTTCTTTTATTTTCCTCTTTTTTTTTTTTTTTGCGTAAATCGATTTCAAGATCTTCCTCTTAATATCTCGGGAAAGAAAGAGACTGACCCTTTGAAGCTTTTAATGAAATAGCGCGATGTCTCGTTCTTTCTCCCTTCGCGAGCCTTCATTAAATATACTCCTTCAACTCGGGTGTTGCATCTTTCATTTGCGATCCACAAGCAAACGTATATGCTTGCGAAAGCATAAAGGTGCCTTTTCATACGCACCATGCTGCAGCAGCAAATCAGTCACGCGATCAAAATTTATTAGAGAATCTTTCTCTGTTCTCTTATTATTTCAAGATTCAAATTACGGTTTTTGCTTTTATATTTTCATAATAATCTTTTTTATTTTTTAAATCCATTATTTAACTAATATTATAATAATAATAATAATAATTGGAATTAACCAGTTGCGTGTTCTTCTTGCTTTGCTGTTCGTTCAATTAAACTTTACCAATAACAACAAACTGCGACAGCATGCTGCACGTGAAATGCTACCTTAACAACTCCGGCACGCGACTCGTCAATCTCGTCGTGATGCAAAACAGTCGCGGATGAAGCGATGGATACGCGATCATCGTCTCGCTCCAACAGTCGACGCTACATTTCTCATTGATCCGTGATAAATGACGTTTCTCCTCGTGCGGAACGTTATAAATCGTTTTGATTATGCGTACAGTTGATTGCAGAGCGATTACGCGGTCGTTTGACGTTGATACAGATTAGTCAGTCATTCCACCAGAAACTGGGGCCCTCTCATCAATTTCGCCGTGTCAATTAAGGAAAGAGAAAAAGTCGGGGTAAAATCTGTTTCATTCGTCGCGCGAAAGCTTTTTAAAAAAATATCGTATATGTGTCAATATATGTATACAGAATAATTTTATATATTAATCTTATTAGAAATAAGTGTATATTGTAAATTGCTTATTATACAGGGTGTATCTAAATAAGTGCGAACATTTTTAAGATATGATTCTTGGTCGAAAATTAAGAGGGATTTCTTATATAAAAATATACTTTTATATCTCTTCCTGAGGAATTACACTTTTCTAAAGAGGGATGCTTTTTTTCTCCAATTTCAGATTAATTAAAAAAATTGTTTAACGGAAATATCCACCAAGTTTCATTTTTCTAATTTGTCTGAAAAAAAATAAAAACTTAATTTTCACCTCCTTTAGAAAAGTGTAACTCTTCATGGAAACCACCCTTAATTTTGGACAAAGAATCACCTTCCAAAATTTTTCGTACTTATTTAGATACTCTATAATTCATATATAAATTTGCAAAAAATTATATAATCTTGAATTTGAAGAGAATGGCCTCTTATAAAGAATATTTTTGAGAAAATCTATAAAATGAAGTAACATCAAAACCGTGTCTTACAAATAATAATCGTGTATCTTAAACAAGACGTGATATCCCGAGTGAATAAAAACATCGAGTGCGATCTTCATTTAAGACAGATGGACCTCATCTCTCGGATGATTTATCGAAACGGATTGCGCGTTAAATGCCGGATGTAAACGCGAAATTCGGACTCGCTAAAAAGATCGATGCGGCCGAAAGGAAGATAAATCAAACGGAACGCGAACAACAATCGAAATGCGTGCTGTGGCACGTGACACCGACGGGGGATTTGTGCCGTTAGTGGGTCAACAACTTCGCGTTCTGTTTTCACGCTCTGCGGATTTTGTTCTCGCTAAACCTACCTGCGAGATGAAGTTGCGAGCGAGAACGTACAATCGCTCGTGCTGCGAGTCATAAATGATCGAACGCTTCTCTTTATCCATCCTTCGATATATTTGTTTTATATGTGTCGGGAAAATCGCGACGCGAGTGTTCTTCAGCGACAACGAATGAAATGGCAAAAGGTCCCAGGTGTTGAATAATATATCAGGAGGGGCTCTTGAATTAATAAAAAGATCAGATAAATTCTTAGGTAATAAAGAAACCCGTGACATTTTTTTGCTTGCAAATAAAGACGCCGAATTATTAACAGAATTCAAATCGTATAAAATTCTTTTATGTTTCTCAATATCGAAATCTATTATTCGCAAAGCTTTACATAAATTCATACGGGAAAAAATCGCTTAGTTACATTCATTTTTTTAGACACTATTCAAACGCTATTGTTGAGCAAAAATACGCATTTACGTGCAGTATAAATTAAATTTCGATATTAAACTTAATTCTCTCTCTCTTTCTCTATTTTATAAAGACAGACGTTGAATTTATTTAACGTTTAACTAATACATCTCTCTCTCTCTCTCTCTCTCTCTCAAAAAAAAAAACCAATTTTACATCTGCTGCACATGATCAGCCGATCGTCAAACACTGCAGAGTTCATCGTGAAAAATTGATTATAGAGTCGCGAGATAGAGTCGCGAGTGAAAAATGGAATGACAATTTAAAATGTTGATAGTGAAACGGGAACAGATTGAACTAGATGTCATGAATAAGTGTAATGAACGGGCATGGCGGAGAGGAGACACACACAGACACAGACAGACACAGACAGATTCGCCGCCATCGTGAGGGATTTGTGCCGTTAGTAGGCCAGGCCTCGCCGCGTTTTCACGCGGGACATATTTCGTTCTCGTTAAATCTACTCGACGAGTCGTTCATTCCGCGTACGGAGAAAGAATCGCCTGTCTTGTACACGTTACATTCTTATCCGTAGTATTCAGCGGACAAATGTGTTTGCTCTGTATATAAGGAGTATATAACGGAGAAATTCTTTCTCCCGTCGATTTTTTGCACATCGAACGTGCAATAAATCCAATGACGAAGCATTTTCGTTGCCTTTTAACTATCTCATTCCTTTTAATATATATTACATCACATGTCGGGTCGAAAAAAATTATACAGAATTGACAGTAACTATTAGCAATTAAATTTCCTGAAATAACTAATATACGTCGTCATGAAATATTTTATATATACATGGTTGGTATATTACTATTTTTATAGCTAATAAAGCTATGTCTCTAAATGTCTGATATAATCACACATTTTGATCATTTCTTATTTTCGCTTACCGATATCTCCCTCGGTCTCTCTCTCCTATCGTTAACTATTGCATTATTTCTGAATAAATCTGAAAGACGGAGGAACAGCGTAGCAGAAAGTAACTCTCTGCCGGATTCATCCCGGAACGACTTCGTTATTAAAAGATTAATCGCAAAGTTTCCGTCACCGAGTTTCGGAGACGTGGAAGAAATCCCGGCAAAGTGAGACAATGGGGCGACTTCTTACGTAAGGTTCGCCGGAGAGTAAAAGGGACACTTCGAAACAACAATCCGCGCTCCGATATGGTCTTTTCGTGTTTCAAAGACGACTATCTTCCTTCCAGCAATCATCGTGATTACCACCGGCAAGTTCAAGCAGTTAACGAGAGGGGAGCCGAGTCGGGAAGTAACTATCGACCCGCGTAGAATCGCAAGTCGGGACACTAACCGTACGGTTTTATGCCGTTACTAGGTCAACCCGCTCGAGCGCGTTTAAAAGCCGAAAAGAACCGCCGAGCCGTTCGATCGATCATAATTAGCTCGCGGTTAATATCTATTTGCTGTCCGAGAAGATGGGAAAAAATAAGAAGCGATCATCGCGAAAGCGTTCCCAAAGGTCCTCCTAGCTTTCACCCTGCGGATACTCCGACAATGCAGTTTCTATCCAAGACTCTGTGGAAACGCGATGAAAAAGAATGAAAAATAAATTTGCGTGTAATTTGGTGAAATATCGCGTTTACGGTTTGAAGTGATATTAAAATATAACCCGTGTGTTATTTTAAAGTCTCTGTTTTATTTAAAAAAATATACTTTTCTTTGTTTCAAACATATAGAATCATTGTAGCTTGAACATTTTTAAAAATGTTCAAAGAGAATGTGTGTGTGAAAGAGAGAGATACAGATTTATATAGCCTCTGTGATTAATTTAACGTCAGCACTTTTTCTTGAAAGAAAAATAATAGTCAGCATTTCTTTTCGAAAGATAAGATATCGTCCACTTTGTCTTTGTATATATAGTATATGTTAAGCTATACAAAACTATTGATATAAGTAACAAATATGATATCTTTTAGAGACATGATATCTCTAGATATAATACCTTTTGTCAAGACTATTTTTCGATTATATATATCTTTAATTTGATTTTCTAAAGAGATTATTTTATTTTAATCTTCAAACAATTATATATAAAAATTTCTTTTATATAAATAAATATCTATTATACATTCTATTATATAAATACGTATGCCACCATTTTATTTAATTGAATTTTATATTTCTGAGAGAGATAAATGCGAAAAAATTACATTATATTTTTATCGATATTCAATTTGTAGACGCATTTAAATCGAGTAGCTACTTCGGTGCAAGAAGGAGATTTCCGTCGCGAAAAGTATAAGTGATCTTTCAAGTCGTAAAACAATTCAGTCCACACATTCGAGTTATCACGCGCGCGCGCTCTTTCAATATATAACGCGTGATCAAAAAAGCTCTCGACTCTATCAAGATTTCCACCCGGTTTTTCCACCTCGAGTTCTTTTACGATGGACAACGATATGTGCTGTACGTGATTATGATTCAACGAAGCGAAATATCCGTCGCATGCTTGTTGACATCATCATTTTCGCCAGTTCCAAAAGCTTTATTCAGAAAACAAGAGAACTTTCCGCTCGTAAAAACAACACTCGAATCAGTCATGCGAATGATAAAATTACATTACACCTCGATTTACAACTTTTTGTGAAAGATATCATTTCATTTATCTCGTCAACTAAACGGAAAATGTGATTTGTGACAAACGGAAGAAAAATCCAGTTATTTTCTACTCGTTTTTAAATATTTCTGAATTTTATATCCCCATTAATTATCACAGTCTGAAATTTCGATAAAAATTTTATCGCAAAGCTGTTCTACTCGTGATTGCATTTGGTAAGTTTTATACTTTTCTTAACAACGCAATCATAGAATTTCGTTTAAATTCGACAAAAATATCTTGGTGTGTTTTTTATATCACACAGAGAGAATTTTCTTTTACTCTGAAAATCATGGTAATCGAGAGACAATATTGGAAGAATTGTATAAGAGTTTCACTGATTAATATATTTTACATCTTATTGTGATAGATATTAATATTTTTTATTGTGGTAAACATTAAACAGAGAAATTCTTATAAAATTCTTTCAATACCATATCGTGTCACGATTATCAGAGAAAATTCTATGATTTTCAGAGTAAATTCTAACCGTAAGAGAAAATTCTCTCCGTGCAAAAATAAATTATTTTAAAATATTTTCAAAGTCTCTCAATGCAAAAGCCTGATAATTAACATAAACAAAATATCTCGAAATTCACAAGTTTAATTTCAGTGATTTGACAGATTTGCTGAATTTAGAGTCAATTTTTATTCAATAAAAAAATGTTAAAACGCCACTTCCACGTATTAATTTCATAATTCTTTTCTAAAAAAGACTGATATCTCTAAATCTGCATATCTCACAAATGTTCTACGCAAGGATTAAATATACCTATATATATGTGCAACGAGGATATATTCGCGGAGAATCGGACGATCGCATTTGGCGATAAATACACCGGTGAGAATATGCGGGCCTCTGATACAATAGGATGCAATAGGATTCATGCCTGCACCGTTACTAGGCCAGCTTGTTCGCGCGAGTGCGCGCTCTATTTTCACCGTTCAGCGCGTTTAATGTTCACTTGCTTGATCGTCGAAGAATATCGCGTCGCGCATTAAATGCCGGGAACCAATGTCGGATGCTATGCTGGAGCACCTTAACTCGTTTATCAATTTCAAGGCGCTGCCTCGCTTTCCTCCTCTCGCTCCTCTCGATGTCGTACAAATCGAGAGATTTAGATCAAGAGAGACGTGCCATCTCGCGTTATCCATCTCCGCGAGACGAAACGCTCTCTCGAGACACCGTCGACGTCGTTTTTCGCACACTGTACTAATCCCGACGAAACCTCTCTTAATACACGACACTCTCGGCAGCGCATTATTCATATATATATATATATATATATATATATATATATATATATATATATATATATACATACACTGTAAAAGAAATATGTAAAATTACATAAATAATAAATGTAAAATTACATGATAAATAATGAAAAGATAAAAATTTCTATTATTTATCGTGTAATTTTACACTTATTATTTATGTAATCTTACATATTTTTTTACAATGTATTATATATATATATATTATACATTGTAAAAAAATATGTAATAATAAAAAATATATATATGTGCACGTTTGTCACCGTATAAAAATACCTCGATGTGCATTATTACGGCAAACTCATATCTGTCTAACTCTCTGCGCAACTGCGCGATACGAGATTTTCAAATTTATATTTGAAAAGATACAAATACATTTTCACATCGTATATTACGCGTAACGCGAAGGCAAATTCAAGCATTATTCATCAACGTTGTGAATTAAATGATTCCGGTAAATTAAAAAATTTAACGATGTTTTAACTATGTAAAATTGCTTATCAAAATATTTAATATGAAACTTTTAGACATATCTAACTAGGAATTTCGCACATTCTCAAACTATTTCGAATTTTTTTAATTCAGTGTCTAAAGTCATAATAATAATACACATAATCGCGAATAAGATATAAAAAATATTAATAATGTATTATAAATTCGCGTTTATTTAACGATACATCGGGGGAAAAACTTTTTAACAAATTATATTCTGATATCAAGCAAATGTGTGCGAGGAAGAGAGATCTACTTTATATATATTTAAAAACTTCACTATCGAAATTTTTAGCAACAGTAAAACTCCGGAGATGGATATCCGTAGAGAATCATCTTTCATTCTGTGCTTATCGAATTTTTATTATCGAGAATCGCTTTTAGAGAGAAAAAGAAGTATCTCCAACCAGATGCACATTCTCGTCCTCGAAAAGTGAATCTCTCAAGTAACGAATCTTAGTTTATACATTCCGTTGAGAGTTTTTATTCTCAAAAAATTATCTACCAAATAAAGAATACTATAATTGAAAACAATTACAGATTTCTCTCAATCTCCGATTTCAATGAAAATTCTGCAAAAGTATATAAAATCGCAGAATTACAAAGACAATTCCAATTTCGTTAAAATTACGAAGACTCGGTACATAATTATAAATATCGTCGAACGAGAATAATTGCTTCTCGCGAAAATTTTTAACTTGTCAAACACATATTTTCTCTCCGTCTTGAATTGAAATAAGCATCGAATTTTCGCGAATATTTCTGGAAATAAAAGGCACTCGGAAGTCTGTTCTCCACATGCGACGGTGCACACAACGTTGACATCCGTTCTCTCTTTACCCCTTCCTCGGGCCTTCCACGGCGGAAATTCTTTTGTCGCGTCCCGGTAGCGCGACATACGATAGCAATATCAGGCGATAAGTGTCAAGTCTAAACCTGGCTTAACGGATGAGCGTCGACGCGGCTTTCCGCGGAGTGACGGATAGTTGCAAAATATACATACGGAACACAATGGCCCGCTTACAGATTACTCGCGCGACGCGATAAATCTGCGCGAAATGCAGGATTTCGAGTACGACGATGGTGTGACGGCGCGCCATTTAGATATCAGGTCAAAATAGTAGTCCGCGGTTGCGTTTCCTGTCCGAGTTCCCGTCTTCTCAGAAGAGAATATATTTATAAACGTTTATTTTTTTTTTATCACACATTCGTAATTACAGCTGCCTGTCTCTCTCTCTCTTTCTCTGTCACAGAGCAAATGTTATTTTGAAAATGCTTAATAAAGGAAAGAATCACTTATCGTATAATTGTACAAAGATAAGAGATATAATTTCTCTGCAAAACAAGAAACAATCTTCCGCGCGATTTCTAAGAAAGTATACATTCTAAGCTACGTGGGTGTCCGCAGAAAATAAATTAAAATTAAAAAATTAAGGAATAAATTTTTAAAAAATTAATAAATTTTAAATAAATAAGAAAAAACAAAAATAAGAAATAAAAAAATTTTATCATGCCCCCTCATGGAAAAAATCCTACGGACGCCCATGCTAAGCTGCATCTGATTTTTGATACAACACGGACGGAATTGAAAGCTCGATATCTAAAGATATTCCATCGATTACCCTAGAAACGATTCTCTTGACATTTTCGATTAATATCAAGATACATGTTAAAATGAGAAGCAGCAATCTCCTAGAAATAGTCGCACCGTAATCTCGTCGTAACTAAAACTACTACGCCAGAGAATATCTTAGAGGTGGCGAACATGTTAAACAACACTTTTCGCGACAGCGTGAGGAAAGTATGCATCCCGTATGTATGAGATGTACGTAAAACTCGCCAGCAGCTGCAAAAGTGACGTAAAACAGGAAAAAAAAAGTACCGCGGACGAGGTCGGTGATAGCGAAAAACTTTCTTCAATCACCAAAGTTGCTCAGACATATCTCGATAGTAGGTTGCCCATAGCATAATTCTCTAGCTAATCGATATTGTACGAAGCCGGGTTGCGATCTCGATCAATGATAATTCACTTTCTTCAATCATGCGCCCAATAAAAAAAAAATACCTGAGCGAACTTTCTCGAGAAACGTATCTCCGAGCCTGGTAAATCGCACTCAAGAATTCATTTTTCATCAACCGCAAGATTTCATTTTTCACGTAGCTCTGAATATAATAGTTACGTGAATAGAGTCATGTCTGAGTGTAGAATGAAACAAACGTCGCAGCAGCTTGCGAAAAGAAAACGCCAAGTACTCACCGGAGTTCAACACATTTCTTGTCTGCAATATGAGGAGAGCTCGCGTAACACTCGTAGATAATATAAGATAAAGTTAACATTGTATCAGGGATGAACACACCGCAAGCAACAATAAAAATCTTACGCTTTTTAAGTCTGACAACAACTACTCCGTCTTGATAATTTTTAATAATTAATCATTTCTGAAGCTTCAATATAGATATAAAAAAATTTGTGTGTTCACGCGCATTTTTTTTTCACTAAAAATAAATGTATTACAATAATTTTTTTAAGCCGGAATTCATACTTCGATCTAATATTTAAATCGTCTTAAGTCGGAGCTTGAGATACTACGCAGTCACTTGATCGGTTGAATAGGATCGTAAGTCAACTCCTTCGACCCAACTTAAGACGATCTTAAATACAAGATCGAATTATGAATATTGGCCTTCGAGGTCGAGAGACAAAAGAGTTTGCGTGCCGTTTAAATGCCAACAATAAACGTTAGATTTGTATGCATGTCGCATGTAAAATAAAAACTTGCAAAAAGTCTGAGAGAAAGAGATTAATGAAGCAAAGCCACCGAGTTATTGCTCGGGGAGGATAGTTTGGCGAAGAAAAAAGTTGGCGAGAGATATTCTTAACCCGGTTATCGCCGAGTTAATTATCGCGACGCTCGCTCGCCTGCTTGCGGCCGGATAAAACCGCGGATGAAAGGTGCATTCGAAATGGGCGTTAAGTCGCGAACGAGCGAACGTGGGCGACCATGAATCACGAAACACACGAAGGCGCGTCGTCCTCGGGTCGCAGAGCTCGGAGAGTCTCCTCGTCGACGAGAAACTGGAGCACGACCGAGGACGAACGACGTCGCGAAAGCACACGTCGTTTTAACGCGTTAAAAGCGCGCATCCAGCCCTTAACAAAACCTGATGAGAGCATTATGCAGATTGACCTCCTCTGCCAATGTTTCTTCAAACTATATTCTTCTTTTATACACGGAGAGAGTTTTCTCTTGAAATTTACCTCGAAAATCATGATAACCGTGAGACAATAAGATATTGGAGGAATTTTGTAAAATTTTCCCTGATTAATATTTACCACAATAAGATATAAAATATGTTCAATTAATTTTATTATGTACATATTAATATTTTATTGTGGTAAATATTCAGAGAAACTCATAAAATTCTTCCAGTAGCAAGATTGTCAAGAAAATTCTTTCCGTGCAGAAATAAATTATTTTAAAATATTTTCAAAGTTTCTCAATACAAAAGCCTAATAATTAGCAAAATGTGAATGTCTTCATATAAAATATCTCAAAATTCACAACTTTAATTTCAGTGATTTCACACGTCTTTTGCTAAAGTTAAGTCAATTTTCATTTAATAAAAATGTTGAAACGTCACTTCCAGAAGACATACATATTTATTTTATAAGCATATAAAAAATCTTTTGTAAATATTACTCAGAGAAATTCTTCTAAAATTCTTTAATACCATACTGTCCCAAGATTATCATGATTTTCAGAGTAAATTCTAAGAGAAAATTCTCGCTGTATACAAACTGCGCGCGGGATATAGTTCTTGCTGAGCTATGAGGAGTTAGAAAATTAGAGCAAAACAAAATGAAATAAATATGTTTGTTTCACAAATTCTCTCTCTCTCTCGTAAAATAATTCTAAAATATTATGTAAGATTGTCGCTGTCTTTGAAATATTTCTGCGCTGGAAAATATTTCAAAATTATTATCGTATCTTGTATCTCGTTCAAAGGAGATGCGATATTAAACGGTAAGATGTTTTCTCTAAACAAAACACAAGAATTAAGAGATCCCTTCTATATACGCAGTCTTTATGTAGCAATCGAGTAACATTTTCGTATAACGCAAGCGTATGAAAAATCTTTATTTTATCGAGTATCCGTACATTCTAGAGGATTTAATATTGGAAAAAGAGAGAAAAGAAGGGAGAAATGAAGTCATAAGACAGCATTCCACGCAAAATTCCGCGCTAGCTGACTAGCTAGGAAGGAAATAATTCTCCTGCAGCATAGCGCAAACGTTCCCGGGTTACAAGGGTTAACACGTGTCGAGTCCACGTCGAACTTTCACTGCGTCATAGTGAATCTGAAGGCCATGACGCGATGATCGCACACGCAGCAACGACACGTGTAAATTTCCAATTCATCAGGTGATATTTAAGCGTCGGTTGCGGTTCCAATCAACGAGCGAGATAAATCGAGCTTTAATAACGCGAGTACACTCCGTCAGTTTACTTATCGAACGATAAACGTAAGATGTTATTGATCAGTGTCACTAAAAAGCATCGTACTCCGATTGAAAGCGAAACGGCGTGTGTTTATATACATAATCATTTCTGCAAATATTATTGTACATTCTCATCCATATTCCATATATTCCTCAGAATACAAGAATTGTTTGGGAAAGAAATTTCAGCACACCTACATATGCATACAATGTAAGTTCTGGAATAATTAGCGGTTATATTATGCGAATAATAAAGTGAAAGAATAAATTGATGTCATAAATGATACGAAAAGTGTCTCTGAAAGATATATGAAAGAGGAGAAATCGGCACGTGCTGGCCTTGTGTGCGTAAACAATTATCATGTGACATCTAAACTGTCTACTTTGCACGTTACACCTGAATGGACAAACATCAATGTAGTAAATGTTCACCGTATTGGATTTTTTTTCTCTCAACATATAGTTATGTAAGTTTGCTCTTATCTCGTATTACAAATTACTTACAAGTTTTGAACATTCTGGATATTAAAACTTTAACAATCTCCGATATATTGGTCAGATATCGACGCTGCTGGCAAGAAACCCGCCAACGGAAAATGCCCGCTTTAAATTAATTATTGCGCAGATATGGCAGAGGGAATCTTGAAGAAAATATCGATCTCGCTTCGCGCGATTACTCTTTAACGTTCGATATCGAATGAATACAAACGCTATTCAATACTAGCACGAATACAAAATGACAACGTTATAGATGCGGACTATCGATACTTTCACAGCACCCAGTGGTTGCATCCCTATACGGCCGCGGCAAATGTCGCAAGAGCAAAATGGTGGTGTGCTCGGTCGTAACGGAAGACGGAAGGTGACGGCAGGGAGGGAGATGTATATGTACGTGTACAGTGTGCCAGGAAACGACGGAGGTACCGTATAGCGCCGTTAGGAAGCCGTAATGCGGTAGGAATGAGCAGTAAGAATAATGCACCGGTCTGCTTCGCGCCGTCGGCGTCAACTAGCAGCTGAGTAACCTTAATCGGAGTATATCTCGTACATATCTCGGCGACCTCTGCGCGATGCTTGAACTTTCTTACTCTCTTTAAAGAGAAGATACGTAAAGATAGATTGCTCCAAAATCACCCAGATGCACCGCAATTCAGAGAAATCATCTTTTTTTTAATAGCTCGTTTTGCATTCAAAGTTGCTTTTGAATTAATATTCATTTTTCTTGTGATGTTCCACGTAATTCGAATTTTTGACAGTCCGAGTTTAATGTCAATTTCTAAAGAGGAGATACATAAATATGAATTGCTCCAAAATCACCAGAATGCACTGCAATTAAGAGAAATCATCTTTTTTTAATAGCTTCGAATAATCAATATTAATTTTTCCTACGATGTTTCATATAATTCGAATTTTTGACAGTCCGAGTCTAGTGTCAATTTGTAAAGAGCAGATACATAAATACGGATTGCTTAAAAATCAACAGGATGCACCGCAATCTTTCTTTTTTTTTCAAACTCTTCCCAATAACTTGTTTTGCACTCAAAGTTGCTTTTGAATAATCAATATTAATGTTTCCTACGATGTTCTATATATAATTCGAATTTTTGACAGTCCGAGTCTAGCGTAAATTTGTATCGAGTTGAAAACCGAACGGAGACTTGCTGTACTCCGATATCGAACCGGAATCGAAATCGTTGTCATTTTGTATTCGTGCTAGTATTGAATAGCGTTTGTATTCATTCGATATCGAACGTTAATCGCGCGAAGCGAGATCGATATTTTCTTCAAGATTCCCTCTGCCATATCTGCGCAATAATTAATTTAAAGCGGGCATTTTCCATTGGCGATTTTCTTGCCAGCAGCGTCGATATCTAACCAATATATATCGATGCCAGAGACACACTCGCTCAGGAAAGCCAAGTGAATAGACGCTTTAATGTTACAAAAAGCATCCCGGGCATACCTACGCGTATTCATCAAAGAGGCAGAGCGCGCAAGGACGTCATCCGCCTGCGCCGCGAAAGCCGAGCACATTGAGCTCGTCTACGTGTACTCGGCTGCTAATTGGCTTAGCCGAGGCCGCGTTTACCCCGGGTCTACCCGAGAGATCATCTCCGTGCTTCGCCTGTGTGTGCTGCCTGCCTCTTCCTCGTTACGGACGTGAGAGATCCGTGAGGAGAGACAGGAATGCACCGACGTTTCAGTCGGGCTGCCGAATGGCTCGTAATTTCGAGCGAGAGCTTTCATAAATGTCGCGTCCCGCTTTCGAGATTGAAAATTCCGCAAGGCGTTTGCCTAACACAATGTGTCGAATTATCACGGCGAATTATTACGCCGCGATCTCGGATATGCGGATGCGCGAATCCTCGCGATCCGAATGAATTAAATTTGGCTCTTGAGCCTCCGTTATTAGACCAGGGTCGTTTAACATTAACCTTGCGTAACTCGATTTTGCTCCTCTATCCGGATCACAGCCGGGTCCTATATAACTTGCTAGAAAAACGAACTGTGACCTAGAATTCGCTATTATTTCTGATCGACGTAACCTGGCAAGGAATAGTAGACAGAAGATATATTGTATATCCGCGAGATTTCATATTTCTGCATATATTCTAGATATAAACTGCTCGATTTCTCAAATACACAACTCACAAAAAGCATTGTATAAAAATGAGTTTAAAATAATTTGCGGAAGAATCGAATAATAATTTTCTGATAGAGAGATTATGAATTAATTATAAATGTATATATGTTGCTTGAACGATTGCTATAAATATACGAATCATTTAATTTGAAAGAAACGATAAACGCATTATTATATATTTCTACTATTTTTCCTATAAATACATCTAAAAATAGGTGTCTTTAAATAATTTGTAATTTATGTAGATAATTGTGATTTGATTTATGCAAAAAGCTTGATATAACATTTCGCATTTTAAAACAATTTATTCTCGTAACAAGATTATTCAAAGTTAATTATTTTTATATTATGCAGACTTAATTAAAAGAATTGTTTTGCTTTTTTGCTCATCATGCAACAATAATTATGATTAGAATCGCGATAGCGATAAATTAATTACCATTGACTCAATTTATAAAATTGAATCGTATCAAAAGCGTAATGTAAATCTTCTCTAATTATCCGAGCAAAATTCCGTAAAATTAGAGATATAAAGATTTTTGTATAAATATTTCATTGTCGACGGCTCATTAAGTTCATCCATCGAGAATATTTTCTCTGATTTACGAGAATATTAATAAATGATTATATGCGGTTAATTGCGGGATTGTTGCCGCCGTATGTTTTAATAAAATGCGAAACATTACATCAAAGTTTCTCCCTCTCTTTATATAATAATTTATAAATTCAATTTAAATAGAATATACATATAATAATATATGTTACAATACGCATGATTCAATTTATACGCGCGCTTTCTTGCACGCGTAAAATCAATATCTAATTAATTTCGGTTAGGTCGTCGATACGGCAATATCTTATATATATATATATATATATGCTGAAAAGGCCACGTCACACAGAAAGTTGGCGGCGACATACTTGGTCGTATCTCGAAATATATAGCTTCTCGTTTAAATAGAACAGTATTCAATTCTCCATGGATGAGATTATTTTTCTTTCAGATAAATATGCAAATGCAGACCTCACTTATCGAAATTGAATCGATAAAGAAAATAATTCTCAATGTTCTCTTCACGCGTTTCTTCACGAATGAATATTATCCGCAAAGAGATGCGGAATCTTTTAAATTAATGTAAAAATAAAAAAAATAAAGCGATAGGCTATATTACATTTGTGTCGTAAAAATTTAATTTTAAAACCGTCTTTTTCTTAATTAATACACGCTATCAAGAACGCATATTTTGTCCCGAAATAGAGCATTAAGGAAAAAATAATCAATAAATATTCTGATTTAATATTCATCATTCAGTTTGCAATTCATTTATAATTCCGTTTCATTTATGGATATATCCGACAATTATATGCAAAAATGGAATCAACGATGTTAACATAATACCAAAATAAAATATGGGAGACTGCATTATGTAATCTATATATTATAATTAGTCCGCACGTGTACTTTTCACGACACGCAATAATTTATATTAATATAGCAGATACATAACAAACAACCGTATCTTTAAATATGCAATTCTACGAAGAATTAAACATATATATGCACAGTTTGTATATAATTACCGCATAGGAGGGAAATTTACTTAATTTTTGCCAGCGCAACATTTTTTGTGTCGCGTTATTTCACTTCAGGGGTTTCCGGAAAATTGGAAACTCGTCGACGAAAAAACAACTCTAGGATTTTTATATCCTCCCGATTTTTCAGTCTTAATACAGATGGCAAACTGTTGTTATTTATCCGTTGCACGCGTAAAAAATGACAGCTATTGCGTTATGGACGCGCTCGTAGCGAACTCACGTTTTTTATCTGTCGATCGTTTCGAATAACATTGTCTGGCAATGGAAATGCGCAGATATTAACGCGCTTTCACCATCAACGTACCACCGATGATACAGGCGGTCGTTGTGCAAACAGTAGTGAAAGTGTTAATCATATTGGACAAAGTCGTTTTCGCGAAAACCGATACGCCGTATGCGTTTGACAAATTTCTTTCCCGTTTTTATGAAATTACACGTAGCCAAAGGGTTCTACAGCAAAAAATCTTTTATTCTTTAAAATTGTTTAAAGAATAAAATTTATCATCTTTCTTTTTGTCCACAATCCGATGTCGTTTTTTTTATGTCTGTTGAATTTAGAGATATTACTTTTCTTTTTCAATTCTACGCGAAGAGAATTTTCTCTTAGAACTTACCCTGAAAATCATGGTATAATCGTGGGACAATACTATATATCGTATTGGAAGAATTTTTAAGAGTTTCTCTGATTAATATTTACCACAATAAAAATTATTAATTTGTACATAATGAAATTAATCGAACATATTTTATATCTCACTATGGATATTAATATTTTTTATTATGGATTATAAAAATTAATCAGAGAGAAACTCTAATAAAATTCTTTCAATATCATATTGTCTCATGATTATCAGGCTAAATTCTAAGAAAAAATTCTCTCCGTGTATTATTATATTTTTTAACCATCAATCTCGAAATTTTAAATAATCGGTAAACGATAAAATAAAATTGCATCTTAATCCTGTTAACCTGAATACCGTAACACTCTTCTTTTAAATCTTTAATTCTTTTTCAAACGTCTTGAAAAATGAGGTATCTTAAACAAATAAATATCTTCGACCTGAGAGAGAAATTTAATTCAAATATCTTAGCAATATATATATATATATATATATAGGTATACGATTGATTAAAGACCCGAGCCTTGATGCCTCTTATTATAAAAACTCATTCGAAGGAAAGACGAAACGCGAGATTCGCGTTATCTTCGGAGAAGCAGGCTCGGAGAGGCTCGCACACACGCCCGTTTTAAGTAATTGGATTCAAGGTGGAGTTTAAACGCGAGCTTTAAGTAATTAAGTTCGGTGTCGGGGTCGCGCGTTCGCTGCGCATTTCGTTGCGCCGAATCATCCGTTCGCGCGCGGCGCGCTTTGTTACGAGCGGCGCAATGTGTGTGTGTGTGTGTGTTATGTGCATGCAGTACTCTCGATTACGCGGAATCAACGTATAATTAACTTCGCCCGAGCGCTTCGGTTTTGTAACCCTCGCCTGCCGACAAATTCCATACGGTTCCACGAGTACATATTCGTATACCGCGGGAAAACGGCTTGCATTTGTAATTCGCGTCGCGTTGTGCCGCGTCTCTCTCATCGTCCTCGCACTTTGTCCTCGACCGCGCGCGTCGTCAAATGGCTTTAACATATAATCAACTTACGTGTGCTGCGCGCGCGCGCGTATAATTCATCGTCATGATGCTGGAGAATGTCGCGATGTACTGACAAAAAATTATCAAAAGAAAGATCGGACTAGAATATCTTCTACGATAAAACCGCGAGGCGGTTTTAAGAAGAACGTATCGAAGTATTAACGTCACAATAGCCTTTTGTATTTTCTTTCTGTAAATGCATAATTTTACTTCTGTTCAGTTTTTCATCGCGATCGTGAATTATGAAGATCAAATGTCAAATGTCGGGACCATTTCGCGGCACAAAAGCGACGGAAATGGATTAGCGTTAATCAACGATTCGACACAAGAACGCGCGGCTTGATCGACAAACAGGTCCGTCGAAGACAAGTGCCGGACAAGCTAATTGGTTCGTTAGACTTACTCGCGAATGGCGTGAACAACTATTTAAGCGATTTATACCGCGTGTCGGGACGTGAGCCGAATTTACGAAACGGAGCAAGTCCCGAGGGACGACAGACGCGATACGGGAAGAAGAAGAAGACGATGATAAAGGAGTGAGAGAGAAGGGGATGAAGAGAAACACGTGGAGAATCGGTTTCTAATTCAGAAAACCGGGACGCACAAACTAGGAAATAATCGCGGTTTGACTCTAATGAGGATTGATGTTGGCGGAATTGCAAGCGGAATAAGTTAAAAATCACGACAGCGAAGTGAGATTTAAATACCTCATCGATTATGTCGCTTTCTAAATAGAGAGGCGCGTGTCAAAACGTAGTCTTGATTGCTTCAATAAAAAAATATAGTAGAGTTTAATAATTAAAATTTCTTTTTTACTTTTCAAGTTTTGTAGTAAACTCTTGCACAGTGTGTTACATAAAAATGGGGAAAAAGCATTGCGTACTTCCACAGATGAACAGTAATTAATGTAGTGTAGTGAAAATGAGTACTCACGCTTCGTTTATATGCAGAACATAGATTAAACGAGCAGCAACACCAAAGATTTATACATATTATGTGTTGTTATTTATACATATTTTGATATTTTTTAATCTCCAATATTCGTAAGAGGGTGGACTACCTACATTTTTTAACCCTCTCCATAAATAAATTAAAATTCAAAATAAATCTGCTCTTCTACTTTTCATTAAATTCTTTCAACGTTAGATAACACATTTGCAAAACACACGAAAAATACAAAACCTAAGACAATTTCCTTGCCTATCGTTTAAAAGCTTCGGTTCGCATCGAAAAATGAATCGAAATGCCAGCCACGTAAATTGCTGAAAATAATCGGATGCGGAACATGAAAGTGAGATTTTTTTTCGAATGGCTGAAACTCTGCCTCTCTCTCCGGGAGGTTGATTAAATTTGTTAACATTTGTTTTTCACGGGAAAACGTCCGCGGCGCGGACATCAACGCGCGCGTGCGAAACAAAGATGAGTGAGAGATCAAAGGCACGAAACTGAAATTACTCGCATCTTGCGTCGTCGTGCTCTCTCTCTCTCTCTCTCTCTCTCTCTCTCTCTCTCTCTCTCTCTCTCTCTCTCTCTCTCTCTCTCTCTCTCTCTCTCTCTCTCTCTCTCTCTCTCTCTCTCTCTGCGTCGCGGAAATTCCGAAAATAATGAAGGCGCGCGATGCTGCGTAGCCGCGAAGCTATTTCGCGGACTGGCGCGACGACCGTGCGGGAACAAACCCGGCGTACAGTTTGAATCGTGACCGAAGCGGTTTGTGTGTGCGAAGTTTACCGGCGATTATATATGCGACGCGCACATACGTACATATGCATACGTCGTCGTTCGATGTTACTGCGCCGCAACATTAACGCGGTATATAAAATCGCGTTTAACCATGCGCGCCGAGAATTGACGTAATAATAACAGGATAGAAGTAAGCTGCGATAATTCTCCATGTTAAGTCTTTTTATCAATTTTTGGGGAAAAAACTTTATATTTTATATAATAATTTATATATATATATATTTTTTTTTTATTACCAATTAATATAAAAATAGTTGTATAATAGAGTTAAATAAATTTAAGAAAGCTAGAGACTGTGTCGTACCGAGTTTTTCAAGTTACTCACTGTAATAATTATCCTTATAAAATTCAGAATTGAAAAGTATTTTAATTAAACTTAAAGGACACGAATATGCGCTCAATGTTGAAAAAACAAGAATATAATGTCGTTTTCCGTAGATTGTCAGTTAAATCTGTCGTGTGAAACAACGCAATTTGCGAAGAACAAGGAACAAAGTAGCGTTCTTTCGGGAGCTTGCAAGCTCGATGAAACGTGTGCATAAAGAAAGACGTGTGCTAATTAATGAAAGACGGCGAGAGGAAGCGGAAGGAGAGGCTGCGTCAAAAGCACGACGGGTCCTGAAGGAGGTTTGGATGTGTTCGGAAGAGAAGGGTGGCGTGCGTGTTCAAAAGCCACGACTAAAAATACAAATGCTATTTCGAGCCACAGACGGAAGGTCAAGGCGTACTAGAAATGGCTCGTTCGCTCGAGAAAATATGTGTCTCCTCATCTCTGTGGTCGTCGTTATCGTTATCGTCGTCGTCGGCCGAAACGACATTTCCTCCGTCTCTTTCTCTTTCTAGCCTCTTTTTCTCTCTTTTTCGCGTGTCATGTCGTGTAACATCACTTGTTGTAATTGTTTTTACTCTGTGTACCGCCTTGTAATTTTACACACTTCTTCAGCATCCACAGTCTGCTTTCTCTTATCTGCAGCTTTTTCGCCTTCAAGATTGTGTTTCTCCCTTTTATGGCTCTATTTAGAATTTTTTGTTTATATCTCTTTAAATGTCTTTGTCGCATATTATTTTTTTTTTTTTCATTTCATTGTCAGATAAAAAAATTGTATGTATTCCTCCAACTCCCTCGCGTAGCAAAAGAGGCAAAATGTAGTGTAAAAAAAAACATTTCATTAAAAAGTTTTATTAAAGTCTTTTGTTAAAACGTTCCTGACTTTTTTAAAAATGGTATTTCAAATTGAACGACTGACTCTGCGCGACCGAGGAATATTCGCGCGTTTTCCATACGCCGGCGCGCGATAAACGCAGGCTGCTATAATAATTAAGCAAGCGCACCTTATCATTTCCAGCTTGATACCGAAAAGCTTATTCATCTCGCGCGACATGCGGTCCGCCGTAATGTTCAAAGTAGGTTCTCTCGTTTGGCGAAATTGCGCGAGAACAGAATCAGCCGACAAACGCGACATGCATGGTCTTCCATTCCGGAGGTGGAAAAAAACCGCGCATATATAATGGTACCCCGAATCGCGGCGGGAAAAACTTTCGAACAATAGACCGCGGTGCACAATACGTCGAACGTCGGAATAATAAAAAAAAAAATAAAATAAAAAAACGCGAAAGATACTCCAACATATTCAGCGCGACGATGGATGCGTATATATCATCGTAAATATTCGCGGCGTAATTCGAGCATAAAGTACCGGGCTCCGGCCATCGAGCGACTCCTTGCATTTCGCGTATGCAACGTCATCGATCGAGGAGCTATATCCGTCGATCGCTATCGATAAGACGTCGGTAGATTACGGGCGACGAAAAGAAGCTTGATCTCGCGTTGCTCTCTTTTGCACGCGCTCAGTCTCCTCTTCACTCTCGTGTCTCGGCTACCGAGATTCCGCATCTCGCCGCGAATGCAGATGCCGGCGCGAATCGGTATTACGCTCGACTATACGTTAATCGAAACATCGTTCACACGCGAGCAGCTTCGGAGCAATAGATAGACGTAATACCCGATAGAGAGAGATTGATCATCGTTTCAAATGCGCGTTTGTGCATTCTACATGGATTCCTCGTAGATCCCCTATGGATCTCTCATTTCCGAGATGCTCCGGATTTCTGCATTTGTATAAGTATCAAGACATCAGAAAATGTAATATTCAGCAAATACAGATTGGCATTTGGATTTCGAGGTAATGTATATATATATATGGAAGAGTTCTAAATAATAGACTGATTTCTCTAGGTTCTAGAATATCTAAAGATCATTCAAACCTTTTTAAATTTTAGTAGTATTTTCAAAACACCCTGTAGAGAAGTGAAATTTCATGGAATTTTCACGGGTTGCAGTTTTGTCTTTTTCTAAATGTTTAGAGATTCTAGAATCTATTAATTTACGGATTTCTTTTTTTCTTTCTGAATGATCTCCAGGGGTTCTATAGAAACGACAGATTCTAGAATCCCTAAACATCATTCAAAAGAGAGAAAGAAAAAATGCAGCCCTTAAATTTTTATATCTTTTTTCTGAATGCAAAAAGACGAAAAAATGCAACCCGTATAAATCAATAGAGATTCTCGAATCTTTAAAGATCATTCGGAAGAAAAGAAGAAAAAGCAACTCTTAAATTCCATGAAATTTCACTTCTCATATACGTATATACAGCGTGCGCAAAGGTATTCTACATAAACTCTGTTTGTAAACTGAAAGCCCTAAAGAAGGATACTCGATCCCGCAGCCAGTATGCGATTTTCCGAGAAACTCGTGAGTATTTCGCATCGATATCCAATATTATCGGCGATCGCCTGAGATACTTCACATTTTGTACCTTCGTCGCGTTACAAACGAGCGGATAAACGGCGATTAACGGGATCTCCGAAGGCGCCCCAAAACAACCATACATGCGTTAATAGCGATAATGATCCTTTCGTTTCGCGCCAAACAGCGTTGCAGGTCGATAAGGTGTCGTGGATTACGAGGGAAGATATTCCGAGATGAAAGAATTTCACCTTCTCGTTACGCGAGATGATGTCTCAAGAGAATATACGAGATACAGGGTGTCCAGCAGACTCAATGACAAAAATTTTCTGACTTTTTCAGATTTTCCAAGACCAGAAATTCATTTTTTCCCTGACCTTTTAGTATTATTTTTTTCAAATATATATAATTTGCATATAATCAATTAAATGTTAAATCGTGAAATCCTTGAGATATTTTTGTCAACAATGAAAAGGTTCGGAAGTTAAAACAAGAATTTAAATCAATTATACAATCTGCATTATGTACGATAATCGAAATAAACATGTCACTATAAACTATTTAAATAATCACCCTTTTTATTTATATTATATCAAATGTTCAAGTTTTGTCTCTATCAAACGCAGTAAAATAAAATAACACGACGATGAAAATATAAATAAAAACACGCTGCATGTAGATGAATCGATTTTTAACAACACAGAAAATTAGCGTGCTGGGAACCAAGAAAAAGTTTATATTTAGGTATTTAATAAAAAATTTCAAATTATTGAGACAAATGTAGAATAATGTGAAAAAAATTCAGATAAATAGTAAAATATCCTGACTTTTCCCTGACAATTCCAGATTTATAAAGTTCCCTGACAATGCCCGATTTTCCAGGTTTCCCGGACCGCTGGACACTCTGTGGTTATTTTGGTTTTTCGGACGAGAACAAGAAGTAAAAAAAATACCAAGAGACCCCATTCCCGATAAATTGCTACTTAAAAACTAAAATTGCTACTTAAAAACTGTTCCTCGACGTATCGATGGCGAGAATAATACCTTTTTGCCGCGTGAGATAATCGATCGGACGCATCGGGCGAAAACACGCAATATCGCTCGAGTATATTCTCTCGCCAATCGTTTTGCATATTTCAAACTGTGCTTCTCTGAGAGCAACATTCAGTCTGTATTGCAGTCCAACGGAAAATATCAGCCGTACCACGGTACGATTCACAAACATCGCCGACCGACATTACGATTCATTACAGTTTTTTTTTTTTTTTTTTTCACGTACACGGTAGAATGGAAATAATCGTTCCATCGATGAACTAAATGCAAGTTGTTAATATTTACGATGTGTTTGAATTTTTTTTTCATTGAAATATCGTTGTATGAATATGTGAATTAGACTGTATAACATTCTTGTATAAAGTAGTAAATTATTGTGCGATAAAAAAGTTTGACAAATAAAAGAAAAAAAAAAGAATTTCTGATATATAGTTTTATAGTTTATCCACTCCAAAAAGATCACACACACATATATATATATATCATGTAAGGTATGACGGAATATACAAGAAAACTCCTCCGCAAAACACGAGAATCCGTATATCAAGAATGCAAACATGTGCTATGTACTTAAGAGTTGCGCTGCTTCTCGCGTATCACGAAAACGTATACAGGTGTACGCGTATACGTGTGTTCGGGATTATATTTTATTAATTTGCCTCGGCACGTCGCGCCACTAATACACGCCGCCATTACATCGTAATAGAAAGCGTTAAGCGAAGGCGCGCATATTTCTCCGCCGACCATCATCATGCGGCGGCACGACGCTGTAATAATTGTCTCCTTTTCTTTTTTTTTTCCCGCGAGAGTGCGGTCACGTGAAACTGTACGCGTATCGATAAGAGGAAGACATAGATTATTACGACGAGAGAGGGGTCGCCCGTGACTTTTACAAACTCGCGGCGATTAATTTTCGCGCTCGTACAGCTAACAGGGTGTCCGGCAGACTCGAGGAAAAAAATTCCCTGACTTTGTCAGATTTTCCAGGACCAGAAATTAATTTTTTCCCTGGCTTTTTAGTATTATTTTTCCAAATATATAATTTTCATATATCTATATGATAAATTAAATGTTAAATCATGAAATTCTTGAGATATTTTTGTCAACAATGAAACGAGGTTCGATGTACGATAATCGAAACAAACTACCACTATAAATTATTTAAATAATCACCTTTTTAATTTATATTATATCAAATTTTTTAGTTTTATCTCTATTAAACGCATTGAAATAAAATAACACGACGATGAAAATATAAATTAATAAACACGCTGTAGAAGAATCGACATTCAACACAGAAAATTAGCGTGCTGGGGGTCATGGAAAAGGTGATATTAATTTAATAAAAAGCTCAAATTATTGAGACAAATGTAGAATAATGTGAAAAAATCCAGATATAAATAGATGGTAAAATTTCCTGACTTTTCCCTGACAATGCCCGGTTTTCCAGGTTTCCCTAACCGCTAAACATCCCTCGAATGAATCGCCCTCGAGACGAATATCGCAAGGCGCTCTCTTCCTTTTTTCCCCATCCAGCTCCCGTGCTCTTATTAAGTTTCACTCGAATGCCGCGTCCTTGGAGCATAATGCGACGCACCCGGCGCGCTGTCATAGGAATATCGTAGACTCGCCTTGTATATGCAGACTCGATACGCGTTTGCGTGAGCAACTCATTCCAAGCGCATGATTCGACATCATAATCTACTTACTCGGTCCCGCGTGTATGCAACTCGCCTTTACAAGCTAATCCGACGCGCCGCAATATGTGTAAAGGACCGTCGTTCAATTCCATTTCGAATTTAATCGGGCGCAAAACCGATAAATCGATTCTAAATATATTGATTTTTTTATCAAGAAGAAACTTGTATAAAAATAGAGATCATTATTTTTCTCTTTTTTGCTAATATATATATATATGTTATTATTATAACATAATTTGCTAAATTTATCCGGTATAAAATAGAGTTTCTATTAATTGATGGGGAATAAAGATACTTTCTGTGCATTAATACACGGAGAAAATTTTCTCTTACAATTAGAATTTACCCTGAACATTATTTTTATCTAGAAGATCTAGAATCGTACAAAGAAATTTTTGTGTAAATAAAATTCAATGCATTTGTTTTATTACGCAGAGAGAATTTTCTCCAATACTTTAAAAATCATGGTAATCGTGGGACAATATTGAAAAGATTTTTTAAGAGTTTCTCTAATTAAATATTTACCACAATATAAATATTAATATATATACAGTAATATTAATCAAACATATTTTATATCTTATTGTGGTGGATATTAATATTTTTTATTTTGCTAAAATTATTAAATAAACTCATAAAATTCTTTCATATTGTCCTATGATTACCATGATTTTCTCTGTATGGAATTAATAAAAATATATTTTTTCTACCCCTGTATTTGAAGAGCCAAGTATAATAGTCGAATCGCGCAAACACTGATTTTGTTGTTAGACTTAACGCTAACTTCTTTGAGAGAAGACGAAATATCTCCGTAGGCAATGCTAAACAACCCCTTAAATGCACACTTCGCGAGAATGCATTTCGCGTCTAGCTACTTACTCTGCAGCAATGTCCTACAAAGCATTGAGCGGTAAGAAAGCAACATTACGAAGTTACTGCAACGTCCGTGAAACAACCTGGTTTAAAGTCACGAAGTGTTTCATAAAAGCATTAACTTTCCTAAAGACGGAAATTTCTCCTATAAAGCAAAAAATCTGGACAATTACGAAAAGGATAAGCTATACACTGATGGGTAAATTTCCCTCGTAATAAAATCATTTTTAAAAAGATAATTTAATTTTATAAAACAAAATGACAAAGAGTAGAGTACGAACTCTTGAAAACAAATATTGCGACGATCCAAGACCAAATCACGGTTGTCAAAGTTTATGTGTTCAACACACCTGCCAATCGTTTTCCTTTTTTCCAGTCACTATAACTTTGTTATTTTTACATAAATAATGTTGTCTATAGCTCGTAACTTATTTAATAAATAATATAAGATATTTTTGAAACATACAATTTATAATGATGATATTACATTAATGAGACATTTTGAACACTCTACGTTATAAAATGAACTAAGATTTGCTCGTGTAAAAAATGCCTTAAAATTCCTCATATTATTTGTTACTTTTCTTCCTTCGGTGGGCGCGATTTTACGAGACGCGATCGCGCCGTGTCATAATTCTAGATTGCGGAGGGACCGAAATTTATCCGCAGCGAAAGAGAGAGAAGCTCTCTCTCGGTGGTGCGCCACACCACTGCGGGCTCGCTACTTTCTCCAGCGAAATGCCAACGAGTTAGGCACTACGTGAGATATTAACTGAGCGGAGCATACGCTTCGAGAGAGCCTCTCGCTTATGAATCCACCAGCCATTGCAGCCAGTAATCCAGGCTGCTCGGCGCTCTCGAAATAGACCGCGACATCGGATCGCAGAGTTCCTGACGAGCCAGGAGGATCGCGATGTCCAATCGGAACGTCTGTTATCGAGTTGTTAATCCGCGGTGTGTCAAATCTCGGAAATGCGAATCTGCGGTGCAGCTTCAGGAGAGCTTATTTTATTCATTCGTAAATGTATTGTATTATCAAGTTAACTTAATATATCAATATTTTAAGCATTTTTAATCTTAATTTTTGATATAATCCAATGACCTGTTTATATCATATTTGATCAATTAAAGTAATAATTCAAAAGAAGAGTTAACAAGTATTACTTAACAGTATTTACTTGTAAAATTAATTAATGTTTCATCAAACCTCAAGTAGTACCTATATAAGAGTTTAGAAAAAGAAAAACTATCGGAGAGAGAAAAATCAATAAAAACATTATTTTATACAAAACAATGAAAAAAAGATATGCATATCTAATTAAGTATAGATGTATTGTCTTGCATATGAAAAGGCCGCAAGTGAAAAAAGGAAAAAGTCTTTACACGTAGGCGACTACTATTCTCGATCAGGCGTTCGCCGCCACATTAAATCACTATTAAGTGTCAGCTCGTATCGCGGCTAATTGATGAAGGAGGGCTAATTACAGCGCCGCGCCGTCGACTCGGCCGCGAAATTACGCGGAATTTGTTAGGCGCTTTTTGCAAAACGACCGGATTCCGGCCGGCTGTTCGCGCATTAGGCGAGAAGCGAAGCCTTCAGCTTCTTGCCGTCCTCCTTTTTCGCCTTCCTGACGATCGTCGAAGATTCGCGGGCCCAGAAACCGGGCCCCATTTTTACACCGACGTGCTTCCCAGAAATTCGATCCTGCATTATTTCATTCTCCATAGCGAATGCATATGAGAGAGAGAGATATGCAACTTGAAAAACTCGCATGCATGTGTCAAAAAGAATGACATATCAGATTTTATATTGTGTAATAAATATCATATGACTGACATTTTAATTTTTTGAAAAATATATATTTTTATTTGTAAACGTTTTAATTTGCCTTAGTTATTATACTTGAAAAGTTAAGTTACTGCATGTTGAATATATGTTTCTCATTTAAGTCTTAAACTTTCAAATCAAATATATATATTGTTCCTGACGTAACATTTAATCATCCAATGTGGACATATTTTAAAAAAAAACATGCTTCTTTTTCTTTTCTGAATACTGTATATATCTAATAATTTACATTAATAATAATGTGTCAGAGATAAAATTCTTCTATTCTTATTTTCTTATCAATATATGATTTTATAATGTGCGACGCTCTCCGCGATTTCACAATATTTAGTTGCACATAAAGTTACTCCAATTATATGTGGATTGCATATAATAATATTATACACCGGATACTTTTCTTTTTCTTCCAACGTTTTTCCATTTATCTCTTTCTTTCTTCATCTGATACGCAATGATGTTTCCTCATTTATTCAGAAGCGAATTATCTCTCATTTTAGCGGATGTAAACGACACAGAAAGTAAGTAATAAATTCTGTAATCGAGCACGTACGAGTCTATATATAAATAAAATAATTGCTGGAGAGAGAGAGAGAGAGAGAGAGAGAGAGAGAGAGAAAGAAGTATAGGCTACAAAATAGATGCTTTGTCATGTGATTTTCAAGGAAAATCGATTTAGGAGAATAATCTTTCTCTTTAAATAGCGATATTTTTCAATTTATTCACAGGTAAAGTCCTTTTTATAAAATACGCGTGCACACACACATAGCAAGTTATATTTATTTTCAAACTATATTGTTTTAATGGAGAAATAACTGGCTGCGAGAAAACACAGACTGTGCTTTGATTAATAGCGAATTGCGGTCGACTGTGTTTCCATTGTTTACCGATACAGGTAACAAGTTGCACGAGAGATTCCATACGTTTGAAAGTTTATCGCATATAACAGATCGCATATAACGTCTAACTTTGACTGTAAATAATCCGCAGAAATTTCGGGTTATTTTCGGGAGAGATTGTTCCTGCGCAAATCGAGTTATATCGCGATAAACCTCCGATTGCTCTCTCTCTTTCTCTCTCCATTCCGTTTTTCCATCATATCAGCTTTTATCAAATATCTTTTATATTTTCGATTAACACGCGTATTGAGAGCGCTTTTATCAAAGACGACGGAATAAAAAAAAAAGTTGCGAAATTATCGTAAAACGATACACGATGCATCGCGTGAGCATCGATGACGCGCGGATGAACTCTTTCTCGCTACAATCTCCCCTCGTGAAAGTCTCGAGAACGCTGACTTTCTTTCACGACGGCAATTCATAGCGCGCTTCGATATATGTGCAATTTGCAAGAGACGCTGGCGGCATAAAAATAATACTAATAATTTTGCGCCATCTCATTTCGAGGGAGAAATATAATTATCCAAACTTCTCACGCTTCGAAGCATCTTTCTTCGGTATGTCTCTTTCGAGAGAGTAAAAAGAGACGCGTTGACCTAATTTGATGAATTATCGATTTGCACTTAATTCAAAATTTTTTTAAATTATAACGCGTACTTTTCCCCCTTTTGCTTTCCCTGTCTGCCTCATTCCTTTTCTTTGTCTTAAAATAAAACACATTTTAAATAAACACGATCCGTATATATCTCGAGACAAAAGAGCAGATGTTTATTCGAGCCACTTTCTTCTCCTTTATTTGCATGCACCCTTTATCTGCTCCCGCTTCGAGCTTACACACCGACCGAATGTAGACTTCTATTCTAATTTTGATTTGTGAGACGACGGAGAATTTCATGGTCGGATAGAATCGCGGTCGGCCACACGTGTGTTTCAGTTTTGAGAGATTACGGATGTAGATTCGGATATATAACGGAGCCTGGCTTACCGCCATATCCTTCATACAAGGTAACCAGGCGACTTATAATACACATCAGCTGTCGAGTTAGCAAAATATCGAAAATACTGTCGTATGCGGTATGAAAAAAAAAAAAGTTACAAAATAATCAAGGACATTTATGCACAAGTGTTAGAGAAATCATTCTTCACATAATTACACGCGGAGAGAATTTTCTCTCAGAATTTACCCTGTCGATCATGGTAATCGAACAATATAATATTGGAAGAATTTTATAGAAGTTTTTCTCTGATTTTATTATTATATATGTTTACAGTAAATTCTAATAAGAGAAAATTCTCTCTGCGCAT
Source organism: Nylanderia fulva (assembly GCF_048542155.1). Classification (NCBI taxonomy): domain Eukaryota; kingdom Metazoa; phylum Arthropoda; class Insecta; order Hymenoptera; family Formicidae; genus Nylanderia; species Nylanderia fulva. Next base: position 4,501,547 of record NW_028189835.1, on the reverse strand, counting down.
CTGTGACAATCCTCTGTAAATTGTATGTACGAATTTAAAACTTTCAACTGCGACATATTCGGAGAGATTTTTGTATTAATGAATAAACAGATCTAAATCTACATCGTGAGAAAGTAAAGCTATAACGATCTCTGTATAATGTAAAAATTGCTGGTGACAAGCGAGATCAAATTCACTTCGTAGCTCGCAAACTCGTCTCAGTTGCCTGAATAGATATATAGATACGTGCGCACATTTCGCAACGATCGTGCGATCGTTCGCGAGTCTATTTGGCCGATCGTGATTCTCGACATGAGCGCTGAATCGAGCGATCGAGTTGATTGCGATCATGCGCGGATGGTTAAGAAACGTCACGTCGACTTTCCTCGTGCGATCGATGCGCGATCACGTGGGGAGACAACGCTCTCGCGCGGACTAATTCCCGTAATTAATTGGTACTAAATATTTATAGCGGCTCCGGTTACGTCCCTGGTGGTGCTGGTTAGTTGCAATATAATTAACGACGCGATAATCTGAATCGGAGAAACGTTTCGGGATGAGAATTTCGTAAACTGTCTTTATAATTCATATTACATTCACGTAATTGCTAAATACAAAAATTAGCTGTCAAAGTATATTCATTGTGAAAACATCGTATCATTGTTATCATGAGAAAGTAATACTTTCTTATATCTAACTTGAAATATCTTAAGTAATTATTTGACACAACCATTATACACTGAAAAAAATTATTAAATTAATAAATATTTGTCAATAATTTCAGGTAAATGATTTATTTAGGTAGTATTGAAATAAATATTTATTCGAATTCAATTAATTTTTTTTCAGTGTAAAATATGAAAGTGTTAGCATCTTAATCGACGATGTAACAAGTTGCTCGGGGATTCAAGCTCTCGTGCAGAACGTTGAAATAATGAAACATACGTGCACTGTATAAAAATGTGTTAACTTGACTAAACCTTTCAACTAAATTACTATTTAGTTAATTAACCATATATTCGTCAAATATACGTTTAGTTAGATTTAATGTTACATTGAATTTAAACATTTTTCTATGTCCAATTAACAAAATAATATTTAGTTGAAAGATTTAGTGAAGTTTTTCCTCAATGGTAAAAGTCGACCAAACTGGCAATCATTTATTATAAATAATTAGTTAAAATACGTTGAAAGATTTTTATTAATTATTACTGGCGAACCTTAAGGATTATTATCTGTTAACAAATTTTGTTTTCAGTGCGTGTATACTTAAGGGGACTTAACGCATTACGTCACGTGATGATTCGGTGCGCGCGGATTAATTTATCGCGATCGATAGGCTCGCACTCGGCTCATCTGCGTCATGTCGTCGCGCTGCTAACGAGCAGTGTGTATTCATAAATTATGCGAGATTAACGGAAATAGCTGCTGGCTCGTCGTCGTCGTCGTCGTCGTCGTCGGGCTTAAATGCAGGATACGCGAAATTCTCGTCCTTCCGGCAATCGTCCGATGTAAACACGATCGTTTTGACGGTGCAGCGAGGTGACGGCCCTGCCCGGTTGACATTAGGGTCAGCGAAAGATCGTAAATCAAGGTCGAAGTCGCGAGGCCAGACATTTTCCACCGTCCGCGTGGCAAATTGCGCCTCTCGGAGAGCGAAGGAGAGACGCCCGATTAATATTATCGACGAACACGAAACGCTATATTCCCACCGCGCCGATGAGAATCGTAATTCGTGATTAACGTATAAATTCGTGAAAGAGCTCGAAAAATCAATTCACGGATTTAAGCTATTGTGTTTGGCCAAGGACAATCGAGTCGGCTTTCAAAGTAGTTCTTATATTAATTGTTTTATGTTTTAATTAGCTCGGCGCACCGATTAATAAAGGTTACTGTTCGGTTCGAAGATCTGAGAATTCAAGTGATTATTCGGTGATTATCGTAAATCAATAATTTTGCGATCTTGAGTCTCGAAATATTAACATCACAAAGATCGAAATAGAATAAAGGGAATCTCGAAAGAGATCAATATGCGAGTTGTATATAAAATTATCGTTCGGAATATATTGAATGTAAAATATTCCGATGCCAAAAATATATAGAAAGAAAAATATTTCGATATTTATCGAAATATAACATTATTACGCAGACTCTCTAGTTATAGCTGGCGTGAGATACGCAAGTTTTTCTCATCATTCGGAATTTTTCTCCGCCTGACACGTAATGCCTATCTTTGGGTAAAATTCTTACGAGCTAAGCTTTTCCGCAAAAAGATCTGACGTTTTCCTCACTTTGCATAGTAAAATGCGAATATTCAAATATAGGAATATTCACAATATTGCTATTTGTGAACATGATCGCATTTGGCTATAACGTGAAATGCGTTTATCTCGATTATATCTATAGATGCATATATAGAATTTTGCAATTACGTTTTAAGTTACTCCAAGTTATACGTCAGTCACCTATTATCGTAATTTTAACAAGATCCATTCTTTCAATATTGAACAAATAAAATCAAAACAAATATATTAGTTTTCAAATTTATAGGAAGATATCAACCTGAGATAAATAAAAAAAATTAATGTTTTTTTTATTCAATTCATACCCTTATGCGTTACGTTTGAGATTTTTTATCGTGCAATCGCAAATCAAGAAAATATTTATTTCAAAGAAAAAACACGCATTTTTAACGAAAACAATATATTCAACAACACACAAATAGTTACAGTAATATATCTAAATTGAAGTATTATTGCGCATACATATTCGATCGGCTCGCAGGACCAAGACCGACTGTATTTTCTTCTCTTGTTGATTTATTATTTGAGAAGATATTCTCTTCAATATTGTTTGTTTGTAACTCTATTTATGATATTTTTTTCATGAAATTTTCACGAAAGAGCCACAGAAGGTAAAACAAAATATCACACGAGATGTGTTCTGGATATGCGCGTTCTGTCTCTATGTAATTACATATTTCAAAATAAAAGAAATATACATCTATAAACGACAAATAAATATATCTATAAACCAGAATGGATTAATTAACATGATTATTAAACATTAATTATATCCGATCTCGAGCATCAGAAAAAAAGTTCTCAATTTATATCACATAAAGAAAGATGGAACAAGTTCATACATCTCACTCAACATGATCTCATACAAAAAAAAAAAAAAAAAAAAAAAAAATACAAAGTGATAAATGGTGAAAATATTAAATCGTCAACATGATGAAATCGTAACTCGCGGCACGATGAATCGACTATAAATGGACATATGCAAATTTCGACCTTGCTTTAGTGTGCACAAGCTCTCGCCATATTTCGCGGAGCGTGCTCGCGATACATTTTCCCGGCGACGAGCGTACACGGGAAGCGTACATACAAATTCGCGAAGATCAACGGGCAAGCAAAATATGCGGTCGAGAGAGCGGAAAATCGGGAAATGGGGCCGCGGGGGGTTTGACGGAGGGAGGGAGGGATACAAAGTATCGTGCATGTCATATTTGCGCGGCGATTTGGTAGCCGACCAACGTTCATAAAATCAGACCGACAGCGCGAACATTCGCACAGAAATGAGCGACTTCCCGGAGAGAGAGAGAGAGAGAGAGGGTGAAAGACCACATCCTCGGCAATATAGTCGCCGCCGCCGCCTCGACGAGGTATCGATCGACGGTTCGCGATAAAAATCGGCGGTACGAGGAATACCGGCGGCGAGCCGTACAATGCAACCCGTCAATATTTGAATGATACGGTTATGTGCCGCTCTGGTCGATAGTGCACTCGTGCGGGACTCGATGCCGGTTTCTCGCGGCGAGATCACGCTTTAAATCGCCCTGCCCTTCGATCCGACTAATTATTCATTTGCCAACTGTGCCAATTGATACGCCAGCCGCGCGTACTTGACTTTGAATATTATATGAAACAGTTGTACATTAAAGATTTAAGTAAGAGCTTAAAAGTATTCAAAGATTTCTCATCTTCTTTTGCATGTAATTATATAATAAAGAAGAGAGAAAAAGAGAAAAATTTATACATGTATAAATGTCCTAAATTTTCCCAAATATTAATTTGTCAACTGTACCAATTAATACGCCAGCCACGCATACTTGACTTTGAATATTATATGAAACAGTTGTACATTAAAGATTTAAGTAAGAGCTTAAAAGTATTCAAAGATTTCTCATCTTCTTTTGCATGTAATTATATAATAAAGAAGAGAGAAAAAGAGAAAAATTTATACATGTAAATGTCCTAAATTTTCTCAAATATTAATTTGTCAACTGTACCAATTGATACGCCAGCCGCGCATACTTGACTTTGAATATTATATGAAACAGTTGTACATTAAAGATTTAAGTAAGAGCTTAAAAGTATTCAAAGATTTCTCATCTTCTTTTGCATATAATTATATAATAAAGAAGAAAGAAAAAGAGCTAAATTTATGCATGTAAATGTCCTAAATTTTCCCAAATATTAATTTGTCAACTGTGCCAATTGATACGCCAGCCGCGCATACTTGACTTTGAATATTATATGAAACAGTTGTACATTAAAGATTTAAGTAAGAGCTTAAAAGTATTCGAAGATTTCTCATCTTCTTTTGCATATAATTATATAATAAAGAAGAGAGAAAAAGAGCTAAATTTATACATGTAAATGTCCTAAAGTTTCCCAAATATTAATTTGTCAACTGTACCAATTGATACGCCAGCCGCGCATACTTGACTTTGAATATTATATGAAACAGTTGTACATTAAAGATTTAAGTAAGAGCTTAAAAGTATTCGAAGATTTCTCATCTTCTTTTGCATATAATTATATAATAAAGAAGAGAGAAAAAGAGCTAAATTTATACATGTAAATGTCCTAAATTTTCCCAAATATTAATTTGTCAACTGTACCAATTGATACGCCAGCCGCGCATACTTGACTTTGAATATTATATGAAACAGTTGTACATTAAAGTGGTAAGTAAGAGCTTAAAAGTATTCGAACATTTCTCATCTTCTTTTGCATATAATTATATTATAAAGAAGAGAGAAAAAGAGCTAAATTTATACATGTAAATGTCTTAAATTATTTATACTTGATTCTTATGATATTGCATTGAAAAAAATGTAACTTGCCTACCTTGCAACTAAATATTATTTTGTTAATTGAACCTATACAAATATTTAAATTAAATATAACATTAGATTTAACAAAACGTATATTTGACTTAAATAATAATATATGTTGATTTAACAAAATAGTAACTTAGCTGAAAGGTTTAGTCAAGTTAACACATTTTTTTCAGTGTGCAGACGTTTATCTCAATATAAGAAATAACATCCCTATTCCCTTTCGAGGAAAATGTATTATCCAAATATTTATATAGTGTTTAAATTTAACTGAGAGAAATTTACGTGAATGATTAATATATGTAAATGCAAATGCAAAACTTACCTATGCCAAGATAAATTCCTGAACGATTCAATAGGCTACGAATATTGTTTGATTGTATTTACGTTGCACAAATACATTATTATTAAAAAAAAAACCCTATATATAAATATAACCTTGCGACGTCGGACATTATAAAATATCGCAGAATGTTGCAAAATGTCGCTGAAATACGATCCACGTCCAATCGTGAGAGGTGTGAAAAATATATCGTTACTGGTACGAAATCGAACCCGAGGATGGCGCGTATTTATTATTCAGCCGTTCGTTCGGTGACTTAGAGCGAAGCACTTGTCCCGCGCTTTTATACCGAAAACGAGGAGAAACGGCGAGATATCACTTTTGTGTCCCGCGGATAAACCGATTTCGAAAGGCAGCCACATGTGAGAATAAAGCGAGATGTCTTGGCGGTAAGACGTTTTAAGGATCACCGTTTGATACGCGAACACGTATGAGCTCAAACCTCCTGAAAGCACGATAACAATATGTATTTCGTGATGGCGTAAGAGAAAAATAAAATAAAATGAAAAAACGCTATTCGAGTTTTATTGATAGAAAAATATTTCGCGTTAATTACGCTACGGTAAATTTATTGTTAGTATAAACAAAGATATATGTCGGTAAAATAAATAATTCAGCTTCCTTGCAATAATATATAAATAGTTAATATAATAATTTGTCATTTGACTTGTCATTATATTTTGTAAATAAATTATAATTGTGTTAAAAAGAGTGTTAAGATAACAACATAATGAAATAAAAGTTTGTAAAGAATTGATCGACAAGAAAGTAAACGCAGTCAAATTAAAACGATGGTTCTTTCCATTGTTTAATATTGTATCACACCGCGCTCGATAAGCTTGATTTCTATGTCAGTGAGTATAATTATCGCAAAAAGAGCTGTCTATATTTGCAACAAAATCACCGCGCACCGAGCAAGGCAAACAAATTAAATGATCGATATCGTTATTCGATTAGAATTCTTTTTCCACCAACCACCGACTCATCTTGTCAATACGATACGATTCCTTTAATAAAATACAAATTCTATTTAAAAAAATGTTATAATGTTATCGTGCTCTTTTCTTAATATACGTCGTTAATGGACAAAATAATTAAAATCAATCGAGTGGACACGATTAGTAAGCTTTTTGTTGAAATTATAATGTTCAGCAAATTTATACCGCATTTTCGTTTCATTTTGTGTACATCTAATGCGATTTTTTCCGGCCACACAAATAAATGTAAAGTAATAATAAAATATTTCCGACTTTTATCAATAAATGGATAAAACTATTATACGTTCAATAAATAGAATCAAAGTTAAATGATTAATAACACTTCTCAGATTTGAAAAAAATTACTATTTGCCTTCAATTAAATCATGTATGTAATTGCACGTATTATTTACTATGACGCACAGCTCTTGCTACCGAAGTTTTAATTACCGCAAAAAGTTGGAACATTAGCTATACTTTTACATCTCTCACGATTAAACGGAATCATTGTGCAGCGAGTAAATTAAACAAGTTACCGCATTGACACGCTGCCTTACTGACTTGTCACCAATTAAGCCGTAAATTTCATCAGCATGATTAGATATAAAGCTGTTTCAACTCGACACTGATCTTGAAATGCGTGACGTAAAAATAAATATGGTCTAAAATATTTTCGCAATTTTCATTTAGAAAAATAGAGCATTAATCTACAATTTTATTACAAAACGAGATATATCTTTAAGATATATCTTAATATTAAATTAAAGCTGCAATATATCTCTGATCGTGCGATTCTTCTTTGAGCCTTTTCACATAGATTCCGCCAAGATTATAATCAATATAAGAAACTTTAATGTTTGCCGTTAGAGAGATAATCATCGTATGTTGAATAAATCAGCGATTCATTCAAATCGCATACATTATATGCTAATAAACATCGCGATTCTCGATATGAATCTCGGTATAACAGGGTGTCCAGCAGAGTCAATGAAAAAAATTCCAATTTTTCCGAATTTCCCAAGACCAGAAATTAATTTTTTCCTGACTTTTTAGTATTATTTTTTTCAAATATATAATTTGCATATATCTATATGATAAATCAATTAAATGTTAAATCGTGAAATCCTTGAGATATTTTTGTCAACAATGAAAAGGTTCGCAAGTTAAAAAAACAAAAGTTTAAATCAATTATACAATCTACATTATATACAATGTACGATAATCGAAACAAACATGTCACTATAAATTATTTAAATAATTTATATTGTATCAATTTTTTGTTTTATCTCTATTAAACACATTGAAATAAAATAACACGACGATGAAAATATAAATTAACAAACACGCTGTAGATGAATCGATTTTTAACACAGAAAATTAGCGTGCTGGGTCAAGGAAAAGTTGATATTTATTTAATAAAAAATGTCCAATTATATCGAGACAAATGTACACAATGACAAATCCAGATTTCTAAAATTCCCTGACCGCTGGACACTCTGTATAATTTTGATTTCGTTACCTCTGAGCAAGTAGGCGGCGAGCATCATGTCCTTGAGCTGCGGCAGATAGAGACCATTGAGCAAGCCGTGATTCAAGTAGTTCATGTTAGGGAGCAAACCACTGTAGCTCAAACCCGATCTGAGGTGATTGTTCAGGTTCGTCAGGTGGCAGGGATGGCTCAGTCCGTGATTCAGACCTTGATCCTCACCCAGCAGCTCGCATATCTTGCATCGAATCTTGGTCATCCTTACTTCGCGCACCAAGTTTGATCGTTTAGCGCGCACTCGTCTCGAATCGGTATCACTTTGCGAAATTTTTGCGATCTCGCGGGATCGAGAGTTTTCACGTCTCTCCCAAATATTACAAAAATATATATTTGTACGACTATATCACTGTGCGCGATTTTGCGCTCGCTCTGTCACGGCACTTCTTCACTCTCTCTATTCAGGTTCTTCCTTCTCGAGCCTCTGATAAATCGAAACGGAGACATCGATGTTACATATAATATATACAACACAAGAAGTAAGATGATGAGGAGACTTTACAATTTTCTCTCGATGTTGATCATTTATTGAAATCATTATAATTCTCGAGTCAAGTTAAGTTTTCAGTTTTATCTCGGGGAATCAAGAAATTGCGTCAAGTTCCTAAAAATATATCAACCTTATTCACGTCTGTTTTTTAAGCAAACGTTTTTATCGCTCCTTATTGTCCTATATATATCGATTTAATCGTTACGTAAATGCCTCATATTTACACAATTCGAATTCGATAACCGGGATACTATCAAAATGTGCTTTAATTGTAAAGATTTTCAGAGATCTGACGTAAAGATCCGACCAGACAACGACACCAACAAGTTAACAACAAGACGACGAGTTACGGAGAAAATTCGCGTAGCGAGATATTTTGTCGCGTCGACAGAAACTGCGACGCGCTCGAGAAATCGCGTTATCACGTTACGACTTATCAGCGGAATATCTGTCTACTGACCGAGCGACAATGTCTAACCAAGCTAAGAACTCGAGCCCGACGTTCCATTCCGATCCAATCGACGACCTTCGGTTATGTGGCGAAGGTTTCTGCGAGCGGCCGTGCGGGATATTAATGCGCTTCAATTGTCAGCTCTCGATTTATACTGCCCTCGTACTTGTTGTTCGTTTAGTGTATTAGCACAAAACCTTAATTATTATCAATAGAAAGAACAAAACTTTTTTTTTGTCCTGTCAGGTAACACTAACCGACAAGTTGGAAAAATCGGCCCTAAATGTTACAGGATGGTCGGTCTACAAAGGTATCGTCAAAATTTAAGCAGATATTCGTCACACCTAAAGAATGAAAGAATCTTGTATGAACATGGATGCGGAAACGCTTTTTTCAGGAGTTAGAGCTTCTTTTCTATTCTTTTTGAGTATGCGACGTTACAGCTAAATAAGATGACCTTATCTGTCAGATAGAAAAATATTGACCTTTAACATTATGGTTTCCTATTTATACTTTTTAGTAGTATTTGAATAAATAACAATATGAAAAATCCTTTTAAAAGAACTAACTCTTGAAAAGTGTTTCCGCACCAATGTTCATTTTTTCATTCTTTAAGTATGAGAAATATCTCCCTAAATTTTGACCGTATCTTTTTAGAACACCCTGTGTATTTACGAATCTTTGTTATTTATTTATTGGGGATGAGCTTTTTTTACGATCGAAAAAGTCGTTGCATGAATTTTGAGATACATGCTGGCTAAAACTCCAGGGATTTCCTTTCAACTATTCTCATTTGAATTCAAACGGATTTTACTTCGATAAAATTGTAATTCGAGTTGGATGCAAAGCTACCTATATAAAATTTAATGTTGAAAAATTGCGAAAAGTTGCATGCAATCACATTTACTTAAAAAAAAGTTGATTTCAAATCGATGGAGAAAAATGCCGTGAATGTTGAACATCCTACATAAAAAAAAAAGAACGAGACAGCTTTGTGCTAAAAATGTGTATGAAAAATGGTCTTCTAAAATGCACTAGAGAGAAGAATGCAAGATAGTATTTTATGCCATAAAAATAACGTTTAATAATGCAAGCCTTAAGTTGCTCGCACAATGAATACGTTAGATCTAAAATCTGATAGTATTAATAGTGTTACCTAGCCTATACTGAATCATTTATTCAATCTGTCTTATAAATTATTTACAAAAGTTAAAAATAGAACTTGCTTCATTTTGTATAAATCTTTCCGAGATATAAAAATACTGGACATACTTTGAAGTTAAACAGTTGAAACCAACGCGCTTTCTAGTCTTTTTTCGCAAAAAAAAATCCAAGCACATACAAAGACTCCGATCTCTTTTGGCTCAAAAGAAAAAATTTCCCGCATCTCGCTTTGTGTTTTAAATTGATCTCAACGGTGTTTCACGACAAAGAAGACGCGCTTGTCAGTGTTTTGAAGAGCAAATGCCGAAATATACGCCAAAGCAGAAAATACTGTGTTATGATGAAGGAATACGGTACGCGACAGTATTTGCCAAGAGTCTCTCTCTTTCTCTCCGAGAGTTATCAGTGTCGGCAAAAAGTTTCTGACTCGTTATTTTAACGCATTTACCATAAAATTGTAAAATATATAGCGGTTTACGCAAAAGTATTCGCGAACACGATTTTATTCACTCGACGAATCTCCCCTCCTGTCACTTTCACAAACTATTGTGACATTCCATTTTTTTTTATTTATATATCTACGTAAAAAAAAAAAATGCATTTATGTAAAAATTATTTCAACCAAACGAAAATAATAAATTACACGTTTTAAAGTGTAATTATATGGAAAAAAAAATAAGAGAGGAAAGTAGACGCTTTTCTTCTCATTCTTTTGAGAGAAATAAATGACTGACTTGTTGGTAGACGAATGAATTAGGACAAATTGCAATTGGGAGTTTCGATCGTACAGCGACCTTTATATTCTTTGTCTACGCTATTCCACGGCAAAACATACTCGTAAGAGAAACAACCTTGGCCAAGTTCTGCAAAGGAATATTGGAAATTCCGAAGCTATGCGCGAGATGCAGTGTATATATTTTGGTTTTAAATCATCTATCTCGTTGCGTTATAGTGCAACAATTTATATTATTGGCAAGCGTATCTTCTAATTTTTACATTGTTACACTAAATCAAAATTTTTGTCAAAAATCTTTCATATTTTTATAAAGAAAAATAAGAAATAGTATAAATGAAGAGAACAATCATATCTCGATTAAATTGATGTATAGGTTTTATAATTGTAACATTGAAAAATAGATGAGATCCACCGTCATAAAATAAATGGTGTACATGTATGTATGGGAATTCGCGAAAATAAATTTTTCTCCGGAACATGCATATTCCGGATTCCTGTTTTTCGATTATTCGCAATCAAAGTTGCGTATACAGTGAGTTATAATTACTCGGGATCCGTTTCCGTCGATAAATAACTAAAACGGAACATATCGCGGTTAACGAACATGAAATCGCGGTCGAATGTGTATTTCTATAGTTTGTCGATATACAACAAGCAACAAATCCTATAAATGTTACATAGTAAGCGACTATGATTGATTGCACGTATCGAGTTTTAACATTTCAAGCGTAATTAATTAAAGAACAGCGGTTGTACTTTTCTTTTTTTTTCGGGAAGTTACTCTTGCAAATTTAGCACTTCTGTACTATTTTGTATAAAATCGCTCCAACAATTGATTATAACTGAATATTCCTTCAATATTATGAAAATAATTCAAAGAGCAAGTCGAAAGATCATTGTAAGAATATCGGATTACTCGGTCCTATAGGAAACAAAACGCATAAAAATTTTAATGAAATCTCTTGTAATAATGAAAATGCAACTTGTTTACCCAGAACCAGGAAAGCAGGTAGGAAAATGCACATATGCGCACACCTGCATATTTTCCGAATGCAATTCCGCAAATTAGTAACACGCAGCCGGCCATTGTGTCTCTACATATTTCTTCATATAAGTATCGCACAAAGTGACTTTAGTGACATGTACCCGAGTCTCGACAATGTACTTTTCTCGCATATTACCTCCTTTCCTCTTTCTCTCTCACCTCCGTGACTTGCGAATCTTATTTCGAGAAATGCTATTTTCTCGAAACACTGTCGACAAAGTCGATATTAGAAGTCTCCTTCTATTCATTAAAAGTTAAGCTCTTGTTGAATTCGTCTTCGTCTATATTACTAAAGTTCATCGCGTTCATGGTGCATTGCGTCAGTCATTCGGTTACTTAAACGTGTATTTTAATCGGACGCCGCGCTTTGCGAGAAAGTGTAATCGAGGAAAGAACATCGCATTTACGGGTTTTTTAATAGGCAGAAAATCTTTGTACGGCTCTTTTTATAAGATGTAAAAATTATGACGATTATAATACAGATTTACGCGACAATTCGTTTATTTTTTATGAAAGTAAATCCACGAAATCATATAATTCTGCATTTCTTAATTATGTTTGCACAAGCTTTCCTATAAATGTCAATTACAAATTTAAAAAATTAATATATTTTAATAAATAAAAAATGTTTTAAATTAATATATTTATTCACGATATATAAGATAATTTTATAATATTAAAAAGTTGCGCAAAAAAAATTATTTTTATCCAAATATGATATGTATACAAAAGCTTATAATAATCCGCGGGTTAATAAAAATCGCGAAAAAAAAACAGAGTCGAAGCAATTTCTGGAGAGAGATAATAATCTCTATTATTCTAAATATAATCCCCGCGCAATCCGCTCCGTATAATTCGAACATATTTTTCGCGCTGTTGCAAATTAGACGCGTACTTATCGTACGACTCTTTCGCTCAATTTTCTGTAAACAAAGCCGCAAAGTGGAAGTGCCGTGCAAAGTACGTGAAACGGTTAACTCAGCAAGTGCGATAAAAGCACGGTCTTTTATATTGCGCCTCTACCTTTTCGCGGTATCGTCTACTTTACTGCGCTTTTTTCTTCCTTCAAAAAAACAAACCTCACCTTTACCGTCTTGTAGACAAGATTGAAGAATATGATATTTAAGAGTAAAAAAATATATTACTTTGCTCCGAATCCGTTACGATTTGATTTTTCGCGATCTATTCCGTAGGAATGTTTAAATGTCGTCACAAATACATTAGAAATGTGGATACATAAAATGCCTTAAAAAAGAACCTTCTTTGATAAATGACAAAAATAAAATTTTTGCTTATATCCGAAGCATTCGATTTTTAAGCGCATTCCTTTGCTTTTGCCCTACATACATTTTTCCCCTCAAAGCGTAATCGTGTATTTATCATTAATAGGCTTTGAAAACAGTCGACCGTGAATTAATAAATATAATGAATTTTGATTTATTGAATTTTTTTTTTATTTTCGTAAGCGCAACACACAGGATCAAATAATTTTGTTCGCAGATTCCTCCTTCCCTGATTAAAATCCATTATTTACGCACAAATAGATCGATGAACAAAAATAACGCACGCTTCAAACTGAATGAATAATAAACCCAGCTGTTAATGCTTTTTCCTGGTTAAATTTCTGCGACATTATAAATCAATAAAACCACTATCGCTCATTTTATCGCGAAGACGGCGCCCGTTACGGTTCTAAAGATGTTAGGCAAGTAAAGTTAAGTAAACTGAAGTAGGAAGTACAGCGAAGAGTGCAGCAAAGTGTATCATATTACGGCATTATGAGATTACTTTGTAAAATCTTTCTATTCTCGAGAGTTCTCTCTCTCTCTCTCATCTCGGCGCGGTTAACTGCCGGCATGGCGCGAACGAGGATGCTTTTTCGCGGATAAAGCCGCCATGTTTTTTCGACCTCCAAAAGACATTGTTTAATCGCTCAACGGGAAAACATCCCGTTTCTCTTTGATTACGTTAGCATTGCTAATCCGCAAAACTGCGTTTGCCGCCGTCGTTTTCTTTCGCACCCGCCGACTCTTCTTTTCCTGCCACCCTCGACACGATGAAAAATCGCTCGGACTCAATAGCTCGTGCTTTATTTATGCAATAAAGTATAAGTAAGATAGGCAAGATATCGTAACGAGAGAGAAGATAGGGAGATCCCGTAATGGTCTCGCGAGAAATCTGTTTGAATGCATCGCGAATCTAATCCCGAATAAAGTGCGTTGGCTCTCTGACACCGAATAAATAAAATCACACAGTAAAAAAATTGTGTTAAATTTAACACATTTCACATGTCCCAATTTATCCACTCTAATTTTAATGTTAATTTAACAGAAAACAATTATGTAATTAAATAACACACGTAATATGTGAAAAAATAACACAAAAAAATATAATATAAGCAAAAATTCGTACATTTTCATTTAAATGTGTTGTTTTAACACTTAAAAATAGTGAATATTAACTCAACAGACAAATGTCAAAATAACATAACGACAATATGTTATATTAACATAAGAGTATGTTAAAATTTTAACACAAAAATTTCTACACAAGATAATTTCAACAGAAATACGAAATGTTTTTTACCGTGCAAGTGAATTATTAATGATAAGAATAACAGCTATTGCGTTGCAAAAAAACGAATTGTCGCTTGTTGAATTCCTTCGTTTCACGAATCGCGCGAATGTATATACCTCTTCTATATATTCTATATATGATATGCAAGCATATGATTTTACAGTCATTTAATACCGCTACTAAATTAGATTCTACATTGTACGGGCTATTTAACACTTAACTTGTAACTTTTAAATGGAATAAATTACCTCCTATTAGTAACACGGAATTGATGATATATATATAGTCTCTTTATATACCCATTTATATTTAATTCCAACATTTTTTTATGATTAAAAGTGATTTACCCTCATGTGATGAACACTGTGTATGGGAAAAACATTTCACTGTAATTTAAAATATTAAATTTTAATATTAAAATTTCAAGAGTATTATATGATTATTTAAATTGTTAATCTTTTTTATATTATGTATTTAAAAGCCATACAAACATTTAGAAAATTGTAATTTAAATGAAGTACAATAAAAATCAAGAAATAAATATATTTCGCATAATTAAAATACCTATACGCAATAATGAATATTACGAACCAATAATGCTTTTCCGAGCATTAGACCTATTTTACTCGCAGACCTGAATAAACTCCGCGCTGATATTTTCGTGCGCGCGCATTTGAGTAGCACGCATTGCAAATCGACTTTGATCATAAATCATGTCTTCTCGAATAGTCACGCAAATGAAATGTCAACTCGATATACTCTCGGGCTATACTCGCGCCGTGTGGTTTTCACTTTCCGACGTTAATACATTAAGCACCGACGCGACGCGGCATGCCTTTACGAAGGACGGAGAGATAAAAATACGTCTCGTCCGCGGAAGCACTTCCTCTTCGTGCCGTGGCACTTTGCCACCCCAAAGTGTAGTTATAGTACCCCCGTGGTTTACAAACACGGGCAGCGGCGCCAGGGATTTCCTTATCGTGCCGAGGAGCCGATAAGCCTGAGCCCGCTCGCGAGCCTGATTATGAGTCACGCTTCCGTTCCGCGGGACGAACCCTTCGGACAAAGTGTTTCTTTCATATTCGTCAGAAAATGATTGCCCAGGGCGACAATGGGGTCGCACGCGAATACGTTTCCTCCTTATCGAGGAAACGATTTCTAAATCGAAGATTAAATTAAAAAAGCAAGAATCTTTCACGATTATTATGTGTATTCGACATGCAACTTATTTTGATTCATTGTAGATGAATGTTATCGAATGCAAGCTCCAGTAAATCTAAATATTTTAAAAATCAGAGCTTTACTAATCAGGAAAATAGTGATCAAAATTTACGTGGTTCATCCCGAGTGAACTTAAAACTCGACATAAAAAACGCACTTATTTTTCATTCAATTTTGACGGCAATTAACATGCTCTCTAAATTTCTTGGAGTAAAATCTCATTCTACAAAAGTAAGATTCCACTCCAAGAAATTTAGAGAGTGTGTTAAATATATTTGAATATAATAAAATCAAATGTTAATCTTTAATGTTATAAAACGCAACGTTACACCCTTCTGAAGATGTAGCGCGAAATTGCGAAATTTGTATCCCTCGTACATGAAAATATTCTTTTTTCCCCCTCGTTGGAGGAAACCTTTAATGATTCGCTACGACGCGTCTTTGGAGGACGCTCGCGAAATCATATCCGTGCAAAAGAAGGCAATAAGAATCACGTCGTGATCTCATCCGGGTCGGCAAGGCGCGGAGATCCTTCGCCATTGGATGATTCAGACGCCTTAGCAGAAGCCTTAAATAGCACTTTCGAGAAGTGGTTTACGCGCGTTAAAAAATGCCAAGACGGGACACGATCAATCGTTCTCGGTTTTTCTTTTTTTTTTTATATTCGGAACAATAAATAAAAGCGTGCGATATTAAAAAATCTGAATCTTATCTTCCTTCGTCGCGTAGCGAGAATAATCGTACAATCTCTTTCCAATCGGCTTTCTACCAACTTTTCGTGACAAATCCATATCGACCAGAGGGTACAACTCGCGTTTGAAGTGAAAGATAAATGCGCCGTCAACTCGGGACTTATATAAAGACGGGTCGGTGTCAACAAGTTGCATCATTTTCCGACACGAAGAACTCGCTCGATCATCGCGCGCGCACGCGCCAACGAGAAGTGACGCACTTACAGAGCCGAAGCTCTATCTATACAAGGTGTTCGTGAAACGTGCGTCAGGAAATTTCTACGTATACTATTACAGCTCTCGTTGGGTTTATCGATTCTTCGAGAACTGTTTCATTCTCGATTCAATTTGAAATTAATTCGTTCGTCCAAAAATCTTCAACCTTTTCTTCAATCTACGTCAAAGAGTTATACCTATATCGGAGTAAGTTGTGTGTCGAAAGTTTTAAGCATACAACTTTCCCTTCGGGGAAGTATTCGACGATGAGTTAAAGGATTAAGCCTAGTTCAAACGAATTATAGCGTACTTTCTAACAAGTTAATCGAACATGCTCCTAATTGATGGCCTCTTAACGTAACACCCTACGGGCATCAGAGCACTTAACCCTACGCTAATTGTTCCAAAATTCTCCATGTGTTTCGTAACACCTCCCCTCACATGGTCAAACTTAAATTTCAATAATTCGTTGCGTGATAAGTGACGATATACGGACAGAGACAAATAAAATGCTGAGACCAATATGTTTGATCATACTGAAATGATTGAGAGACAAATAAAAATCAATCATGAAAGATTTCATGCTCGGACGAATTGAACACGAAGAGCAATATTGGCTTTTAATAAAATTAATGATTAAGCAAGACCATCAATCTCTAGATTTAGCTCCGGACATTCGGAAAGATAACATGCTTAATTGAATAAATAAAGTTCGATAGTTGAAGTCGATTTTTTGGATAGTACAGTGTGTAAAAAAAAATTCTTACAAAACTGCTGCACTCTACGGCAATCAATAGATATATTTCCGCTCCGGGCAAAATGCGCTCAAAATTACGGTCCATCGCGGATCTGCGACGCATCTAACCGTGAAACTTCTCACGCTCGTATGGCAGCTGCGATATATATCGATGATAGAGTCGATCGGTTTCGGAAATGCGTGAGATCGCCTTCAGTCCACTTTACAAGGAAGGAAGAGTGTCGTGTAAAGCGAAATTCATTGTGTAAATGATCCCCATGAATGGAGCTCGAGATTCGCGCGAAGAGGGTGAGAGAGCAAAAGAGAGAGAGAGAGAGAGAGAACGCACACACGATTACATACACACATAGAAATTATCTATCGGACGATCGACGCGCGCGCCTATAATTCAACCGGCGGCGTAAACGGCGGATGTATCAAATGGTAGGCGCGCTATTATTATACCTCCTTCTTGCCGAGCAATTCGAGACCATTTGCACCTTCCGCCGTGCCCAGGTGCGCCTAAGTAAGTACGCGGCTGTCGCGGTGCAAGAACGATCATTTACAATGTATATTTCCCCGCCGATGAGGCGAAGGGGATGAAGAGACGTTAAGGGGTGGCTTGCGCAGAGTGCTTTATCCACTATACTCCGAGGGATCATCCCGAGAAAGCAGAGAAGCTGCTAATTGAGCCTTACGCAAATTGTCGGACTGATTGACTCGTTAAAAATATCCTGCTCGTGATTTTCCAACAGAAAGATATAAGAGCTAAGTGTAAAGCGCGCACACTTTTTTACCCTTTTTTTCATGCGCGCCTAAAATGTCGAAAGACACGTGAAAAAATGGGGCATTCCGCGTCAGCTATTTACAATGAAAACGTGACTCCCAATCGCGATTTGAATTTTAGATATCGATACGCCTCGTTAATCACTGACGTAAAAGACAGGCTAAAAAGAAGTAAATGAAGCTTTTTTATGCGAGCATTCGTATTTTGCGACGATAAATATATTTCTCGCATAATTTCCCGGATTTGTACAATTAGCTACGGTCACGCGTTAATGGATAAATTTTGTTAAGTCTAACATATTTATACGTATCAATCATCCCCGAAAACAGGTCACAGTCGAGCACGTGTCGGGCGAGAAAAAATATTGCGCGGAAAGATTGACGGAAGAAAATCGAGAGAATTTGAGATTCTCGAGATGTAAACACACCTTGTTTCAGCATGACGCGCGTAAATCACAGCACGCACGACGAGCCGCACCAGCTGCACGCATCCTCTTTACGCAATAAAGATCGATCGGTAGCTTCCTGGAAGAGCAGGCGCGCGCTCGAAAGGTGGAAGCGGATGGATTCCGCTCCGAAACGGTACAGATCATCAAGCGCAGTCGTAATTTCCCATCGACGCGTTTCCGGAAGGCGCGAATAAGGCTCCGGAATTCTCCCCCTCGTTTATATCCCCGGGGTTCCGATACACGTAATATACCGAGGGCCCTCGTTATCGCTTCCGAGTCCAAGTAGTAGTCGCGGTGCGATACCTCTCACGCTGGCGATCAAAGGTGGTTTAACTCTCGGCAGGTGATACTTGGGTCCATCAGCGTGCGCTTTCGACCGGATTCGGATCCGCTCGGTGTTCCTCGGCCGGTCAGCACGAGCGAGAAGACGAGCATGAATTTCGAAGAGGCTGATGATGCTGGTGGTGGTGTACGTGACCGAGACGGAGATATAGAGGCAGGTGGGATAATACAGAGTGTTCGTTCACGGATAGGAACCGAGATGAGGAACGAAGAGGTGAGAGCAAAGCAAGGGCGCGACAAGGAGAGGAACGAATGACGACGTATACATAAAAGCGAGCCGCGAGTATGATGAAGAGAGGGAGGAACGAGAAAGAGGGAGAGACAAAGGAGTGCTCGAAGAGGAACGGAAAGAGAAGAAAAAACACGGGAGAGAGAGAGAGAGGCACGCGCACGCGGCAGCTCGTCCCGAGGCTCGCGACTCGACTGATCTGACTGTGCGTTCGCAAAGTCGAGTAGCGCCAGCCGAGTCTTGCCTGCCTGCCTGCCGCACCGGGTCACGTACGAATCTACTGCCGCATCCCACTACCATGCCGCACCACCACCACCGACACACTATATTACAGCTACTACTATGTGACTATGACGACGACGACGACGACGACCCACCATGTCGACGTTAGTCCGCTACGCCGGAACAGCTACGTGGTACTACTACTGTCTCGCGGTGACGTCGTTCGTTCATCATGCTTGGTGACTGTGTGATGTATAAACATCCCTATACGTGCGCGAGCGCGTTGCTCGAGGCCACGACGCAATGTGCTAAGGAGAACGACAGGGTGACCGCTACACGCGCGTAGGGAGCCAGCAGATTGCGGTGTCTGACACATAAACGTCCGCTGAGCGACGATTTCGACTTTAGGGATAGATGACGCGCACTGTTCCGCACTGTACTGTCGTACATTCGCCACGTCACTCGTGTGCTTTGCTGGTCTCCTTTTGCTGTCTTTCTCTCTCTCTCTCAATTCCGTATACAAGATAATACCTTCGAAAGTAAATAGCTCCCCTTCCTCTACTTTTCGTGTTTCTTGTATCTTGTTTCCTGTTGCTCTTCCTGTTATTGTGTTTACCCAAGATCTCCCGAAAATCGCGCTTTCTTATATACAATCAGAGACTTGGACAAACTGACTTTGGGTTAATAAAAATGGATCTATCATCTCTTGATATTTCGTGTAACTTAATATAGCAATAGAGCTATATATGAGAAATTAATAATGTATGATAAGTTGAATTAAGATTTTCAAACTACGAGAGCGTATAATTACGCAACCAAAAGTGGAACCGTAAAAAACGCAATCAAACGCAGAAGTGTTAGAAATGACGTATCAAAAAAAAAATCCAAATTTTATCGATGTGACAGCTTGTGTCATATAGGTAGCGATTTGTCGAGGCCATCGGAGCCCGCGATTGCGTGCGTTTGATATTGATATCGCGCTTTCCAACAGGCTGCTTTTTGATTCTGAACTTTTTGAAGACAGCCATGCGTGCAATCCGCGCGTGCGTTTGACGTTAGGACTATCGAAAGATTAATGATTTAGTGCTTGCTTTAGCTTCGTGTCTACTACCCCTCGTAGGGTGCTCTACGATAGCAACGCATCAATTTCAAGTGCAACGTTTAACATAAAATATGCAACGATTTTTTTCCACTAAAATGCTTCTCGATTTTTTAAATTTCGCAGTACGCAGAGAGAATTTTCTCTTTGAGTTTATCCTGAAAATTAATTGTGGAATAATATAGTATTGGAAGAAAGTTTATAAAAGTTTTTCTCTTTGATTAATATTTACCACAATAAAATTGTTATAATACCTACTACAATAAGGTAAAATTTATTATGTACATATTAATATTTTTTATTGTGGTAAATATAATCAGAGAAACTCTTACCATGATTTTCAAGGTAAATTCTAAGAGAAAATTCTCTCTGCGTACTGCGAAATTTAAAAAATATTTATCCATTTTAGCTTTAAAAATCTGGGTAATCACGTCGCAAATCAAATTTCTATAACATTCAAAGGCTACAAAAATTATACTTTTCTCATTTAATTATTCATAGATCCTTTATCAGGGGCTCACAGAATCAATAAATTTCCTTTAATCGTTAACACCAAGTTGTTTCGCAGCTAAAATTCAAAAGAAAAACTTGAAGAACGATATAAATGAGACGACACGTGCACATACGTCATTATTAAATGTTTCGAGATGGAAAAAATATTTTTCAAAGTAAGAGATTAATTCTCCCGACTTGAATAATTTATTACTTGCGTGTACATAAAATGTGAAGGATAATCTTTCGACTTTAAGAGGTTAGATGTCATACCTTTAAAGGGCAATTGGGCGCGAGCGAAGCATTACCGTTACTTCTCGAGTCTCGAGTCACCCTATATACACACACACACACACATGTACGTACACATATATATATATATATATGTATCCATACACGTACCGACAAAGTTTCGCTCAAATTGATGAGTTCGGGGCTCGACCGTGTTCCCTCGTCGGTAACTTCCATAGAAACTAGCACGCGCTTTGCTCCGTACGCTACTTAATAACAAGCGTGCAGTAACCGAGACGCCGCGCCGCGGCGTTCCATATCGCGAGATCCACAAAGGTATGTATACACGGAAGGATAGATGGATGCATATATACATATATATATATATGCATATATAAAGAGAGAACGTGGTCTTTCGAGCGGCGGACAAACGGATGGCCGCGGTATCGGTGGCAGGCCTCATAATCGATAATTAAAGCGTTTCATCGAACGGCGTCGAAAAGGCTTCTAATCGACACTAATTATCGTGTCGTCCGTAACCGGCTTCGCTCGTAAACAGTATATCCGCGCGCGTCCTTAATTTAATATGATTCTCGAAGGTGTAATTTATGCTCGCGCGACTACACCTACCTATATCCGCCTATCTACCCTACGGGGTCTCTCTCTCTCCCTCTCGTTCTTTCGCTCAGCTTCACCGTGATTTAACGTCTCACGGCGTCGATCAGAATCGGGGACAGGAGGAAAGAAGAGAAAAGGAGAGAGAGAGAGAGAGAAAGAGATGGCCTGATGGACCTGACGGTGGCATGACGCGTCTAACGCGATACTATGAATAATTCATTATAATTAACCGGCTACGAAGCCGGGACGAATCTCCACCTTCGATCTCGTCCGATGATCTCGGCCCGATGCGATCATGATCTATTTAAATCAGCGTAACTAGTCTTAACGGCTGGTTGCTGCATCGAAGAAGCGACGAGGTCCCCATAGGGCGACGATTAAAACTTGGCATAGGAAATTATTATCGCGCGTATCAAGTATTTATTTTTTCTAATATTAGCTCACCAATGTTGTTTTAATAGCTGCAAAAATCTATCGACATCATTATATGTCTTATTGAATATTTTATATAGGTTTTACAAACAAATTGATTGTATAAATAAAATGATTTTTCTCGCGTAAGAAAAGATATTACTCTCATCGAGCTTGTTGAAGGTATACGTGAACATAAATATCAAGAATCTTTTTCTCGTTTACAAACCTGATAATTAATGATTGTTACTTGACAAGAATAACAGAATAATTTTTAAAATCCGTGTCGATACAAAAACCTGTGCGAGAAGAAGTATAATTTGTTACATCGATATAAAGAAACAGATACATATATGCTTCTCTGAAATTTATTTGGGTCACTCAAAGAAAGAGAGAGAAAGAGTCAGTTAACGCACTGTTTAGTGGCAAGACGCTGATTCCGCTATCAGAGAACCAGTTCCGAAAACAGAATATACCATCTCGCAGTCATAATCGTCGCTATAAAGTAGCCCCTTCTCTCGGGATCTTATTTACCTTGCAACGATCGGTGTGGAGTGCGCATACGAGACGCAGAATTCCTTCCTACTCCTTCCTGGACGTAATGGCGAGAGAGGATCGTTTCTCGCGTGCGACAATCAATCGTGCGATTTAACACGCTTTCGCGATATTATATATCCCGCCGTCTCTTTCTCACTCCGTTTCTCGGATATACTCGCCTCGATATCCCAACCCGATAATAAACACTTGATTATTCGGTTACAGAGTTTCTCGTTGAGCCGGCCATTCTTTACCCCTCGATTATTGAGGTCGTTTCTCGTTGCAAAACATTCACGCGTGACGTAAAATGCCAACAAAAAGAAGATTGAAATGAACTGAGATACCGAACACAAAAATTGATATCAATCTGTCCAAATGAAATAAAATAATAGGACGTAAATATGAGATCAAAAAGTAATATAGTATCATTATTATTATTTTATTATAAGTATTGATTTTCGCTACTCATATTATCGTATCAATCATATAAACTAAATGTTTATACCTTAAATTAAATTTACCCTGAAAATCATGGTAATCGTGGGATAATATGATATTGAAAGAATTTTATTAGAGTTTCTCTGATTAATATTTATACACCACAATAAAAAATATTGATATCCGCAAGAACATAATTTACTAATTTTATTGTAGTAAATATTAATCAGAAAAACTCATAAAATTGATTCACGGTTACCACGATTTTCAGGGTAAATTCTAAGAGAAAATTTTCTGCGTGTATTATTTTACTTTTTATTCAAGTTGTAAAAAATTATACTTTACCACACCTTTCAATACGATCCTATTCGTCGTGAGAAAGAAGAAATATCAATAAATTTTTTTTATTTAAAGTAATAATTTAATTCAGCTGTTGCGGACGATTTGAGACAGTAGAAATTTTATTTGTAACACAAACGTCATGCGACGACGAATGAACGCATGCAGAAGCATGCATTATTAATAATTAAGAATGCACTTTCGCTGGATGTGTTCGAGACGACGGGGGAAAAAATTATCGAACTGAAATATTAGTATATAGATAAGCAAGCGTATCGAGACTTCTTGCAAGCGAATAAAAAAAATGTCAAATTGCAGTTGGAGTTAAATGGACCCCTGCAGACAGAAAACGACGCAAGCAGCTACTCCGCACGCGCACGACGTCGTTGCAATTAGAAGGGTTAAAAGCGTGGGCGGCGACGCGAAAATGCAGTTTCGCGATAACGGGAGCACGGTTCGTCCGTCCGCGCGAAACTTGTTAATAGAAATGCGAGACAGTTTTCGCAAATAGGTCGCCGCTGGCTCGGTGCATGACGATGGATTGTAAAGCCGGAGACGTCGCACGATTTGCAAACCGGAGCAGCCGTTTCGACTCGCAAAAACAACTTTCAGCGTGAAATCGGTATTGCGATCCTATGTATATATTTTTTTTGTTCTTCTTCAAACGAAGCATTTTTTCGACGATTCATCAGTCGCGCGATATTTTAATAATTTTCCTAATAATTAGCAAAGGCAAACTCTCGGCGCGTCATTCACGACTTCACAAATACCTATGAATTGGACCGCTAAGACAATTGTTGCGCTGTTCCATTTACTCGACGGCCTCAATTACTCCACTCGACCCGACATGGGATTGTCATCAAACCACCGTCGTGTCCACCACTCCAAGTCTAAGTGCGAGGGGTTAAATCAGCTTCATTAGAGCGTGCTCTCGCTCTCGGCCCTAAAGCAAACGGGCATTTCGTGCCCTAAGCTCGTTCCCACGACGCGTCGTCCTCCGACCGCGATCGACTGCGCGCAAACAAGGTCGAGTTGGGTTATGACGCGTCACGACGGTACACAACTCTAGGTTGGATCCAGCGTAGCTAGCGGCGACAAGGCGCGCAAGGATCTCGGATGGTTATTAGGCTCGTCTCCGGACACGCACGAGCGGATCGATCGTCACTCTCTTGGAGCCCGCAAGAGCGAAGGCCAGCGCGGTTGCTCCAACAATATGAGGTATCGTTTTGCGGCGGTCGCGTGCGCGCGCGATTGCGCAAATCTTGCGAAACGAATGCCGGCAACTTTTAATATTCGCGCAATGGAGAGCGGCGATGAAAAAGAGAAGGAGAGAGAGAACTTCATCGTGAAAGGGTGCGCGCTCAAGTTGGTCGGGGTACGCGAACCTCTCGACATGCGTGACGCAATGAAGGATAATGACTGCATAATAAGACAGTCGACACCGACCCTTGATTACGATCGAGAAATTTCCAAAGAGCGCCGAGAGACTCGGAAGTGTCGGAATTTCGAGAAATCCATTCCGAAACAAGGTACGAAGCTGGATGTGATTCCGACGAGATTTCGACACGGAGAGAATTTTCTCTTAGAATTCACCCTGAAAATCATGATAATCATGGGACAATGTTGGAAGAATATTATGAGAGTTTCTCTGGTTAATATTTGCCGCAATAAAAAATATTAATATGTACATACTAAAATTAATCAAATATATTTTGTCTTATTGTGGTAGACATTAATATTTTTATTATATATGGTAAATCAGAGGAACTCTTATAAAATTCCATATTCACGATTACCACGATTTTCAGGGTAAATTCTAAGAGAAAATTCTCTCCGTGTGTAAAAATCGAGAAAAGCACTTCAACCGACTCCAAGATGAGATAAAGATACTACTGCGCAATATAATTCTGTTGATGTAAAGAATCGTGCGATTCAATATCCGAGTTATAGTGCTTCACTTCTCTCCTCCTCTTCATTCGGCATTTTTTCTCATATACCTATTGGTGAGATAATAGTCGAGTTTCTTTTTTATGACGAAAGCGTATTAGGGATTTGCGAGCGGTATATGAGGAGCTTCAGCATCGATAATAAAAAAAGAAGAGAAAAAACATACTATATGACCGCCAATTAAAACATGCTTAGTCATCTACGCTCCTTGATCCCGAACCAAAACAACTGAGTCACAGTTGTCACTTCGCTCGCAAAAGGAAATCCCGAGTGCGATCGAATTGTAATAAGTTATCCACGATTAGAAAGGCAAAATCCCGGATAGGTTTATTCGTGTCTACGCGCCTAATTATGCATAATGCAACGGCGCAATGTGTTAATTAAAGCTAGCAACAGCGTGATAGAACAAATGCGCACTTCTCGAAAGTGTATGTGTGTTTGTTTATGCGTGTGAGTGCGTGCGAGGAAATATCGAAAAACGCGAGAGGAGCGACATTGCGATCCTGTGCATCCAATGGGCCGCACTTTGTGCTCTTTGCGTCCGGATGCATAAAGAGCAGGCGGACCGAGAGAGAGAGAGGGAGAGAACAGGGACGACGTCAGAGGCGACGAAATGTTGATTTTCGGTTTACGGTGTTGTTTTACGTCGCTTTGTGGAGTCTCGCACCTTCACAGAGAGAAAACAACACAGCGCAGCAAGGATTCCAGACGGTCGATTTTGAATTTCAATCGTGTTATCGAGTCCGACGAGAAGCTTTGCCGACACTTCGGCGAGAGACTCCTCGGAATCGGGATTGCAACGAACGACGACGACGATACATCGATTACCGGCCTTATTAAACCTGCTTTATCGCGCGATCTACAAAATTTGCGATACAATTTTATCTATAATTTTATGCAAACCATAAAATAAAAGAGGAATATTACACGTCAGGACTGTGATTATATCCGTATATATTATATAATAAAATTAAAATTTATTCTTAATATGCTATATAGATAATCTGTGAAAGCGTGCCGCTATTTTTTGTTTACAATATTTCTAGTTAATATTTTGAACGAATAGAATGCAGATTTCAGCGCGATATACGAGAGTTTAATTTTTCACTCTTCGCCGACCGAGTCTGTCTCCCTCGTTGACGATTCGTATCGAGAAATTAACGCAATTTCAAAGCGGAAACCTGACGTGCATAGCTCTGCACACGATGTTCTTAGATGTAACAATACATTTCGTTCCCATTTAACAATTTTATTTGCATTCGCAACCGGTTTCGTAGAATGCAAATTACCACCGAGTGCCGAGCAGTTGCAGCAAAACGCGTAACACCGCGCTTTGTGGCGAACTATAACTATGACTTTGCAAACATCGTCGTCGTCGTAGCACCCGTCGTGCAGACGCTAACAGTGCCCGGTTACCAAGTCGTGAGAGTTTGCGAAACGTACATTTTGGCGTATAAGTAAAATCAGTGTGAGTGTGCTTGAGACGTAAGGCAAGATTCGCACGGTATATATATACACGTTGGTGTAAAGCTAGCAAAAATTAAACTCACTCGCTGGAAATAACGCCCGAAAAGTTGTGCGTAAAAGAGCGAAAAAGTTTTCGTGAAAAGAAAAATTCAACTCACTTCGCATTCATCAAAAAAAAAGCATTAACGGCAACGATGGCCGTGAAATGTCAATAATCGAATTTGCCCGCCTTCGAAAAGTTTGTCCATTGTGTGTAAGAGAAACTTAGAAAGTAAAGCGTCGCGAAGTTAAGGCGTCGACTTTCTCGACTCTAACCGACTTGTACAAAATTCGTACGAGCGGGTCGCTTCTGCAAATCGTTCGCGAAGAGAGAATAAATACGTCGTCCGAAATTTATCTCCCGTATGTGTGTATATAAAAATGCGCACGCGCGAGAAACAATCGGCCGCAAATTTCATTTATCGCGGCTCTCGGACGATTTCGCTCATAGACGCGATAATAAAGTAATAAGAGCGACAGCCCCGCCGCGGGAAACATCGGTACGCTTGTTCCCTCGACAACGTGGCGCCCATCGCTGTCAACGTTGAACCATTCGAAACTATTACGGATCATTGAATTGCAAATGCCCCGGTCTGCGCGTCACGGAACCGCGATTTAAACGCGAGGAATACCTCGATATGAGTGACGCGCGAATTATAAGATTTCGCTCCGGAATTACGCTCGTAACTCGTAATCGCGAAACGATTCTCTTCTACATTTCACCGTATGTGCAGCGAGGACCCCTCCCATAAATTATATCGTAAGTCAAAGTAGAAACAAACTATAAAAATTAATTTTTTCTATCCTTCGTTCAATTTTAATACACGAAGAGAATTTTCTCTTAGAACTGAAAATTAAATAAAAAATAAAATATTTACCACAATAAAAAATATTAATATGTACATAGTAAAATTAATCTAACATATTTTATATCTAATATTAATCAGTGCAACTCTTATAAAATTATTTCATATTATCCTACGGTTACCATGATTTTCAGAGTAAATTCTAAGAGAAAATTTTCTATCAAGAAACGTCAAATATGTTTTCAACGATGCAAGTAAGCCGAATAAATTTAAAGATTTTGTGAAAAATGATATATGCGTAAATAATGAAAGAAAATGCAACAGATATAACGTGTATTTACAAGAGCTCGACTCTTTTCGCTTCAATATTGACAGCAATTTTGTTGATTTATTCATTATCGCGACCGTCCGCAAAGTGATACTTCTGATTAATATTCATTGGTATTAGTTGTATCTAATCGAATAATTATATCGGTCAGTTGAATAGCTTTTCACGCTCATTAGTGTGCTTCCTGTTCACACAGTTTATTCTGGTTAACTGTTATCGGATTTCATAGAAACCAATATTGGATGATTGTGGCAAACGCGCAATCGCAGAATTTCATTTACGTCGCGATGCTTTAAAATGTGCATTTGTCATTTATATTACTAAATCTATGTATACATATTAGTTTGAAACAAATCAATTACCACGTGTACTAAAAATACGAATTAAAAAAATTAGCCAAGTATCCTTCCAACCACAGATTTGATACATTGCAATTTAAAGTTGTTTTCTCGCAATGCACAAGTATTTGATGCCGCCCAAACCTTAAATATCTTTTTATAAAATAAAATGTTAAATTAAATAAAATTGTTAAGAGAAATTAATGGAAAAACAATACCCCTATTTATGCACGTATACGTTTGTACGGAAATTAACCGAGGTTTAGCTTTCGAGTATATTGACAGTCTCGCGAAATCAATTCGAGATTAATCGAAGAATCCCGCCGTGTCGGGCGAATTCTGATGCGTCGCTGGCGAGATACCTCCTATATAATACGTCTACAGCTGTAATCGGCTGTGATCTGGCAGGATCGATGTAGCTTGCGACGCGCCAGGAATTAGGATCGTAGGATACAGGGAGGAACTATAACTAATCCCCAGGCCGCGTCCCATTTTCACGCACAGTAGGCAGTTCATGTGTGCTCCTGTGCCAGTCGACTTGGCCGTTTACATAAGCTTTCCGTTTACACGAGAGCCTCCCTTTCCACTCCGCGATCCTGCGCCCCGATCGACGACGATGCAGTTCTCCGCGGATGCAGCGCGAGGATGATGCAGCCGAGCGATGCACAAATTGCGAGAGAGAGACGTCGCGTCGACGCGAATCGTTCGCGCGCGATCGCTCGCTCGTTCCCGTTTACAGTTAGTAATCGAAATCCACTTAAAGATACATCTCGCGCGAGGAGACAGCTGGAACGCGCGTATAGCTGCTTCATCCTCTGGGACTTCCTGATGTCTTTAAGAGGAATATTCGCAGGTTAACGACGACGATATGTCGATGTATATAGGATATCTCGCGTAAAGTTAAATGTATATGCGTTGCACGGCGTAGTGTATCACGCGAAACGTTTACCAAACTGATCATTAATGCACGACTAGCTTTAAGCGGAAAATGCTGCAGCGTCATATATTCAACCGTCGATTACAGCTGTTTAGTTAGTAAACTGTGTGCTTAATTATTATTAACAATGGAGAGATTTTATATGTAAAAAAATAAACTAAATATGCAAGTGTAGTATTTATATATTCGTTCTCATTAAACATTCTATGCATAGACAAATATTAAACTTTGAAACGTGATGTATCTTTTTTTTTAATCAAAGATATTTTTTTTTTAATTTTCCTTTTCATATAATTTCTAGACAGCTAATTTAATCGCCATTAATACAAATTGCATATATGTACGCAGAAGAGTATATTTACCCTGAAAATCATGATAATCGTAGGACAATATGAAATTTTATAATAGTTTTTCCGATTAATATTTACCACAATAAAAAATATTAATATCTATCACAATAACATATAAAATGTAAAGTTTACTATGTAGCTATTAATATTTTCTATTATGGTAAATTAATCAGAAAAGCACTTATAAAATTCCACATTGTCCCACGATTGATTATACCATGATTTTCAGGGTAAATGCTAAGAGAAATTCTCTTCACGTATACTTCGTACATATAATGATGTATACATTCGTATATTGAAAAAGATCTATCATGAAAGAATCTTTGAGGAAAGTGTCAGAAAAATTCAGCACGTTCTGTGTATAGACGATACTAGAAAAGAATAATGTTTTATATTCCGTAGGTACATGTATCTTTGACTCTTCTCTCAAATACAAAGAGCGGAAGCGCACGCTTGTCGCCCGCAGCGAAGCTATCCTTATCTGTTCTCGTTAGAGCCGATGCCGAAAGCGTTCTATCAACGGTGACAATAAGCGTTTTTTATAGCGACGTTCTTATCGGCAACAGTCTTCCATCTCGGAGCGCATCCGGTTTTCCAGGTCGCTCGCAACTAGGACCGATTTATCACGTGATTTTGATCATCGAGCCGAAACCGATGCGGACGCGAATTAACGCGTCGCGAAAGCTGCCGGGATTAACCTGACACGAAACGCGAAAGTATACGAACCTTGTTCGCGTAATTTTGGGAAGTGAGCGATTGTCTGAGGGAAAAAAAAACGATCTGCACGCGTTTATAAAGACAATCGGATGACAATCGTACAAAATTGAAGATAAATAAATGATAGATTTATCTTTCGTGCAAAATCATTCGTAAAAGATATGTCTGATTTTTTTCTTTCAGTTTTGTAGCTTCATTTTTTTCTGTTATATGAAGGACAATCGTTAAAATCTAAAATTAATAAAAATTGTTTTCAAAGTGCTACAACGTAAAAGTAGATATCTCGAAAAAGTAAATATCTTTATAAGTGTATTACAACATCGATATAACAGAGCTTTCGCTAACAATACAACTTGCAGTAACAATGTACACTCGCAGTTCGATGGTTCTCGCGACACGGAATCTATTGAAACTAGTTTTGCGCGAGAATTCTCTCATTCAATCAATTTTTCGTAGAGAACTATTCTTCTAGATCGACAAATATTCGACGAGTTTAACAAAAGACAGCGCTTTCTTTTCTTCGAGCCGCTTTCTTCGCCCATTATCAAACCACCGTCTGACGTTAACTTCGACCTCTCGTCTCTCTCTCTCTCTCTCTCTCGTATAATATCGCGCGCGCTATCAAAAATTCCGTCTCATTGTGAATTCAGTAGGTCGTCGTGGAGTACAATAACGCTTCTGACAATTAGTTCCTCCTTCCGTTCTCAGAATCGCGAACGATCTAATTTCATGAGAATTTAAACAGGTGCTTCTCTCTCCTCGTCCGCGGAGGACCTGCCGGGCGAGGCGAATTGCAATCGTGTGCATGTGTGCACGTATATACGTATGTGCACGCACGCATGGCGCCGTCAGGGCCATGACGTCATGTATGCGCAGGGGTAAACCTCGTTTCACCCTTCTATTCCTAGCCCCATGAAAAAAGGAAACCGGATGATTCTTCTGCCCGGACGGCTCTCAGGACTTCCCATGACGTGCTCCCAATATACGCGCATATTATCGATTCACGCGTGAGCACGCTGACACGCCTGACTACGCGGCTAACTGCTGATTCACGGCCGAACAAATTAACAATGATATCCTCCATATGCCTCGTACTTTCCAAAAAAATAATAGATACGGAAGTAATTTATTCGTGAAAAATTATATCATCAACGAGTCTACAAAAGAAAGAATTATTTTAGATATAGTTATTGACATTTTATTTGATTACAGAGAATTTAACCTGAAATCATGAAGCAATATTGAAAAAATTTCATAAGAGTTTCTCTGATTAATATTTACCACAATAAAATATATTAATATCGCAATAATTAAAATATAAAACATATACCAGTTCATATTAATATTTTTTGATTGTGGTAAATATTTAATTCTTCCAATATCACGATCATCATGAGATTAGGCAAATTCTATTTCTTTAACAGATATTTATTTCGAGAATTGATTTACGTTGTCTCAAAAATGCCTTATTGTGTTCTCTCAACATTTGCCCCCACACTGCGACCACAATAGTTTAAACATACAATATCAGGCCCCCCGTCGCGAGCAGGTCGTTTCTGTCGAGAACCGCATTTCGTCGCACGATGGAACCGAGAAAAGGATCATCGAGCAATCCACACGTCGCCACATGAATGGGTCCGAAACACGACGCGGTCCTAGTTTTCGAGGAGGACGCCCTTCCGGAAGACGCGGCATAATCGCACGATCCCACGGAGGATAAAAGGGGATACAGGACGGAACTTGCCATCGTTTTCGTTCCTTCTCTCTTCGAGATTCAGAATTTTCCCTCGGCGAAGACGAAACCGGCCGCGCCGGGGTTGGGCCGGCTGGGCCCGAAGAGAACGTAGCATCTGCCAGTTGGTGCGCCTCTGCCACACAGCTGCCAAATAACACGAGCGATCCCTTCCTGACCTTCTCGCTTCTTCCTATCTTCTCTCTCGCATTCTATATGTTTCACTTCCTCCGGGCCCGTTTTCTTCGTCTCTCCTTCGTGTCCCTCTTCCACCAGTCGGTCCGTCTTCATTATTTCCACAGCGCGCAGGCCTCCTCTCTTTTATGTCTCTCCAACACCCGATTCCCGCTTTGTATTCGAATCGACAAGCTGCCGGGGCGCAAGAAAAGAGAAAAAGAAAGAGAAGGAGAGGGAAAAGACGTCGGTGTATGTCGGGTTATACCTGTGCTAATGCGAAGACAGCTCAGACAGGCCCGGGGCTCGTGTCCTGGAGTACAAAAGATTACGCCAGACCGTAGTTCGATGCGCTTCGCGTGTTCATCGCACGCCTGTGCGTAACTTCTCATTTTCTCCGCGTTCGCAGAAATAAATCGGGAGTCTTTTTATTTACCGCTATATACCACTCTCCGTCTCGTTGGCGCCGAGAACTTCCGTTCTTTTCGGCTTTCCCTTAGCTTTTCGTTTTTAAGCGTCGCGATACCTGTTCCCTGTGTATTAACAGGAACTTTTGCTGCCTTTCCGAAAGGGATACTTGGTATCTCGTCTTTCTATTTACCGTTTGACAGGCAGAGACTTTTAATTTCCTTTACCGAAAACTTAACTGGAAACGCACATTGAATAGGTCAGTGTTTTCATAAAAGCACAGTCTTCATATTCTTTTAGACTGAACAAAGAAATGTTATCTTAGATTTTAAAGAACATTTTTATTAAGAAATGGTCATTCGGCTTTCCCTTAGCTTTTCTTTTTTAAGCGTCGCGATACCTGTTCCCTGTGTATTAACAGGAACTTTTGCTGCCTTTTCGAAAGGGATACTTGGTATCTCGTCTTTCTATTTACCGTTTGACAGGCAGAGAATTTTAATTTCCTTTACCGAAAACTTAACTGGAAACGCACATTGAATAGGTCAGTGTTTTCATAAAAGCACAGTCTTCATATTCTTTTAGACCGAACAAAGAAATGTTATCCTAGATTTTAAAGAACTTTTTTTATTAAGAAATGGTCAATAAATTCCAGATCTCTTCTACGCGTATATCTTACATAACGGTATCTACGATCGCCCGTAAATATTTCATGTCTTCGCGCTATGTCTATCGTGAAGAAAAAGAAATAAGGACGTCTCGCCGCTGCGCACGCGATAATAACGTGTTTTGAATGCGTAAGCACGGCACGGCGTGGGTTCGTTGTCCCGAATCCCAAATTATGAAGGCGCAAAACAGATTGCGCAACGACTAGAAAGGCGCTGACACTCTACGAGAGTTATACTTAACGGGGGCCATTGTTGCGCAGAAGCTCGCGCCGCTCGTTGCATTATCTGGACGATAAGACTTTCACCGCCGACTATTCAAGCATACGTTGCACTTTACCGCACGCATTATTTTTTTTTCACGGTGATGCGAACACACCGTTGCCCTGGGGAGCTCGAGGCTCCTTGAATGCGAAATCGATGAGGGACGCGAATTAATAATGCCGATACGACCGCGACTCGCGAGTTACATATACAGGTATATATACTGTATATATAGAGTGTATCACAATATACAATACAAGCGCATTATCGGAATGATCCAACTGCGGGCGACATTTCTATCCCGGAGAGAAAATCTCTTCGCGTCGTTGACTCGCATAGAATTCGTTCAATAAACTAGAATTTAGTTTATATTCTTTTAATTGAAAGCCTCCATATCGCGCAACTATATTTTGCCAGATCGATCATATAATCCCATTTACGTTATAAAAGTATAAAAAAATCCTGTTTTATTATTTTGTATAAAATTATAAAGATATTTTCAGGTGTAGAGATACGTGTATAATATTTTTATATGGTCTCTATATATAAAATATTTCCAATATTTTTTATTCGATAGAAAATCCGACTCTATATGCGGATAAAACAATTTTGTTTTCGATGCGACATGCGCACCTATACATATGTACATATATCGTTAATCTCGGCACGATTCTCAGCAATGAGAACCTCGCGTTAATCGAAACGATGTCGATTACATTCCCGTCACGGATAGAAAAGGCAGACGGTCAATTCGGCCAAGTCGCGTGTATCGATCGGCAGTGCCGTTTCGCGTGCACTCGTGCATTCTGATGTATTTTCGATTTCTGCCCTTTGCTTTAGTCCGCGATATCCGCCATCCGGCATTGTCAACTGATTAGTCGACAGCTGTGCGCATACACGCGTTCTCGGGGATATCCTCTCGCTCCCTCTTTCACGAGGATTTCTAATTTAAAAATCACTACACGGTAAAATTGATATCTCTCCTCTTCCCACATTACTTTAACGTATTACATGCAATTTTCAGCGCGCGAGTCGATAACGCATACGTGGACATTTTAACGATCACCGTTAAATATTCTCATTCGCGATAAAAACCACCGATAATCACGTTGATGGACATAAATTATAACACCACGCTATATATATATATATATATATATATATATATATATATATATATATATCGGTGCTTTCTAATTAACAATGCTTTTTAATTTAAAGCAATTATTATAATTACGCCATGCGTTAACAGATTAGAAACATAATGCCTTTCTCGTTCAATAAGTTTGCACGATGGAATATAAAATTAACCCGATTCATTCGCCAAGAATGAAACCATTTCTTTCATACACAAATCACTTAAAAATCACGCGCGTAATTTTGTGTAAAATTCACCGTATTCGCCACTCTTCGAATGCATTAAAATACATAGATGAATGTCTATAAAGTAATATTTAATATTTTACACGCAACTCAACGCAGCGTTTTCCTTTTACTTATCTAGCGCCGATTGGTTAAAATGCTCGGAACGTATCGCGTCGTCAGCGATTTTTTTCTCTCCCTCTAATAAAGCTCTCGTCAGAGACGCGATAACGCGGCGGAGATACGAACGGCGTTTCGCCCGAGGATCAATTTCATACAGGAAGCAGATAACTAAACGCGTCACGAACGCAAGTGCGAGATTTGCGACCGAACCGGTTGCGTATCAGAAAATGACAAAACGACCAAGTATAACATCGATACGTCGAGCTGTACAAAAATCGCAAACAAAATCGTCGCGTATTTGTTCCGTTTTGTAAATAAAAAACAAGAACCATGTAACATGTAAAAGTATATCATATACACACGTATAAAAATATCTAAATATTCGCGTAGTCGGATAAATAATATATACAAAGAGAAAAAAGTATAGAGAAGATACAACATGCATGATAAGATTAATCAGATAATTAAATAATTGCACGAGACAAAAATCTCAATTAAAAACATTGTACGTATACAACATATATAACATATCTTTCTCCTGGGCAATCGATTACTTGCTAAATCCACTCTCCGCGTCATTCTTAATGAAACTACTTTCTCACTTAATTTTTTGTTCTTTATACGTCTTCCAGACGTACCGGTAAAAGCTTAGAGGATTATAAAGGAAGCCAATACAAAAAAAAAACATTATAGATAAAGAAAAAGAGAAAACCTTCCTCGCAGATTCCCTAGCGTGCTCAGGTGAGACCTCGTAACGTTATTGACTTAAAAAAAAAATCGATGGTCAACGGGGCATATCTCGAGGGAAACGGCAGACTCGTGAAAGAGGGAATTCGACGACGAAGACGTCGTCGGGTCGCGGATACTGTGAGTAGACGGAATGCTTAACGCTCCAGAAAATTAGGAACGTCCTGCCTGAAGAAGTAAAAGTATATCTGCTCAGGACTGGCGCGATAGATAGGTAAGGAAAAGCGGAAGGAAGAAGGGGAGAGAAGGTAGAGAAACGGCGAGGGTTCGGGTTCCGTACCTTCCGCCGTCACGAGAGGTAGACAGCTGCCTTGCGTTTATTTCTTTCTTTTCTTTTCTCACAGCATGCTAGCTAGCTCCTCCGTCGCTCGTTCGCGTACAGCGTGAACCGCGTCTAATTCCTACAAGCAATCCACTTTCAAATGAAAATCCGAGGACGCAAAAACAAAAAAAAAAGTGCATCGTAACGGCCTGGAACGGCGACAAACATTCTTGCGGATCGAGAGTCTGCGATAATAAAAATCCAAGTCTCAAAGTGTATATTGTCCTAAAAATATATCTAACTCAAAATTATATAGAAATTCATTCTCCACACAGAGAGAATTTTTTCTTCAAATTTATCTTAATAAAAATCATGGTAATCTCATGGTAATAGGACAATATGGAAGAGTTTTATAAGAGTTTCTCTAATTAATATTTACCACAATAAGATATAAAATATGTTCAATTTATTATGTGCATATAATAAAATCTACTATGTACGTATTAATATTTTTTTATTGTGATAAATTATCATCAGAGAAACTCTTAAAATATTTAAAAATTCTTCCAATACCGTATTGTGTCCTACGATTACTATGATTTTCAGGGTAAATTCTAAGAGGAAATTCTCTCGGTGCAAAATTATAGGTCAACACAATTTGCAACGATAAGCAATGTTACATAAAAATATAACTTCAATGTGATTTTTTAAGAAATAAATATGCTGCGTTGTTATGTTGCGAAATTAGTATTATCGCAGAGATAGATTATCGCAATTCCAAAAAGTCAAATATTGGAGCAAGATTTCTTATTACGTATATTGTGTAATACATTGCACGAACGATTTATTTGTTGATAAGACTCGCATAGATAAGAAAGTTATTTATCTGATTCTCATATTAATTTTCAACTGATAGAACTAAACTGACTGAGTTTATGCCACAAACGAGTAGTAATTTCTAGGATTATTGCATTCGTAATTACCTGTGAATTCTACAGCACTGGATTCTTAATTAATGCAACTCATTAACACATATGAATTATTTATCTATTTTGACTCTAATGCAAAATTTACATCTACATTGCGATTACTTAATTTTTAAGCTATTTGCAAACACTTTAAAAATTCTCGCCTAACATTTTGACACTTTATCCAAGCGGAAAAATATTTGATTGTTTTATATAAACTTACACTATTAAAAATGATATCTACATTTTTATCATTTTTTTTTCAAATCAACAATTTTTTCCTAATCTTTAGAAAAAAATATTAAACTCACAAAAT
The DNA here is from genome assembly GCF_048542155.1 of Nylanderia fulva. Taxonomy (NCBI): domain Eukaryota; kingdom Metazoa; phylum Arthropoda; class Insecta; order Hymenoptera; family Formicidae; genus Nylanderia; species Nylanderia fulva. The sequence continues at coordinate 4,464,070 of NW_028189835.1, read as the reverse complement.
CAACAAAGCCTTCCCCACAAAAGTTTAAATTTATTTCGTCGACTATAGTTTTGTTCCTAGAATCGGAGGTGACAATTAAAAGCGATCGGAATAAAAGAACGACTCCAAATAACGAGTTTCTCGTTGTGAAATCCAATTGCGCCCGAATGCCAAGCGACAATATCATTCACACGCAAACGATGATTCGCAAACGCACACGCGTCACGTGGTCGCACACATGTCCGAGCGAAAGTTACGTTATTTCGTTTCGATGACGTGTGTGCGCGAAAGAGAAGAGTTTTACGCGCATCACATATGCGACATTGCGCGACCCGGAGAAAAAGAGATAGAGAGGTAGAGAGAGGCAGAAAGAAGATACGCGCACATCTGTAAATCGTGCACATGCGATACGACGAAGACTCTAAACGCCCACCTCGCCCTCTTCTCGCGAAATTGCGTCATTCGTGCCGATGTAAACCTCGTAATTTCGCAGATCGCGATACCTACTCGTAAATACGAGGCGTGGTCTCGTCTGCGAGGCCGCGAAAATTTACGCTCTCGATCTAGCTATATAGAATCAAATTTAGTTAGCTAAAGTTCGGCCAAAAGTCTATATATTTAGTTTAGACATTCGCAAAAATAATGCTAGATGTGTAAGGCTAAATTGTAACTAAACTTGATGACAAGAACTGATATAACATTCTAAAAGATTTAATTCGAGTCTCTCTTATATCCTAACTCATCATTTTTATAATATGCTAATCGGTTTAAAATAATTATGAAATTTACAATGAAAGAGATAACGAAGAGGCACAAAGAAAACAGAAGCTTGATAATGTATTGTACATTAAAATGCATGTAGCATTTTGCTAAAGTTCAAGCACAAGCGAAGAATATAGTGGCTCTGTTCTCTTTTCTCTCTCCGTTTAAGAAAATTCTTTATAATAAAGATATCACATGCAAGGAGAGAGCTTTCAAAATCACTTCGCCACTTTCGTGAGGGAAAATACATTGCATCGAATCAGTCATCCGCCCACGAAGTCTCTTCTGCGTGGGGTATCCCTGAACGCCCACCTATTCCCATCACCCTCTGCCTTTTCGTTATGAAACTGCGTCACTCGAATTCTCGTAAATGCCATAATCTCAAATAATAGAATCAAGTAATACACGAGTGATACCAGATTGCTTTTTAATGAACGTATAAAAAAAACAGATTTACAGTGACAGATTTATTCAACAAAAAATTCCTATATATTGTAAAATAAAAACAAAATAAATATTTCAAGCTCGAATTTAAAAATTGTAATTTCGGTATCAGAAAATAAAATATTATGGCAGTATATAGAGAATGTGTTGAGTTTTTGGATATATTTTAATTCATTTCTCTCTCAATAGTTAATTATATCCATTTATATCTGTAATTTTGTATATGCAAATTCTTTTTTATATGGCATTTTCTGAATTGTAAGCCATTGTAATAAATCCGCGTTCTGTACAAAAAATAAAATTCCATCACGATTTATAAAATATTTGCGCGATCATGAATATTATTTTAATCTTTCTTTCGAGCAGCGCAAGACTGATCGTTATTACCCATTACATGCTCCATTACATTTGATATATGAGAATACCCGCATACAATCTTCATTCGATGAATTAATAATACCTACATTTCTCTACTCGATGCTCTCCATTTCATCGACTTCGAACACCATCATTAAATCACGCAGGACGATCCTCCGATAATTTTCATTATACATCTGTCTCTAGTTTAATGAATTTATTTAAACGCGAGTGACGGTGCTTCGCGATTCGGAACGAAAATGCAAATTACGGATATAGTGCTAATAATGAAACGCGAGATTATATTGAATAATACAACACGAGATTTTGATCATTTCAAACATGCGTTTCCTAGAACGCGTGTAAAAAATATCGCTTAAACTTTAAATATACAATATTAAGGCAAACACTATAATTGTGAGATAAACGCAAATATATTAAGCATATATCATCATATATATATTCTTTAATGATTTTTTAATCAACATTATCGTCAATAAATCATTACGAATGTTGCGGTTTAAATGTATATTTTGATAGGAAATAAATAATGTACACGTCAAACAATTCGCAGTCTCTATATATTATAATTATTATAGGCTAATATATATGGTATCGGATGAGTTTCTCTATGATTAATATTTACTATACATTAAAAAAATATTACAACCATAAGATATAAAATATGTTCGAATAATTATGTACATATATAATAAAATTTACTATAGTACGTAGAAAAATTGATCAAACATATATCTTATGTACCTATAGTATAGATATTAATTTTTTTATTATGGTACCTAAATATTAATCAGAGAAACTCTTACATAAAATTCTCCCAATACCATATTGTTCCATGATATAATTTTCAGGGTAAATTCTAAAGGCGCAATTTCACACGCTGCTAAAACAGGTGATTAAAGCGACAGATTTGTCGCTCGTAATCCAGCATCAACAATTTTGTAGTTTGAATCAGTTCAACTACAAAGTATTTACTGCTGAAATGCTCAACTTTATCAATTCTATCGCGCTGTGATCCTTTTCATGTACAAAAATTATCGCTGTTTAGTTCAACGACAAAAGTTGTTACATGATCATTTTGTCGCTCAAACAATCGGTTTCAGCGGCTCGTGAAAAGACACCTTAAGAGAAAATCTCTCTGTATGAGATTATTATAAGTTTAAGCCAATTTTTAAGCGTTACGATCCAAATAAATTGGAAATAAAGTGAATTTTCGAGATAATAATAATAAGGCGAATTTCGAGGTCTGAACGCCGCTCCGACTCCGAGACACCGAATGCTCGAGAAGCATCACGCGTGAATCCCGAATCGAACTCGCGGCGCGCACTTTCACGCAGGCTGGCCGGTTGAGAACCGCTGGGCGGCCCGGCTGTTGCGTCGCACGTTGCTCGCGCAGACGCACGGTTCTCTCTCTCTCTCTCTCTCTCTTTCTTTCTTTCTCTTTCTCTCTCTGAGAGTATACCAGTATACGGTGATTATGCCAGGTCTCACGTTCGAGAAAGAAACTACGTTGTGTATCGCTACTCCACGGAATGCGGAACATCGACGTTAACCGTCGCCGTTTTGATTACGAGATAAAATCACAGGATAAAATTCTCGAAGAAATTTTCGTACCTTGACAATAGAAAATGATCCAATTTACAATTCGTTCATGTAATCTGCTCCCATAAATCCATTTGCATCGTATAATTGACTTCTGTCTAATTTTTCTAACATGTGAAATAGCATTCGATAAACATTTGAACAGTAAAAATTCAATTTGGTGCAAGGAATTTTGATACGGAAAAGAGAAGCTAGCTTTGTGTTTCAATCCATTTCAAATGAACTTTATGTAGCAGAAATTTAATTCGGGTTTTCATTAGAGCGTGCGTTTAATGTTGAAAATCAAAGAGCTACACATTGATGATGTTCCATTCAGTGCAACTTTACAATTGCAAAAAAGCTCATGGTTGAAAGAATATATATATATATATATGCGATAATTCGAGCATGTTTTTAACAGTGAAGTAATTTAACACACACAATTTGCAGATTTAATATTGAGCAAAATCACGCGAATAAAAATCATGTTTGAAAAATTTCCATGATGTAAAAAAGAAGAAAAAAGTGTTCTACGATATTAATCTGCATCGATTGGCCAATGAATTACCGTTGATAGCAGAGTATCGTTTGCATGTAATTGTCTTATTTACATCGATGATTAATAGTAGAATTATGTGTATACGTACACGGCGCTATAACGTTTCGACATCGGCATGATACTCCACATAACTATCGATATGTTACATATGATAATATCATATCGAATCGCAATCAATTTAACACAACGCCAAACGTATATTCAATTAACGAACTCGAGCGCCGAATTAAAGCGCGAGCGCGCGATTTTCGGAGCACTCTGCAAGATATAGGCGTATTTTAATAAGCGTAATGGACATGATTAATTAGTGGGAATCGAAAGGTCTCGCGTTACACGAAAGGAAGAAAGTCGCTACTTCGCTGTCGAATTACGAAGGATAATCGTTATCGTATCCCGGCTACGTGTAATTGTGTAATTTCCATCCGTGTAATTAATTGTTCTAAATTAGCTCTGGAGATAGCAAATCTTTTCTTATCGCGTGCATCATCAAAAACGGGGAATATTTTTCAAAAAAGAAAAAAAAGATAGACACGTTGATAAATGATTCCTGAATTTATATCAGTAAAATCGAATCCTATATACTCGAGATCGAGATATATTCTAAGAATATTCGCTTTGCAAAAATATCCATGTAAAATTGCAAAAGTCAATTAACGTCAAATACATTCGAGGAAGATTCATACAGACATAACACATCAAACACGCCTTTCGTGCTTTTGCGCTTAGCTTTACACCGAAAATACAAGCATTTATGTACATATACACACGCATATATCACCGACATTTCTAGAGATTACTTACGCAACGCTGATTTCTTTCACGATTCGCGCTATCGCTGTTTTTTTATCTGCACGTTCGTCTGGCGGATGCAAAAAAAAAAAAAATACACATATACATATCTGGCGCGCGCGCGCGGAACGAAAACCCGCGATTAAGTCATCGCGAACGCGCGATGCAAAACAACGATGACGTAAGGTGTCGCGAGAGATATAATACATATGTTAATCCGTTTTCTTCTTATATCCGAACCGTCTCCTCTTTTTTTTCTCGATACGATCGACGCCTTCGGTGGCGCCGCATCGAAAAAGTCGTCCCGCAATGTACGTGTGTGTGTATACGCATCCGTTCTCGTGACGTCTCGCCAAGAGAGAGCTTACTACGCATTACACGACCGGGAAAAGTGGCCGCGCGCGCTTCGCGATCGATAGCACCGGCTGACCGAGCGTGCTTCGAGAGCACGTGCTAAACACGGAGGGAAACAACGGCGAAAACGCCGGTTCGAGCAACGGCGGAAAACGCCGTTGTCCTCGCCGGATAAAACATGGCGGTGTCAAACGCGCAACATGACCGCGGTGCACCCTGTGTGCTATCTATCCCTCCCTTTCTCCTCCACCCCAGATCCCTTTAATCTTTCCTATCGAAACTTTCCTCTTAGTATATTGCTTTGCATGGCCTATCCGCTTTGCGTGCATATAGCGTTTGCATTGTCACCGACGTTCAATTAGAGAAGCGGAAAATAGAACCGTATAAATAATTCGATAATTGTATGGTTCATCAAGAAAGTGTGTTATTCCACAATTTTCGCAATGAGGCCTGATTGAGAAAAATCGATCCTTATTCTCACAACTGACACATGTCACAACTGACAATGATGTTAGTCTAGCGTTATTTCTATATTTGTTATATTACGTAAATTATTTTCAGAGGTTTAATAATAATTTTATTATATGTATATACATTTGCCTGGGATTTCAAATATTATATTAAATCTCTGAAAATAATTTATGCTCTTTATCGTAATTTATTTTCTCAAAAGTATATAATTTATAACAATGTATAAGATAAAAAATGAAGTGTCGAAACATTCCAACTCACTTTTCCCTGCTTTCAGCATATATTACGGAATCAATTATTTGATATTTATTTGAAATATCCACTTGAAATATCATTTACTTGAAATTTTTTCAACAATAATGATTGGATTAAATTCCATTTATTCCCATCCCCCCTGTTCTATTGATTTTTAATATTCAATATCACACTACTTCTATATAGCTTAAAGTATATAACGCAGAAAATTAATTATCTCGAAATGAAAGATATATAATTTACGCCACTTTCGTAATCGTGAACACAAATCACGGCGAAACGACTATCAATCATCAATAATATCGCAAAGATTCCAGAAGTATCATTATCGCGACTGTAATCTGTGCGATTTGCACGAATGATTGAAATGAAGTTTTCGCCGTTCGTTACGACTCGTTAAAGAGAGAACTCGCGCCGCGCGCGGAAAACGCGATTGCAGCGGCCCCGTGCAATTATGCAGATTATTCCTGGCCGCGTGAAGGATCGCGAACCCGTCGACGTAAACTTCCCTGACGTTGCCACACACGGAAAACTTGGGCGCGCGCTCTGTCGTAAGCGACATAACGCGCTGGAAATGATAGCGACGACAGATTACGGGGATAGATCTTGTTGCGCGTTCCCGCGACGTCTATTCTTTCAACGAACCCATGCATCTTCCGTCCGCAATCTTAAATATTCTGTGTGTTTTCGATGTTTACTTAGAAAATAATTATCGCACAGAGAAGGGATTTTCTCTTAGAATTTACCCCGAAAATCATGATAATCATGGTGAGACAATATGGAAGAATTTTATAAGATTCTCTGATTAATATTTACTACAAAAATATTAATATCTTATTGTGGTAAATATTCAGAGAAACTCATAAAATTCTTCCAATACCATATTGTCCGACGATTACCATAATTTTCAGAGTAAATTCTAAGAGAAAATTCTCTTCGTGCAAGTTCCTTGCTTTCGAAATAACATATTTATCATGTTCTCTCGATAAGACACTTTTCATTCTATCTCATTTTCTTTGAAAGAAACTATTTTTTCATGACGATCTTTTATATATCTATAATTCTTCATACTAATAAAATATTCATATGTATAATTTATATTCGTATCTAATAATAATCGCTTTTCTATTTTTCTCTCATTGTAGGATTTTGAATTTAAAAAAATATAGAGCATATATAACATATTCAAGGATTGAGATGCGTTTATATCCCCCTTAATGAGATTCATCATCGGACAGGCGGAATCATTATGACATCAGTAGGATGCAACGTGCCGAAGCGCACGACATGCGTGCACGTGCATCCGGATGCAGAGAGGCGCATCCCTCTGAGGGAAGTCTTCCGTATTGCGTCACGTTTAGCTAATGTCGTTCCTCGCGAGCGAAATTAGCGTCTCCAGTCTCCATCGAATACGACCGAATATATAAAAGCGAAGCGGTAGCGTTCTATTTTCGCCCGGCGCGCCCCAGTTGCGTCGATATTACATGAAATTTAACTGCAAGTCATATTTAAATGCGATCGATCGCTATCGTATGATGGGTCATCTTATTTCGTCTCTTTCGCGCGCGAGTTGCACTCGCTGATTCAAAATTCATACGCGAGATTATGTATGCTACACTGAAAAAAATTTGTCAACTTGACTAGACCTTTCAACTAAATTACTATTTTGTTCAATCAACATATATTAATATTTAAGTCAAATATACGTTTTGTTAAATTTAATATGTTATATTTAATGTAAATATTTTTATAGGTTCAATTAACAAAATAATATTTAGTTGGAAGCTTTAGTCAAGTTGACAATTTTCTTTTTCAGTGTAATAATTTGCAACTTAGATGATAGATGATATACATATATATTTGTTAATAATATACGCAATAAATGCGCATTATTAAATCATCAGCAATAATAGTTTATTAGCTATAATAATTTTTAAAGCGTATTTCCTTCAAAAGATTTTTCTATGTTAGATGTTTGTCTTAAAAAAAAATGTAAAAAAATTTGGAGAATGATCTGTGCATTCTGCCAAAGAATAAGAGATATACGTAAATAAGCTTGATAAACTTATACACGGAAAAAAATTAGCTACGATAGATAAAATTTAACTGTCCGTATATATTACAACTTGAAATTTAGTTATCATGCCTAAACTTTAGCTATGGTACTATTTTTTAGCTATAATTTAACGAAGAATTCTACAGTTAAAAATATTAGTTATCATAGCTAAAATTTAGGCATAATAATTAAATTTTATATGTAATATAAGGACAGCTAAAATTTAGCTATGTAGCTAATTTTTTTTATGTACAAATTTATAGGAGATAATTAATTTATATAATGCATTCAAATCAAAAATGATATTAATTCCTCTTACTAATATCTCAACTTAAAATTCCTTTCACAAATGAATATTTATCAATTCATAAATATTTCTTTTCCTCTACGAGCTGCGGATCATTTTCTTTCTCTTTCGAAAACGAGAACAATTTCGGTCCCTTACATTCGCGCATCGTATTTGACTAAATACAGTAGCAATGAAAAGAAAGGTGGGAAAAACCGATATCGATGCACCCTGGTGTTTATTGCGCCGGCACTGTTTGGAGTCATCCGTGTATACCATCGAATAAACTCGATAGAGCTCAAACCGTCCGGCCGCCATTGCTCGGACGGCTCGAGTCTTCGTATATGTAGAAATCTAGGCCGCATTATGATCTACATGCGGATAGCTCAGTGAGGAACTTTGTTTCGAGGGCACGTGATCATTCTGAATTCGACCATATAATAAACTCGCAAATATTGCAGCGCAAAAATAAAGCTACGCGAAATTCCTAGTGAAACTCAAAGCTTTCGAAATATAAAGCATTGTTTACAGCAAGTATAGCTTTAATATGTACGTTCACATATTTTTATTCACTTTTTTAATTTCTATTAGGCCTTTTTGTGAAATAAATTTCTTTAATTCAGATATTCCCTAAATTATAATGATTAATATAACAAATTGACTCACTATAGATGTAATTCAAAATAGTCTTCATAGAATATGTTATTAATTAATTAACAGACTTATTCGTGAAGTCAGAATCGACCGTCGTCTCAGCGATTGTTTTAAGACATCTTCTCAGTCTGGATATAAGATTTACGATAATTATTTAAACAAAAATAGATTATTTAACCAAACCATGTGTAAGATATCGATATAAAAAACATACTATTTAATTACCGTAAATTTACATAGATAGTAAAATTTCACATACTTTCACATTTTCTCCTTTATCACAAAAATGCATTTAATATTATCTTATTACTGTCAAAGTATTTATATATTATTTTCATATGTATTTTTAAAATAAAATATCGAGGGAGAGAGAGATAAAGCTAAAGAGAAGACAAAAGCATAACAATATAACAGAGATAACATTGTAGTATAATAATAAAAATAAAATATAACAAAAAATATATAATTGCGAATTAAAATCTTAGTTTTTCTAAAAGTATAACTCGTCATATTATAAATATTTAATAACTTTTTACATTTTAATTGGGCATATTAATCTTTAAATGAAATAATAAATAATTTCCCTATCTTTAAAATATTCTAATTACTTCAGTACTTTATATAAAAAAAGAATTAAAAAAAGAAGAGAGAGAAAGAGAGAGAGCTAAAAATTAAAATCGTGTTTTAAAAAGAGAAAACAAGATTTTCTTGATTCAAGAAAGTGATAATTTCCGATCGCCGAGGTGTTTATGAACAAGTTAAAGCAGTTTTAATCACCCGGTTCTCCCGGGCTGAATTTCCATAACGCGATATCGGACAATGTTCTGAAATTAAACGCGACCTGTTTATGCCCGACGCGTTGATTACACGCGGCGCATCCTGCGTGCAACTAAAAGGGCCGTCATTTAAACGACCGTGAGTGACGCGGCGACGTTAAAAGTCTTTCCCAACAACGACCACCAATTATTTACAATTACAATCGACTTACAGGGGCAGTGCACGGCAGTTTCTGCGACCGCGACGACGCTATGGCCGCGTCGTAATTGCGTAATATCTTCGGATATGGTTATTTTGAACCGAAATTATTCCGCTAATTTCCGATAATCTTGCAAACTCACAGATAGCATTCTTATTAAATATTGTAAAGCGAGTTTTAATGGCAACAATAATTTTTTTCATTTCGTTATAAAATATTCTCTATATATGCAGACAATTCTATACTTGCTTTATTGCGATGTTGTGTGCTTTTGTATGTACACAGAGAGAATTTTTTCTTCAATTTACTCTGAAAATGATAGTAATCGTGCGAGACAATATGGTATCGGAAACATTTTATATTTACTACAATAAAATATAAAATTAATAGAATATGTTTTATATCTGATTGTGGCAAATATTAATCAGAAAAATTCTTACAAAATTCTTCCGATACATACACTGAAAAAAAGTTTGTTAAACTAACAAATATTTAGTTCAATACGTTCAAATAAATCATTTATTTGAAACAAATAAATACTTATTTGATATAAGAAAATCCTTTTCAAAACAAATAGATATTTTTATTTTATTTCAAATAAATGATTTATTTGAACGTATTGAACTAAATATTTGTTAATTTAACAATTTTTCTTTCAGTGTATTGTCCGATTATCATGATTTTCAAGATAAATTCTAAGAAAAAATTATCTCCGTAAAATAACAAATCGGAAAACTAGATAAATAGTCAAAAAAAATTTAATTTGAGCGATCAAAATATTCAATGTTGAAATTTAAAGTTATGTATATGAAAGGGTATAGATAATGTCTAGTTACATTTTGAAAATAAATCGAGTTGAAAGAATTTAATAACAGTGTTTTAGAAATAATCAAAACCATACTTTATTTAGACATTTGAATCGTATAACGTCGCGATTTTATATGCACTATGCTTACGATAATGTCGCATACGTTTGGATCAATAGACTCACCGGCAAAATAGGACACAGCACACACCTAATGGAATCATTTATATACCCATCCCGCAAAAATAATCGTCTCTGTAACCGCGTCATTTCGCGCACGATGTACGAGCGACTCGTGAAAATTAAACGTCATCGTCGCCATATAGCCGTCATTCCGTAGGGCGACAAGTAATATTCGCCAGTGAAAGACTATTTCGCGATTGAGAGAAAATTGTGTGGACAGCGATAGAATCATTACCGCTTTTCTATGATCGTTATATTGTGATACAGCGTTGAATGTACGATTCGATGCTACAAGTATACAGTAGATAGATTTTGTTGCACTCAGCATTCATTTAGCAGTCTATCGAGAGACTGATCAGTCGTGTATCACTCTATACAATGTATAATTATCGTGTATTAATATCATGAGAAAATGTGTAGGATACTCCACAATAATCAGCATACGTTTAAACGAAAGACACGAATATAACTCGAGTTCAAGATTTCTCGTGATTTATTCTCAGAAAGAACTATATCCTTTTGAAATTATATCGTTATATGCAAATGAGATGGAAAATATATCGTGAAAAGACTTGCAAAAACCATCTATTTCGAAATCTATGTCACGCGATTAAAATAAATGATCAACTCCTTTTAGAATATATCTGTTGTACGGCAAAAAAACTTGGCCATTTAATTTATAATTAAATCTGATACGTGACAATCGTGACAGATCGAGAGAGAAAAAATGTATTCAAAGTCTCCCCATCGTATGTAAAAAAAAAACTATTATTACATTGCTTCATGTGTACTCACCAGCTAGAATTAGGTTGCACTCTTGTTTCAACAGCCAATCCAAAAATATATGGAACATGATGTGTGTACATATGTATATATATATTATTATATATAGATATCAATATATATATATATATACATCAATCAACGTGTCTATAGAAGCTCCTAATATCCGCATGAAACAACGTTAATCACAGTTGCTGCTGGCTCCTCTGAAAGCGACGTCGTCCAGTCGGCGATCCTCGATCGAGCATTCCTGCTCAACACGTCGCGTGCGTTAACGTGTGCGAACTCGAGATCATCATCTCGGCTCGTTGACGAAGAACGAACGGACGAACGAACGAGAGAGATCGCGCAGCGGCACAGAGAGAACGAACGCTACTTAATTGCGCGTAATAGGAGGGGAAATAAATCAGCGAGAATGACGAGAGCAAAGCCATAGGGAGTGACGGGGCCCGATCTCTCGCGAGAGACAAATTTCCCATAAATTACCGGAATAACGGAAAACTACCGGTTGTCCCGGCGCGATATATTACACCTATAAATTACGGTTATCACGGCGCTAAAGTGGATTTGTTGATCCCTCTCTACCCGCGATCGCTATCATTTACATTAAAGGTAACAATAATTTGATTATGTCCCCGATATCGCTCGTATATAAGCCACGAGATTTTGACGCGAATCGGTGATCACTCGCTTCCAATGGCTTCCTCTTTTTGTGCTAACAATGATAAACGATCCGCGCGTGACAAATACTCGGGATATTAATTAACAATTATGGTATATGCGCGGCGCTCGATCTCTCTCTCTCTCTCTCTCTCGTATCTCCTTCATCTCTTTCATATATTATATGAAAATATCGCGACAAAATTCCAATTATTTCATACAGCCTCGATCATTTCTTACAACGCATGTAAGTTTCAAATTTTTTCCCTCATTTACAGCCCTGAAAAAAAAATTTATTAACTTGACTAAACCTTTCAACTAAATTACTATTTTGTTATAGATTTAACATATTATATTTAATTTAAATATTTTTATATATTCAATTAACAAAATAATATTTAGTTGTGAGGTTTAGTCAAGTTAACAAATTTTTTTTTTTCAACAAGCACAGATACATATTGAAATTCCTATAGAAAATCAAATTGAACAAAAGTAGAAAGGATACGAAACATATAATTCGGAGTTTCCCTTAGCGTTTAGATATTTCGCAATTCCGACAGAGCCGAAACCGCGAACGCGATGCTCGATCGTTTATATAATTCTCCCGCGCGAATTTCCTCGCATTACACGCATTCGCGTGATTTCTCTCGCGCATGCTGGAGCAACGAGCAACTCGCATGGTTCGCAAACTCAACATTTTCCAATTTGAAACGGCGCTGCGCGGTTTTACATTGTTAGTACAACACCGAGCGGAAATCCCCTTCGAACTTAAATTTCCCTAGTATAAATTAATTCTATGCGTAATACCGCGCCCGTATGCGTGTATATACGTGTATGTGTGTGTACGTGCACGCGGCATTAACGAAGTTTGAAATTACGATATCGGCTACGTGGGTCAATTAAATATTAGTTATGTAATTTCTACCTACCATATGGAATGTGTTCGCAAGGTCCGGTATTTTTTTTCCGTTTGTCTCTTTTCGTAGAATTTTCAACTCCAAAGATGATACGTATACACATGCACGATGTGCTTTTTAATTGATAAACGCGCGATGTACGCTTTTTAATTAATACCCGTGATACATGACACCGCAACTGCTCTGGTATTGTAACCGAGAGCAGCATTTATTCATTCCGTCGAGTCACAGTCGAGTTGCAGCAAGTTCCAATGTTAATTAATCGATTCGTTTATAAACATTAATGGACGCTACGCGCGCGATATGCTATACTAGTCAAATCGACAGCGCTCTCTCCAATATTCATGCGAAACAATGCTCAATCAAATATTTCAAATTGTGTGTCTTGTTTTTAATGGTTCTCATCTATTTTGATAAACAACAAAAGTAATATATTTTATCATCAAGGTAAAATTACAATATTCGATATATAAATCTATACGTATTTAATATTATATAATATTGCAAATATCATATATGTTTATTTGACGCAATTCGTAACAATTGCAATATTTTTCTATTTTTTAAATAAGCTTGAAATTAATTCATTAATATTAAAAAAAATTGAAAAGCGCGTTCATTAATTCAATTTTTAATAAACGTAACCATAAACTCGAATCTAATTGGAACGACCGGGGATGCATTCGATAATTTCTATCACACTTTAGTTTCAATTTCCAGAGATATTCTCGCAACATTCGATATAATAACAGACTTTACAGATTTCGTTTAATAAATTACGCAAGCATGAGTCTCGTTCGATCTCTATAAATATTTAATCCATTCAATCTTTATTCCAATAAAAACGATACGTCAAGCCAAAACGCGTATTCCTTCAATCATTCCGACGTTTATACAAATTATTTATCTCTTCACATACTGCAGCGCGCTCATAACGTAACTTTCATTAATTGTGCAATTTTACATTGAAAATATTAGATTCTCATCAAGATTCAGTAAAAGTACATTTCAGTTATCAAATGCACATTATTATATCTACGATAAACGGTAGACGCGAGTTACATCGCGAATGATTGCTTGGCATTAAAAAAATTAACAATATCGTAATGTATATATATATATATTCCATACCTATAGTAGAAATAAAATGTCAAGTATAGATTAAATTTCCAACGCATAATTCGCAATTTCGCTATTACATCGACTTCTTATCTTTCGGTTGGAAATGGACGGAAAGAAAAAAAAAAGCAAGCGAAATCTTGAAAGATTTCTGTGCCCATTTCATGCCCGATTCGATCTCCCGATTGTCGAACAGATAGATCTGTCCGTCGAAGTTCGGTTCGGCCGCGCAAATATTTATCCGAACCTCATTCCTTTCTCTCTTTTACGCGCGATTCGCTGAAATATTTGCAATAAGAAATTAACAAAAAAGACTGACACGATTCATGGCACGTATACACTCGTTTGCGACGTTTTTTTGAGATCGTCGCATTATAAATTCAACGATATGGTATCACATCGATCGATTGCATTTGACTTGGGCGCACGTGAGAGATAGTGGCGATTATAACGCGATAGGTAACGAGCACACGCCTTAATGGCGTGAACCAACGTCAAGTATTTCGCAAATGCCGACACGTGCCGAAAAGTGGGCGGCAAAAAGAGAAAAAAACGTCGTCGTGCCCGTAGGTACGTGATAGTCATAAATTATTCGCAAAGTTCAGTCGCCCTTTTAACACGCTCCGCCACGTTCGCCATCATAATAAAAAATAAAGACACGTTAGTACACAGTCGTTAAACGCGGAACCATATCTGGGTGACTGGTTAATAGCAAACAAACAGCGATTACTCCCAAACTGACGACACCACTATAGTTTATAATATATTTCTCTTTGCGATGCAATCTAACACTATAACTCTGTTCGATTCAATGTGTATATGTGTGTATGTCTCTACACGAGAAAAAAATTGTTGACTAAATTTTTCAACTAAATTACTATTTTGTTAAATCAACATATATATTAGTATTTAAGTCAAATATACGGTTTGTTAAATTTAATATTAGGTATATCTTATTTAAATATTTTTATAGGTTCAATTAACAAAATAATATTTAGTTGAAAGGTTTAGTCAAGTCAACAATTTTTTTTTCAATGTATAAATATAAGGATAAATTTTGCGAAAACTCTTCATTGCTTTTTATTCTTCAGCGATGTGTTATATCCGTTTAAAAGATTTTACTCACGTGCTTTTTCAATACATTCGAAAATATATTACGCGAGTAATTCGGTCAACAAGGTAAACACACATTGCTGACCGATAGAGACGCGCGTGGTAATAAAAACGGAGCGATAAACCCCGTTCGCGTAAATAAAAGTTATGATTGAAAAACCTTTCGGAAGCACAACGCGGCCATCGACCGAGGAAACTGAGCACGATTCCGCATCCTATTCGATCGTAAATGCGGCATTAAACGGGCCGGCCGTTGCTCGACTTCCATCGACTTCGATGAATAGCTTCGAACGGTTACATTACACTCGAAATCTTGCGCGGATAAGCGAGAAGCAGCCGTTCCCAATCAGAGAACGTATATTATCGCCAAATTTTACGATGCCGCCAAAAGAGTCTGTGTTTGTATATGTACGAGAGACAATTTATTTACTTCCTGTGAATCAACATTTATTTTCTAAATAAGAATAAGGAGCTAATTTCCAAAAATATTGATTATGTATTTAAAGAGTTATTTTTTAATTAATTTCGAATCTGTAATATATCTTTAAGCAAAATATTCATAAAAATGACAGGCGTTCTTCTTTTCCAGATTATATTCATAAATGGAATTCTTTTCATTAATATTCCAGATCTTTTATTGTTTCGGAAATAACAAATGCTATATGTAAATTTAGCCGGAAACTGAACATATTTTAAGAATTCTAAAAACTCTACGTAATAGAAGTGACCTGATATATTTTTCTATATCATACACATACACACACATTTTCGCGTCCTAATGTGGTATCATTATCGGGCTTAAAGTGTCGACCTACAACCGCGATATCGCAAACTAATATATCGTAACCTAATCGATATTTCATACCGGTCGTTTTCCACCCATCAGGAAGCTGTATGTCTAGTTAATCTTAACCGCAAAGGGGTCAAAATGTAAATTCCAAACTCCGGGACGTTATCCTGGAGCGCTTCAAAGGACTGTTTCCACCGCGACGTAAGAGGATTCGTGCGATCTCGCGATCGATAAACGAAACTCTAGAGCGACGTCGATCAAGGATTAAAGTAGATGCCGGATTTATAACGGACTGACCGCGTGCGTACTTACGTCACCGAAACGGAAATCGCCACAATAGAGTATCGGAGTTTGCGAATCACGCGCGTATTCGGAGCATTGAACTCGGGACGGTGCGGCATCGAATGAAGCCACCGCTTTAACGATGTTATCGAAATTGATCGCATTACGGGCGAAATACTACACGTCGTGTAAAAGGATTTTTCCGCCGATTCCAAGAACTTCGAGCTCACGCGTCTTTACAATGATTACATTTTTTTCCAGCGATAATGACAATATGAAAAAAGATTAAAATTTACTTGTCATTTTTGTCGAGAAATATAATAAAATTATGTCTACTGTTAGACAAAATTATACATAAACTGTTTCGCGTTGTTATTTGTTATATTCTTTATTGTTTTGAAGTTCAACATTTTTTTCCAATTTAAAATCAATTCAAATAAAACAAAGTGATAACTTTCAATCACAGATCATGAATATAAAACAAGAAAGAGCAGATTTTAAAAAATTATTTTGTAAAAGAATTCAAGTTTTTGAAAGTCAGAAAGACTGGTCACATTACCATTACACGTCGGAATTATGCGATTGATCTCTGTTAAAATTTGCAAGATTGCATATTTATAATTTTTTTACTCTAGTTAGCAAAAACAGCATATCTACCTTTCACATTTCCTAAATGTCACTCTATATAAGATATCCGAGATAATCGAGCAATATATCTGTGAATTTTTCTTTTCTATAATTGCGCGGAAAGAATTTTCTTTTAGAGGTTTTAAAAGAGTTTGTCTATTAATATTTATCGCAAGAAAAAATATTAATATGTACATGATAAATTTTACTATGTACATATCTTATTGTAATATAGGTATTGACATTTTTTTATTACAATAAATATTAATCAGAAAACTCTTGTAAAATTCTTCCATATTTGATTTTCAGGGTACATTCTAAGAGAAAATTCTCTCTGTGTAGAATATACAAACTTCTATCAATTTATATACTAATGCATTACTGCCAAGTGTATTCTAATAAAAATTAATTTCTTTATTCATGGTTTACTCAACCTTGACTGCGTATTAAATTCTTAAGTGTATAGGCTCTTTCAGACACATGAAAAATATCGCAGCTTCGCTTTGGATTTCCATCGACAAAGAAAACAAGTAATGTGCATACATATATGTATATCTGGAGAATTCGGAGCTCACGCGGAATTTTCGCTGACAAGATATCCATATGCACTCGCGGTGGATGCTTTTCATGAGAACACACGTTTCGCAGAAAATCCTGATGCGCGGACTCCTCGTTATCTCTTCCGCGTATTCAGCCGGTGGAGATTGCCGGTGTCCATCCGCGGTTTTCGCGCCCGTGGAATAAAGGAAGCTGGCGTGAGGCCAGCTGCTTCCCGCCCGGTTTCGCGCCCGAGTGTCGCAGGTCTCTCTATTTTCAAATTCCGAGTAAAACCATCGCGTCCGTGATAACCGCCACCGCGTGTCTAACATAAGCGGCGCCGAAGGCGTTCCAAAAGCGCCGGCGCGCATCGCGATGCCTCGTATATTTTCGACGCGTATTACTTACTATGCAGCTACTGAGAAATCCGATCTTGCGATTCGGCCCGGCGAATTAATTAATTGCGACTGCGACCGACGAATACAAGAGTAGACAAGAATGTCAGACGGGACAAGCGAACGTATACATATGTGCGTTCTTGTTTCCCCTTCACTTAGGAATTTTCGATACGCCACGATTTCGCTCGACGTGTGTAATTTGTGCCTTATGTCACTGAGATGCACGTAACACAAGTGCAAGCATGACGGATGTAAACCGTAAACGCCGGTAAGCATCTAATTTTATGAGACTAAAAC
Source organism: Nylanderia fulva (assembly GCF_048542155.1). NCBI lineage: Eukaryota > Metazoa > Arthropoda > Insecta > Hymenoptera > Formicidae > Nylanderia > Nylanderia fulva. Next base: position 4,446,015 of record NW_028189835.1, on the reverse strand, counting down.
ACGCAGGAAATTAATATACTTTGAAATTTTGCTTTGCACATTATTTGTAAATATGTGGGAAAACGTGTAATGATTTTATGTGTGACAGCGTAAAATAATACTGTTATGTGTCATTATATTATATAGAGAAGTTAAATATGTGCAAATAAAATTATAAATTTTAATGTCGAAATGTATACTTGGTTTTCAATTATGTTTCGTAAAATACCTTTTGCAAAATTCGATAATTGAAATTATTACCATGTACCGTATCAAAATTTATCCAAGTTCTTTCTGTGTAAATTATTTGATTAAGTCGTGTGTTTTATCTATCGCAAAATATTGGCGCTAAAATATTTTTTATGGTCAAGACATTTTTTCTGTAAAATAACTAACATTTACGTGAGGTATTATATTTTATTTTCTATATATTTTTATTTTCTCCTGTATCTGCGATACAGAAAAGTCACGCGTCTATCGTTCTAATCTATCTACCGTATCATCATGCCACGAAATATCCCCTACTCGGAGATAGTAATCTAACTATAAAGGAAATAATCCGAAATAATTCTCCGAAGGACGAAGAAGATGCTGGAAGTAGTTTGCGACACGTGCGCGACCTTGTTTCATTCTTTTTAGTATTAATTTGTGGGAATTTCCGAATGAATTTCCGAATTTAAAAAAATATGTCAAATGTAATAAGAAGGAAACGAGCTCGAAATATATATATATATATATGTAATACTGAAATGCATTAATAACATAAAAATAATGAACGCAAATTTTACGGACGAGTCTCATTAAGCAATCTTCAAAATAATCGTACTTACTACATTTGATTACATATTCGACAATACATTGTCGCAAATTATCGTGAAATATCTTTTTTATATTTATTCATACATGAATAAAAATTTCAATGTTCTCTCCCCCGCAGAAAAATAAAGAAATATACCGATAAAAAATATAATGTTAAATAAACATAGTTTGAAGTTACTTTCGTAGTCATATTTCATAATAACATTTTCTACTCTTTATAGATATAGTAAATCATAGTATGACATGTTAACATATATGCTATATGAATTATACATTATAATTATTATCAATAATGTCGTGTATATTCAAAAGCTTAATCACTGTGTAAATGATCGAGGCTGTTATAATCGGCAGTTTAAATTAATTATCAACATATATACGTTGTACAAAGAGTTAAAATTGATGAAGCCAATAAACATATAACATTATACATACTCGTTGAATTTAGTAATAATTTTTAGTAGAGTGAAAATATGGAAAAGAACGTTCCATAATTTTCGAGCGGTAAATAAAAATGAGAAATGTAAATAAACAAAACACATATCGTTCTCGCAATATAAAATGAGAATTTTTAATTTTTTAAATTAACATCTCAGATCTCATTAAGATTTAAAAAATTAGACTAAAGTTATCAAAAAAAAATAAATATCAATATTTTCACGAAGAAAGGATTAGATGTAAGATTCAAGAATGTTACACGTTTATTCTCCTCTCTGTAAAACATGCGATTGAAAAAAATACATAACACGTATAATTAAAACTATTACTTCTGTTGCGAAAAATACGATGCGTCTCGATAATATTGAAATTACATTTTCTCATGTCTCGCGTTCCAAGTGTTTATTTCAGCGAATATTTGTCGCGGAAGAGCACATTCGCAGTAATCTACGTCTCTATCGAGCCGAGGCGAGAGACGAAAACGACCGTCAATACGGTCTATTGAGTACACCGAAACGTTCGTCACTTCGTCAACGAGCATCCGCCAGATCGAAAGATGACACCACGACGACATCGTCGTCCGTGTCGATCACGAACGTGAATATAACGTCGACGAGCGCACACGTGTCACTCGTCGAATTTGCCGCGACTGCGAAGCCGAATTGCACCGACAATCTACACGTCACTATTTCATACATACATGCTTAGCGATTTCACCTCTATTTTTTTTTCAGATTATAATTCCATTCATCGTTTCCTGCGTTAAACATCCCAATCAATTGACATTTCGTTCAAATTTATTTGGACATCATTAAGGCCCGTTTCTACCAACGTCGATTAAATTAAACCTCCGGTTAAACTATATCTTTATCTCTTTTTAAGAACTTATTTGAAAAGAGACAAATATATAATTTAATCAACGTTGTTAGAAACGGGCCTAAATTCTCTCCTTGCGTTTAACACTCGACATGAAACATCATTGTACTTATAACCTTTAAATCGACCTTGCGGCAGGGATAAGACGCGCACTTGCAAAGATAAATCGAGGAAACGAAAGCTTGTCGCGCATAACCTTACATTTTCAAACCCGTTAGAGAATTGAGAGAATCGCGGCTAACGTCACTCGATGTACTCGAAGACGAGGTGAAATCGATTCCGAATATATCTCGCAGAATCTTTCGACGGCAGAAAGGGCGTTTTACGGCACTTTGTGCGCGACCAGACGCGATTCGAGCAGATTGCTCGGTGCAATCGGGGACTCGTATCTACCCACCTACCTACTTTTCGCGCCGTGGTTCCATTTCGTTCGTTCGTACTCCCGGTGGCGACGTACACGACACAGGAATACGGAGACACTGTCGGCCAACAACGAGACAACACCAGCGTGCACTTGCGTCCGACACCCCGAGCCGGCGAGAGGGAGGCGACGACGGAATCACTACTACTAACACTACCGCCGACGTTTCGACTCGCCGGCATGCGCGACCGCGTAACAAAGCCGGGTCGGTTGCAGAAAACGTCCGTCTTCCCCGGCCGCCAGTAGAGCACTGTCAGGTGTGCGTCCTCGCGGCGCGTACTGGCGTCGAACCATCTCCCCACTCCACGCTCTTCCCCCACTCCGCGACGCGTCGCGTCGCCGCTGTAGGTGTGTGTGTTTACGTATACGTGTGCGTAGTTAGCGAGCCGCGGGCGCGATCTCTCCGAACAGTTAACATATACACACATGAAACAAGCGCGCAGTCGGAAACGTACGACTACGGCATACGGTTTACATAAGAAGGGGAATACTACATATTAGATTCGGCTTTTTCAGGCGTTACCATAAGCCGAAAAATAGTACATATTTTTAATGTTTATTTATTACTACGCGTGAGAGAAAAGAATCTCTCTCTTTTCGTGAAATTATATTTATTTACTTTTTTCTCTCTTTCTCTTAAGAAATTTCTCTCGATTTATGTACAGTCGATTGCTAAATAATCTTTAAAAAAATACGACATATGTTAAACGACATATATTTCTTATCTGACTTTAAAAAAAATGTTAAAACCCGATATTTTTGGATATTACTATAAGCTGTAAAATAGTGCATATTTTATTTATTCGACGCGTAAGAGAAAAGAATCTCTCTTTTCGCGAAATTCTAATATGTGTTTACTTTTTTCTCTCTCAAGATATTTTCCTCAATTATACATTCAATCGCTCTCGTTGATAATCTTCAGAAAAAATGTTAAAATCCGGTATTTTCGGAAGTTACTATAAGCTGAAAAATAGTACATTTATTTATTACAACGCATAAGAATCTCTCTATTTTCGCACAAAAATTTATTTATTTGTTTTTCTCTGTTTCTGTTTCCCTCCCAAAATAGTTTCCTCGATAATATCTTTGATCGTTCTTTATGTTTTCATTAATAATTTCTTTGATAATTTTATTGATAATTTCATTGATAATTTAGAGAAATCTGATATTTTCGAACTTTATTACAAGCTGAAAAAATAGTATTTAAAAATACTTTAAAAATTTTTTTATTTATTACTACGCATAAGGGAGAAAAATCTCTCTTTCTATATTTTCGCAAAAAAATTTATTTACTTTTCTCTCCTTTCTCTCTCTCTCTCAAAATATTTTTCTCTATTATACCTTCGATCGTTCTTTATACGTTTTCATTGATAATTTCTTTGATAATTTCACTGATAATTTAGAGAAACCCGATATTTTCAAACATTACTATAAGCTGAAAATGGCATTTAAAAATATTTTAAACGCTTATTTATTACGACGCGTAAGAAAGAAGGATCTTCTTTCATGAAATTATATATATTTATTTACTTTTTTTTCTCTCTTTCAAGACATTTCCCTCAATTATACGATCGTTCTTCACGCTCTCATTGATAATTATTTTTAAAAAAACCTATTAAAACTCGATATTTTTAGACACTTAATACTCGATTTAAGTTTACCAAAATAAATTTTTTTCTATTCAAGTTTTCACAAACTTTTATTAAGAGGCCACAGTCCGTTTCCAGAGTTGCAATCTTGCATGATTTATATACAAAACTCGGCTCGCGTTTCACAAAGCGATAATTGCGGGAAAAAATATATACGCGCACGAAAACACTGTTCTTTGCAAAATAGCACGTTTAAAATTTTTACTCGATTTTCGCACGATGAACAGAGAGGCAAATCGTAATTGGCACACGACGTTGCACCAGTAAGATTCTAGATCACGCACTGACCTTGCTCTCGAAAAACGACGCGGGATAATTGTATATACAGACAGACGGATGTATAGTATATCGTTTGCGAGCGTGTCATATTAGCTCATATCGAAACGAACGTTCTCTTCGAAGAATCGTTGCATTCGATTTAGGATAACGCGGAGAAAAAAAATAAGTAATTCTCTTCTCTTCTCGAGGAGAAGAGAGAATGCACGTTCGCGCGCATTAATCCGGTAGATATTAGGTAGATTTCATCCTTATCCAGGCAATCTATTCTCGTAACGCGGTCGAGCAGAGTGCATCGCCCGACCTGCAGTTATTTCAACATTTTTGCATAAATAACGTTCGCATTAATATTAAGGGTGGAGAGGGAGAAGTTATTCGATCGTACGTTATGTACGTTCCAGCTTTAACTCGCTATACTTCTGCAGATATTATTTAATGTTGCTTCAATGATACGGGGTAGATATATTTCGGGATCCGCGAATAATCTCGCATCACTTAAGGATTAAATTTAATGCAGTCTTAAGCTACACCATGACTATATAAGACGCTTTTCTCTCCGCCACACGATAATAACTGTTAAGAAGGTATTTTTCTCAGCACGAAGTCTCGCGTAATGTGGAAACTCTAAGCGCTGTAACTCTTGTTCAGTTTACATATAAATCGAGCCCTAAATTAATCTTTAGAATACTCGAGAAAAGGATATTTTCTCGAATCCTGAAAGTTTTGTTTTAGAATGAAGAAGTTTTCTAATTTAGTATATGTTCTTTGTCTTTCTTTTTCTACCTTTCTCTCTCAAAGTAAGACACAATCTCTCTTAAGGACACATTCACCAACGAAAATTTCATACCTCCACTCTCCAATCGTTACTCTTATCTTCCAATTATATGATTTATTAAAATAATTTTGTGTTGCGCAATGCAATTGAATAAGTCATAAGGTAAAATCAAATAACACATTTTGTAAATCAACATATATGCCGATAAAAAATTGTATCAGATATATATGAATATTTAGTTTTCAAAAGATTCCCACGGAATCAAAAACTCGCAGGATTTTTAAAAAATTAATCACTTGATCGATCGATTCGTCTTAAAGTAGATAATACATAATAAATGCATAATGTTCGGTCTCTCTCCATTACAGTATATGTACTTACCCTTATAAATACTTCATTTTCCTAAGAGAAATTGAGACATATATCTCAATTTAATCGGATAATTTAATCCACAATTAAAGTATGCGACAATACATAAAGCAGGATAATTTGTCAAAAATTTATTTTCAAATAAAATTTACTTTCTCTCAATTACTTTGTAAAAAGATGGTATCAAAAAGACTAAATAATACCATATTAATCACGCTAAATTCTTCGCAAAATATTATCATCGAAAAGTCAATTTTTATTCCAAGTCTTCTCAAAACGAGAAGAGTCATAAATTATCACACAAGAGACACACTAATAATAATATACTTCAATAAATCTCTGAGGGGGGTAATTAAGATTCTCTTTTTTTTTTACTGTCGGAATGAAGATTTTAATACGATAAACACTCGGGGAGAGCGTAACCAAATATTATGTACGAGACAGGGTTTCTTATTGCGAAGTCCTACGCGTTTACGCGTATTTACATATCTATATCAGAGATGCATGGAATAATGAAAGAATGGAATCAAGAGGAGCCCGTAATTACGCGAGTCGTAAGATGTACGGAATAATATAACACAAGCAGAAAAAAAAAACGGCGATAGAACGACGCCTTTTCGATTCTGAATCGCCGAGCAATTGGCGCGGCCTTTCTCGTACACACGTGCATTCGCACGCTGTCATCGTGGACGCGATGGCGTGCAATGTGTATGTCTCGCGAGTGAATCGCGAGTGGAATAATGAGGGTGAGAGAATGAGACGCGCGGTATGAGAACACGTCAATGGAACAAAGAGAAAAGCCAACCGTTCGCCGCGAGTTGGAAGAGGAGGAAATCGCCCGTGCGCGGTAGTAATAATAATAACAGGCGCACACCGCACGACGATACGGTGGAAAGAGACGGGGAAAATTTTTCGCGGCACATCTTCTCTTCATTAGCAAAAAAATCCGCACACCACGCTCGCCCGCTTATCGTAATTTACGCAAAATTTCAGCGTTTGTGCCCCGACCCGTTTATCCAACAGATGCATAATTTTTCGTTTAGATATTGTTTCACGAATATACGTTATCATATCCGCGAAAGGTGAGTAAATTAATTATAACGAGCGGTGTAAATTTACGTGAAACGCGATTCCGTTAAAACAAAATTTAAATCATGTCGAATAATAAACGGAAAATGGAATACGAGAACGATGTAATGGCTTTCAGAGGATTAAGAAGGTTTATGATAAATTTCGATAATCATGACGTACGAGATGCGGCTGATTGTGAGAAATAAAGCGTAGAAACATGCATGCGTTTGACTCACCGTGTTGAGGAGCTGAGAATGCTGAATGCCTGCGAGGTGACATGTTAGGATGATTACCCTGGCTACCTGGTGGCTGCATGGAAGATAATGCACCCAGTGGTGTGTAGGATTTGCAAGGCTGTTCCGTCTTTTGCTAAATAAAAACAGAAATAACGAAACTATACATATTTATAATTACTTAAACATTAAATCTAAAAAAATTAAATTAAAATTTTTAATTTAAATAAAATCTTTAATGAAGAGATTAATTTATAAGAAGAAATTCATAAGTTTAATATAGTATTAATATAAAGTAGCATAAGATCATAAAACAATATAAATATACAAATAGAAATACGTGTATATAAATATGTATGTAAATATTCTTTTAAATATAAGATTGATAATAAAAATTGAAAAATATTGCAGAGAATTTGAAACAAAATATATTTATAACACAACATTCAATATTAATAATTTGTTAAGTAAAAAGAAACTGTAATAACTTATAAAATACAAAACAGAAAAAAATATTTCTTTTTTTAAAATATATACCAAATATTTGTGCTACAATATTTTGTTGAACACCAATATATACTTTTTAATTAATAATGTCTTAGAAATGATATTTTTATTATATTGATATTTTTGCAATACTTGATATTTGAAAATAAAAAAATACTGTTATTTGTATCTGTCTACAAAAATGATTCGTTTACGAATGTATTCAATAAGTTATAGCTTTTATTTTGAATGCGTGAATGATGTAAAGTGAAATGTTTATCCGACTAAATGAGAAGCAAATAATCTTGAATTAAACACAAACCTGATCATGAAGCTCAGTAGCCACTGCGGTAGCTGCAGTTTGAGTATGACTGGTAGAACTGATTCTGTACTGCATACCGGCAATACTGCAAAAACCTTCGTGATGGGTGGATCGAGTTTGATTGACGTAAACACCTTGAAAAGAATTTGTTATCGTAGTAAGAAGATCATTAGAATTTTCGCGTTTAAGTCACACATGATTAATTACCAGTGATAGTGACGTCCGTGTCCTGATTAACGATGACAACTTTCTTGGATGGTTTAATAACCTCCTCCGGATCGGAGCCTTGTCTGGATTTCTTCTTATCGTCCAGGTCATTTTGTCTACGTCTTTTAATTATCTCTACTTCCGACTCACTGGAGGTATCACTGCTGCTGCTACTGCTACCGCAAAGATTTTTCTCGTCGGAGTAGGAAGCAGCCAAAATGGCAGTGGCATTAAGACTGGCCATCCTCTTGCAAACAACCATGTCCTTTAGATCCATTACTTCCTCGTTTTTCTTTCTCCTCTTGGTCATTTTCTTCTTGCTCGGTTCAGCATTCTTTTCCTTCTCGCAGTCTTCATCGGAGGAAGACGAAGATGACGAGCTCTCCATCATATCCCAGTGCTTGCCACGTAATCCTGGTACATTCCTCAATTTTCTTTTCAAAACATTGTCCTCCGTTTTGCATTCGACTTTCTTCTCCTTCTCCTTGCGCGGATGCTCCTCCTTCTCCTCCTTCATTTTCTTCGGCTTTTCCTTTTCCCTCTCGGGTTTCGACTTGCAAAAACCTCCAAGATAGACTCCGCCGGTCTCATTTTCGTAGAGGCAGTGAACTTTAGCCAAGGCATTCAATGACGCGACCCTGGGTGGTTTTGGTTTACTCCAAAAGCCAAAAAGTCGCATTCCTCGCGCACGTTCGTCCGACGGTGAGTTAGCTCGATCTTTATTCTTCGTGTCCTTTTGCTTACTCTTCTTGTAGTCGTCTTCAAAATCGTCGTCCGAGTCGGATTGAGATGTAACGCCACTGGCACTCTCTCCATTCATCGCTTCGACCTTTAGATTTAATTCAACCTCAGCGCCGATTTGTTCTTGTTTCGCAGACTTCGCGCCGTCTTCGGAAACTTTAGTCTGTTTGTTAGATTCCTCGGAAGATGCATCTTCAGATGAAGCTGATGTTTGATTATTGCTCTCCGTTTGTACCCTTACTGTTTTCCCTGCCTTTTTTGGAGCCTTGCCGCTAATTTTGTTACCACTTTTGATAGCTTTCTTATTATCTTGTAATTTTGGTTGAAAATTCTCTTCTTTCTTTTTATCCGAATCCTCTTCGATTTCACTTTTAATGCTACTCACTTCTGGTCCTTGACAAGCCTCATCTTTTGCAATCTTTTTATGTTCAAGTTCCTCAGATTCTTTCAATTCAATTTTCTTTCTTGCCAGAATTTTCTCCGTTATAGCCTTCAATTTATCTTCCCTTTTTAAAACAGCACTGATTTTTGAATGTTTCTGAGGCAATTTGGCTTTCATGTGTTTCGCCAATTTCGGTTTCTTTTCTTGTAAAATTTTGTTCTTGGAAATGTTACTATTTTTCTTTTTTGTCTTTTTAACTGTATCCTCATCTTCACTTAGTTCTTCGCTTTTAATTGGTTTGACTAATTTGATTTTTTTATCCACCAATCTTTTAACTACCGATAAATGAGGCTTCTTTGTCAAAACTGTTTTTCTTGTAATATTTTTCTTCTGGCCTTTCGTTTTCGAATCTTTCTTTGTTTTCGCAGGAGAAATTTTATTGCTTGCTGCATCCTTTTCGGAAATTTTCTTTCGTTCAGATTTTTTATCTTTCACGGTAGAACTTTTTGATATTGTCTTGACATCAGATTTAATCGGCTTGACATCTTTCTTCTTTTCATCTTTGCTTCGTTTTTTAGTAAGTGAAGAGAGAGTATCAATTTTATCTTCAAATGCATCCTTATTTTCCAATGTATTTAAAGATTTTATATTATCTTCCATATCTGCATCATCAAACTTTATGTTCTTCTTTTTTTCCTCCGCTTTTTCGATCTTCTTTTTGTTATCAACAAATTGCTTCTCCAATTTCGTCTTTTCTTCGCATTTTAGTAATTTCTTCTTATCCATATTCTCTTGATTTATCTCTTCGTTTGTTTTATCGTCTCCTTTTTCGGTCTTCTTTTCATCAATTTTGTCAGATTTCTTTTCGTTATCTTTGCTTAATTGTTTCTTCTTTTCATCTAGTTTATCAGATCTTTCTTTTCGTTTTTCCTCCGCCTTCTTTTTGTCATCAAATTTTTTTCTGTCTTCCACTTTGTCCAATTTCTTCTTATCGTTGTCCACCTTCTTCTTCGAATCTCCCATTTTGTCATTTTTCTTTAATTTCTTCTCCTTCCTCACATCGGGCATAGTCTTCTCTATAAATGTGCGACGTTTCTTGGCGACTGTTGGCATTTTAGTTGCCTTTCTGGCAACAACAGCCTTCTTCTGTGGCTTCATTGTGATTGTTTTCTTTACATCTTCAAAATAAATAAATATACTCGAAGTTCACGAATGTTCAATGTTAATTTCCACAACTACCTAACTGCCATTGTGGATTTTAATAATTGCGATACGGAGCTCGCGAGCTGGATTTATCTGTAAACAATTCCAATGCAAATAACACTTCGATCAAAACAGCAAACGTGATTAAAATTTATATTATAATTTCACAAATATTTTATCAACTATTAACTGTTGTCGCGTCTCTTTGTCGCAATATATATATAGATTTTTCTTTCGCGGGAAAAATAATTTCCATACGAAAACGGACACAAAATATTCACGAGAAAGATATTACGAATGTGCTGCGTTTTATCAATATCTGTAATAAAAAAAAACGCATTACGTACTGTAATAAAATGACAACCGCACGCAAATCGGAGCATTCGCGAGAGACGCGCGCGACGGAAATGGTGATAAACAACTACGAGCGAGAAGCGAGAATCCGTCGTAATGTGGTCGTGGAACTGTGCGCGCACTCTCTTTCTCATCGACTTGTTGACAAATCGATCCCTTTAAATCTCATTGCGCCCTCATCGCGAGAGATTCAGCTCTCTCTCTCTCCATACACACACAAACACGGCACACAGAATTCTAGGACTCGCGTGAATAAATCATTTACCGCGTCCGATCTCTCTCGTTCTCCTCCGGACGTGTACGACGAATGACGGGGACAAAGATGCTCGTACGCGGACGCGCACACAGGACGACGACGACGACGACGACGACGCGAATCGAGAACGAGAAACGCCGCGGTGGCGGTGACGAGCAACGACGAGAGGAGCAACGGCAGCACGCCCTTTAAAAAAACGACCACTGTGTGTTGCCTACGCTGGCCACAAGTGGCCCTGACAAGTGCGCGAGAGAGCGAGAGCGAACCACCAACCTGCTGATCGATCAATCGTCGTCGCACGCGGAGAATCTCACGGACGACGACGACGACGACGACGACGACGACGCTTACTTAGCAACGCGGGAGAACGAAACAGAACGGAGATGCCGATAAGACGGCGAACGGAGAGACATAGCAAACGGTGTTTACCTCTCGGCGAGTCCGTCCCGGTCGGCTAAACTCGGCCCCGCGAGCGCTTTTTTAAAACGCCGAGTCGAGAAACACCGATCGACGACAGGTGACGACGGCAGACGGGACACGATGAGGCGCAGAGGATCCCAAAAATCCTTGTCCGCACGGTGTCCACCTTTCTCCGCGCGACCGCGACGAGCGACGTCCTGGGGCCCTCCCCGGCGAAGGTTCGACGGCCCTTTTTCGCGCGGTCTATCGCGAAACTGGCAGACTCGTGTCGCGCTGCGCGCACCTCGCACGACGTCCCTGCCCTTTTACCGTAGCCTCGTCGGCCATTTTCTTCCTCGCGCCGCTCCCCCACTTTTCCGACTCCGGAGCCCTCTGTCGCCCGGCAATCGAAGCAAAAGACTCCGATCCACGTAGATGGCAGCACCTCGCGCGACTCCGCGACCTCACCAATTTTTCCCGATTATTCTGTACTACACATACATATATATATACATGTATATATGTATTATTCCATTGTATCAATCATGCGAAATGAATAACAGAATATGCAGGCACATGACTATGATTATATTTCGTCGATTAATATTTCTTTCAATCAATTCAAGAATTAATCAAATTAATTATATATTAATAATAATTAATAATAATAAAAATTATTATTAAAATTCGCATTAATTAAATGAAATCAATTTTGTACTCATAATCAAGTGAAATCACGCTATTGAACTTATCCTATTTTGTCAAATAATTGACGGTCAAATAATTCTGATGAAACAAAAAAGATTAAATGAGTTGTGATATAGTTGATGAGTAAATATCGCGAAATCAGAAAATGGAGGAATCGCCGTTTTGCAATCTGTCGATTATTTAAATATTGCAAAAATTATTTTAATATTTATTGTTTAAATATTGCAAGAAAATATGCGCAGTGTCAGTATCGCTCATTCTAAAATGTGCACAGAACGACGATGTGTTAAATACATACCTGATAATAGTCGATGCACTTTGACGAAAAGACAAGGTAAAATGATCGAGGAGATGAAATAAGATATGCGATTGATTATATATGGCGACTACACGCCATATTTAATATATTCGTAATGAACTCGTTCGACACTCGAGACGAAGTGTTCGCGAATACTTTCTTTGCACGCGAGATTCTCTTTAGACGCCGATAATCAGAGACATTCGCGAGAAATAGCAAGAGCGATTCGAACGCGACGTACCTGACGTTCACTTTTACATCACCGGCTTCGCACTCGAACTCGAGCGGTCGAATCGAACGAAATTGCGATTCTCGAAGTATCAAAATGATGGCGCCGGTAAATCTTCCCTCCTCTCCGCCATATTGGAATTAAATTATTGAGCAATAAAATTCGAAATAATATTGTACAACATATTAGAAATACACAATGCATCATTTCATCTCAACATTATTGTTACGAATTAAAACAAATAATATTTTATTTATTATAATTTTCAATATCGGGAGCAAAATAGATTGTACCATATAATACATATTATATATTGTATGTATATATATATTTGCAATTTTTTACATGATGCGCACATCTTTTCTCTGATTTTAATAGTTACATATATCTATTCTTACCTCACGAATATCGGAACGACGAGTATTGAATATTTTCTCGTTGGATTTCTCTCTTAGGTAGATCAAACTTTAATTAATTAATGCGATAAAATACCAAAAGCGCGCGAAGATGATTTCCAGTGCACACCAGTCCACGGTCCACAATGCAATGAGCTTCGATAACAATTTTCGTCATAAATCCTGATTCTAATACCAACTTATTTTCAGGGATACATCACGTGATAATGTTGGCTGCATGCAATGAGCCCGGTTCAGCTAGCAGCTTCATAGCAGACGGAGGATGAGAGTGTTTTGTATTTGTTACTTCGAATTTTGTGATTTAAACAATTAAAGTCAATAACAATGGAATGTATAGTAGCAAACGTCGAACACATGCGATTTGACATTGAGATTGCTCTCGACGAACAGTATGGAGCTCTTTCATTACCTTTCACCGGCATGGACAGTGAGTTCCCTTATATGTTTGTTTTTATATGTGAACTGTGTTAGGTTAGATTAAGCTTAACCACTGCATAATATTGTCATATTCATATCTTTGTATTTTATTTTATTTTTATAAAAGTACACAATATATTTGTTTCAAACAATACTAGTATGCAGTGGTAGATTTTTTCATTAATTTATTTTTAATTAATTTTTGTCAATAATAATGCCTAGAAAAAGCTTTGCATATTTAATGGTTGATGGTAGAGTTGCTTTTGTGTGATTTATACTTTTATATATATACATATATAAAACAGATAATATTCAATAACTAATTTTAATATTTTAACAACTAATTACATAATATAAATTTAATTTTAAAATAATTACAGAAATATATTTTAAAAGTAAATAAAATCTTGAAAAGTGAATAACAATCTTTTCATATCTCTTAATATAGAAATACTTAATATAAATATATAACTCTAAACTTTTTGAAGCGCCTAGTACTACTAAACAATGGTATAATAATTGAATTTTATATATTCGTTTGGTTACAGTTTTTACAATTATATAATTTCTACTCTTTTTATTTCTATGAATTATATTATATTTATTTGATAGCTTTATAGGTTTACTACTGCAGTAAAATTATATAATGCTTTTATAATTAATAGATTTATTTTATATAAAAAATATAAAACTTCAAAATAATTTGTTTTTCCTTCAATTTGCAGAATCTATCGCTGCAGTATGTCAATTTTACCCAAGAGGCACTTGTACTAAAGGAGCATCATGTCCATTTAGACATGTTCGTGGTGATCGCACAATAGTATGTAAACATTGGTTAAGAGGTCTTTGTAAAAAGGGTGATCAATGTGAATTTTTGCACGAATATGACATGACAAAAATGCCAGAATGTTATTTTTATTCTAGATTCAGTAAGTAGCTTAAACCCTTTATGTAAGAATTCAATATAATGAACTCTATGTATAATATTTAGTATATATTTTAATTATACAAGACAAAATTAAATTATATCTAAAGAAAATTGAATTAATTACAGATGCATGTCACAATAAGGAATGTCCATTTTTACATATTGACCCCGAAACAAAAGTCAGAGATTGTCCATGGTACGATCGTGGTTTTTGTAGGCATGGTCCTTTATGTAGACATCGACATGTCCGACGTGTCCTTTGTATGGCTTATTTGGCTGGTTTTTGTCCAGAAGGACCAAATTGCAAATTCATGCAGTAAGTATGCAAAATGCAAATATCTATTATATCAAAATTATCTTTCAAAATCTTTTAATCTTAATTTCTATGTTTAGTCCGAGGTTTGAATTACCAGCGGTACAAGACATGCAACCGAAGGAAGGCAAAAAAGTGATGATTACTTGTCACTTCTGTGGAGAAGGCGGTCACAAAGCAATCTATTGCAATAAAATGCCACCCGATGTACGGGAAGCTCAAGTCAGGCAGGATGTTGATAATAACTCTCATGCATCACATCACCATATGAATTTGCATAATGGTCCACCGCCACCGCGAGGGCCGCAAAAACCACTCGAAGAAGTAACATGCTATAAATGTGGACAGAAAGGTCATTATGCCAATAAATGTCCGAAAGGACATCTAGCGTTTTTGAGTCATGCGGGTAGTGGAAGTGGCGGTCAGAATCAGAATTATCGGAGATGATTTTCTTTGTTTTATTTATGTAACATGAATATTGCGATACTACTTTATCTCATTATTAATTATCTATAAAAATTTGTTTCTCATATACAATAAAATAATTTCATATCTAACGCATGTCGATATATCATTTTTATGCTATTTCCGACATTTTCACGCTTCTTTTCTTTTTAAATATAAATAATAGCACCAATATTTAAAAAGTATAAAAAAAAAAAAGAAAAAAGCTAAATTTTGCATATATACATATATAAGCGGGTACTTTAATATTAAAAATTTCTCCTTATTAAACTGTAACAAATTGAAATATTTATTGTTCTAAAAATGATTATGTTTAAATGAATAAGTAACTATTACAGTTTCGTGTGACACAGTTCTGTGAATATTGTAAGGTTGTTAATTATTGCTACATTGGCATCTGATACAGGATGTTATAAAAAGATATATATATTTATATAATACTAATTAATGATCGGATAAAACCTATATGATCTGCTGGGAAGACACACTTCACCGAATATAATTACTATTTTAATCAATATGAGGTTTTATTGTGAGGTTTTAATTGAAGATCAATTGTGTGTATACTCACTTCTTGGATAAATGTCTGAAGATTAAACAATGGTATGGAAGGCGCAAAACATTGTGGAGACGTGCATTTCAATTGCTATTAAATATGTTAAGCACATTTCTGTCACAAAAATGTTTTCTAGTCATTCAAAACGTTCTTCTAATCATTACCTTATCACGTGGTTCGGTTTTAATTACATCTAAAGACAGTTGTAATTATCAAAGATAAAATTGCGCATTAATTCTCGCAAACGATTGTATGTGGGTGATTATGAAAAGAAAAAGGATAATATTCTTAATCTTTTTTTTTTGGAAATTACCATCCTTTCTATCATGTTGTATTATAGTCAATAACTTCAACATAATTGGCAGGAAAGAGTCCATAAGTCCCATCAGGCCCAAGCCCTTGCCACCAGCCTTCATCGATGGCGTCTATATGCGTAATTATATCTCCAGGATCAAAAGTAATTTCCGTATCGTCAGCGGCTTGATAATCGTACAAAGCTCTGGCTTTCATTCCCTCGTTATTCGGATCGAAATATAAATACGGACCATCCAACTGATTATACAATTCATTTTCAGTCACTTGTTCTTTAGTTTCTACAGCTTGTTCGGATTCTGACTGTGGATTCTTCGCGGTTGTTTTTGATTCCTGGTTATTAGTATTTTGAGATTGAGGCACTGCAGATGATAAAGTCACTGTTTCCGCATTTTTAAGTTTTTTCTCTTCAGCTGGTTTTTTCTCTTCTTCGTGAGATTTTACATCAGGCTGATCCTTTATCTGAGCATCCTCTAACGCTTTCCTCATTGATTCCACATGATTGTTTTTGGGTAAAAATTGTTGAACCGAACCTGTCTTCATTTGACCGGCTGCCGAATTCTGTTCGAATACCGCTCTAGCGTTTATTGTTCTTTGAGCTATCAACTGTTGTGTCTCTTTGCTCCTTTGTCTTCGTAGTTCTTCGCTTCGTGATTTATGATCATCCTCGACATCATTGTTATAATTTTGTGCAGCTATTTGATTGCGTAAGTTGTTTGCTTCCTCGACACGTTGTTCGGCCAACTTTTGCCGCGCAATCGAGTTTTCTTTAGCAGTTACCTAATAGAAATAATTTTATATGATTTAATATATGTGTGTTAGTATGATATCTAAGATGCATATGATATATGTATAAATTAAAAAATATGAGATAAGATTATCACATACTTGTTGCTCTCTCATCTGTGCTTCCTTTTCTTCTCGAGCTCTAACTTCTTTTTCTAACTTCTGTCGTTCTTGTTCACAACGTAGCCGTTCTTGCTCCAATCTCTTTTTTTCTTCCATTTCTTCCTTTTGCCAAAATTGATCTCTTTCTGTTGCATTTATCTCTTGCTCAGGGATTACTCTAAAGTAAAGTATATGTTAGTTAGAGATTGTGTGTGAATACTATTTATTCAAAACTGATTTGTATCTTAAAATGTGAAAATTATGAGGAATAAAATATACCGGCGATATGTTGTTCCGATAGGACCTGTATGTCCTTCATTTTCACCACGAGGTTCATTAAATTTATATGCAGAGGCTGTTGCTCGTGCAAGTTTTCCCATAATTGCATCTACCTCTACATCATCTTCAGAACGCGCAGTAATTGTTATATGTGCACCCTTTAATAATTTCTCTACATCTCTAATATGATTAGCACATGTTCCTTTTCTAACAATAGGAGCACCTTCTCCTTGCTATAAAAAAACATTTTATCATAAAAGTGAAAGATTGTACGTAGACAAAGTATTATTGCTCTTTTTTCTTTATTATAAAAAATGAAAAGTAAATATGTACTATTATTTTATATAAATTATATTCCATTTTTCATCATCTGTTATACATATTTTATCTTGTTATTATGGTATAATTTTTTTTACACTTACCCAATTAATGAGCAAACATTTTGGTAGACTTGTTTTAGTATCAATGACTTTGCAAAATGCATACATAATGTGACTACTATTCAATCGATCAATCATTTCTTCCAACCCGCCATTTCCTGTTCCAACTACTTTTAAGTCATTTGTCTGCCCTTCATAACCAAACAGAGCCCTATCAAAAATAGAAATGCATTTTAATTATCAACCATGCAATATATGTTTAAAACAATAATACAAGATTTATCTTGTCATTTAATTTATAAGAAATCTTGAATCAAAATTTAATTATATTTATGAATAATGTGCTGTTATAAATCCTGCAGTTATAAATTATATACATATATATATATATATATATATATTTTTTTTTGTTAATAATCAAATAATCAGATTCAATAATTGATGTTTTATTTACAAAAATGATTACAAGTTTAATTGTATATTTTATCAAGGTCTAAAATAATGTATAATTTATAAATTGTTCTATTTGACATATGTCAAAACAAGAAATAACAAAAATAATTGTATTATCAATTTCTATTACTATAGAATACGAAATGGTATTATAAGTGGTAGGAATCGATAAGAATAAAACTGGTTGTAATCGGAGGGGGACTGATATTTACACGAAGAGATGGGGTTTGTCAAGAATCCATACAATTTTACGGTTTGGCATTACAGGGGGGGAAATACGCAATAATGTCATACTACTTGCTAAATATTCATCTGGTTGACAGAAAATTGGAGACATTGGATACTTAAATATATGCGCCTACCAGTCAGTAGACGATTTATCGTCGACCACGCTGTGCCAAGCGGCCACCAAGGCATCTTTGTTTTTCGTCAGATTAATTGACATGTTTCTGGCTAAATTAATTCATAACAAATTCAGATAAATCTATAACAGGGAAGGCGATCGTGCGATACCGCAAAATTCTACGCAAATATCACACACGCATACCACTTGGCCGATCGCCTCTTCGATTGATGTCAACGCCCTATCCAGAGTAGCCAATCGTTTCTATAATAATATCCCTAGATGTGTTCGAAAATCTTTATAGGTGTGTTCAAAATAAGCGCGCGCGTACGTAAATTTGAATCTGATTGGAAATCGAAATTCAGGCTCTGTGAACCCTTACTTTGACATTTCGAATTGTTTTCTTTAAATAGTTTGTAAGTGATTTATTAAATTAATTAAAACGTTTGTTAGATTATGCCTGTCGCTGCAAAATAAAAAATTTTAATTTTAATTAATTTTAATTTTTCAGAAACTCAATCAACGCAGTTTGTTAGCCACGAATACAGGGTGTCCCATTTTAATGTCTCACCCCAAATTAGTTTTTTTATTTTTAATTGTAGAAAAAAATGTTTCAGACAAAAGTTGTATGGTTTCAAGGAGGACATAATAGGCAGTGCCATTAGTTTGACCTTGAATAGTTGCTTGAGGGTCATGTAAAGATCACTTTTAATTTCTTAAATGGAACCACCTACTTTTCATTACATATTCTTGTAGCTGACATTGAGAGCTTTTCAAAACACTATAATGAAACATTTTTATCTCAAGTACTTTTTGAGTTATAAGACAAGATCTCCTCACCTCAAGATGACCTTTACGTGACGTTCAAGCAACTATTCAAAGTCAAACTAATGGCACCATCTTATGTCCTCCTCGAAATCATACAATTTTTGTCTGAAACATTTTTTTCTACAATCAAAAATAAAAAACTTATTTGAGGTGGGACATTAAAATGGGACACCCTGTATATTAATTTTACGGTTATTTTAATTTTTTTATTTATTAATTAAATAAATTATTTATTAAATATATTAAATATATTAATTTTTTAATTAAGTTTAATCTAATAATTACCTACAAACGACTTACGAACTATTTATAGAAAAAAATGCGAAATGTCAAAGTAGAGGGGCGAAGTTCTGGAACTTCGAAATTCGATAATCATCTGTAATTTGTTACTTCCGGATAGATGGCGCTGAAATCTTTTGTGCAAAGAAAGATGTGAGTTCGAATCTCTACGCTGCCACGTTTATGCCCTCTTGTGTATTCGGCGGTTTCGGTGTTCGACTGAAATTCTCGACATTTAATTGCGGATTCCTGCATGTAATCTTGCGTTCCCGATTGCAGAAGGTCACGTGTAAACTTTACGATGAGTACAGACAGTATCGAGAAATTGTACAAGAACTTCGGCATCCTCGCGGATGCTAAGGACAAATTGGCGCAGGTACGTGCCGCATTGGTTATATGTTACGATCGCAGTCGATTAAATATAGATATGAAGAATAATGTTGTCTTGCTTGTGCATTCTTGTTACGCTTTCTCTCCTATTTAACGTAACTTTGTTGATAAGTATCGTTTGACAATCAATCTCGCGGCGAAACGTCAATATGCAGCTCCGGAAAAACCGAAAATGCGCATGGCGTCTCAACATGGTGTGTTCTGCACATTATATCAATTATCATTATCAGTTAGATCGGTTTTTTTTATGAACGCATATTTTCTAAACACGAGGACAGAAATATAATAATATATTTATGCAAACATTGGAGCACGTTTGTAATATGTGGCTAAATTCATGTGGTTAGGCATATAATTCCTGTTCTTGTTCACTATTAATTCTTTTTTAAAGATGCGCTATAGTAGTTTGTTGATAATATTATCTGTGTCAACAAAAAGTCACTATAGTTTACTGCTAATTTTCTAGCTTAGAAATTGTAGAATATGCATTATAACTGATTTATCTATTTATGGTAATCTTTATAAGTACATTTGCACATATGATGCAATATAAAAGAGAGAGAGAGAAATATCTCAATTTATAATATAAAGATTATACTCTTGAAATAGATTTAATTCTATTGTAATAATGCCTTTTATTTAATTTTTGCAAAGTCTAATCTGTAGTTTTCAATAACAGCTCGACATTCAAATAACAGAAGACTTTCAATTTTATATACAATAAATTGTAGGAAATATAAAATTATATTTATATTAAATATCTTTACAACAACCAGAAAAGCTATTGTATATATACTTTCTTGTAAATAATTCTAATATCGTTTATATTGCAGCATGAAAAGGAGTATTTGGAAATTTTGACAGCAGTTAAAGGATCACCTAAAGAAAAACGGCTAGCATCGCAATTTATTGCAAGATTTTTCAAGCATTTTCCAAAACTAGCAGATCAAGCTATAGATGCCCATTTGGATTTATGTGAAGATGAAGACATGGCTGTAAGTTTTCAAATATGAATCAACATTTTTTTTATAATTTTGGAACAAAAATATTTTAAGGCTTTAAAATACAACATTACATTTAATTATTTTGGTTAATTATTGATTAATTAACCAAAATAATTATATAATATACATAATATATATTTTTTTTTCAGATTCGAAAACAAGCTATTAAAGATTTACCGGCTCTTTGTAAAGACAATAAAGAACATACAGCAAGAATTGCAGACATTTTAGCGCAATTATTGCAAGCTGAGGATTCTTCAGAATTATCAGTTGTACATAACAGTATTATGTCACTTATGAAGAGTGATCCAAAAGGTATGTTCAATTTCATAAATACATATAAGGATTTGGAATTTATATAATGGCATATTATAAAACAATTTTCTATTTACAGGTACTTTAAGTGGATTTTTCAGTCAAATTATTAATGGTGATGATGGGACAAGAGAACGTTGCATAAAATTCTTAGCTACCAAACTGAAAGCTATAGGACACGACGTTATTACAAAGGAACCAGAAGATTTATTAATTGGAGAATGTAAAAAAGTATTACAGGTACATTTTTATTATGCTCTTATAACAAATGTATATATTTATTTTTTTCTTAAATTGATGTATTTTCTCATACAGGATGTAACTGCTGATGAGTTTCACAGTATCATGGAAATCCTTGCTTGGACTAGACTAGGTTCTACTGTTACTGGTCAACAAGAATTGATTGACATTACAATAGAACAAGCTGAACTTGCCATACCTTTCAAACATACTGATATTGAACAGCGGAATAGATTGGTTCAATGTATTAAACATGCTCTTCCATTCTTTAGTGTATGTATATTATTAAAACACATTTTAATATTTCTTAGAACAAGATTTAACATTTTACATATTTGTATAATTAAAGCTTTATTTATATTTAAATATATTTATTTTCAGTCGCAAATAGATTCGTCAAAATTTGTTTCATATATTTGTATACAAGTATTACCACATCTCTCTTTGATGACTTCTCCTGATGGTAGAGACATTCAATTGGAACTATTAAAATTGCTTGCTGAATTAACAGTGTTTTGCGGAAATATTGAAAAACCAGAGGATAAAGTTCAACAACTTTATAACACTCTCATTGTGAGTAATATCTCTTTATTTTCATATTTAGTATTACAAATCTTACTCTACAAATTTTGATAAATTCTGTTTACCTAGTGATGTCTGTTTTTTTACCTCATTTGTCAAAATTGGGAAAGTTTTTTTTTTTTTCCCCCTGCAATTAGTCAAAGAATTTAGATAATGACAAATTTTGATTACACTTATATATTATTTGTTATTCATTAGTTTATATTTTCAGACTTACATGCCACTTCCTCCAGCTGCAGAGATTACTGATGTACCAAAGTTACAATTTAGTCATGTAGAATGTTTGATGTATGCTTTTCATAAATTGTGTAAGCAAACTCCTGAATTTCTGATAAAAGATCCAGAGCAGCTTAAAGAATTTCGTTTAAGATTACAATACTTTGCAAGAGGCATTCAAGGTTATATAAAAAAATTACGTGAAGCTATTAGTGGGAAGACAGAAGAAGAATTGAAATCTGAGGAAAATCAATTAAAGGTTGTTGCACTAAAGACAACTAATAACATCAATACCTTAATCAAAGATCTATTTCATTCACCTCCTAGCTTTAAGAGCATAATACATCTCTCATGGAAAACGCCTTGCAATGACAAGAAGGTAATTAATTTATGTTACAGATATTTTAAATAATTTGTGTTTGTGTATATAACAAAATAAAAACATAATAGAAACATTGTATAAAATACAAATTTATAAATCATGTATGTGTATATATACATTTATTATCTGTTTTAGAATGAAAAGAATTCTGCTCAGAAAAGACATACGCCTATTACATTTGGAAACGACAGTGGTTCGAATAAACGTAATAAAGAAGATAAAAGCAACAAAAGAGAAATATATACACCTCCTAGTGGCAAATACAGTTCAAACATATCAAATTATGGTATATAAATAATTGAAGATATATGATATTAAAGTTTGAAAAAGATAAAATGTTAATTTATTAATATTTTTTTTTAATTTTTAGGTCGTGGTAGATTTAAAGGTAACAGACCTGGAGGAAGAGGTGGATTCAGACCAAGAGGCCGTGGTCCATGGCGAAAGAATTTTTATTAATTATAAAATTAAAATTCACTCAAAAAGAAAGAAAATTGAAAGCAGCTAAGATTGGAATGATAACATAAGTGCTTATCTCTGTTGAGATGAACATGAAAGTACTTTTAAAGTGACATCACAAAATATCTTTCTCTACGATTATAATCAAGATTATTTTGTCGATATCTAAACTCTTTGAAAAATTGCAGATAACAAAAAGAGGAAAATCCAACTTTCCAAATTTTTATTAATGTTTTTTTTAAACATTGAGCAGAAAATTTAAGAGAAACAATTATGATTATATAAATCTATTTAATTCTTATAATATTAATTCTGCAATGAAAATCCAAGACATAAAGTTGCAAAAGAATGCAAGATATGCACATGGCAAACAAATGTGACAAGATTAAGAGAGAACACAGTATTTAATTTGATGAAGATGTGGAATGATGTATCAGAAAAGGAAGAAAGAAGAAATCGCAGCTTGATGAAGATGCATGCATAAATTCAAACTACATAATCGAGACATCGTAAAACATCATCAATAATTATGGATAGAGAAGCATATGTAAATGGACTAGTGTTCTTTCTTCATCAAAAACTTCAAGAGTGCAAAAATTTAATCTTCTATATATCCATTCCTAAATTAGCTTTCCTATCCTTCCAAACTTTTATATTTGTTGATATTTGTTAACAGGATCAGTGTGACAAAGAAGATCCAGTAGCAGTCCTGCAGAAAAGCAACGTAATCGAAGAAACATTAGATATAATTTGTTGTTAATAAAAAGTCAATTTATACAAAAATATAAAATTATACCAAAAAATTTTTTTTTCTTTTTTTTTCCAGTAAACAGAATTCAAATTAGTGAAATATATATATATAATATATTATAATAAATTTATATATTATAAATATATAATATTATTAATATATATTATAAATATATAATATATATTAATATATACATATATAATTTTTATAAATATGTTTTTATATGTATTATTTTAAAAAATATTTTATAAAATTAAATTTTTTCTCTCTCTCTTTCACACATATTTCCAATTATAAAAATTGAATTCATGAATCTATGTTTCTTCGATAAAATAAAATGAAAAGGAATTGAAGCAATTATTATGTTGTCTTTCTTTTGCAGGAAGCACATACTAAGGGCTTGGAAATCGTGGATTTGGTCAAAGCTGTATGAAATTCTACATATATATATATGTATATCTTGTTTATTTTTGCAGAGATTTCGCAAAAAGATGCAGAGGCAGAAATCACTTGGATAAACTAATTGATCTTTTCTTTTTCAGCAACTAATATTATATGTTTATTATCATATATGTATATCGTCTTGGTATAATTGCTGTTTGTGAGGTGAGTTAAAAAAAATATTGTTCCATCTTTCCCTTTCCTCTTTCCATAACCATTGTATAAAAACATTTTGTGTTGTCAGCAATTCAATGTTTCTAATTATTTCAATAAACAACATTATTTAACACTACATGGTGTTTTTTATCTAGTAAATATAAGATGAGAAAATTAAATTTAAAAAAAGATTTAATAAAACAATTTTAAGAACAAAAAGTAAATATCTATATATATGTCCTTTAAAATTAGATCTAATCTGTCTTATACATATAATGTTCATATATTGCAATGTTTATAAAAACTATGTGTATAATTACATATTATTTGTGCTATATGCAATTGAATTTCCATAATTACATGTAATACTCTCAACTTTATATTATTAAAAATGTATTTCATTCTTATTAGAATGAGTGATATATTTGAGTGATATATATATAAAATTAATCAAACTTGTATATCACTTTCATATTCATGAATAATAAAATGTTTTTAAACGAGTTTATAAGAAAATTTATAAATAAAACAACAAAGAGGGGAATACAAGAGTATAAATGTGTTTCGAGCAGTACTTCTATTATCTTTTGAGAAGACTAATTCTAAACAATACTTCAAATTATTCTTACAATTCTTAAATAACTAATCCTAGTATTTAAAAAAATTGTAAATAAATATTGAAAAAAGATCACATTTTATCCTTGTATCACCATTGTAACTTATATGTACATATTATAGGATATTCACTGATAAATTATTAATTAATTAGCACTCAAAATAATCCATTTGAAGAAATCATATCGTCTATCACCTTACACATAATACGATCGCTCGGACTACATGGATCCTGAGTTTGTTGTTTAAAACCCATGTTATCAACTGATTCCATAATATCTGTATTTATTGCAAGTTTAGAATCCAGTTCCGAAGTATCTGGAAGCATCTGTAAGGCATGCTGTAATATTTCTTGAACCTAGAGAGAGAAAATAATACCATCACAAATCATATATATATATATAAATATTACAGAAATTAAAAAATTCCAATAATAAATTTACTTTTTCAAGATGCTTCTGGAAACGCAGTGCTGTTTCAAGACGCTGTCTACGCTGTATTTCCATCATAACTCGTAACGTTTCCCTGGCCTGGTGCGGTCTAAATTCATTCAATAGATGATGGATATGGATAAATAACAAACTCAAGTCTTCGACCTAAAATAAAATTATGAATTATTGTTGTGCAAGAATGGTATAAGAAAATACTGTTAAATATTTATCGAATCGGTATCAAAATGGATGTTACAAACTAATAAAAGCTTCTTCAAATTACAGATTACATTACCTTCTCTGCACGTCTGGGACTGTCTGGACATTGAACGAGTAAATCTATCAAGTCCAAGAAATTCACGAGCAGAGAGTGATTGAGCTTCTTCAATTCGCGTCGACGGTCAAAGTGTTGCGGGTACAGTCTTTTGATTCCTTGAGCCTCCAGCGGTCTGATAATCGTGTCGTCCGCATTGAACACATTACCGAACATGGAGTAGCTGTCGTGAATCGGCGGCGGTGGCCGCGGAGCTCTTCCACGACGTACATTTTCATCCGTGTACTGATTGATATATTGCACGGGCGGCAACGGGAGGGAACTGACTTGTATCGCTTCGGGAGCTGACATGTCTCAACCGATGAACCGATCACGATGACAAACTGTGTCCTCGACTCATCGACGAGAGACGAAGATTTCCAACGTAACAGGTAGATATAGATAGGTTAGACCAGTTTTTGTAAACACGTAATTTAGACGGTATTCTTTTTCTATTCAAGAGAAAAGAGGTAACTTGTGCGTCTCCTTCTCGAATCCTCCAAACAAACTTCGAAAAATTATCCTTCCCCGTATTACGTTCTTGAAGATGCGACAGTATATATGACAATAACGTAAACGCCTTCCAAGAAAAACAAAGCGACAGGCGACCGCTAGTCCGCCATTTTGTCAGATCTCGGATTACGCGAGTCGATTTGACGTTTGACGTATCCACGTCTCGCGGCGAATCGCCCGAAGTTGGTCAATTTTTTCTGATCGATAATTCGAGACGATCTTCGATGCATCGTGGGTCGATCGATCTGAAGTTTGACGTTTCTCGCTCCCTCGCGTTTTCTTTATTCGCGGGCGGTTACGGGATCGCCATGTTGACCAGCGTAGTGAGGCATTTCCTGATATCTCACGAATTCCCGACGTCGCCGCGAGACGTCTTCGTTTGACAGATTGTCGGTGTGTGTATATGCGTACGTTCCACGTGAATTCTTTGTTTGGGCGCCGGTCATGCTTTTGACAAGTGTCGGGATTGCGTGGTGCTAGCGCATACCCTCCGTTGCATGGTAAGAAGCGAGATTTCGTACGAAAATGTCGGAGCCGCCTGGGATAAACGGCCCTCGTTGGACCTCGCGTGTAGAATTCGAATTATCAGACGTTGCAGGATGTGTAACCACGCGTATGTATCCTCGTTTTTCGCTGGGTTGACACTTTGGCGACTTCGCGGGCGACGAGGTTTTTCTTTTTCCTTTTTTTCCCCCTTTTTTTTCCTTTTCCACCTCGATCTCGTCGTGACGGCCGGTCGTTCTCGCGTCCACGATGTGGACGATAATTGCTCGTTAATAATCGACACGTGAGTTGAATTGTAGGAGGCAGGAAGCGGGTTGTAGAACGAGGAAAAAATTCCGGTGTGCTATATTTAGAAATTCCGTTCGCGTCCCTTGTCACTTGGGGATACGCTCCGGATACGCGAGATGAATCAAAATATAGAGAAATTGAATGAAATATGTAACTTTTTCTTCCACTCATAAAATGCAGAAATGTTAGATCTCAGAATGTGATGTGCAACAAGTATCAGTTCTCACTCTAGGCTCAGAATGTGCAATGAGATATTTTATTTCTAATGAAGGTCTCTTATTGTGCATAAAAGTGATATTTTTTACTGTTGCTAGGGAGGCCCTCCTGTGATGGCAGGGAAGGATGGGAAGCTAGAGCCAAAAGGTGGAGATATTATTCGTCAAGGATTTATGATAAAACGTTCCCAAAACAAGAAACGCTTCACTCCAGTCAATTACAAGCAACGATGGTTTGTCCTCACCAAACATTATCTTATTTACTACGATGGAGATAGTGAGGTGAGTAGTTTTGAAATTTATTATATTTCAATTTATATTATCTATAATAATAAGAGCATGTGAGCCGTGATGTATGAATCTGTGATCAATTTAGTCCTTTAACATTTATGCTAATCATATAACAGCAATAGCTTATTCAATTTTAGTTAATTTATTTTATCTTTTCAGTAATACTTTATTATTCTTATAAAATTTTTTGAAATTTATGTCGAAGAATTACTATTACTATTACTATATATAAAGAGAAACTGTAACAAATAATTATGAATATTAAAAAAATCTTATTAAATAACATATATATCATAATAACATATATAAATATTATACAGATAATTGAATGCAAAGAATAATTGAAATTACATCACAACATTTTCATTTATTACTTGTAATTATATATATATATATATGAAAAAATAATTATTTCCTTATTAAACATCAGAAACATCTATTTTGAAATTTTACAATACATTTTACATTACTTTTACACAAAATTTAATATCACTTTTAAATGATAAAAAAGTAGTTTTAAATTACCAAAATATTAAGAAATAAAAGGACCTTATATCATTACTCTCTTCTAATTATTACATGGAGAGAATTTTATCTTAGAATTTATCCTGAAAATCATGATAATCATGAGACAATATAGTATTGGAAAAATTTTACGAGTTTCTCTGCTTAATTATTTACCACAATAGAAAATATGTACATAGTAAATTTTACTATGTTACATAGTAAACATATTTTATATCTTATTATGGTAGCTATTAATATTTGTATTATGGTAAATATTAATCAGAGAAACTCATAAAATTCTTCCAATTGTCTCACGATTACCATGATTTTCAAGATAAATGCTAACAAAAATTATCTCCTTTGTACCTTTTAAATTAACGCTATGTTGTACCAATTTATATGACTACATATGATTAATTTAGACAATTGTGTGTTCACCATCCCATAGATTTTAGAAAATATCGTTCGAGGCTTAATCCTGCATTTATTACGCT
The DNA here is from genome assembly GCF_048542155.1 of Nylanderia fulva. Classification (NCBI taxonomy): domain Eukaryota; kingdom Metazoa; phylum Arthropoda; class Insecta; order Hymenoptera; family Formicidae; genus Nylanderia; species Nylanderia fulva. The sequence goes on along the minus strand of NW_028189835.1, from coordinate 4,417,560 downwards.
GGTCCCCTCAATCTTCCCAACGACGAGCAAGGATGATAATCGCCAACTATCGGTTCGGTAACTGCGTGCGATCGCGACTAGTACCTAGTATCAATAGCCACCTCCGTAGCCAAGCGAGCTGTTAGGTAGGTGGACCGGGCTGCCTTCGATGGAGGGTTGGCGGATAACATGCACCGTGATATACCGTGTGTAAAATTAGTGGCGCAGGCGCCCCGGTGCGAATTCTCTATCCTACCTCCTCCTTCTACTCCTCGTCCTTTCTTCCGCTCCGTCGTTGGGTTCCTGATACCGTCCGCTCGCTCAGTCAGTGGCCGTCGTTCGAGGTCGGTCTCGACGAAGAGCAACGAATTTGGCTACGTTGGTTCTTCCGGTTCCGTTTGGTACCCCGATACCATTTCGCGAGTTGACGATCCCTTGGACGAGTCTATGACGTTTTAATCTCTCTCGTTGAAGGTGACGACGAAGGAACGAGACCTTGATCCTTGGCGGGATAACAGTCGTTCTCTCTTCGGATCCTGATCCGATACGGGACCTTCTGAAAAACCTCCAGGTTCCATCTGATCCGCGATATCGAGCTACAGTATATATCTATCGATTCTCGGCACTGTAGGACTTCGTGAATTAGACCCGAGATCAATTTCGATCTTTTTCATCAGTTAAACGTTATTCGTTTCGAGAGGATCATCCGAAAGGTCCGTCCGTTTCATCGCATACCGATCTTGGCCGAGACGACAGCGTGCTCCACGTGCGAACTTCCCGATATATCGACTTGGTCGATTTCGTTTTGTTCACCGCGTCGCGAGATCCATCGTACAAAGTGGAGGTAAAGAAAATTTTCATCAAATTTGGATAGTTATCCTTGTTCCTATCTCCTTTGTCTCTGTTCGATTAGATCCCTACGTCGTCGAATGGAAAATCCATGTTGCTCGCGAACCCGCTTATCATGAATTCCGCTACGAATCCTCCCCGGGGAGAGTCGCTCGATGCCATCCGCGCTCGTAAATTACTTTTTCACGTCTGAAGCATATATCATATCTTGAAATTCGGAAGATTGATCTAACATTGTAAAATGTGTGAATATTTTATTGCAATTTGATTTCCTCGTTAGAAATTTGTAGAAATTAGGATTCCCTATGTTAAAACCATATTAAATTAATTAAATATAATCCTGACAGTGGATACATCAAGATTGAGACATCTTTACGTGCACACATTCTAATTTCGGGATTATTTATTATATAAATCTAGATATAGTATTTTAAATATAAAAAAAATCTTAAATATATAATTTCATATAACTGTTTTTTATATTTCTATATCTAAAATTTATTTATAAATTATTATATTTAATATATTTTTTATTATACATTTTAATTATTTTTAATACACACACGTATACGTATTTTTCATAAATTTGATAATAAAAGCAAGAGAAAAAAGGAGTCCACGATAAAAATACATTAATACATTTTGTATTTTTATTGAACATTATCTCTATTTTTTGCGTTTATTAAATTTATGAAATATGTAAAAGCTAAATTTATTTAGTAGCAATTATTAAATATGTATGCAAATATTTATACTGCTTTTAAGATAAATAATATATTTCTTTGTAATACATACTAAAACATTTTATATTTTTATCGAACACTTCCTCTTTCTCTCGCTTTTATTATCAAATTTGTGAACAATAGGCCAAATTTATTTAGTGACAATTATTAAATATGCAAATATGTTTACTGTTTTTAAAATAAAATTTTTAAATATATATTTCTGAGTATCTTGTAATATTTCAACTACAGCTATTTAGTGAAAGTTGTTGGTAGCAAATCCAGATTGCGGCATGATATATTTTTAATGTATTAAGTATTAAATTCTAATTATAGAACTTGTGATTGGTTACAGCGCCGTAAGGAACGTGGACGGATCGCCGTGGAGAGCGTCCACGTGGTGGAGACGGCCAGTCTCGGAAGTGGTAGCACCGGAAGCGGTGGAGGCGGCGGTGTCGGCGATGCAGCGGGTGGTGGCGACGCGGGCAGCGGAGGCGGCGGAATACCATCCGGACTACCCTTCCAGGTCGGATATCGAGAAGCTGGTCAGGAGTATACGCTCTATCTGCTCGCCGCTCGCGAGCAGGATCGTGCTGAATGGATACGTGCCATACGCGCTGGTAAGTTTTCCTTTTTTATTTTTATTTCCGTCTTATACTCGTTTCCTCATTCCATTTCCCGCTTTCCCTTCTCCCTCCCTCCTCCCCTCGCATTGATATTCAATGCGGGTTCGCGCAAATATTACGCTCGTGAAGCTTCTTACGACAAGCAAAATGCGTATTATTCCCTTACCACTGTGACATTTATATTTCAATAACTTGTGATATATGTTGTAACGCATTAATGTTGATTACGCATTAATCCTTTCGGTCTTCAAGTTTTATTACAAGTGGAAAGAAATATCGTATATATATCTTATAAATACAAATAAAAATTTATATATGTATGTGACACATATTTCGGGCCAGTATATTTTGAGGGATAAATTTTGAAGTATCCTGTGGGTTATATAAAAAAGAAATATGATCTCGTGGCAATCTATAATAAAAGCTTGAATTACCATTTTTTTGTTTGTAGTGTGCAGTGAGAATTCGGGCTTGAGCGGGCGTTACCACGCGGGTTTGTGGAGCGGGAAACGCTGGTCCTGCTGCCGATTATCGACACGTTCCGCCGAAGGCTGCGACACTTGCAGCTCCTGGTCCGCTACGAAATCGGCTGCGAACGTCACGAATCCGTCCTCAACGACAACGTCGGTCTCGACGACATCGACATCAGTGCCCGGCAGTATTAACAACACCATCTCGACGACCACCGTCACATCAGATCATCGTGCACAGTTGACGAACGCCGAGGCGAATAATAATCCGATCATCCAGACCCAGGCCCGCTCAACGATCGGTTCGTACCTCATATTTATTACATATACGTTTTGACCCTTTTTTTTACAAAGCCTACTGGGATTTTAATTGGCCCACTGGCAAATCGATACATTTCTCATTTCGATGTCAGCGTGAGAGTTCCGCTGTTATCGCTATGTCGTTTTTTAATAGCTAGGATTCGTTAATTGATGCAATGGATATAAAGAATCAAATGTTATCCCCGGGAAAGCGTTATTTATTGTTATTTGTAACTGGACTTTTTTAATGTCGATATACCGTCCAGTTTTGCAATGATACGCTTGTCGAAATGTCGCGCCGTATTTCATGCGGCCGAACACAGGCTAATTGCATGATTCAATTGATACAATTTATGATTCACACATATATATAATATCACAAGTGGCAATATATATGCAACTTATGAATATTCGTTATCGCGGAAAAAAGTTGTCCAAACATATTGAAATAATGCACGAGCAATCGGTAATGTGTGCGATCAGCAACGTGCAATTAACTGATTGCCGCTTTATATCTCGTTAAATATTTATTGATACGAGCAATAACGAATCTATCTCGTTTCAAAATCGACCGACACTTTGTTTACTGCATTAGCTCTAGTCTATATTGCGGAGCGACATTATCTATCGGAATTTATCGGAATAAGCAGTAAATTCCTCCGCTCTCTGGAGAAAATCTCGTTTCTCTCGCACGATTATCGAGCTAATACGAGAGCGGCGGAAGAGGATTGTCTCCGAGCAACTGATTTTCTGCGAATCTGGATTTCTTACATCTTGTCAAACGACGCGGAATCGCATCTCTCGTGACTCGAAAAAGCGTTTTATACGTGCATCTTCAAAGTTGGAATTGTTTCAAAGTTCGCGATTCCCAAGTATCTATATCGCGTATAAATCTTTGTATAGTTTCCACAAAATTTGAAAGGAGATAAAGAAACTGCATTTAAAGTAAATATGCATCGGGAGGGAAATTTCATGTATTATTTGATTTAAATATTTCCATAATATAAGCATATATGATTGATAAATTACACGAATAAACATATACGTCTATATACGTGTACATGTGCTTCCGTTTCTGATATCTCTGTCACGGACGAGACAAGCGTAAAACGATGAAACGGAGCTTGCGAACAGGAGCACTATCCGCGAATTGGCGTAATGTCAAAGTCTCTGGCGTCTGCCACGAAAACTTTTCCCTTAGACAACAGGAAACATGACATTTTTGTGTACCGTTGAAACGTTCTGACTCTCTGGAGCTGCGACGTCGAAACTCGAATCGACGCGAAAAATCCTCTCGGTCAAGCGTCATTCCTCCCCAATAACCCGAGTGTCCCAGTTCCTTTATCGCTCGCGGCAAGACAGGCCTTTCGATTTCGCCAAACGGTGCCCCCGATACCGCGAATCGGTAATTGAAATTTCGTATCATCGCGACTTCGCGGGATATATACACGAATTTCGAGTTTCCATTTCAAACCGGGAAATGGTAGGCGAAAATCCCTCTTCCCGTCCCTCTCTGTTGTGGATTTATCTGATTATCGCAAAGCGCTCGTTACTTAGCGGATCAAACGACGAACTTAAGGAGATTGAAATTGTCACCGGCTAAAGTACGTAATACGACAGTCACAAAGAGGAAACGCTGTGCAAAAGATATACAGTATAGAACTTGATTCTCGACGCGTTGCACTTTCAGAGAACGTATCTCTTTTATCTGCAAATATTATCTCTCCTCATTCGCAAATATTCAAAAGCGCGATGTTCCATCCTAGGAACGGTATGACGCAGATGACGGTTTTTACCAAGGAAATCTTATTATTAGACAACCTTTTATTAAAAATCGATACGTGTGCCACCGAGCGATCGCGCAAAATAAGTGCCCACTCATATATTTTTGTTTTAACACGTCACTGTATATATGTATAAACCGCGTTTAAATTAATGCGGCGGAGTTTGAGTTTGACTAGTTGAACGCGTTTTCCTCCTCCCGTGCCTTACCATCCCTTTCATCATATTTTTTGACAGTAACTTTTTCCATACACCAGAAGTTTATCTTTCTCGAGCTGTGTCGGTTCTATCATCCATTTGTGTTAAAAGTCTGAAGCGGAATATATTGGGGGCGAACCGCGCGAGACGAAACTTACGATAGTCTTCGCGAAGGAGTTCCTTGAACGAAGTTGACCTACTTAACTACGGCAAAATTGAATTTCAGATATTTTAATCGCAAATCTTAAGTATTGAGACCGGCGTTCGATGTGCTTCTGCGAAGCGCGCGTAATAACAAAAAATACAAATTCGATTCAGAAAATTAATCGAATTCATATCGGCGATGCGCCGAGGTGGCAAGATACCGGGCAAGAATCGATTTAATTATTTAACTTATTTACTTAAAGAGAAGCATCTTTCCCCTATCATACGTCCATTGTCGAATATTTGACGTATTATTATCGTTTTTCAGCTTCTCCGATAGTTTCTGTTAAAACTTGACGGTGTTAGGTAACGACCATTATCCGGTTAAGCAATTATCCCAACTTGGTCAAAGTAATCGCTTAGGGCGTTTCTCGTTATATACAGCGAGGGAGAGAGAAAGAGCCCGCCTGAAATAAAGTTCCTATATTATAACATTTCCGCTAGGTAACGATATTATTCTCCATTGATCCCTCCAATTGATCGTGACTTACTAAAATCTCGCGCTTCATCCCCTGAATTTATAATTTGCGACATAATGCCAATCTGTGCATTGTTTTCGCGGGAAATAGGTTTGCATTTATGCATGCAATATATTCGATCCACGATGCCTCGGAGCGCGGTAGGAGGGCGTAATTTAACTCAAGACTTCTATCTTGATTTATGACATTGTATGTTCCGCGTAAAGCTACGTCCTCGCTGGAGCAACAACTTTTTTAACAAACATCAACAAAAGGTTGTTCGTTATTGCTCCAGTGAGGGTGCAGTTTATGAAACTTTCCACAACAACTGGCAACTTTTTTTTTAAGAAACCTAGACCATCAACAAAAAGTTGCTCCTTATTGCTCCGCAGTGAAGACATAGAATTACCTCATGTTCGTTGAAAAATTTCATGAATTTTAAGCTATGTTCTCACTAAAGCAATGAGCAACTTTTTTTAAGAAACTTGGAACAAAATTTATATTTATTAAATATTTACTATTTATCATTAACACAAAATTGTTTGAAACTTTCAGCAACAACGAGCAACTTTTTTAACAAACATGGAACATCAATAAAAGGTTGCTCGTTGTTGCGTCATGTTTGTTGGAAATATTCACGAATTTTAAGCTATGTCCTCACTGGAGCAATAACGAGCAACTTTTTTAAGAAACTTGGAACATTAAAAAATTGCTTGAAATTTTCAGCAATGAGTAGCAATTTTTTTTTTTTAAGAAACATGGAACATCAACAAAAGGTTGCCTCAAGTTCATTGGAAAATCTCACGAATTTTAAGCTATGTCCTCACTGGAGCAACAACGAACACCTTTTTTAAGAAACTTGGAACATCAAGAAAGAATTACTTGAAACTTTTAGCAATGACTAGCAACTTTTTTAAGGAACATGGAACAGCAAGAAATCCAGCGAGGACGCAGCTTTTAAGGCTAAATAATTCGCGATAATTACGCGAAATTTGTGAAGCGAGGTGTCAACATCGTGAAAGTTTCGAATAGTCTGTGAATACATTTTCCAAGTGTATATAAATTACACTTGGTCGTTACTCGTTTACGCTTTGACGAGTATCGGTCCCCCGCGCTTTTCTCCCTCGTCGTTCGCGCGTCGGATCTTCATCTTTCATCCGGGTCCTGCCGCTTTAACTCGCTCGCCGCGGTATATCAGACGTGACACGACTCCATTATATGAACGTCGAGTAGGTCGAGCACGCAATTAACAAGTTCGCTTGACTACGGGGAACGGAGGCGCTACAGTTAAGCAAATGAATGCAGCCGAGAGCTAAATCTTAACTATCTCCGAATACACGACGCATTGCGAAACACAGCGGCGGTCCCTTTTTTTTTTGCCCTCAAGCATCCTCGAGGGGAAAAAAAACTTGTCGCCGAGCGTGCATTTCTCTTTTTCGTCCGACATAATTTTTTTCTTTTTTCATTTATTTTTTTGCTTCATCACTGAAGTGCGATTCTCGGCGTGTATTATTACGAGATATTTCGAGTCGTTAATGTCGCGGCCAATTGCGCGCTTCGTCGAATCGATTATTATCGAGTCAATTCAGTGCTCGCGATTGATTACTTCTATATCAAAGTAATTCGCAGCCGCTTTTCGTTTCCCGTTTTCGTTTTCCGAGCGATTGCTCTTCATCGGCGACGCGTCATCCGTGGGATATATCCGTGAAGGCGGAGATGTGTCTGTCGGACAATCTGCACGTTGGAGCGTGCCGTGAAATAAAAGCCGGAGTAAAGCACATACAGAGAGAGAGAAAGAGAGAGGGACTACGTCGTATAACGGCGGATAATCAATAAATTGTAGTGAGAGATATTTGATTAAATAACCGATAAAGCGCAACCTTCCTTGTTCGCGAAACATCCTCCCAAGTTGGCTCGAATCGAGGAAAATGCGGGAAGGGAATAGAGAGAAAAAAAGAGGAAGCAAATGAATGAATAGAGAGACGGAAACTAACGTAAGGTCGCTCGAGAAAATCCCAAAGCTACCTCCAGAACGAACTACTCAGTCTGTGTAACTGCGTCGCGACCTTTCCTTCTTATTTTGCGCGAATCTCGTTCCTCTTCTGGGCCATTAAATCCACAGCCTTGAATGAATCTTCAAGAGGAGCTTCTAGTTTAATTCTCGAAGACGCGAATATCGAAGGCGAATAAATTTTCGGCTTAATCACGAGAAAGAGGTAATAAATGCTAATTGATTGAGAGTATTCTTTCAAAGGATTCTCGAATATGATCGCGATCGTAACGAGTGATCGTTTCGAATTCTCTCGTTACTTTTCTTGGAAAAAAAGGAGGAAGATTTCTTATTTTCATATCGCGTTTGCGAAGAATATTAATACTTACGCGTATCTAAAATAAAGCGAGTGTGCGAAAATTTTGCTTTGCTACACAGAGAGAATTTTATCTTAGAATTTATCCTGAAAATCAAATATGATATTGGAAGGATTTTATAAGAATTTCTCTCTGATTAATATATATTTACCACAATAAAAAATATTAATATCTACCACAATAAGATATAAAATATGTTCGATTAATTTTACTATGTTTTTATTATGGTAAATATTAATCAAAGAACAATTTTCAGGGTAAATTCTAAAAGAAAATTCTCCGTGTAGAAGCTATTGAAGTTATTATATTTTCTTCAAAGAAAAAGATGTGAGCGAATTTTACAAGTTTGGCTTCAATTACGATTCAAATCGTTTCTGACATCATTTCACTGAAAGTTTGACTATCACGAAATTCTGTTCCATAATTGTTCTCTCTTCATTCTCGCATACATCTATATATAAAGTAGCAATGTCACATACAGACACAAGTTAAACTATTCGAAGAGTACAGCTGATTCGCGCGTGCAACTGCAACTACAGATTGTAGATCATTTACAAGCATCATTGCGATACCATTTTTCTTTATTAAACGATGGTTTCAAGTCTTTACCAATTTTTTCCGCGTTTCGCAAATAGAATTAGAGCGCGTTTTAACGCGGAGATAGTCGGTTCTAGTTTCTAACCGCTACTTTACACCGGTATCGCGTATCGTCACAAAATTGCCTCTAGCCTGCAATCTCTCGCTGTTAAATTTTGCGTTTGGTCAGTGAGGTATGCCACGTCAGCCAGTAATTTAGCCATCGCTAAACGGCTTTTTTATACGCTATCTTATTCATGTTTTTTCTAAAAATTATATGTGCGGTTTTATTTACTTTTTGGGAATTTTTTTAGATTGTGTTTCTGTCAGGCAAATATGTTTCTGCTACCTCGTTTGTAAATCTGCTAAGTTTTCAGAATATTATGAAGATACACCCCGACGATAAATTAGTTTATATAGCATAAAAGTAGCGTAAAAAAATAATGGGGAATTATCAAAAAATAACTCAATAAAAAAGATCATATATTTAAAAAAGAAATGTATCAGAGATCGGGTGAAAAAATATTTATGTATTAAAAGCACAATACAATTTTATATTTAAATACGATTATGTGTACAATATTATAGATTTATCGGATTTTTCGCAAATAATCTTATACATTTGTAAAGGATATACAAAGCAACGAGATAATAAGTGATTTGAATCCCTGAAATTATTGGTAATTTCGTTGCGTATTTATCGCTCAGTTGCGCGACCACGCGCAATCGTATTGTTAACCTTTCCAGCTTACGGTATTATATTACGAGATATTAATTTATTGCTTTTCTCATTTTGTTGGGATTAGCAGATGATTTACAATCTTAATCTTAGCTCGTGACCCGACTTAGGTCATCGATATCTCTTAACTAACGAGACAACTATATTTTATTCCGTGGCATTGCTTCACGAAACCGTCAACTAGCAACATTTAACAATGTTTAAATATCTGTCGGGTCTGGTTTTTATTTTTTGGTGTCAAACACAAGGATATGCATTCGCTCAAACTGACATTAAGATCCTTCCGTTAACATCGTTAAAATCAAATAATCCCAACAACAGTGAAATTGCAGGTAAATAATAATTTTGTAATAATATACGATGTCCGATAATAATTGTTCGATTATTATCGAATCCTCTATATTCGTAAAATATTAACTTTTTACATAGATATTTTAAAGTATAGATTAATTACTTAGACAATTAATGTATCTCGAAATTTATTCTTATTTTATTTACTCGATAATTTTACTCTGCGCGTTCTCAAACTGAATTTTATTTAAATAATTGCATTGAACGATACGTCAGAGGAAATATATTTAACTCTAAGAAACGCGGAACATTCTTTATACATTTTTTCGGAGAATATTAAAATATTTCTTCTTCTATCAGGGGAGCTCGAAAAGAGACCCGTGGTTGTTTTAAACGGACACAATAATTATCACGTGGCTCAGCAAGTATTTTACATATACAACGAGCAACAAAAGCGATTGTTACCGAATAATAAGGAAAGATTGGATGGTTACGTTGTCACGCCTAGTATGGGTGCTCACAAGCTTAATCCACGTAAGCTCACCTGGAATAAAGCTCGCCAGGCTTGTATCCAGGAAGGAGGTAAAAGAAATTATTTGCATGACCGATAAATCGAGTAGTTATTAATATTCTTACGGACAAATTTCGATTTTCTATAATTGACTCACGTATAAAAAAGAATTAGCTACTATAGCTAAATTTTAGTTGTCCCTATATTGCACGTAAAATTTAGTTACCATACCTAAATTTTTGCTATGACCAATATTTTTTAGTTATCGAATTCTGCATTTAATTATAGCTAAAAAATATTACCATAGCTAAATTTAGTCACGGTAGCTACCTTTTTTTCTGTGTATAATTGACTTATCGTCCGAATGAAAAAATCGACGTGATATAACGCTAGCCTCGTATATAGAATATTTTTTATTATATACTTCATACGCGAGGTTTACATACGTTAGGTCATTTGGCGATTATCAATTCGGAATCGGAGGAAAAGATTCTTTTGCGTATGCTGCAAGAGGGAAACATCAACTTGGCTTGGCTCGGGGTTCATGATTATTTTGAAGAGGGCGATTGGGTTACCGTTAAAGGCGAGGCCTTAGAAAATACTGGGTACATGAGATGGACGACTAAATGGCCGAATGTACCTGATAACTTTAACGGTCAAAATTGCGCGGTTCTCATTAAAGAAGGCGGGATGGATGATGACAATTGTCATACAACAGCTGCCTACTTTTGCGAGATCCCTCTGTAAAATATATTATCTTATTGATAGAGAGATCTAGTAGCTGATAGATAATCACGCGTGTGTACATTTGTAATAATACGTACATGTATAAATAAATGAGCAACTCCATTTACGTCCTCCTATACGTTCCTCTAATTTTGAGTTTCGAGGATCGGATTTTTATATCAAATATTTTATATTAAATATAGATATTTTTTTATAAAAATTCACTTTTACGTTTTGAATATCGATGTAGTTAATATTCAAGCGTTTACAGGCGATGTCGCAAACTTGATTTCCCTCTCGCTTCCGCAAAGCGTGAGAAACGCGAGGATGGATTAAATTAATCGCGACGCGCCGAACCGCAATTTCACCGAGTTCTCCGTTATTTCCTACTGATATTAAGGGATCCCATTGAAAGATCGACCCGCGTCTGGAGTGCAATGATAGCATACAGACGGATGAGCGAGTGTGTGGTATCCTATAGTTTGAACCGACGAAAAGTGTCGCGCTCGCGATATTGTATAGCCGTGAATACTATTCAGCTGACTCGAATAGCGAGTAATCGAGTTTGCGAATGAAGACGATTGAGTTCTCTTCCGGTTTCGATGTATATGGAGAGACCCGGGAATGAAGGAGCGTCAATCGAAATAATTGTAAAATCGAAGTTGGCTTCATTGAAATTTCGCTATATATATTTTATTTATATTTCTATTTTTTATTTATATGTTTATATTATATTTATATTTATAATTTTGTGTATAACTATATTTTATGCATTCGTGTATTTTCATCTTACACGGCTGCTTTATTCGAAGCAAATGTTACGGAATAGGTATTATCGAATTTTCTGTGTTTCGAATCGCTCTGTTTTATTTCTCGTATCGAAACGATCCGTTTATCCCCGAGATATTCCGCGAAGACTGGCTCCTTTTCACAAAAGACAGCGTTCCGTAACATCTATCATAATAATAATAAATAAAAGGCCGATTCTCGCACGTGACGACACTGGCAAACGTAGATTCAATAAGAGAGATAGGTGTGGTAAAACGAGATTGAATGTAGTCGTAACTGCCGGTCTAATAGCCTCTGACAGATACATCGTGTATATTGTGTTTTTATGCGAGACAGTATACGAGAGAAGTATTTGATCACGGGATATATAAACGAGAGAGATCGCAAAAAAAGAGACTAGACAGAATTGATTCCGCTCGCGCGTGCATTTATTGCGTCGTATAGAAAAAGAATTACATGCTACAAAAAGGAACCTATTTACTTTTAATTACGCGCGTTATTATTACAAGTACGAATAATTAAAAAGCGCAAACGTCGAACCGCGATTATTATAATTTCGCAGAATTAACAGCGCTCAATTATTAAGACACTAAGATAACTCTCTGTCCAACGGAGTGAGACACCCGGGAGAGAGCAGCGCATAAATCTAAATGCATATTTAAATATTGAACTGTCAGGGATGTTCTTGGCGCGCACAATTGTGTCTCTCAATAGGGATTCATCGGCGACCGCGAGAACCGCAAATGGAAAACGGTCGTAAAAAGCACTTCGAGTTTAGCTGCTCTCCACGTATTGATTGGCAGCATCGGCGAGCGCGATCCTTCATCTTGAACGTCGTGTTGTTGCTGCTCGATAGAAGTTTCTATAGCAGCTGAAATAACGTTTACTCTAATTTCTTATGCGTTTTCGCAAGGATTATCGCGGGGATTTCACCAAAAATCTCGATTGCTGGATTTCTGGACGCTATCACGTATCATCTCTTCCTTTTCCTGTTAATTCTTGTTTGAGGTGTGAAATTTATGTTAGTCGGTTCGATTAGCTTCGAGATACATATCGGTTCCACTCTCGTTTCTTTTCTTGCACAAAAATACGTCAATGTAACCGAACTTGAATTAATTAATTGCGTTAAGATATAGGTATATTTTTATTTTCTTTTATTTTTCGTTTTTCCAACGATTGTTTATAACTGTTAATACAATTGGATATTTTCTCTAAATGTTAAAATATATCAGGAATAACAAGATACATGTTGATTTTATTCTCTTTTTTAGATTAGTTTTTTATATTAGTTTAATAAATAATTTATATATATTTTTGAAAAGATACTAAAACATTTTTCGCGTCTCTAAAAATTTCAAAAATATATATTAAAATGTTTCTATATTATGATTCTATACAGAGAGACTTTTCTCTTAGAATTTACTGTAAAAAATCATGGTAATTGTGAGACAATATAAAATTTTATAAGAGAAAATTTTATATTTCTCTGATTAATATTTACCACACAAAAAATATTAATATATAGTAAAATTAATCTTATTGCGGTAGATATTAATATTTTTTATTGTGCTAAATATTTAATCAGAGAAACTTATAAAATTATTTAAATAGAAATAAAAATTTCTATTTAAAAAGAGAAACTTCTAATGTATAAAATGACTCAGTTTTTTAACGAAAGATATAGCAAGAAACCGTTAATTAATATGATAATAATGTAGACCAGCAAATGTGTTGTTGCATATGCGATCGATATTAATCCGCAGGCGGTTATTATTAAATGATAAAGAGAAATTGGAGAACATCTGTCGGATTGGACACGCATGTGTTCTCATAAATTCGCCTGAAACAAGACTCATCGAACTTGTAGTCAGGAAGGAGATAAAGAGATGATTCATCATCAAATATCTCACACACACACATACAGATACATGTGTATATATGTATATATGTGGAGCATTCTTTCATGTTTTAACCAGCGCGTTATACGCATTTACATATTTGAGTACAGATTATTAGTTAATTAATGGAGTAATTAGATAACGATAATGATTACGCATGCGAATATCGAGCTAAAGATTTCGTATTTTGCATAATTATTTAAATTACTTATTGTTAGCGATTAATTAATCCAAATTTCGAATTTAAAGAGAAAAATATAAAATACGGTTTATATATCTCGGATTTTATAATCTTTCTAAAGAAGATGACTACGTTATACATATAACAGAATGCACCAAATGAACGACTTGTTCGAATTGTCTAACAAATCTGATAATGCTAATGATAAAAAATTGCACGATTCTCATCATGGGAGGAATAATAAACAATCTGCAACGTTATTTTTTTTATATTCTTTTACAAGACAGACTTGTCAAATTGTTAAAAAGAGAGAGAAAGGGATTTATTAGATAATCTTTTTACGTTTATTTATAATCATACATATAAATATGTATATGAGTAAAGGAGTTATTTTCTATCTCTCTTTCTCTCTGGTGCATTTTTTAATTAGATTAATGTGAATTAAAAATCATATTTTTAGGAATACTCTTATAAGTATATTCATGTCGTTAATACTAGAAGTTCTTTACATATATATTTATTTATAATCATACATATATAAATATGTATAATAGTAAAGGAGTTATTTTCTATATTTCTCTCTCTGGTACATTTTTAAAATTAGATTAATGTGAATTAAAAATCATATTTTTAGGAATACTCTCATAAGTATATCCATGTCGTTAATACCAGAAATTCTTTACATATATTTATTTCTAATCATACATATAAATATGAGTAAAGGTGTTATTCTCTCTCCCGCAGGTGCATTTTTTCAACTAGATTAATGTGAATTAAAGATCACATTTTTCGGAATACTCTTATAAGTGTATCCATAACGTTAATACCGAAATGGTAATACCAGAAGCTTGTTTTCCCTCCCATTTCCGCGAAAGCGTCAGAGCTTAAACCGCTTTGCGGGAATCCGCTTGTGCAAAACGCAACGTGAATGTAGAGACAGGATCGACCGAAATTCAAGCAAAGACCGCATATCACGCGGCTAGGATCCCGGGATGATTCGATGAAATCGATCCTCCCTCTCGCTAATACGTAAAGCGATGACGAATGATGCGTTATCGTTCACGGTCGATCAATCGTTATCCATCTTTCATCGGGAGAAGATATATATCCGTCTATATCTGTCACCCGACGACGATGAAGAATTCGCGACGCGGGCCGCGAATTGAAAATTATTATTTAAAATTAGACATACGCGGCGGAATTACGTCCGTCCTGGAAACCCAGTTACTCGGCTCGGGAGAGAATCCGAAAATCCACCCTCCCAGTTTCTCCCTCAAGTTTTGACGGACCGGATTTCCTAGAAAATGCGCTCACCACGCAGCAGTTCTTGTCTACAACAGGCACACTTCTCGTTTGATTCCCTATTTTCGCGATTCGGGTCATCGTCGTCATCGTCGTTGTCGGCATATTACTCCAGCCACTTCGCTTTTGTTGCAGCAGCAGGGAAGTCGAAATTGGCGTTCGCGCGAAGAACTCGAATAATGCATATAATATAGGGTAGTTGTATATAGGAGCTACGAGAATTTTCAGCGAATTCGCAGAGGCAAAATCGATATCCCTCGAGGGACCAGGTATACCGAATTCGCGACATTATATATAGAAGAGATGCGGGTTCTCTCTTAACGAACCGAAATCTCCCCGGATTGCAAACTGCGCCGATCTACTCCTCCTTCTCTCCCGCTTCTAAATGCGGATAATAATCGAGAATATATATCCGTTTTCGCGCGCGAAGACCGAACCGAGATGATTTAAGATGCACACCCGGGATTCGGGAAGCTCCGAAAAATATACGGTATTCCGCCATTCGTGCGCGGAAAACTCGAGAGGAGACCATCGAATTTCTCGAGTACACGTCATCGAGGAAGCGGGCTCGAAATTCGATTTAGCGCGCGATATCTCGATAACGATATCACGTTTGCTGTCGCGCGACTTCTTCTTTTTGTCCCCCTTTTTTCTTCCTTTTCTCTGACACTTTTCTAACGTTCTATCGCGCATCTTTGTCTTCATTAAAGTCGGGCGGTTTATTTGTCGCCCACGCGTGTATATATATATATATATATATATATATATATATATGTATGTATGTATGTATGTATATGTATGTATGTATGTATGTATGTATGTATGTATGTATGTATGTATGTATGTATACGTTCCTTCGCATGCTGTTTCAAGCTGCTGCTACCCGTGATAATCTTAGCGCACACTTAATTGGACATCGCCGAGGGAGAGTGGTACAGATAGGTGCTTGTCGCAAAGTGCTGAGTTTGCCGGTAAGCTGGTCTACAATGTCACAAGCCATTTTCCCCGGGTCCTATATAACTTCTACACGATGCACTTCTCCCCCGGTGCCTGAGCGAAATCGAGCGACATCGATATTCGTCAATCCATCTCCGCGCGAATATTATTGTCATTGCGGTGAAAAATCTCTACCCAGATTTACTTGCGCAAGGTGGCTCGATTCTATTAATTGAGAGGCAATTTTTTCTGTTGGAATAGAAAAATGAGAAAAATGTTTATTCATCGTTTTCGTAAATATGTACGTTATTTTTCTACTGTATTATTTTGTTTTTGTTCTTAATATCAATTTGCGCTCGCACCAAAATTGTTTATTATCAGAATCTCTTTCTGTACACAGAGAGAATTTTCTCTTAGAATTATTTATTCTGAAAAGCATGGTAATTGTAGGATAATATGGAAATTTATTAGAGTTTCTCTCTCTCTGATTAATATTTACCACAAAAAATATTAATATGTACATAGCAAAATTAATCAAATATTTTATATCTTGTTACGATAGATATTAATATTTTTTATTGTGGTAAATATTAATCAGAGAAACTCTTATAAAATTCTTATTACCATATTGTCCCACAATTGCCATAATTTTCAGGATAAATTCAAAGAGAAATTTTCTTCGTGATAGAGAGAAATTCTAATAATAAATAATTTTTCTGTCCGAAAATTAATTATACACATATATATATAAATTTTTTGTATAATTATTTTTGTACTTTGTTTCTTAATATCAATTGTGCTCGCAATCAAATTATTTATTATTCGAATCTTTCTCTGCAATAAGAAGAGATTTTCGAATAGAACCATTTTATTGCGAGCATAATTGATACTAAAATTAAAAAAACAAAATATATATAAAAATACAATAAAATATATATAAAAATTAATTTCTGGACGCGATTGCATGTATTAATTTCCGACCAGAGGCACAATATAATCCACGTAACGTTCGCATCGCGCGTGTCGAAGAGTCCGTCTTGCATTAGTCTATGGTCGGCGTGGTTTAATCGGCGGCGAGGGAAGACTTCCGTGAAGGTGAAACTCCGAAGAAGGGGACTCCAAGCGAGACGATGACGACGACGACGACGATTCCGACTCGCTTTCGCGTTGGTGCTGCTGCTGCTGCTGCTGCTCGAGCGAGCGAGCGTTTAAGACCTTCTCGAGCCGAGGATCCAGTTCGCGTCGAGCCAGCAGCTGGAACAGTTGCTCTCGTCGAAGTCGTCCTCGTTGCTCCGCGCAAAATCGGAAAAGCGCGTCGAGAGTGCGTGTTTATGAGCCACAGATGCTGATCGCGTTGGGATTAATTCACGGGAAACTATGCTGGTGATTAGCGCCTTGAAACAGGTCGCGAACGCCGCCACAAATGCGGTCCACTCGGCCACCGGTAATGTTACCGGACATACTTCCGGTGAGTCGATTTGACTTTTTTTTCTCTTTCTACACTCCTCGACAAGATCTCTTTCTCTCTCCTCGTAATCGAGTTTAATTCTCCTCCGGTTCGGCCTCGACGAGACTGATAGCCTCGCAAAGTACGATATTTCTCAACGTTAATTTCTACGATAAGCTAAAATTATCCGAATACCTTTTGCAACGAGAAAGAGAGAGAGAGCGACCGGATTCGTTTTAATAGAACGAGATATTAAAATTACAAACCACGCGATATACATATATAAGCGATACGGAACATTCAACAGATACGTTTAAGGAGATGTAACGATAAATCTGCACAGCGACAAATATATCGTCGCTTCAAAGCATTTAAAGCTTGCGTTCTACATTTGTAATGTAGAATAATCACGCTATATATACGAGTGGAATAATTTAGCGCGTTTTCTCTCCTCTCTCTTTCTCTCTCTTGCTTTTAAATCTCCCTTTTTTCCCTCACCGTGGCTACTTATTTTTTTTTTATATTTTTTTTGGTTCAATCTCCGCGAAAAGCATACGCGAGCTGTATGCACATTTGTATTCGCGCAGAAATATCGCTTGCGCAAAATGTAAAAGGTTACACGGAGGCGCGCGGCCAACAGACCTCTATAGGTTTCATAAGAACGGTACTACGGTAACTTTCCTGCCACGCCTAATGTCAAGATCGTAACGTCAATCGACATGTAGATCATTCCACATCATTGGAAGAATAATACACCTTCTTATTTATTAAATAAAAAAAAATCCGCTCCCGCAAATCGCTAGCTTTCCAGGGATCCTCAGCTTCGCGGGAGGAATTACGCCTGAGAAATTATCTATCACATGACAGCTTACGAAATAGACAATTTATAAAGAGAGAAGGTTCCATTTTATTCCCTCTAAATTGCCGAGCGATCGTTCGTTATATCAGTTGTTAAAAAAAACGATATTCGGTAATTAAATTAATCCGTGTGCGAAATCGAAGGTTTTTTTTATCGCGTCTTGTTAATTTTCATCATTTTCCACGTATCAAAAGTCGATTAAGAGCGCAGTTAGACAAATGCCAATTACTCTCGGGCATATTCGCTTATGCGAGGCGTAATGTGGCCATTATAGGTGACATTCACCGGCCACATAGACGTGTTGAGTGCTGATGGTAACGAGTCACTATACAGAATTTACTAGTGCACTAATGTTTCTCTTAATGAGAAGAGAACCTATACACGACAAATCTCAATGATTTTTTAAAAAAGAACAGGATATAATCAAAGAATAATGAGGCAAAACTCAACGACGTGTATCTTTATTGTATGATTACATGTTGTTTTTTTCTTTCTTAATTGATGCGTTGTCGCGAATAAAAAAAGCAATTAATCGCAATTACATTTCTCAGCATACGTATTTGTTTGCGCGATAATGTCACTGTAGTGTCTATTATCGCCTTCTACACGGAGAGAATTTTCTCTTGGAATTTACCCTGAAAATCATGGTAATCAGAACAATATGGTATTGGAAGAATTTTATAAGAGGATTAATGTTTATCACAATAAAAAATATTAATTTGCACATAGTAAAAATTAAAATTGAACATATTTTATATTTTATTAACAATAAATATTAATCAGAGAAACTCTTATAAAATTCTTCCAATACCATATCGTTCCATGCACAATTACTATAATTTTCAGGATAAATTCTAAGAGAAAATTCTCTCTGTCTAGAATCAGAATATAGAAATATTTTAATATATATTTTTGACATTTTTTAGAGACGCGAAGAATGTTTCTATATCCCTTAAAAATTACAAATTATTTATTCAAGTAATATAAAAAATTTGTCTAAAAAGGATAATGAATCAATATGTATCTTGTGATTCCCCCATGATTTTCAGGGTAAATTCCAAGAGAAAATTCTCTCTGTAGAGATAATAAACGCCAACCCAAGGTTGATTCTTGAAGAAAGAAATCAGATTTAAAGCGTGATTTCTCGGCCGTGTCGGAGTAATGCCGATTCCACGCGTGTTTTATCGTTTCGTCTTAAATCTATCAGCTTTCCTCGTCATTAGCATCGTATATTGGTATAGTAATCCTGGTTCGGTTTGTCACTAACCGACCGACCGAACGGCCGCGGATCGAGAAACCGAGTGAGTGGGATGTACCTCGTTCGATGACCTCGCGAGCGAGAGGCGAATCGCTCTTCTGAGGTTTTCACCAATACCTTAGAAAGTTTCTCGACAAGCCGCTCGCCGTGGAAGACGTGCGTAGCCTTGAAAATCGTTCGCGGTACATATTTGTCTCTCATCTGTCAAACTCAATCGAGAACGCAGAGAGGCATCCGGATGCATTTTGCTCGCGATTTGTCGTTGACGTGTCTGAAAAGTTCCGAAATCGACGCGAAATTCCCGAATCCTCCCAGAATGTAAAACGAGGGGGACCTTGAGATCGGCATGTAGGATTTTTATATGAAGAGCCTCCTCTTTTCCCATGTGGGAAAAATAAATATCGCTCGGTAGAAGGATGTATTTCCATTTATAAATATTAATAGCGTATATACACTGCGTGTATAATAATATGCAATGGGAACATTTCGCGTGTATTTAAAAAAAAAATACGATTATTTTCGGAAAATGATGATTGTTCGAATTATTTGTTCGAGGATGCTCGACGTTCTTATACAACTTGCACGATATTTTTTTTCTTTTTTTTTTTAACGTTTCACTCCACTTTCCGCGATCGCCTCACTGTCCCGGGTGCTCACTGGACTATTACGTACTTTCTACTGCTCGTTACAGATAATCAGTGGCGAACAACAACCTGCCATCCGCAATGCAAGCGGTTCGTTAAAGTGGATTTGTAATTATAAGAGCCGCGATTAATGCGAGATATTTAATCGCGCAAATTTTTTAATTAAAGCGCTCGAGTCAAGCGTTTCGAAGAATAAATATTTTACAAATCTCGCATAGATAGATAGAGATATTCTCCTTATATTTATCTCTCTTTCTCTTATTAGAAGAGAAACGTGCAAGTCGACGGTATGCGGAATGCATTTCTGTCATATTGTATTCCATGAATTTAAAGTCGCGCGTTTGCGTCTATCGTCAACTTTAACATCTGACATAGTCGGATCCCTTCTGAGAATGCAATCGTGGTTATTTCCCGCCTCTGTGTCTCGGTTATCATCACCAATGTCAAAAGTCGCATGTCGCTATCTTATCGCGTTTCCACGACAGGATACAAAAACCGTAGAACTCGACGGTTTTGTTTGCAGTCGCTGCATTCATCCTAAACTAATAAATCTCGATCATGTCGCGATTTCTTCTACTCCTGTCGCAAGTTATCCTGATACTCTCGACGAGAGTCTCGTCGGAGAAGAAGGAACCGACCTGTCAAAACATGGACGCTTACAACGTTTGTTATTACAAAGGAGTGCTCGTCGAGGTTACGCAGCGTCGCTTCGAGAATCGATTGTACATCAGCGACTTGGACCTCCTGGCGATTCGCGAAGACGCCTTCAAGAACGTGACGGCGACGCATTTGTATCTAAATCAGAACAATCGAATATCCGTGCTAAAGAGAGGATCCTTCCGCGGCCTGCCCAAGTTGGAGCGTCTCCACTTAGACGACAATGTGGTGTCGTTGTCGGAACACTTGTTCGCGGAATTGGGACACTTGCAGTCGCTGTCCATGGTCTTCAACAGGATCAATTCGATACCGAGGGACTCGTTTGCCGGTCTGTCGAGCTTAATGTGGCTGTACCTGGGTCACAACGACATCCCGGCGATTGAGGCGGAGTCCTTCTCGAATTTGAATCCCGGATTACTTTACCTGTGGCTCAACAACAATAAGATCGCCCGCGTGACCCCGGGTTCCTTCGCCGGGTTAACCGAATTGAATCGCCTCCATTTGGACTATAATCAACTGGAGAGCTTACCGAACGCTGCTTTTCGAGGATTGAACAAGTTGGAAGATCTCTACCTAAATAACAATCAGATAACAAGCGTCCCCGAAGCACTTCTCCGTGACCTAGTCGGTCTGAAGAGACTCTATCTTCAACAGAACGAGATCAGCACTCTCGAGCCGGGAGCGTTTCAGGGGCTGTCACAGCTGGAGCGGCTGCGATTGGATGGAAACAAACTGTCTCGCATCGCAGCCGATACTTTTACAGGTCTCGTCAAGCTGGAAGATCTCAATCTGTCCGATAATAACATCCACGCGATAGATAATGGCGCTTTCGCTGATGTCGTCGAATTGCGGAATCTTTACTTCAACGGCAATAACGTCACCGAAATTGATAAGAAGATTAGCGGACTCCCATCTGAGGTTACTGTCGTCTTGGCGCTTTAGGGATTTGTTTATATCTCGACAAAAGAATACCTCCGCTACGACATGGAGAAAGAAAAATAAATCCTTTTGTTTTCATTATTCGCAATTTCGTGTCTTATACACAGGATACTAATACGTCAATTTTATACCTTTGTTATATCGAAAAAATAAATCAAAGTTGATAGAATCCAGGTCAATTGTACAATAGATCGAATAAGCGAGAATGATGATTTTTTTCCGCTGTAACGTTTCGAAGCGTGTCTTATTGGAAACTTATAAGAGGAAAAAAGAAGCGAAATTGTATGTTGTACCTAGACACATCTCCTCACCTCTAACAATATATTATATATATATATATATATATATATATATAATATCGCGTCATATATTTGAATCAATGCTAAGATTCAATATCGCGATGTCGCTACTTTCAGACAGTCGAGATTTACCTTAGACGTCTCTCCTTTTCTTAAGGTTCTTTTCTACTTATTGAATTTCCGCGAGACTCAGAATATTTTCGGAGATACACCGAAAGAAGAGACTCCGTCGCCTCCGGCGGATTTTGTTACGCTCTTTTCACATCGCGGGCCTTGTGTCCCCGGCGAGACTTTCATTACCGAGATATCCTTCTTGAGATTCTCCTGACGTCCCCTTGGAAAAGCATTTCTATGAATCCCGGCGCGCAACGCCTTACGTTTTGCCTTATACTGAAAAATTCTGCTCGTAGAAATTCTGATTCTGATGAAAGATTATTGTGCGAAAATTGACATTGCCTTGAAAACGGAAGAAAAAAAATATCAATTGTTCGATCAATCTTGTAGTTCTTTATTTTCTCGTATCTAACAATCCGAGAGTATAATTTGAAGAAGAAAATCTCTGGAGGGAAGAAATTAAAATATTAAACACACCAAGTCGCACCATCGAGAGTAGCGCGTAAGTTTATCTCGCGGTAAGTTTCTCTCTTCCTTTTTTTTATTTTTTTTTAATTTCACGTCCGGTCATATAGTCTTTCGTTTGTCGGAAAATCTCTCCCAAAGGGCAGAAAACCACTCGGGTACGGACGAAGATACTCCGCGGATATTTTCCGCAAAAAAACTTTCAGGCGAAAAATCTCTTTACCGCGTTGCCAGGATTGCCTCTAGTAATGAAACTCTACGAGGAAGGAAGGAAAGAGATGCTGAAGGAACGAACATTATAAAGGGAAAAAAATGAATAAAATAAAACACGAGATGCGCGATGAAGAAGAGATTCGCTGTTGCGAATTCAGACGACAATGTAAAAAGCCTTAGGGGGATGCATAAAAGAAGCAGGAATTTCGTGAATTAAAAGTGGAAAGCATCAATTTCCGCGTTTTTCCACGTAGAAATTTCGGTGCGCATAGATATGCGCGTGCGATTTCCGCGGAGATGAGGTAGAAGCGGACGCAATGCACGCAGAATACGGCGTGCACGTGCGAACGGTGTTGAAGAGATGCCAGGGAGAAGAGGGGATGTAGGAGGTTTGAGGTCGCATTGATTTTGTCTAGACAGGGTGGAGACTGCACTCTCGTGGTGTCGTTCTTCGCGTTCACGGTTTGGTATGCCTCGGTCGTCCCGGCGTGGTACACTTGTCGATCGGGATGTTCTGTTATTTGGTTCTCGCCGATGGGAACGCGAAAGAAGAAACGTCGCTGTCGGGTCATCCGTTCGATAGAAATTGAGCAAGAATTAAAGAGTAATTATTAAATAGCCACGTGTGCGCGCTTTTGTTAATATATCAAATTAGTCAAAATTATTCTGCCTCATTAGAGTTTAATAATTCCGATTGTGTGCAAATATAATGTGATTATTATTATCAAACTGTTCGAAAAATAATCGGACACACGTAGATGTAAAAAAATATTTAACTTTTTCCCGTTTGCTCTTTTTTTTTATAGGAACACCCTCGACTCCGATAATGCCAGGCGGTACACCCGGTACGCCATCCTCTAAAACAAAGGTAGGTCCACGCTTTCCTTGAGATAAATATTAAAATATTTGTTTAATATTCTCGATATTTTTTAATCTAGAATTTTTTTTTAATTTTTTTAAAATTTAATTTCTTGTTTTACAGGAAAAGATAATGCTGCGAGCGAAAGTTGTGGTGGCTCTGTATCCTTTCCGAGCCATCGAAGGTGGTGATTTATCTCTCGAAAAGGTAAAAAACTTTAAAAAATGTAGTAATAAATATTTAAAAAATATAAATCTATGTATAATATTATATATACATATATCGTTCTAGCATTAAATATTTACTAATAATTTATATTTTTGCACACAACACAGGGTGCGGAGTACGAAGTCTTGGACGATTCCCAGGAGCACTGGTGGAAAGTTAAGGACGAGAATGGGTATATATATATATATTTTTGTTCCAAACAACATTATTTTATGAACTATTTTTCTAATGACCGACGATTTAACTTACGACGCAGCTTACACACGTCTTTATCTCACACGTACACTTTGCGATAGTAACAATCAGCCGGCAATCGCGAAAAATAATCAGTTATAGCGTACAGTTCTCGCACAAACAGTAATCTTAGCGGTACTCTTTCATATAATCAGCTATAATTACTCATGATAACCGATTGTTTACTTATGCGGTAAAGTACGCGCGTAAAATGCGAGGAGGAATTGTTTGCATAAAGTCATTTAATTGCAGATCGATCGGCTATATCCCTAGCAACTACGTCAAAGAAAAAGAACTACTGGGACTGCAAAAATACGAGTGAGTAATACATAATATTTTTCTGCAAATCGTGAATTTGATAAGGTCTCTGTTGCTATTCCCATTCCGCAAGTTATCGACCCACCAAGTTTCCTACCGAAATGCTTCTCGATAAAAGTTTCGCATAAATCACAAGTTGTGTTCGTATATATATGATAAAAGTAAAAAAAACAATGACCGTTCCGCTTACGCTGTCGTAGATGGTACGTAGGCGATATGTCAAGACAACGCGCCGAGTCGCTGCTGAAACAGGAAGATAAGGAGGGTTGTTTCGTCGTTCGTAATTCCTCGACCAAAGGATTGTATACCCTCTCCCTTTACACGAAAGTGTAAGTCAACAGTACCGCACTTAAGTAATTACCGAGCGATTAAAAGTGGATTGGATTGGATTGGTTTTATACCTTACCTTACTTCTTTTTACCTTCTTCTCTCGAACTCTTTCCGATAAATGAAGATTTTCCATTTTCGTAGGCCGCATCCTCACGTGAAGCATTACCACATCAAACAGAACACCCGTGGCGAATTTTACCTGTCGGAAAAGCACTGCTGCGGCTCGATTCCCGACCTGGTAAATTACCACAGACACAATAGCGGAGGTCTGGCCAGTCGACTGAAAACCAGCCCCTGTGATCGTCCAGTACCACCGACCGCTGGCCTTAGTCACGGTTCGTAAAATTATTTTCTTTAATCTCTTCTCCGAAACAGTATAAAGAGAAACACGAGCTGTGTAAAAAAAAAAGAAATAAAATGAAACCTCTCTTTCTCTCTCTCTCTCTCTCTTGGCTATTCGGTGCCACTTAACGGCGGCTTTTTCGCAGACAAATGGGAGATCGACCCGGCGGAATTGCATTTGCTCGAGGAACTAGGATCCGGCCAATTTGGAGTCGTGCGGAGAGGTAAGTGGCGCGGCTCCATTGACGTTGCCGTGAAGATGATGAAAGAGGGAACCATGTCCGAGGACGATTTTATAGAGGAAGCTAAAGTAATGACGTAAGTTTCAACCCACTTTTCTTTATTTACGTTACACTAAAACTTTTGATGGGCATCCTTGAAATTTAATTTGTATCTAAATATATTTGATTATAACTTTATTTTCTTAATAATAAACACTTAATATAAAATATTTAAATTAATATTATGATAAGTCGATTAATATTATGATTTCATATATTTATTTCTTGTATTTAGAAAACTGCAACATCAAAACCTAGTCCAGCTATATGGCGTTTGCAGTAAAGATAGACCAATATACATTGTTACGGAATACATGCGACATGGATCTCTCCTCAACTACCTCCGCCGTCACGAAACCTCATTAGGTGCAAATGTTGGTCTTTTATTAGACATGTGTATACAGGTAATGCAAGTTCTGCCCAGTAGATAATAGAATACGTCGACATAATTCTGAGATTACGCAATAATTGAGTTTTTTTTATGCCTATATTACAGGTTTGCAAAGGAATGGCATATTTAGAGAGGCATAACTACATACACAGAGATCTTGCTGCACGTAATTGTCTAGTGGGATCAGAAAACGTAGTAAAAGTTGCAGATTTTGGTTTAGCTAGGTAAGCATTACTTTGTTCGCATCTTTATCTTTAGGAAATTAAATTAGAAAAAAGGTTTTAACTTAGAAGATATACATATAAGTGAATAATGAAATTTAGCTGAGAAAATCTTTTAGGTACGTACTCGATGATCAATATACTAGTAGCGGTGGCACAAAGTTTCCCATTAAATGGGCGCCGCCAGAAGTGTTGAATTACACGCGCTTCAGTTCGAAATCGGATGTGTGGGCATATGGAGTACTCATGTGGGAAGTATTCACGTGCGGAAAGATGCCTTACGGTCGCCTAAAGAATACCGAGGTTGTTGAACGAGTGCAGCGTGGAATTATTCTAGAACGACCTAAAGCATGTTTTAAGGAAGTGTACGAGGTAAGTCATTATTATTTCTCCACATTTCTGGACCTATTGTTATTCTGATTCTAAATTAACGTATTGAACGAATATCAGGTAATGCGCAAATGTTGGGCACACTGTCCGGAAGTGCGACCGTCCTTCCGCGTCTTGAAGGAACAGCTGATGAGCGTCTCGCAAGGGTTGGTCAACGATTGACTCAACCTTCTGCGGTGTATGCGCTTGTCCTCGCCTTCCTGCCGCACAATCCGATCGACGGCGAAATCGTCACCGTCGTCGGAACGATCGTCCTCCGCCGGTCTGCCGTCGTCAAATCTGTCGTATAATTCAGCAACATTGCCGTCGTTACGCAAGATCCGTGCGCCGGCCTCTCCCCCATCGCCTGCCACGATCGATTTCACTCGTCGTTTCTCGTCGATCACGTGCAAATCAAAAGGAGAGGGCTCCTCGTCGCCAAATACACCCGGGCATCAAGCTAGTCAACAAAAACCATCCTCGAGCTCGACCAACAACGTGTGCGACGTTTGCAGTTCCTACGGGCATCCGTGGATCGAAATATGCAAGGCGATACGAGCCACTAAAGGTAAATGAATGAACGTATACATATGTACACGCGCGTACGTGTAATTAAGTTTACACTATTCTGTATTCGCGCTATTAGAGAACCGCCGTAATGCGGAGATGTGATTCTAAACTTCCTCGGCCTTTCTCCTCTTCACCCCCGGCCGTAAGCGTAACGCTCCTTCGTCTACCTTCCCCTCTCGTTCCCTCTCCGTGTTATCCCCGAACACTTCATGTTCCGGATTTTACACGACTTTATCCGACATTAGGATGCGTGATACTATTGTGTGTGTGTTTCACATACTATTTTTCCCATATAATTTTTAGACTTTACTCTGTATCGTCATAAATACATTTATAAATAGAACAATAGTATTTATTGATGGCCTTTTGAAACAAATGCAATATATACAACTTGTGATTCCGCCTAGAATATATTCATTTTTTATTATTATTATTATTTTGACAAACAGTGACATAACTTTGAGAATCAGAGATACTGTTTTTTGCTTAATAAACGGATTAAATAATTAAGCTTGTCTACGTTTACGTCACATATGTATATCACTTAAAAGCAAAAAGGAAAGAGAAGGGGGAAGAGAGAGGAGGAGGAGGAGAGAGAGAGAGAAGCCACAAGAAAAAAGTATTTTATTCTAACGAATAATTGTGTGCAATTCTTACTTGGATTAATAGACAGCTGCATATAAATGGTAAGTAAGATATACATAAAATTTGCAACATTAATGATGACTTAACTGCCTTGTTATGAATTTTGTCCTAAATTTTTAAATCTTATACAAAATATAATTAAATAACATATATGTAATCAAATTAATTAATTTAAAATACGTTTTATACATACATATTAATAAGTTGTAAAAAATACTTGGTTCTAAAAATCTATATTTCGACGTTTTTCGGACAAGTGGTAGGAATAAAATAAGGAATAAAAATTCTTACAAAAATGCAGATCGTATAGGTCGCGTTTATTAAAACTACTAACTAAAATTTTGAATTCATCTACAAACTTTCTTCGATGCAAATTCAAGAAAAAGTCTTATTTTTATGTACGTCGACCTAACATGGAAAGCGAATTTATCGTACAAATATTGATCTTCCGAGGAAAAGCCAACACTGGTGTCGTAAATGTAAAAAATAATAATAATAAGTACTTCTATAATACATAATACTTCTATATAATTAAATTACATTCTGTTTTTAGACAATGTATAAACTGATAAGTGTAACAGATGTTCACACTTATACACGCGGTTGTAGGAAAAGGCATTGGAACTGCAGAAACTGTGTCGAGCTGTGTCGAGCCTCTTTTATGCGGGATTTTCCGTTTGTCTTATTTCTGATTCCTGGAGGAAAAATAGAAAGGCTCATACAGCAATCGCAATCATATTGTTATGGTAAAAAGAAAGATTATGTATAATATTATCGAATAATATTTAAGAGAATTGTGAACATCAACGATTTTTTAAACGTATTAACGCCGATAGTTTCTTCAAATATATTAGATGCACGCAAGTTGAATTAAAAATTCACGAAAGTTAATTACGTATACGTACGGAACGTACGGGATACAGAAATGTGGATACGCTCTTCTCCGTGTATCCCGACTGCACCTTGCAAGTGTATTCACCCATGTCGGCCCATTCGAGATCCGATATCTCCAGATCGCCATTAGCTAGAACGGTATGTCTTGCGTGTGTCGCGGGACTTATCGTCTTGCCCGAGTTATCTACCCAAAATAGATAAGGCGTCGGTTGACCAGCGGCTCTGCACGGAAGAATCACCGTGTTATGTTGAAGAGCGAATCTCCAGGAAGAATGCAAGGTGATGGTGGGTTGGCTTTCGCTGCTGCATGTGGCTGTTTTGGTTGCTGGTAAGAGAAACAGTAAAATGTTATTAGTTTATTCTTTACGTAGACGGAGGACGCGAAATTTTCCCGCCTGTTTTTACTTACTATTAACTAAGAGTACCGTCGCTGTCGATTGAGCAACTATATTTTTAGACACGGATACACAATATTTTAAACCTTGATCTTCAGGTCTGACGCAATCGATCACGTACGTGGACAAGACCTGACTTACTCCCTCCCATTCCGTGGATACGATGTTGCTCGCTTCTTGAGCCCGAGTGGTCAGCTCCTGAATCTGCCGGATCACAATTAAAGAAATGTAAGGAATGTCGTGTGATAAGATTTATCACAAATTACGAGGATTTATTGAGCAAGATAATCAATAGGAAGAGACTGACCTGTCTTTCCGGCTCGTTTCCTGTTATCCAGTAAACTTGCGGCGGTGGATTTCCAGCTACCTCGCATTGCAATTCGACGCGACTCCTAAAATGAATGAGTTCAGTACATCAAAAACGTGATTATATTACTTCTGTATTAATCATTACTTTATACAGAATGCATCTAAATCAATGCGAAAATTAGATGATTCTTTGTTGAAAATTAAGAGAGAGGGAGGGTTTCTTATATAAATTTATATACTCTTATATCCCTCCCTGAGGAGCTGCACTTCTCTAAAGAGGGAGGTAAAAATTAAATTTTTTTTTTTTAATATTAATAAATATCCTTTTTATTAATGGAAAATATTAATCAAGTTTTATTTTTTTTGTCTGAAAAAAATGTAACTCCTCAAGGAGTGTTTATATAAGAAATCCCTCTTGTAATTTTCGACAAAGAATCATCTAAAATTTTTTGCACTTATTTAGATCCTGTATATATCAAAATGTATATATATTTACCCGACAGCGACTTCCAAGGAATCCGGCGGATTCTGCAAAATCCTGGTCCAAGTCAACGTAAAGCCGGTCTAAAACGAAGACGATTGTAGATAGGATAGGAGCACAGAGAGAGAGAGAGAGAGAGAGTATTCGACTGGATCTCATGCATTTCAAATAGCTAAGTAATTCTGTAGTAAATTAGCAAAATAGTAAACGGAGCAAAAAATTTTTTCATAGACGCATTAAAACTTTAGCTAATTTTTAGATGCTTATCGATGATATACACCTTTTTCTCGGCGGCTGGTTTAATATCATTTTTCAGTCTATTCGTTGCACTGGACTGGTCAACATTTGCCCGCGTGTACGATGTATTTGTCAGCAGTAAGAATCTCAAAGGATTCCCAAGAGTTACGCCGGACACGGCGACGATCACCAGGAGGCGTACAAAGTTCGATAGACACAGTTGCATCTGGAGAAAGAGCATCATTTCAGCATTCAAGTTTCCCTTCAAGAAAGTACGACGAGATATCATCCCGAAGATGTTTCCTCGAGATAGTAAACGGAAAACAAGCGATTATATTTGCGTGATTTTTACGTATAATAAGAATTAATGCCGTATCTATTTCCATGGTGGCAACACGCGCGCGTTGAATTAGTGAAATTTCACCGAGTAAGTAGGCGATAGAAAAAAGATAAAAGAATTGTGTGCTAAACGAACATTCATGCACGTGCAATGTATCTATTATACTTATTTGTATTTTCATGCATGACGATATATGTAATATATATATATATATATATATAGTGTACCTTCGTCGCTAACTTCCTTTGAGTTTTGGGTCTATTGGTTCCTTGGCCAAAATTTTGAATCAATTCGCTTTTCCAGCAAAAATCTTTCACGAGAACCAGATGATTGTTACTTATCGTTATTTAAACTTTCTCAACATTTAGCGTATCTTTGTATCACAAGTTTAAATGAACAAAATTGACCGTCTATTTTTTTCGCGCGCGTAGTTTTAATTTTCGATCTCTCGCGATTTGAAGATAATTACAAGACATTGACACGATTTTGATAAAGAAAAAAAATTAATTGAAAAGTGCGCTGAGCGACGGAGAACACTCTGTATATATGATGCAAACACGTAGCGATTAATTTACATTGATTAGGGAGCCGTTCTAATGTCTCGTGTGCCACCCACAGCGGTTGAAAAAAAAGTACGTGAGCGAGAGCACGTCAGATGCGGTGGATGCGCTATTTTGCCTTGTTGCATCAGCCGTTTTGGCTCGGATTGGTTTGCTTTACCCGCCTCTCGAGATGGAGAGGGAAAACGAATCGGACGACACGTGCGTGAAGGCACGCTTCACAATTTCTTCAATTTTTTTGTCGAGCCTCTCGCAGTTTAACGCGCAGTTTTATTCGTGAAATTCTTAAATTTCGTCCGGATGTACACCGCTCGAAACAATCAGAGAAAAATGTCATCTTCTCGAGATTTTAACTGGACTTTTAACATTTTGAAATAATTAAACTGTTAGGGAGAAACTTTCCTTGTAGAAATTTATCACTAGTAACGCTAATTAATCACTTATTTCGAGTACTTAAAATACTGATATGCAGTAATTTTTAAGTACTCGAAATAACAGATAAATTAGCGTTACTAGTGATAAATTTCTATAAGGATTATATATAAATATTTTTCATTTATATAAAAAATTGTTGGACACGAATATTAGATTAATTAAGAGAGATATTAGATTTAATAAATCATTCATTTTTAAAAAAATCATTTCAATCACGAATATTAGAGAAAATATTTGAATGTTTCGAGCGATGTACTAAAAAATACGTAAAGTTACATACCGCGTAACAAATTAACACGCGTATTTATAAAAAAAAATATTTTTTATTAGACATATTCGCGGTGGATCCTTCCTCTCTCTCTCTCTCGCTGTTTCTCTTTCACTCTTTTTCTCTCTTTCTCTATGAATTGAAGTAAAATGTCGAAATCGTGCGTGACTTACCGTGCGTGCAACCAGCGCTGCGATTTTTTGAATAACTCTGTCCGTTCGAAGGGAGATTCGACAAAAAAAGGGAAAAAAGAGGACAAGCTCCCGCAGTTTATCACCGGCGAATCGAGGAGCTCGACTGAACGACGGTATAACAGTTATTGGTCCATTTATATATTTCGAATATAACAGCGGGCGCCCTTCCCTTTTCCCGATTGGCCGTTATTACCGGGAGTAGGGCGATAATACCACCGACAAACAATCGAATTCATTATCTGCACGGGTCGTTTGTACCCGCGTAATAGATATCTCCCCAATTTGTTTCTACCCTCATCTACGGTCCATCGATTTTTATATCTCAAAAGAACGACACGATAATTACTTTTATTGAAAGCGATCGTGTATCAGGAAGAAGATGACACCAATTATCCGTCAGGTCTCAATATCGTGTATAGAAATATTTTTATACATATCTCCTATATTTCATAGCTCTACTTTTTCTCTTCGATTTTTTTCTTTTTTGCTCTTTAAGAGCAACGAAGTTTCGAATAAGCTTTGATCCATGCGAGAGCTAACTTTAATTATTTGAAGGAAGACCTCATCTCCGAAATAAAATATGACATTATTTCAACTCTCCGGGGAAGATTCTCTCTGGATTAATTAACGCGAAATATCGAAATTTTAATTGAACGTAATATGTCGACACAAATTCTATATATTTGTTATTTTTATTAGAATTAGATCGATTAATTGTATCCTCCATTATATTATATCGCAATAATATTTCGTCGTTTTCGAATTTATCTTATCCGCGAATCCGATCCGAATGCAATTCGAAATATGCGGTCAATCATGAAGAGGAAGCTCCAAGAAAAAGCGTGTGTCCGCATTAAAACAGCTGTGCCATCAAATTTGAATTTCGTCAGCGGTTTTGAGGTTGTTACCTCAAAATTACGCTGAATCTCTCGTAAAAATGTTCACGAGATGTTAGATCACACTCGACGGCAATGAATGAATTGGATTGCTTACTCGTAATAAAATACGCAATATAGTATTTAGAGTATAATTTTAAAATTCCTCACTTTTGCGCGTGCGTGTTCTTATTCAAAATAATTATTTTTGCTTTCTCAAACTTATGCAAATTGCCCTTCTCGTATAACAGAGATCGTACGAAATATTCACATAAATCTTCCGCTATGCGCATTTCCAAATGAAATATAGCTCTCTTCGCCTGAAGAGCCCCATGTGTAGAAGCTAACGATGTTACAATAAATGTGCGTTCGTTAGAATCCATTAAATGAAGAACGAGCAAATAACTTACTGTGTGTATGTATATATATATATATATGTGTGTGTGTGTTGTGTGTGTGTATCATAGACATAAAAGTATATGTCTATGGTGTGTGTGTATATATATATGTGTGTGTGTGTGTGTGTGTGTGTGCGATCAGTAATATTTTCTCAAATATTATATCTCGAGGGTCACTATTCTTTGTTTTATGAAGATACGAACGTTGTAGATAAAAATAGAATATCACACACTGAGAATATTATATTTATATACGATCAAAAGTATTGTGCTATTTAATCACATTTAAATATTGAATTTTCAATGTTAAATCTATCAATTTGCACAAAATATATTGTCAATTAATACAACAAATTTTACATTATGCGTATGTGATAAAAACTATTTAAAATTTTCCAAATACAGATATCGAAGAGTCGCGTTGAGTAATGTATTACGAATAAAAACTTGAAAATCTGAAAATTATAATTTTTATAGTAAAAGTCATAAAATCTTTAAGATACACACGCAAGCTTTCTTACATATTTTATATATATATATATATATATTAAATTGAAAATCAATTGTTATCAATTCTTGAATTAATCAATGCAATAATTAAAATCAGAAAAAAATTTCAAAGAAATATATTTTCAATGATTAGGACGATATTTTTTCGGAGTTTTTCGTGTTAAAATATATTACGGATTATAATATGTCGAAATTTTATAATTAAAGTATCAAATATTCTTAAAGAAAAACATTTTAATTTATTATTATATTATAACAAAAAGAAGAATACTGAAAGATTTGTATTGTAGACATTCAAATCATATGTGCGCATATACCGCCTTATTTTCTATTAATACTGACGCTCAATTACATTGCATATACATGTTTAAAAGATGTTTTATAATTACAACCTTTCAATGTCCTTTGAACTTGAGACATCTTTTGGACATATGTTCTGTTAGGACGGTAAAAAAGTCAAAATTTATTCTGAAATAATATATATATACAGGGTTTGTCCGGAAAGTAATGCGTCGCATTTTTTTAAAAAGAATTTATTGATCGCATAGGTAAAACAACTTAAAATTGTTCGAAGTATGACCCTTTTGCGTCAATACATTTTGCCAACGCGATTTCCCATGCGTCATAAGATTTCTGGAACTCCTTGACTGGGATGCTATTCAGGGAGGCCGTCGAAGTAGCTTGTACGTTGTCAACCGACTCGAGCTGTTGTC
Organism: Nylanderia fulva; assembly: GCF_048542155.1. NCBI lineage: Eukaryota > Metazoa > Arthropoda > Insecta > Hymenoptera > Formicidae > Nylanderia > Nylanderia fulva. The sequence continues at coordinate 4,383,364 of NW_028189835.1, read as the reverse complement.
CTTTGAGCTCCCTTTTCAGCCGAGGAAATAAAAAAAAGTTCGCCGGGGCCAAGTCGGGACTGTAGGGCGGCTGCGGCACCGTTGCCACACCGATCCGGGTCAGGTAGGCCGTAATAACAAGGCGGTGTGAGCCGGCGCGTTGTCGTGATGGAGTTTCCATGAAGCGCGGATCTCCTTTCGGACGCAGCCGATCCTGTGATTCAGTCTTGAAGCACTTCCTTGTAAAATTGAGCGTTGACAGTCTGGCCGGGGGGTACGAATTCATGGTGCACTATCCCCTTTGCATCAAAAAAAACAATGAGCATTGACTTCACCCGGGACTTGCTCATGCGAGCCTTCTTCTGGCGCGGCGACGACGTCGTGTGCCATTCCGCACTCTGCCTCTTTGACTCCGGATCGTACTGAAAGAACCAACTTGACTCACGTTGTTCAGGAAATTGGATTATCTGCACAGAGTTGCTTGAGTTCTTCACAAACTTCCACTCGGTGTTGCTTTTGCGCATCGGTCAACACTCTGGGCACAAGTTTTGCGCAAATCTTCCGCATGGCCAAGTCTTCCGATACAATCTCGTGAACAATCGTTTTCGGCAAGTTCAATAATTCCGACATTAAGCGAACATTCATTCGACGGTCTGAATTCAATAATTGGCGCACACGAGTCACATTGTCGTCCGTTCGCGATGTTGACGGGCGTCCTGCGCGCGCCTCGTCGGCGACCTCCTTCCGACCTTCTCTAAACATCTTGTGCCATCTGTTTGACTGCGATTTGGAAAGGCAATCGTCCCCGAAAACTTTCTTGAGCATTTCAAAAGTTTCCAGCGGCGTCTTGTCCAGCTTCACGCAAAACTTTATCGCATAGCGTTGCTCTATCGTTCTCTCCATCACAAGTTCGACGCGACCACTAAGCAGAGGTTCACAAAATAAGCCGTCCTAACCCTCCAAGCGCATGGAAACAATTGAGCGACCTACCGTTGGAAAGCTAAGGGTACCCCCCTTCCTCCCCAACCGGTCCCATCGCTCTGCGATGTATAGTCGCGTCACAAAAAAATGCGACGCATTACTTTCCGGACAAACCCTGTATATATATATATATATATATTATTTCAGAATAAATTTTGACTTTTTTACCGTCCTAACAGAACATATGTCCAAAAGATGTCTCAAGTTCAAAGGACATTGAAAGGTTGTAATTATAAAACATCTTTTAAACATGTGTTCTGTTAGGGCAAGCAAGTGGTTACATTTTGAAAAATATCTTTAACACGTTAAAATACATGTTTAACCTTCCATTTTATACACATATACTGAAAAGTTATTAACTTGACTAAAAACGTTAAATTATAAATACTATTTTATTAATTAAACACAAAAATATTTAAATTATATTAAATATATAATATATATTAAATCTAACAAAACCGTGATATATATATATATATATATATATATATATATATAATCAAATTATTATATAACATTTTCACAAATTAATTTTATATTATTTTCATCTTGATTAGAAAAAATGAATAAGATGAGAAAGGTATTGAAAAATTGAGGACATGCTGAAATTGTATATTTATTTTACTATTGTCAATATATTTATACTGAAAGAGAATAATATATTAAATCTATCAATTTTTATATCTTTGTTAGCTAACTATAAACTAATAATTTTTCTTTTTTTTAACATGCTAACTTTTTTGCTGAAACATAAAACGATAATGTCATCATTGCCCTCTAAAAGCATTTCGAATTGACTTAATCATGATAATGACATTTACGTTAACATTTTCAACTTGAAACCCAACAAAATGTTCGTTATACATTATAGAGTTAGAAAGGTCACGCAATTTTTTTTACAGCACGATTTACTCACATTTTTTTGAAACGTATTTTGCCTACGACTGAGAAACTATTTCTATTATTAAGCGCGCACAAGAATATAGAGGATATAGCCAAAAAATAAAGTATAAATTAAAGTAACAATAAAAAGTAAATCTTAAAAAATTTATTGAATTAATGCAAGATTGCATCTCTGTAATAATAATGCTATACTTCCTTACATTGTCGATAATTACAAAAAAATATTTCTAAATATATTTGTACTATATAAAATTTACATAGATAACACGTAACATTAACAAATAATGAGAATACTTATTGGATATATAGATTATATATATAACTACTAGATTATATATAATTACTAGATTATATATATAACTAATAGATTATATATAATATATATAATTGTAAGTATATATAATTATAAGTATATATAGCATTTCTCAACATGTTTATTATAAAATATAAATCATATATATATATGTACATGTGTGTATATATATTATGTATACATATATAATATGTATATATATATAACATTTCTATCAACATGATAAATATACATATAAAGTTAAAACTTAAATCTTACAATATTATACGACATCGAGTTAAATGAGCGATTTATAATTAACATATTCTAAAAGTACAGGACGCAACGATTGTCTTAACTTCAATATTGCCGAAGAATATCAAATAACTTGCACATACAAATCATCAATAATCTTATAAAAATTGAGACGGCATTTAAACATCGCCCTATTTTTAATTAATTAGAGGTAGCATCTTTGATTAATAACAAATTGATACTATTGCAATAACAATGAGGTAGCATCTTTGATTAACAACAAATATATACTATTGCAATCGCATTTGAAACACGAATGAAATATCATTATGTTGGACAGTCGTGAAGTACGATAATGCTGAGATCCTGTATTCTGTATTGACTTGTAGTATTAATTGGCCATTTTCACATTATTGACTCCATCTTCACGAGTTTTAGGCGTTGCTCTAAAAGATTTTCTTCTACCTTTATCTGATATTTAGGAATAACTGATTTTTCCATCGACCTAAAAGTATCTGATTTATCTTACGAAACATTTCAAATATCATCTGATATACTTACAAGTCTAAACACAACTGTGTAAGATGATGTGGCATGCGATATCGTGCATGAGGTGAGAGATCCAGAAACGGATCATTCACATCAACCATGCTTTCCAATCCTTCAAATCTACATAATTATTATAGCATAAATCAGTAAAAAAATGTTCATATTAACAAAAATAATTATTTATTATGAGGTTCCTCACCTCACGACGAAATGTCTACGATATTGCTGCACGGTGTCATTTATATTACGTTTTGCTAATTCAAGTACAACGGGAAATGCTGTGTCGCGAAAATCACCTATTATATATTTATCAAGTATATTCAAGCTTGAAGTATTTTCCTTTGATATAATAATGGATCTTGTTATTGGTGTATCTATCCAAACGATACGACATTTGCCATTAAGTAATTTAGTAAACCATGAAACAGGACCAACTTTAGCTACGTCATTCCATTCAGCTTCCTCATACCAGTCATATACCTTTAAAAACAACAGTTCATGAGAAGCATTCTTTACAGATCGCGTTATACTTTATATTATATTACATTATATGAGAACATTTTAATCAAGATACTTTTTTAATGATAAAAATTTTGATTAATATATGTGGTAAAATGTTATATAGGAAAATATTATTGACAATCTACGATAAAGAACTTACAGAACAGGAACATATTTTGGCAAGTGTTTCGCGAAAATCTTTCATCAATGCCATAAAGGATATTGAATTTTTAGTATAAAGAAGAACAATATCATTGCCCGAAAGATTATCGTGATCGATTTCCTTGTCACTGTCGTTATTATCGACGACGCTAAGATCGGTGGATTCGAAACAAGCAGAATTCAGAAAATCATCATGATGCGGATTAACAAACAAGGTGATTTTCTTCTTACGAATACATAGATACCAGAAACCTATTCCGATCACTAATACTATTAATATAGAGGCGATAATTGACAACAGTATATTTGTACTTTGCAATTTATTTGATTCTATTGTCTCAATTCTGTCGAGATGTAGCGAAACATTCTTGCAACCTGTGAATATAGTAATTTTCAACATAATTTATTAAAAAAAAAAGTCCCTGTAATTAATAGTTATATAAAAATCTCTCTGATATATTAAAGAGCAATATATACATATGATATGATATGAATAAAAAATATTATTCTTTTAATTATAATTAATTTCTTTGTGTAATATATTTTCTTTTCATAATATTACTTTTTTCTTCGCACTTACGTTTTACCCATGTACACATATGGTTTGGATTTTCATGTGATGGCTTCCAGACAGTATTTTTATGGCATCTTATATCCTTAATACGATATATAAAACAATAATCTTCATTGTTTTCATTTTGTTCAACTTGGAAATTACATTGTATAGTCCTTATATTTTTTCCATTCACTATCTGCATCTATTTCATCAAAATTTTTGTATAAAATATACAATAAAAATCACATTTACATAGATATAAATATAAAAAAATAGAGAATCTACATTTTAAAACAACTTATCGCTATTTTAAGATAAAATTAAGATTAAAAGAAATAATATTTACCGATTTTAGAGCGCATCGATCAGTTGAGTACTGTAAAAATAAAAAATTCAATCTGCTAAAAAATATCAATTGCAAAAAAAAATTAGAAATGCATACTTCATTAATACTTAAATATTACCATATTAATTGACCATTTCTCTATATATCCTTCTCCACGCCAAACGCATTTTTTTCGTTGATTTTCAGTTCGCGGTGATATCAATTCAAATTCCAGTAACTAGTTTACTGTATCTATTGGTAGTGAAATGTCTAATGTAAAATTTGTCATTTGATTCCTGTAATATATTGTAAAATATATATATATATTCTATTTTATATATTGTCTTTTTTTCAAAATAAACAATTTTTTAGAAGTATATTTATTTTATGCATACAATAGAAAATAAATTATTGTCTGAAATCTTGTGATTAAATATACATTTATTTAATATATATAACAATTATTATTATATATGTTTTATACTATACCTTTGATTAAGAATCAAATGTGTGTCATATTTACAAGTAAACGGTGGTTCTGTTACTTCAGTACGTTGATAACTAGTGTAAAAAAATTTAAGATCTCTTATTACATAATTGTCAAAACCTATATGAAATCGAACCGCATAGCATCCTGTGAAAATATGATGGAACGACAGTTCAATATTGTCCTGAAATATTAATTAATATTAACTAATATGTATAAATTATTTTTAAGTTTTTAAATAAATTTGTTCTTATTAATATGTGTGTATATGGATGTATGTATGTATAAATATACAAATAATTGTGTGTATTATATATATAAAAGATTAATCTCTTCAAATATTTACAAAGTACATGTTGTCTTGTACATTTAGGTCATTTTTTATACAGTATTCTTATATATTTACAAAATTATTTTGCAAAATTTAATACTAGACACGAATTATACATATATTTAGATACAAACACATATTTTAATTAATTTATTACCTGGCATAAAGAGGTCAAAGTTTTATTATGTCTTGCAAGTTGATTAGTATCCTTAAGAATACATACATTTCTGTCTACAGTATGTACTAACGAATATGCATTGTTTGGTGAAAAAGTATACTTGTTACATTCTGCTTCATTCTTGATTGAAGGATTAATTAATAAGGCAACTCCTAATCCGCATTCTCTTTTGGGAGGTACAAATTTTAACTTCAAAATACCTTAGATGAAAAGAAAAATTTGATCAATCAATGTAATATATTAAATATTTTGTTATCAATTATTTTGTTGAATCAATTATACAATATAAAATTATTCAACATCAAAGTGACATCATACCAGTTAAATTATTTAGTACATAGTGTATATTCCTAGCATGAGGAATGTCTTCATTAATACAATAATCAACAGCTTCACGCTCTTCAGTTACACTCTGATTAAATACCTTTCCGTGGCATGTGTGCCTGATTAACTGAAAAACAAATTAAAAGACATAATAATACATAAATATCACAGCATTATGTACTTTTATTACTTTCGAGATAAATAAGAGTCATTTGTCACATAACTTACGTTACAAGTATTATGGACCAAGTAAAGTCCATCCGCTTGTACCAGAATAAATAAGAGAATAAGAGCGACACAGCATCGTTCACTGTACATGTACATTGTCTCGTTAATTTTGTCTCACGAACAATATTTATCATCTTAAAACGCGAGACATAAAAAATATATCGCGTCGCGATCACGCAGGGAGCGGCTTATTTTCCTCGACAGTCCGCGCTCTGATATATTTTAAATAATGTACATTTTTTTCTCGCTCGCGACAACATGCGCGCATAACACGTCGTAACGGGGACCGAATTGCGGCGCATTACACGCTCACGTTACATTTATCACCTTTATCATGACCTTTATCACACACATTCCTCTCTATTCGGTCGATAGGAGCGAACCGTGCTAGTAAACAGTAATCGACATTGTCAAACAATTCTATAACACGACTCTATACTCGAACATTTTTCTACTCGTCTATATAACACGGACTGTCATCTGTCATTCGAACCTGCTCGTGAGTTTTCAATCTGGAGTCTGCTGCCGGGGTACATCGAATACAGAGGGATCTGCATTATCTACCTGAGGTGAGCATTGAATTTTTACCATTAGGTGATAATTTTTTTATCGACAGTGTTCATTTTTTGTGACGTTTTCCAATTTCTGAAAGTGGGTATGGCATGACGTTGTCATCGAGGACGATATTTTCATTTTCCGACATACGAATTTTGCAAATGTGATACATGGCAGATGGCAGTATCGAAATGTGAATTGTCGTGTATGGATTTGTTGTGAAGAATAATAGAGAAATATAGGAAAAAAAAATGGGACGAACAATTTACGCCGAGGAACATCTTCGCGCGTATTTAACGTCTCTAGGAAAACCAGATGGATACGTAATAGGGTTAATTTTAGGACAGGTTCGACTTTTCTTTTTTTCTTGTTTATTTTTCAATTTTCCTCGTGTCACAATGTTCCCTCGTTTTTAACATATGCGATAGTGGAAGATATGCAATGCAAATTTATGTTCGAGTTACTTTTTAAATTATTAAAATTTAAATGTACTCACTGTTCAAGTTGTGTTTCCTTTTTTTAATTTTAGAAGCAATAGTTTAAAAAAAGCTTTTTAGAATTTTAAATGTCAGACTTTAATGATAAATTATACATAATACTTATATCTGTATTAACTTTTTTTCTATTTGACATTACAGAGCTCTGGACAAAAAGACTACATAGTGCATTTAGCAAAGACACCACCGCCTCTAACTAAAAATATCGTAGAAGAAACATCAATTGGCTCTACGATTCTTGAAGAACAAGATACAGCAAATACATATATTAAATCTGTTAAGGATATACCCATCAGTTGGGTTGCTGATCACGCTAAACATGTATGTATTATTATCTTGACACAATTACAGAATGAGATATACAAGACTGACGTTCCATATTTTTATAAATTCTCATCTCTTTTTATATATATATTGAATGTATTACATAGAGATAATCATAACAGTACCTTGTCTTTTCTTTCATTTACAGGTTACAAAAATGCTGCCTGGTGGAATGTGGGTACTTGGTGTATTTCTTGTTGGACCTAAGGATATATTAGATAATACTAATAATGTACAGAAACTTAAATCAGTTCTTAATGCAATTTACAAAACTCTATCATGGAATAATAAGCACCTCTGTGGAAATAATCAGGATGAAAAGATTATATTGAATTTTAACAGCATTACACAAAAGTATGTTGCCTTTGCTGATTTCAGTAAACTCAAATTCTTTATACATATATGTAGTATTTCTTAACTAATTTAGTAATTTTTTATATTTTTAGATGTATTTGCAAGTCTATAGACATTATTAAAGACAATATATTAAAACCAGCCGACTGGAAATTCCAAGAAAGGGCAACTAAATGGCATCAACTTGAAGCTCTAGTAGACTTTGATAGATTATATCTTATTGCTGCAGATAAGGATCCTGAGACTTTCAAGAAACAGTTACAGGTATTAACAAATAAACAATGTATCATTATAATAATACTATATAAACTAAAAGCATAAATATCACAGAATATCTTGACAAGCGTAGCAGATTTAATCGATTCTTCACTCGTCGTTATCGAAGGGGAAGTGAGAGCTCCGGATGACACCTTAGAAACGATTGGTAAAAGAAAGAAGAATAGCAAAGAATGTAAAAGTAAAAAAAGCAATAACAATAACTCGCTTCAAGTTAGTCTGTACATTCCTTGTGTAAGTACAAATAAATTTATTTAATTATGTATTACAATTATAAATAGAAAATTAATTTATTAAATGAAATTTATTTTATCTTATCAGGAGCAAAATGATACTAATTCATCTATAAAAATAAGATCATGTAATGCATCGATACGATTAATTGGACAATTAGTTAGTAGAACATTTTTATATCAAAAAGCCAGTATTGCAGAAGCTAACATGGCTGTGAAACAAGATATAGTGAGATCTCTGGCAAGCAGATTGGAAATGCATTGGGACAGTTTAATAGAAGAAGAAAATGGTTCTCCCGAAGGTAAATTATGAATATCTTTTTAAGGGATATCTTTCTCAGTATAACGTAAATTTCGATACAATTTATATTTTTGCAATTTGCTTTCAGAAAATATCACGTTGCATGAACCACCGCGGAGGGTACTGATAGCGTTACCGGAAAACAAAGTCACGCTATCGGATTATCTCTTTCCCGGCGAAGGACCGCAGGAAGCATTATTGTCGTTACAAGAACTTCTAGATCTTAAGGTGCAAGAAAGCCAAGTACAAAAAGAAGTCGAACTACAAGCTGGTAAGTAGAAATGTAAACATTTCATTATAATAACTTCAAAAAGTCGCACATATATCATTATTTGAATGTGGTGACACAGATCCAACAGAATTTTACTGCCAAAGTGATGCCAATAATAAACCGTTGGACAGTAATACTGATACAACCAGAAATAATCATCAAACAAGCATTTATAAAATAACCGTTTATCTTACTGGATTAAGTATTGCGCTTATTATATTGATAATAGCTGTCCTTGTACATCGATTTCTCACGATTTAATATATATATTCGATATTTGTATTTCATTAATAATGTACTTGAGAGAGATACAGGCACACACACTGTGTTTTACACATTATATCTCAATATGTCTATTTTAAAATATAATACATTTTTTGAAATGTGTCTATATGTAAAAATATTAACTTATTTAATACACACTACAGAAAAACTAATATATAATACTTATTGTTTCTTTCTTTAAATACTATTAAAGCGCAATATTTTTATTTGCGAGATGATGTACTCGCACACACACACTTTTTTTTTTTTTTTTTTTTTTTTTTTTATTGACTAAAACTTTGTGAAAAACAAAGATTACAATTTCGGCCATTTATAAATGTTTAGTTTACAAGATATTGTTCATGTTTAATATATATTTTGAAAGGAAATACAATAAAATGCCATAAAATGTTTTCAACTTGCGTTATATATTATATGTATATGCGGATTTCATTATAGATCTACATAATATATACATGTACAGAATATCATACATATACAGAATATCATACATATATGTTATATACAAAAGAATAGCATTTTAGTTTTCATAATGACAATTCTTATATTCTTATATCATTAATTATGACAACTGCTATTTTATCAATATATTCTTCAATATTTATTCAGTTGAATAATACATAATTGCACAATAATGTCAAATTAGGTCATAACAAGTAATTTTGATACAAATTTCATCAATAAATCAGGCAGTGATAATTCTACTATTTAAATACTTGCTATTAGCGGCATTGCTTTAATAAATTTTGTAAATATCTGTAAAACTATGCTAACATGTATGAAAATTTTATTTACAAAACTTTTTACACTGTACACATGACAAATTCTTTCAAAAAGACAATATCTCTAAGAATATTAGGAAAATAACACAAGAAATATCAGTTGCATTTTTGCATTTTTCTGCAATAAAATATTGTTATTCATTATTGAAAGCTATTCCTCTCTCTGTCTCTTTCAAATTTTTTTCTTTCTATTCAAAGTCAAATATATTTAATTGATTACCTATATAATACAGCATACTTTGATCCTTTCTTTTAGTTCAAACACAAACAAGTGTTAGAAATATAGTTTGTACAAATGTAATGCTATACATTTTTTATATTTATTATATAGTAAAATCAGTTTCAATAATATATATCATCGTATATATATATATAATTTTAAATAATTAGATGAATTAGGTCAGAAAGTAAAAAAATAAATAAATTTTCTTATATATGATAAGTAACAAAAATTTGTGTGGATCAATAAAAAATGTAATAATATAAGATTTTTTCTCATCATTATCATATATCTTCTTTCAATTAAATATTTTCTTTTTATACAGAATTGCGAACAATCTACATATGTAATATATAAACAATAAATAACTCAACATATTAAAATAATACTTTTCAAAGTTCTTTTAAAAACTCCATTATAGCCTATAGAGGATATTACATTTAATAATACAGACGCTTTAGAGAATAGAAAAAATATATCATTTTGGCTCCTCTTTTTCTGGTGTATACATAATTATTAAAGCTGCATAAATACGATATAATAAATAATGCAGTTGTGGAAAATAATCTAATTATACAATGTTTCAATTTAAATTTTTCGTGCAATTATATAAATGTAATTATGTAAATAATCATATTTGTACTTTAATAATAGCATAAGTTCGGCCGTTTTTATTAGATTTATAATCTAATTTTCCTAGTTTCTTTTTTTTAAATCTCCCTCAAAATTACTTTTTCTCTCGAGAAAAAGCATAACACGATAATTATCTACTTATTATAATTAATAATGATACTAATAATTACATCTGCATGTATCATTTCGTGATTATCATTTCATACGCGAATTATTCACAACAAAGGTGTAACAAACAAATTGCATTTCATGCTTTAAATTCAATATTGTTAAAATTGCGCTATCCATACCAACGGATAGAAGGCGACAGAATTTTTCAATTCTACCGAATTTGTGGATAGCTGAATTTTATACTACACCCATTTTTATAAGCCCCGACTGACTTCCTCTACCGACGCTCGCATCTTCCAACGAATCCAAGTCCAAGGCAGATTCTATCATAGTCGTATCTTGTAACAGTCTTAGTCTAGACGCGGACAACGGAGTCGTTACTGCCGGAATGGAAGATGTATCCAGAGCGGAGGAAACGACGACACTTTGACGAGGAGGCAACGGAGCGATTTCGTCGATATCAATTGGTGCTATATTGAGAGACGCTAACGGTATTTCGTTGCTAACAAGTTGACTTATGCTGTTTGTCGTACTACCTAAAAACAAAATTCACAACGGCAAATAAGTAACTCCAATGTTTACGGTTTTACTACAATTTTTTGTTGGACAATTTGTACAAAAGTGCACATACACAGCATTAAGAAAAAAATAAATAATTGCTATTAAATCGTGTGGGACAAGCTGTTATATGAAACTTCTTTAGAGAACATAAAAAGAGGAAAAAACCATATTGTACAATTATTATCAAGAAAGTGCAGCGTTGGCTGTATGTGTTTCTTACACGCAAAATGTCAGCAGTACCAATGCAACCTCTCGTTGTAATTTAAATTATTTAACTCATTCTCAGCACATTCCATAAAATTAATAGTCTATATTAGATATATCATTACGACAAATTTTTCTTGCAAACATTCTGTTTATTTATCCTTAATAAAATAAATAGATTTACTTTTATTCTTTAATTATTTAGACTTTTTACCCTTTTATATATTTACCCTTATATATATTTCTTTTTGTTCTATCATACATAAATGCAATCACAAAAATTTTGAAATAGTACAATTTTTACTGAATTTTAAATTTCTGTAAATTTATAAAGAAAGAGTTGGAATATAAATATAATTATATAAATAAATTATAAATCTCAGACATTTTTAAATAAAAAAAAGCATTTTTCATGCACTCGATACATTTTTTTACGTATATTATGTCTATTAAAACTTATTTACAAATTATATATATATAACATTTTGTCTTTCGTATGTATAATATAAAATCCCAAATTGTGGAGCAATCAATTAGTCACAAACCATAAACCCTGTAATTAACACACTTCCTAAAATTAGTCTCATAAAAATATTTAAAAACGTCACGTGTGATTTATTAATGCTAGTGAAGATAAATCAGATCATTCATATACCATATATATAACATTCACAATAATGATCAAAATGTATGAAGTAAACTTACCAAATAGTACGCTCTGAGCCCTCGATAACAGGACGTAATTTTAAACAACAAAGAAATACAATTTATTGAATTGTCCAAAATTTTACTAACTATTAAAGACCTTAGGTATATATATATACATAAAAATATATTTATACCTAAAGAAAACAAACTGGCTTTTACAACAATTTAATATTGAAAAAAAAATTAATACTAAGAATATATGTCTTGTGTATATATATATATATATATATATATATATATATATATACACTATAGTTTTACTTGTCTTTATAACGAAAACTATGCAATTAATTAAGATGGAAAAAATTTGAACCGAGAGACTATTGAGTGCAGAATAATGATAACAGATTTAAAACTTCGAAATATATAAACTATAACTTAAAAAAAGTATTAAGTATATATAAAAGAGAACAATTACGCCTTAAATAAATACGATTGTTGTATGCCTTATATCTCTTAACTTTACTTATATATCATCATATAACCATAATATAGATATTTTACATTTAAAATAAAAATCTATACATAACACAAAACGGTACTTTCAAAAAATAAATAGATCTCTTTTGCAACAATTAATTTTAACTGTCAACTTGACAAATGTCAAATGTATATATAATTTTTTTTTTCAATTCCCAATGAAAAATATCAAGAACAATTGTATATATAACCATTTATATATACAAATTAGAGCACCTTTTTAGTGCGAAAGATTTGGAGAATAGGACGAATCATATTAAAGCTTTCTAACATTACAAATCCACAATTTCTTTGATAAGAGAATATAATAATTATTTTTATCGTTTTTCTCCGCTTCTCTATAATCAAATCTAATATTTAAATAAATGCATTATTGTTGGTTTATGTATAACAAACGTTAAATATCCTCGTTATCACTCAACGAACTCATAATGAAACGTCGATTCAAGAGATCTTCTTCCGTACTATCGCTCGGACATAACGAATTCTCGGCATACGATAATTCGTTGGTCAGATTTGTTAGCGGTCCAGAGCCGAATCTATTAACGACGAGGCCGATCGCAGTCTGCCCGATGATCGGTATACCACCCGTACCTAATATACGCGCCGGCAGAATATTCTTCGTTATCGGATACTTTAAGCTGTGCTCGGCACACCGCAAATTATTATATTTAAGCATATGCGGGGATTGCACGAGTCGCAACGGATCCTCGGAATAACATTGTGGAAATTTTTGCAGATCGGTATAACCGTTCTTCTCGCTTATTTGATAACGTAGAGAATCCTCGGAGTATCTCTGAGGATATTTTTGAAGATCAATGCCGTATTTCTGATCCCCTATGCCGTATTTCTGATCCCCTACGCCGTACTTCTGATCCCCTATGCCATATTTCTGATCTCCTATGCCGTATTTCTGATCCCCTATACACTGATCGTAGATGAGATTGTTGTCCGAGCATCTGTGATATTCCTCTCTACATCTGTGAGGATACTTTTGCAAACCCTCCTCGCATCTGCACGGATACTTTTGAAATTCTGGATTTAATCGGTCTATCTCAGTGTTATATTTAATATGTTTCACAGACTCCTGAGAGCAATGCTGCGTCGGATATGGCGGCACATACGTATCATTTATATATTGGCGCGGATATTTTGGTAGATCCTCGGGGCAACGCGTAGGATGTCTTAAAAACGTCAACTCACCGTTTATTGACTCTATTCTCGGAGAATGTTGACCGCTGATTAAATTGTTCATCGAGCCCGTGAGATCCGTAGTAGGACTTGTTTGAACCGTACCGTTTGACTGTTATAATGAATAAGACAAAATAAAAAGATTAATCATATATCTTGCTCATTAAACAACATCTATTGCATTTAATCTATTTTTAGCATACAAAATAGACTAATAATAATAAATGCACTATAATTCATAATTACCTGAGGCTGCACAATCTTGGCAGTACCATATGTCTTATTATTAGTGATCATGTTATCATCACCAATTGATTCGTGTTCTGCTCGATATTCGGGTGTGACTATTCCTCTTCGATCTGAAAAGATATGATCTGAGAATGAATATAAATCCAATATAAAATAACAGAATAAAAGAACGATAGCTGCATTATTTCTTTTAATTCCACAACTTGTACTTATTTACAAATATATTATTAATTATTTTATATATGTATATTAATATTAAATATTTGGAAAGAAATCTTACCGATTAAGCTAGGTGGAGCTGGTCCACATAGAACATAAAAAAAATTTCCACAAATATTTCCTTGACTATAGGGATTAAAATTGTCCTGACCTCTCCTATTCGTGAACGATCCTTTAATCTATTATGAAATAACAGCAAAAAAGACAATTAAAAAAAATGATTTACACAACTTGGACATAATTTTGTCAAGCCTACTTACATCTTCATTAGTTGTTTGATTACTGCTAGTTAAATAGGTGTGAAAGCCAGCAAGGCCTAAAATGCTCCAAACAGAGAAGAAACATATGACTCCCACAATAACACTGCTCGGGGATAATTTGACAGCTTCTAAGAATGGCTTATTATCCTTTGTAACTGTAATCACGATATAAAAATAAGATAAATGAATATAAAACATTGCTTTTAATTTTTCTAAAATATTTACTATTTATTTAGTGATTCAGGAATTAAAGCAACTTACGCATAATTAGATGAGTGACTGCGCATATAAATATAAAGACACAAAGAAATGCTAGGGATACTATAAAAGCATAGAAATATCTATAATTTCTTCTGCCCACGCAATTGCCAACCCATGGGCAATGATGATCAAATCTCTCTGCAAAAATAGTTATCTTTAAAATCACGTGTAATATTTGTGATTAATTATCAGTGAAATCGCTATATAATATTAATCTTGATATACATCTGATAATAGAAAAGAGAACCAAAGTATTGCAGATATCTTAAAGCAGATAATCTAATTTTGATAAATAATCTACTTCTTAAAATTAAATAACAGATATACATACCTACACAATTGTCGCATAAACTGCAATGAGAGGCCCTTGGTGGCCTAAATATTTTACATGTGAAACAATATTTTAGTTTCACTGGTTGCCCTCTAATTAAGACTTCTTTTGTTCTAGGAGGAGGTCTGTATGTTTTAGAATTGCCATTGTTTGGTACTTCTAAAATTCAGGAAAAACAAAAAAAATATTTTAATTTAACATTCAAAATTTATTATAAACAAGAGATTTTTTCCATTATTTCTATATTTAAATATTAATGGCACTCTATAAAATAGCCAAGACAATCTGTTTATAAATGTATATATTTCAATATATTGGATTTATACCGATTTGCTTTTCAATATAAGCTGCTTCGTCAGGTGTTGCTCTTGGAATTACTCCAGGATCACTGAAGCTTGTACGGAACAAAGCAGACATTACAAATATGAATAACAAGGCTCCTATTACTGGTATTGCTGGTGTTACATGTAGTGCCAAATACGGACAACTGGAAAAGAAGATAATTTCATTTTGCTAATGCATATACAAAGGCATCGCAATCTCTTTGCTAATATATTCAATCTCATAAAATATCAAGACTCATAAATGTCAAGACGTACTATTCTTGTTTTGCATAGAGAAGATAAAAATACGCAAGCTGTGTAATAATTTATCTTCAAATTATCATCCTACCAGAAGATTCTTTACTTATAAGATGAAATATAAATTTAAAAAAAATGTATAATATATATATCCTATCCTATCAGAAGATTCTTTACTTAAGAGAAGAAATATAAATTTAAAAAAAAATGTATATAATATATAAATTTGTGCTCACTCAAAACCAAAGAACAATCCACTCGTCCCGACGATGAGGCACACTGTGACGTAGAATACTCCGGTTTGCGGTGCCATCATCACCCTGCCGTCGCAGCAAAAGCGATTCCTGCCCGGGAATAGCTCCCATTTTCGCGTGATGTGAGGCATCTTGCTCGTGGCTAAAGTTCCTCTCACGTATTGCCATATATGACCGTAGAACGGCGATATATCAAAATCATACGATCGTGTCTGTTTGACGTTCCCGCACGAGTAACATTCGGACAAACATGTCTCATCTTGCCCGCTCCGTTCGAGACACACCGCGGAAGCCAGTAGCAACATCCATGTATCTATTCATCGCTTTACGCGGGGGAATCTGCCTGTTGAGCCACTACTTGTCCACTCGATGACGTTCAAAGGTCCGGAGTCGAGAGCCACGAGGACTCGCGATAAGAATCCGAACTTAACCTTAATTTTATTCGTAATTATTATCTAAGGTAAAAAGAAAATATCGCCCGGAGTATCTTTGCGAGACTAGAAGCACCAGGACACGCACAGTTATAATTTTTTTTTTTTATGCAAACTTGAAACCTCTTTGCGCGTCCGCGACGCCGTCCGTCATCGTCCGCCTCGCGGAGGCCACCGACTCCAAAGGGTCGCGCACAGTCCCCGAGGAGGAGGAAGGACCTTCTCGTTAATCCGCCCGAAATTGGGTCAACGAGGCCCGCTCACGAATCGCCCGCGAGCAGCATCGGTCGTTCGAAAATCCGACATATTTCCCGAGAACCGTCTCTCATATCCTTCCTCTCTTAACTCGACCTCGTCGTCATCGTCGTCGGGACATACACAACCTCCGGGGCCGATGATGACAATAAACGCGCATATTTACACGAAACGCGAAACACACACACACACATACACATAGACACACGGAAGAATGTTGTATGTCACCCGCGACGTGTTCACTCGCGAAGCGCCCTCGCGCGACTGACGCGAAAACGCCACGTGACTCGAGACTCCCGAGTCACGTGGTTACGTCTCGAGGCCACGTGACTTTGTGCGATTTCGATTCAAATACGCGCCCAACTTCACGCTGATCATCGATTGTCGATCTGTCGATCGTCGTCACGTCGAGGGACCACGTCTCTTCCAGGTACGCGGCCTTTATTTTTTCTTTACGACGATATATATATTTCGTACGATTTCCGAGGATGAGGAGAGATGACGTCATTCACGGAGTCGCAGGAAGCGAGGAGAGAATCGCAGGGATGCAACTACGCGGGAGCGTGACAACGACGACGACGACGATGATGGAGGACGCGACGCGTCCTGCTAATAACCATCTCCTCGTTGCAGGCGCATCGGCAGGTAAAAAAGGCGTCCTCTCGATTAACGGGCGTCGCGAGATTGATTATTTAAACGGCAGGGAGGGTCGCGCGAGCGCGACTTATCGCCCCCGTTGCAAAATGGGTCGTCGACGCAATGCGGTACGTCGCCGCGCACCGACACGCACACATACACACGTATATATACATGTACATGCACACACGTTGTATGCTACGTGTGCATGTGACCGAGGGAATCCTGGAAATCGAACGATTCCGGTGTCATCATCTTCGAGAGCACGAACAGCATCTTCGATCGCATCCAATTTCCACTAGGTTAGATCATTTCCACATTTTGACAGCTGTCAAAATTTGGAAATGACAAAAACTATATATATATATTTTTTTATATATATACCCAGATAGAATAAACATAATAATGACATCATTATAATTTTATTCATCATTTAATTAAAATAAATTATCTGGACAATATAATGATTAAAAAATAAATCAAAGAGGTGACAAGAGGAATCAGATTGATTTATTTGAATATAATTAGATGAATTGTGGATATAGCAATATAGAATAAATAAATAATTGTAAAATATATAAAAATTGTTTTCCAAGATCACTTTTAAGTGATGTCATCACGATGTCATTCTGAGTGTATTTTACCTAGGTATAGATCCTTTTCAGGATCTATCGTTCCCTCGGCGCCGTCGTCGCGCAGCGACGAGTGTAAACAGCTGATTCCACCGTACAAATAGCTACATCGAGGTATAAATATGCAAAAAAAAGACTATAATTCAAGCTCAACCATGACAGACTGCATCATTATTCAGCGCAAAAACGAATTCATCTCGACCGATCATTAAATCACGTTGCAACGTAATCAATTTTGCAATTTATCTCTTTTTTTATCACATATATATCAATGCGCGGATAAACTTTTTTGCAGTTGACCTTTATTACAAAAAAGAACATCAACAGAGACATAAACCGGTCGAAATCTCTTTCTCTCAATCAAAGAAACGATAAATACATAAACATAAAATCATCGAATGATATGAACTATATATATATATATACTAATTTTCTTCGTGAAATCTTGTAGACGTCCCGGGTACAAACTGCGAAGCAGCTCATCATCACAAACGGGAGAAGGAGGGCGCGATCCCACGTCTGGACGGGATGGATCATCGAGCGGCAGGTAATCGATAAACCCTGCGATAATTCTCGCTGTTTTGCGGGAATCCTGCACCCCTTCTGCAGGAGAAGAGGATTCTTCGAATAATAAAGGATACGCGCCGGGATCGGATGAGATATCAACAGGCATATCAAGAAGTCGGCGGATCATCATCGCAGCGTCCGTGAGGTCGACCTCCCTCTCGACGCGACCCTCGACGAAGCTCTCTCCCTCTCTCGGAGTCGTATCTACGATCGAAGATACAGAACCGAAGCGAACGACGGCGGCAGCGGCGAGGGTCGCCTCGAATGAAGGGGTAGGGTCGCTATAGCGAGAGTGTGTGGGGAGGATATAGGAAGAGTGGTAGAGCTCGACGGGGTTTCGAGAGGGAGAGAGGGAATCGTCGATATAGGGTGCATGAATCGTCGTCGTCGGAGAAAGAGAGAGAGCGAGCGGGCGCGGATGGACGGACGGACGCAAACGCTGAAATCAGCTCGGGCGATCGATGCGATAAATGGATGCGTGCGATTGGTAGCCGGGAAAATCGATGATGAACACCAGGGGGGCATATCCTACCCTCCTCTCTGCCTCTCTTCTAGCCGGCTTTCGCCGGCGAGCCGCGCCGCGCCGCGCCGCGGAGAGGATGGAGCAAAGACCGAAATATCGATTTTTAGGCCCCTACGCGGCGGTTCGTTCGATGCTCGTGTCTACCCCGTGCCCCGTGCGTCCTGTCCGCGCCAAGCGCCTTTCAAAACACCGACGACGCGCGCGAGATACGCCGCGCTCTCGTGCACGCACAGTAGTGTGCTCGTCATCCCCGTCATCGACGTTGTTCTGTCCTTAAGGATTCATAATATCGTTGTCGCGCGTCCAAAAGTACAGATCGTCCGGGTGAATCCTGCGAATATTCAGTTGTCAGAGTTGTGCGCCGATGTTTTCAGGTAAATCGCGACAACGAGGTAAAAACGAGGAGACGTCTGGTCAGACCGAGAAGAGAGAGAGAGAGAGGGGGAAGCGATCGAGGGTTCGTCGCGACGCATTCTCTCTCTCTTTCTCTTACGTCTCTTCTCCCCGTGGATGATTCACGAGCGAGCGACGATATCAAGCGCGAATCTCTTCCTCGTTAGCACGACCAAGTATTTCCGGTGTAATTCGTACATACGTGTATATATAATATATACGTATATATCCGCGACGTAATAGTACACGCGACCCCCGATCTCCGTATATTGAGAGGGTGCGAATGAAGGGTGTCGTGTCGGATCGACGAATTCGGCGGTCAGCGCATCCTGATTGAGTTTGCAAATTCGATTAACGTTGTGCGGCGAGGTTGTATATGGAGATTGGGGAATAATCTCGCGGCGTGAGTTGATCACGTTGCGCGACTTATTATCGGCCTGCATTGATCTGTATACGGGCGGCGACGACGACGACGACGACGACGTGACCAAGGAGAGACAGCTCCGTTCTCGAGTCGTGAGTGAAGGCTTGAAACCGTGATCTCGCAAGCTCGAGTAATATTATAATTATCGTTCTTGCGACAGAACTTCATTTCTCTGTGTCGCATCTCTCTCTCTCCCTTTGTATCGATTTTTCAAACGATTTGTACAATTTCGGAGTAGCATGAACAGTGTTATTGATATGTCAAGTTTATATACGTGAATTATTATCGCGATACAATCGCAGTGGAGATAAAAGTCGAGATAAGCGACAGGAGGAATTCGTGGATCACGCGGATCATTCGCTAGATCGCGACGCTTTTCGAGATCGGAGCGATCATGGCGACGTGTGGCCTCTCTCTCTAAAACACCCTTGCAAGATATATAATCGCTTCGGTGGAATCGCTTAATCACAACGATAGATCGATACAGATAAAAATACGCGAGATGCTGAAAAACATTCAATGCTAAATTATATAATTTGATCGGTTTATCAATGAGAGATTATATCGTTAAGCAACAGGCTCATCGCATTAGTACATTAAAATTTTCTACAAACGTATACATATACAATATAATCTCTCTTTGGTTTTTACTCTATATCACTCTCTTGTATCGATTAGATAAATTAATTAAGATAAATTAATGTACAGGGGCGGATATTAAAATTCTCTACAAACATATATACATACATACATACACGTCATAAATAACTTGATGAATTAATTGAGATAAATTAAGAAGCGTACAGTAAAATTCTCTACGAACATTATATACATAATCTCTTTTTGATTTTCATTCTATATCAGGTGTATCGATTAAACAAATTAATTTGCGAAATGTATGTTATTTAGATATAACGCTGAATGATAATATTATCTCTTTGTATTTTCACGCTTGTCTAATCCGGTATCGCGCTCTTGTTTAATGTAGAAAAGATGGCAATCGCAGCTTCGGAGAATTATCAGCTCAAGTGGCACAGCTATGGGGCGCATCTGCATAGCTCCGTGGCGACGTTGCTTCATTCGGAGTCCTTCGCGGATGTTCTCCTGGCGACGTCCTGCGGTCGACACGTGGCTGCTCATCGGTTCGTCCTCGCGGCTTGCTCGTCGTACCTAAGTCACATTTTCCAGACGTGCCACTTCGGCGCGAACACCAATGCTCCGATAATCGTGGTTGGTGCAATCGTTTTTTTTTTATCCTTAATTGCTAATTTAAAAATCTAGCAAAACACGCATACAGATTCGATAATGTTATTTCGTTTCCTTTTCAGGTATTGCCTACAGAGATCGGATATCGTACGCTAAAAATCCTGATACAGTACATGTACAGCGGCGAAGCCACCGTGACGAATGATCAGCTGGAGGGAGTCTTGAAAGCCGGAGATATACTGCGTGTACGTGGACTGTGGAGATCGAACACTGGTAGCAGCAAGAAGGAAAATATACAGTCGAATAATCAGAAGATCGAACGCGACAAGCGGGAACCGTCGCAGCTGACCGGGCAGATACAGAAGATCAAACTGGTGCAACCAACCGCCGAAAAGATAGTCGAGAACGCGCAGCAGACAGCCACGGCGTGTCAAAATAATGTACAACCTTCGAAGCCGGTCGAGAGGAAGAGCACCGAGAAGATCATCGAAGAGAAAACCAACGAATCCGACGCCAAAAAGATCTTGGAGGAGAACAAAAATAATGAACAGAATAAAAACAAGGAGAATCTCGAGACGAATAGCAAGAAGAAGAAATCTGTTAGCAGTGACGTCGAATCGAACAAATCGAAGAGCGAAGGTGGCGATAACGTGAGACACCATTTTTTTGTAGATTTAGTTGTAATAACAAAAAAAAAAAAGAGAAGCATTCTCATAGTTTTTTCCTTTTTTTTAGACGGAACTAAATCTGGAACTGTTAGTAAAGGATGAGCCGATCGATTGGGAAGAGTCGATCGATCCGTCGGAGTCGCTGACGATAGACCACGAGATCGATATCAAACCGGTACGTTAAAATAAAATAGCTATCTTATAATATTTTTACATTGAAGAAACGAGAGGTAATAACAGTTGCTATTGTTTCCTTCGCAGGAGATTGTGCACAGTGCGGATGAAGATGGAGACATGGAAGAGGAGGAATATACACCATTGACATGTGACATGTGCAGTCAAACGTTTAACAGGCCGTCAGATTGGGTGAGACATATAGAATTCACGCACGCTGACATGACTGAAAATCGGAGAAAGAAACGGAAGGTATTTTTTCATACAATATTATTCGCAATTGATGCTATAAAGTCACAGAAATTTTGTGAAACGAGGAAACGCGATGATTTCAGGACGACATGAACGACGACAGCAAAGACTTCCCGCCTCTGAAATGCGATCTATGCGGCAACATGTATTCCACGCCCCAAGAGTGGGTACGTCACATACAAACGGAGCACACGGAGGAACAACTGGCCTTGATGAACAATTCGGCGCCCCCCAAGCCCAAGAGGGTACACAATCACCAAAAGTTATGTAACATATGTCAAAAGGAATTCCCGAGCCACGCCTCGATGGTCATCCACCAGAGAACGCATACGGGCGAGAAGCCTTTCCTCTGTTCCTACTGCAAAAAAGGCTTCAATGTAAAGAGCAATCTATTGAGGCATTTAAGAACACTGCATGACAAATATGTGCATCCCAGCTTATACGGGAGTAATGGTAGCACGAACGCTTAAAAAGGCTCTTTCACATTCCTTTCCGAAACATATACATATATATATATATATAAATATATATATTTCTGTTTTGCATGGCGCCTCAGTCGTGGAGAGACTAATACAGCATCTTATCTATATGTTCAATATTATGATATTGAATCTGAATTTAGACTGAACGCGTATCTATGTAACGTATAAAAGGATGCCAAATCGGAACGTGACGTGTGGAACTAGCAGAATCGAGATCTGTGTTGTAATCTCCACTAAAAAAAAAAGCATAACTGAGCGCATTTTAAAAATTCCCAATGCATATTGGAGAGAAATCTATACAAACTATTTTTTCTAAAGGGTAGAATTATCGCGTTCTTTATATATATATATATATATAATAATCTTCTTTTCAATCGTGTATAAAATATATAATAGAACTCCTCTCTCGTTAAAAAAACTTTTGATTGAGTTAAACAAGAAAGCAATATCAGGGCTTTAATACCAAAGAGGCTGATTAATATTGCCAAAACGCTCTTATTTTGTTGTTTTAAACTGTTTCTCTTTTCCTCGAATGTAGTGCACGCATAAAACAAGTTATTTAAAAAATTTTTTTTTCTTTGTTCAAGTATAAAGAGAACAAATGCTGAATGATTTTATTATTTATGAAGATCTGTCAATCGAGGAGTGCTTGCGTGTAAAATAATTCTATAGTATAAATCGATATTTAACGATTAATTATTAACTTAATTATTTAGAGTAATTATACGAGAAATCCAAATTATGTAAGATTTAACTGTATACTTCTAGGCTATTCCATCCATGATAGCCCTTTTATTCCCTCTGCTCGTAAGTTAATTATGTATTTTTATATTAAAATAGCTTATACACACAAATGTATAAGAAATAATATTAAGCAAAACTTGGAATTTCGATCTAGGCTAGGATATTAAGAGTATAACATAATATTTAAAAATTTATCAAATTTTTTGGAGATATATTGAGTTCTTCTTACACATAAAAAGAAAGAAAACACAATGCGATATTATCAAAATACTGTCACAGTCTCTGGAACAGTAACAATGTGAATATTGATTAAGAGGATGACACCATTTTGCTATATTAATCATTGTGTCACTCTACTATAAATTTTAGTGTCAATTCTGCATTACGCTAGCACTGTGACAAGCCAAATAACTTTTAAATGTAAAATTCAAATAATATATTACCTTAAAAGTACATCTAATTTTGCGTTACTTGTACCTCAATATTGAATACGGCATATTTAATTTTCTCTCCATTAAAATACATGTATGATATTGTCCCCTTATTAGAATTAACGTGTCAAGCCGATTCATCTTTTTCTATTGAAATAAATATGATAAATATATAAGAAAAAAAAGTACTAGGACACATTTTCCAAAGCAATAAGTAACTTAATATGATATTGATAATTACAGTTTAGTGTATACGAACATTTCATTTATTTTAATTTTCCTCCTCGTCATCGATCTTGGGCGCCAGGTAATACCTGATGTGTCCAATATCTCCAATCTTATATTCACATACTAAAGGCACATCGTCAGACATGGACAGTTGAACTTGATTGCAAAGAGGACCAGCCTTTACAAAACAATTCAAATAACGACAAGAAAATGTTAACTTTACTGGTTCCTGCATGTTAACTACTACTGCTTCCTCTTCATTATCAGCGTCTGCAGTCTGTGCTAATTTGATATTAGCTGCAAAAAAAATAGGAAAGAGCAATATGTATAAGTTGGAAGGATCATAATAAATCAAATTTAAATTTAATAATTGTTTAAATTTAACTCTATTGTGAGTCAATGATTCTCACAAAAAACTATTCAAAAATAGAGTATTAGTATTATTTCTTTAACAGTAATACCTCTCTTAATCTCAATAGTTTTTATAAATCACAATTATATTCACAATAAAGTTTAATTCAAACTATTAAAATTAAAAATTTGAACTTTATTTATATAATAATCTCTATATATTTTGTTTAAAGCACAAAACAAGTGAGGCTTTTTATGAAATATGCAACATTT
Source organism: Nylanderia fulva (assembly GCF_048542155.1). Taxonomy (NCBI): domain Eukaryota; kingdom Metazoa; phylum Arthropoda; class Insecta; order Hymenoptera; family Formicidae; genus Nylanderia; species Nylanderia fulva. The sequence goes on along the minus strand of NW_028189835.1, from coordinate 4,358,502 downwards.
TCTATGTCACAATTATAATTATCAACAAAATTTTCAATTCTTGTCTGAGTATCTCTCTGTATAAATCTACAAAACTTATTCTATAGTTTTATTTGATTATTCAATATCTTTACAGTGTTTCAATAATCAAATATTTATAATAAAAATATTCTTGATAAGAATAAAATGTAAACAAGTATAATTTTTGTTCTTTAACAAATAGAAAAATAAACATTTCAAATACATTTTCAGTTAATAATCTTCCAATTTGTAATCAATTTTAATCTATCATTGTACAGACATGAAAAGTCTCAATATTAAGGAAAATATTAATAATATTCTATTCCTCTTGCTCTTTAATAAATAGACAAAACACCTTGTAAATACATTATATCTACAGCACACATCTATTTCTAAAATATATACATGTAAAATATAATAATTACCTGAGCCATAATCACCAGTTGCACTGAATTTTATACCTTCTTTGGTACAGGCAAAAGTTATAGATTCTCCAAACTGACTCAAATCTCTGCATATGCGAGTAAATTCTGCAGATGGCATTTTCACGACACACGAGTAAGAGGTTTCCTATAAAACAAAAATATATATATCAACATTAATAATAAATATATACAATAAAGTATGTCATTTATGAGAAATATCATGTTTTTTAATATCATCTCATTATTTATATCTAACAAGTGAATCCCACAGGATCACTAGTATTCATATTTAAGTAAATCTCACAGGAATGCCAAGGTGCTCCTGATCCATGTTGATCAGCTTCATTTCATATTCGGCGAGCTTGTCTTTGTTCGGCGATTCGAATATAAAAACGATAGATTCGGGATTATCTAAAGCCCTGAGGGTTACTGTGTCTTCCGCACCAGCACATCGCAGGATCTTTGACATGCTGGAAAAACATTTCACATGATTGTAATGCAGAAGAATAAGACAGATCATTTATTTAATAAAATATATTTAATAAAGTATATTAATATAAATAATAATAAATAAAAAATAAAAATAAGTACAATAAATAAATATTAATAAATACAAGCAGGGAATCAAAGGATGAGCCTTTATTTCCTATTTCGAGAAGATTCCTCGGGATATTCATAACCTTCAAAAGCTGTCAAAAATTCCACTCACCAGCTGATGCTCATCCCCATCGACAAATTCCGGTCGCAACGATACTTGTCAAAGCCATCACTCCTGAGGTTTAAGGATACCAGGGAAACGTGAGCGTTGTCCATCGCCTGGACCTGGATCCCCGAGTCGGAACATTCGAACGTCGCTTCCGTCAGGAGATCCTTCACCGCGTCCAATACCTTCTTCAGGATCGCGCTCTGCGTCAGACGTGCCTCGAACATGGTGACGTTTGTTTTTGCCTGACAGATTCCGTGACTTCGAGTACTTTGGACGAAAAGAAATGCGGGAAAATCGTGTGAATTCTGCTTGCGGAACCGAATCAGCCGAAGCAACACAAAGCAACAGGCATCCTCGCGCCTTCACGAGACATTTACCCGCCTTTTCTCGCCAGTTCAAACGGAAGTAGATGGCAACCTTGAATTGTCAAAAATCATGGCATCCGGTATTCAAAGAGGATAGCAATGCAAACTTATACATACTAGTTTTTCATATTATGGTTTATATATGTATTTTATATATACACAAAAAGAATTATTTATAGAATATTAAATATTATATTTCGGCAAGCTCAGTTTTTCAATTATAATTAATATATTATTATATATATTTTTGATAATTGCGGATATGTGGAAAGACGCAATATTTAATGTATCGGCAGCTTTTTTCGTTATATAAAGGATTATTGAATAAAGTGACGCATAGATTGATTACTACAGAGAGAATACACAAAATAATAATTTTAATAATACAATAGCTTACATAATTTCATATTTAAGCTTGGATATATTCATTGAAATTCATTGAAAAAAAAAAGATAATTACAAAATGCTTCAACACGATTCTGCAATCGCTTACACTATAGTATTTAAATACATGCAGTCTTATTTGTTTATATTTACGTAACTAGTGATATTTACATATTACATATGAAATTAATTTTCATAAAAATCGGATCAGCATGATAACTAGCATTAAAACGATATATATTATTCAATGCTTCAAAAAACCGATTTCGCCTGTCCTATTCTCCAATTCACTGAACATTTGATCAAGATGCTGAAATAATATGGCATAAATCAAATTCTTTGAGCAAAAAATTATATATTGACTAGTTAGTATATAAATCTTAAGATATAAATTTCTAATTAATAGAAATAATTGATCACCTTTATACTTACATCAGTTGATTTATCTTCATTATCATGTAGTGTTTCTGGTGATGTCTCTGATGGCTTCTCTAGTGGCTTTTTGTAAAACATAGTCCCCTCATCATCACTATTCTCGTCCTCTTCAAAATCGTCCTCATTATCATCAGTGTCATCCGGTTCCTCGTTGTCATTGTCATCGTCAACATTGTTTTCATCATCATCATCATCATCGTCATCATCATCATCATCGTCGTCATCGTCGTCGTAGTCCTCCTCCTCTAATTGCATACACGATTCCATTTCTTCATAATCCTGAGGTTCCTCTTTAATCTCACTAAGCATCATTGTTTCTTTGACAGCATCTGCCTCTGTTGGACATGGTGGTGGAGCTTCCGATGCTGAGGGTATCTGAGGAGGTTGCGACGTCTATACAAGAAAAATATTATTAATATGTCAAGTCGTTTTTTATGACAAATAGTATACGAATTGATGAATTTCACATACTATTTTTACATATATAGTTGCAAAATATATATATATATCATAAAATATAAATATATTACAATTTAATAACATTGATTTCATATATATTACCCAGGGTTGCTGTTGTTGCTCTTGTGCCGTTTTAGCTGATGTAATCGAAGTCGGTACCATGGAGGGATGAGAGTTTGTGTTTTGTTCCTGAACTTGCGGGATCGATTTATTTTGTGCCTTATTAGAACTATCTTGTAATCGTGCTTCAACGCTATTTGCATCTTGATTCGTCAACGATTTATCCGCGTGATTAATCTTATCATCTTTCTTCATTTGATTGGCGCTATTTGCTTCTTCCTTCATTTTCTTAACATTAGGCTTAAAGTCAATGTGATTCTGCTCCTTTTTCACTTGCGCAGCATTATTCGACTCTTCTTTAACTTTCTTAACATTAGGCTTAGGTTCACCAGGAAGACAAGCGTTACCTCGCTGCCGTCTAAATCTAACAATAATACTCCTCGTATCCCACATCAAATCATGCGCTTGTTTATAAGCTGATATCGCTTCATCTACACTATTGTATCTTATAAAAGCATATCTACAACAAAATATAAAAATATCATAAGTATAATATAATCGTACAAAATAATATTGTCATTATTATTAATTATATAGATGAACAATGTATATTTATATATAATATGTATTTATCTTACAAACTAACCGAGTATTTCTCATCTTTTGCGCGTATCCTACATCTACTCGTGCTGTTGGAAATTTGCTTTTCACCTCGTTTACGTTAACAGATTCGGGCAAGTTTCCTATGTATAAAGTATAAGGATCTATCTCTTCGGGCATAGGATTATCCTCGTCTCTTAACGACTTTCTCTCGACTTTCAAATTTCCTACACCAAACTGAATTTTTTCCAAATCTTTTATAGCTTCGTCGATATTCACATTCTCTGCCATTTGGATGAAGCAGTATCTCGGCCCGCTTGGACTTTGAAAATGTATGTTTTGTATACCAGGATGAAATAATCTAACAATGTCTTTATTTAGATCTGGATCGGGAAACTTAATTATCAAGCTTTGCGCATTAATCTTATTTTTCTTGTTATATTCGTTTTCAGTCTTCAAGGCTCTCTCCGCGTCCTCTCTATTCCATGGTCTACTGGGATAACTTTGGGACATTGGTTTCCTTGGTTTACCCTTCTTTACTATTACTTCCTTCTGAAAAGTGGCATTTTATTATTTACCTTCAAAATTTATGCAGTACTTGAAGTATAATAATCAGTACAGTTTTCACATCTCGATCCTCTGTTTCTTCGCTATGCCTGCTGGTCACAATTCCTGGTGGAATGGGAGGTATAGGATGATTAGGTAAAGGTACAGTCATGTGGTTGATTATAGCATCATTCGCTGTCGCGGTATAATTATTTCTCTGCCATTCTAAACCGAGACTGCCCGTCAGTGTCGCGTTTGCAAAGTATGCTGCCTGATCGAATTGACCTTGCGACTGCCCGAATCGCGCCAGCCTTCTATTTTTACGATGAAAATTATTTCTCTGAACATACATATTGCTTCTATTGTGACTAAATCGCTCGCGACGTACATAGTTACCCCTTAAAGGCATTTCCCTTTGAAAAGTATTAGTAATTTCGCGAGGAGTCGGTGGTGGTATAGGGGAGGTTTGCGGCGTTATCCATTGCCATGGGGCATGTGGATGTGTCCATGCTTGAATCGGAGTGACTTGGGAAGGCACTGGTCCAAATACATGAGGCGGAGGTGGAACTCCACTTGGTGGAGGTGGCATAGGTGGCAAGGGTGGTTGTCCAGGTAAAGGTTGAGTGATAGTTGAGGGAGAAGACGACGACGAAGAATAATTGGCATACGAAGAAGCATCGTATCCAAAATTTATAGACTCCTGCTTAACATACGTCTGCTTATCAGTGTCTTTTTCCGATACCTAAAAATTTAAGAAATTCTGAATTAAAACAAAGCAGTATTTGCGAAATTTACAAATAGATATATAAATACATAATCAAGAAGCATTTCCTTAAAACAGTTTGATCGTTTTATACACAATCAAGAAGCATTTCCTTAAAACAGTTTGATCGTTTTATCGCGTGAATGATATCGGAGCAAGTATAAATATATGTCTATGTAAATATCAACATTGACAAGCTAACCTAAAAAATTATCGTTGTAAATTAAAAAAAAAAATCTCAAAGCATTATAGCGGAGAGGACAAACATTACCGAGCATTTCAACGCTTGAGACATCACTGCACGTATACTCGATTCCCTTCGATTCGTCCTTATAAGGTGACAATATTCCTCGAGTTACAATGTAAACACACGAGTGTATAACAACAAACATATATAATACACTCCCGCAAGAAAAAGAGCGACGGAGGCCCAGGCATGCCAACCTCCACGCCACGATTTTTATAAGAAATAAATAAACAAGAACGACCCTGACCGACCCTGACGCGAAATTACGAAGATTATGCAATTGTCATTAAAATACGCGGACCACCATGTACATACACATCCACCCGCATCTATCTCCTTCCCCTGTTTATTTCCCCTCTCTATATAGCTATATATCGATCCGTGACAAAATGCGCGACAACAAGGACTGACGTTAGACACGCGGACGCGGACATAAAATGGTAAACGCTGGACGATGACAGACGATTAAACGTTTCATCCCGCGATCGGAAACGCGTACGAAATAAAAAACAAAAAAAAAAGAAAAAAAATAACATACGTACTCTCTTCATTATCATTCTCTTCATTATCATCTTATCACATTGCGAAGTTTGCGCCGTCCCTCGTTGCGCTGGCTGACCACACGCGACCACGATGACAGGATCTCCGCGACTCCGCGAGGGTGCACGCACCTACGCCTCGCTTGCGCGCGCGATCGATCGTCGGATTCAAATTCCCACTTCTTGATCTTCACGATACACTTGCGTACGCGTTCTCACGTGTACGATCCGCCATTGCCGATCAATAGCTTGAATCTCCATCGCGCGACACTCTCTCGCGAATGCGCACGTGGCGGAGATAAAAAGCGTGAAATATATATCTGCGCTATCTCCTAAAACACGTGTGTTTGTGTATATACATGTATATATATGTATATATATGTATATGTATATATATGTATATGTATATATATATAATCATATATTTTATATATATATACATATATTATTGTTTTATAAGTTATAAACGCGTATTATTTTTAAATTATAAAGTATTATATTAATGTTTATTTGTCTCATTAATTATTGTAATTAAAATATATTTCTATATAAAAATGAAAATTTTTGTATTTGCTATTATAAATTTTAAAAAAATTAACAAAATTCTAATTTAATATAAATGTTTCTAAAAATTAATAATTTTTGATTTAACATTTTTTGTTTATGTAACTTTTAACTTAATTACATTAATAAAAAAATAATTAACTTACCTGTTGCCTTGTTATATATTATAATCAATTATATATATGCGTTTATATATATATATATATATATATTAAAATCATCATTATTCGATTATTTAAAATATTGCGTTTGATAATAATATGATAAAAGCAAAAGATTAAATGTTCGAAAATAAAATTAACATATTTTTTTGTATGCAAAATTAAATTAATCGATCAGAATAATCAGAAATTTTGATTTTTTTGGCCATTAATACTTACATACGATGCGCAAATAATTAAAACGCAATAAACAAATATTAATTGAAAATTCTCTTCCTTCAAGCTTCAAGACTGCGATTAGATGAAAAAATTTAATTATTATTAAATTATTATTTAATTATTATTTTATAACTACACTTTCTGTGCTTTCCTCGAATTTGTTCTCTTTCATTCATTGTAAAATTCGAAATATATTACAAATATCACGCGACGAGCGTCGTCGGATCTGATTGGCCGATACCGTGAGAACTAAGAATTTCCTAAGAACTCCCTAGACGGCAGCCAATCGACGTTTGACAGACTCGCAACACGGTTCTTAAGGCTCGTCCGCATCGCGGAAGGCGATAAAGTGGCACAGCTGTCCTTTTTCTTCCGCCGAAGAGAGTCGAACGTTGAATAAATCAGCAGGAGCGAGAGAGAGAGAATATTGCGAAATATCACAGATGCGCCTGCTGCCAGTTCGCGGCTTCCACAGAGCGTGCGTGCATATAGAAGTGACATGGCTACGAGTATTTCCGAGGAAATCGAGGTATTTATCAACGCGAATACGCAAAGATCACGTTGCGAGGGATCCGAATGATTCGTAAATTCCGTGCGGGAGAACGATTTTCCGATTTTGCGGAGACACGAGCGAACGAGATACTCTCTCTCTTCCGGAGCTTTCCATATCCTTCTCTCCGCGTCCCCCTTCTTCTTTTTTCCATATTAACGAATATTCCTTGCGTGGAAAATGTCCTAGAACCGCGAAAGCTGGAGCGCTTTTCCACGTTCATGAAATTCCTCGGCGATTCATCATTCCAGATATTCTATAAATAATCGCGTAATCTTTGCGAGAAGTTAGGAACGAAAAAGGGACTTGATCGCGAAGAAATGCGCACGGTAATATAAGCGATTGTACAGGTTAACGTACAGGTCATGAGGTCGACAAATCCTCTACGAATTCCCTTGATATAATAATAATATTAGGGCGCGGGCTTTATTGGATAGATAGCGCTAAAATTTTTTTCCTTTGTTTTGATTTCTCCTCTAGGAAATCGATCGCAAGCAAAACACCGAAGTAACAAACACCGGCGAATTTCCACCCGAATACTTAATTAAGCATCCGTTACAAAACACGTGGACCCTATGGTATTACGAGCCCGACAGGAATAAGTCATGGGAAGAAAGTCAGCGAGAGATAACTAGTTTCGATACAGCGGAGGACTTTTGGAGGTGCATCCCTTTTTCTTTTTTTTTTTTACATATAAAATATGTCAGTATACTATATATGTATTTTAAGGAAACATAATTCAGCAAAGACAAATTTCTTTTCATCCGCAGCTTGTACAACCATATAAAGACAGCCTCTGAATTAAGACAGGGCTGCGACTATAGTATGTTTAAGCAAGGAATTCGGCCTATGTGGGAAGACGATCAGAATAAATGTGGTGGACGATGGTTAATAAATCTAGAGAAGAAACAAAGAACCACAGATCTAGACAATTTTTGGTTAGAAATTTTGCTTTGTATGATTGGGGAAGCTTTCAACGAATACTCTGACGATGTATGTGGAGCTGTAGTAAATGTAAGGCCAAAGGGAGACAAACTTGGTATTTGGACATCAAATGCTGATTGCGCAGATAGTGTTATGGAAATTGGGTATATAATTAAGTTGATATTTTTTTATATATCTATTAATTTATGGAATTATCAAGATTTTTTTCAATGTATTATCTTGCATATTATTTTGGTTTCAGTCGCAAACTGAAAGAAAGATTAAGGATTACATCTAAAACGACTATGGGATATCAAGTGCATAAAGATACTATGATCAAAGCTGGCAGTCAAACAAAAAATACATATACACTTTAAAAATATTGCTAAATTTATTATTACCCTTAAGTTGTTCATTGAGATATTAACTTCCAAAATTGCTAGATGAATTATTAATTGTTTCAAGAACTGCTGGATTAAATATTAAATAATATAATTATGTGAGTGGAAATTTTTCTTTGCATTATACTACGTAACATTAAACTTTGTTTTTAAAAGCATGTTATATCATCATTGTAGCCACATAATGACAAAGATTAAGTAAAAATTAATAAATATATGATAAATTTAAATAACTAAAAATTGAAATTGAATTGAAAGTAAAGAAAAATAATATAAACATTTAGTTTATAAAAAGGCACACAATATGTGTAATTTAGATTTAGTTTAAGGAAATATGTGCAGGCTGCTATATTTTTCCATGACTGTATGTGGTCATGATAAAATTATATGCTTAGATGTGATTTACGCAACTTTATCTTTTAGCAAATAAATTCTTGAAGTTTGTAATATTTTTCTGATATATAGTTTATTAATTCTCATTTAGTAGATTTATCTGATTTAGTCATTCTAGTGAAATATCAATCATTTATCTTTTTTTTTCCTTGGACTATTTGAAACAAATTGATATTCAGTAAGGCAAGGATTAAACATTGACTATATATACATTACACAAATTTATGTACATATATATATATATATATATATATATATATATATATATACATTAAACATATCTTCTTTTTTATATACTAAAATAACAAATATTAAAATACTATGTCGATATATATCTGAAAATAGTAAGTTACATACTACTTCAGAGTTAAAATGTCATTAATTTTATAAATATATACATATTTGTATCCTATCTAACATCTTTATAGTTAAATTAAATTCTTTATTTTACACTATTAAAATGTATGTCATGTGTTTATGAAAATATATTAAGTTTACTTAATAAATTGTGTGTAAATTAAGACATAAAGTCAGGAAAAAAAAAGTAAATTCTATGGACAGAGAAATGTATAAAAAATATTTCTGTCATATATTCTTATCTTTCAATACTAATTCTTCTACAAGTTCCTTAAGATCTCTACGTCTTCCTTTTTCTAAAGCACGTATTAAATTTATCGCCCATCGTTCGGTGTCGGATTGCGAAATATAAATTTGCAAAATCTTGAAACAAAAATCATATTTTAATATCATAAATAAAATTTGTTTTTGTTTCAAACATGTTTTATATATACACATATTAATATAAATATATATGTAATCTTACTTCATAACATTGCTCCTTCATATCAAAGGGATATTTCTTTTCTACAACATCAATTTCACATTCTCTGATATTTAAATATCTAGCTACATCTCTCCAGGATCGACCCAGTCTGTCTTTGAGTTGCAATAACACTTTAAAAAGAAAAAATATGTATATATTATACATATATATATTATAGATATATATACATATATATATATTGTAACATGCAAAAAAAAACACAAAAATAAAAAGATCAAAATACCTCTTTGTTGTAGCCATTTTCTTTTATTAATATTTCTTTCTTCCTGCCCAGGACAATGTTGTGTAATTTGATTGAGTGACTCAGCTCTTTCTACTGTTGATAGATATTGAGATAAGTTAGAATTAGATGTGGACTCTGAGATTGTTGATGACAATGAAGCTGTTGAAGAATAAAAATTGTTAATATCGTGTAATTTATTTAAAATAAGTAAAAAATTATAACATCAATATTATCTGATACAATATACTAATATTTTTCAAACAATTCTCAATTTTTTGTTTTGTATTACACTATTCTTCTAACAAATTATTAAGGAATTTTTAAACAAATATTTTGCAACATTATATAATACACTATGATATGATAAAACTATTGTCATGCTATACATTCATCAAGTAATAAAATGAATCATGAGCACATAAATATCATTAAAAAAACGTTCACCTTCATCATTTTGATACATATTATATACATGTAACAGCGGCACAGTCTTCAACCAATTTTCATAATCAATCAGACTATTTTCCAAGCTTGAATCGCCAATAAATCTCTTTGATATGTATCGCAATGGCTCTATTTTGTCATAACTGATAATATTTCGTTTCTCTAGCAGCCTTATTAATATTTGCAGATCTGTCACCTTGCTTAATTTACGTTTCGAATCAATATTGCGCGCGAAATGTAATTTCAGCTTTTCTAAAATATCACTGTCAATAAATGGTTCAGCTATCTTGAAGAACTCTTGACGAAGTAGACGGTATTTCTCGAGCATCATTATGCCATTTAACATGAAGGGCCTCACGACGTGGAAAATTAAACTCATCCAGATTTAAACGGGAATACCCGTATGTGCTTATGCAAGTAAAACCTAGATATATATGTAGATAAACAGGAGATTGTAACCTAAAAGAGCATTTTTAATGAAAAGGATATAATGTAAATGCACTAATGTCATCGAAATACTTACATTAAATATATCTTTTCATTCTGAAAATTTTATAAACATTATATATATATTTATCAATATTACACTGCATATATCACATTTTACAGCTTATTTGATACCTGTTGACAGTTCATTATGCACGTTACCAACGTTAAGCGGGCAGCACACACTCTTGCATAAGCGCATAAACAAGCATATGCATAAGAAATTCGATTGGTTGAATTTTTTATGCACGTTTATAGACCAATCAAGATTCTTATGTTTACGCTTATGCGCCTATGCAAAAGTGTGTGCTCCCCGCTTTAATTCAGAGTTTATTTTTTTTACCTCACATTAGAAGAAAAGAGATAAACTCTGAATTAGTGCAGTCAGTTCAGCTGAAAAGAGCAGAAAAGAGCAGATCTCTATAGTCATTTTTGTTTCGTTCACGAAGAATTAAATGCTTCCCGAATTGAACACGTGTTGAAAAATTTATCATGGATAATAAAAATAAAATACAATATTTAATTGTCGACACGAGTGCCTTTATAAGGAATGCTGCTTTGCAGGTATTTATTGAATAAAATAAATATGTGTATGTGTAAATCTAAATGAATGCAAACATTGTTTATTTTAATTGCGAGGTTATGTATATAAAATATTTTATCGAGACTTATTATTAGTTATAATTAATGTAATTTTATTTAAATTATAATTAGTATTAATTAGTAATTATAATTATTATAATTTTTTTTATTTAAATTATAGTTTCTGTTGAATATATGAAAATATGCCTTTATAGCATTTTTAACAAGATTAACAGAAATATTATTAAAAAAATTAAAAAATATTTTTTTAGGACATTGGAGTCAACATTTTGACAGAACAGGCTGTCGTCGATGAAATTACGAACAAAAGACAATTACGAAGATTGGTTGTATTACCATATGACTTGAAAGTTCAAGAGGCTTTCACAGAAAATATTAAATTTGGTAATTAAAGTTTATTAATGGCATCCATTGTCATGTGTACTGTGTTAAGAATATATACTATATTCAATTATTTTTTCATTTTTGAAAAAATTAATGTTTCACTAATGATATAACAAATTTGATAATGTGCTATATTGTATTATATTTATGCTAGTATACATGGTCACTCTGACATTTACATATTTTTAATATATTTGCAGTGACTGAATTTTCTAAGAAAAGTGGTGATTATACCAGCTTGTCTGCTACAGACATCAAAGTAATTGCTCTCACTTATCAGCTTGAAAAAGAAAAAGTTGGGACAGCACATTTGAAAGATGCTCCAATAATAAGGTCTATTACATCTATGGAAGATAAACCAAGCAATGATCTTAATCTACCAGTTGGTTTTTATATGCCAAAGAAAATAGTAAGATATTTTCTATACGTACATAAATTCATGTACACATATAATGTGACAATTTTCTCTATTATATATTTTTTATTTAGGAAAAAACAGAATTAGATGCAGATAAAGAAGAGACTTCTTTAAATAATGTCGAAGAATCAGATGGAAAAAAAGCAAATTTCACACATATAGAGATTACGGAAAAATCAGCAGTAAATGATATGGAAAAACAAGAACAATTATCTGTTTCATGTGCATCTGATGCATCGTCAGATGAATTAGAATCAGATTATGAAACTGCAACATCAGATATTGAAGGCAAAACAGAAGACTTAACTGAGAAATTTGCTGAATTGAAATGCAATCCAACAGATTTAGAAGTTGGTGAGGGTGAACACACAGTGGATGATATTCTTGCTCCAGTTAACACAACAATATCCGAAGATGAAAACAGTGATGTAAAATCAAATGAAGATGATGATGAGGATGATGATGATGATGATGATGATGATGATGATGATGATGATGATGATGATGATGACAGTGGTTGGATTACACCAGGTAAATCTAAAATTGTAAATCAATTAAATATGATCAGGGTACATTAGCATAAAAATCTCCTATATATTTGTGAATATTAATATTAAAAAATTTTTTTCACAGCAAACATTGGCGACGCAAAAAAGCAAATGGATTCGGGAATTCTCGAGGAAAAAGCTGCTACTGTCGCGTGCTTGACGATGGATTTTGCAATGCAAAATGTACTTATGCAAATGGGACTGAATGTAGTTGCATTAGATGGCAGAGTGATCAAACAGATGCGAACATTCATATTCAGATGTTATGCTTGTTTTAAGACTACTAGTATCATGACAAAGATCTTCTGCCCATATTGTGGTAATAAGACACTGAAGAAAGTAGAAGTTACATTAGATGAGAATGGAAAACAACAAATCCATATAAATTTTCGGAGACCTCTCTCAGCAAAAGGAAAAAAGGTGTGTTGTATTAATTTCTAACTAATTCTTACGATTTGATTACATACAGTAAAAACTAAAATTGATGACTTTTTTTAGTTCCCATTACCAATGCCAAAAGGTGGAAAACATGCAAACAATCCCATTTTGTGCGAGGATCAACCAATGCCAGAGCAACGTCCATCACGATTGGCGCGTACTAAAAACAATCCACTTGATGATGATTATATAGCTGGATATTCTCCATTCGTTACGCGTGATATAAATTCGAAATCGGCTATGTTGGGAATAAGACCGGACGGCGTTGTTAAATATTGGATGAAAAGAAATCCTAATGAATCCAGAAAGAGACGAAAATAAAAATGATTAGTTATTAAATCAATTTTATTACTTTATTTAGATACTCTATTATAAGAGAGAGAGAAAAAAAGAATTTTTTTATTCATTAAATTTCTCTTCTCTCTTTCGCCACATCCAGTTCTCTGTGTATTTGTGTAATTATATAAATTTACTATAATTAATATCAATTCCATATAATTTGTATTAAACAATATATGTATAAATATAAATATGATATATTTAGCAGTTTTTATTTATTTTAACAAATAATACTAAAATTTAAAAAAAAATGCCCCGGGTGAGGATCGAACTCACGACCTTAAGATTATGAGACTTACGCGCTGCCTACTGCGCTACCGAGGCTCTTGTGCTATTTTATACAAGTTTGTGAGTATTAGTAGACTACTAGAAGTAACAAAAGTTAGGTTAAATTTGATCAGGTTGAGTTAGGTAAACCGATTGAAATATCTAAATGCCATGTGTCCAATTTGGAATGTCCAGAATCTACACCTACAGAATTTTCTTTTTACTAAAAGAAAAAGAATCACGTTATCATAATATCATCCTAATATTGTGTTAAACATGTTATGCCCAAAAATATATAATTTAAAACCACCGCGACACTATATATCCATAGATAGGAGAAATTTTACAAAAGCAGACATACCTGCAGTGATTGACACTCATTATTTCAATCATTCGGTAAACTTGTAAATCATCGTTTTATAAGAACTTTATAGAAATTTTTATTTAAATTTTCAATTAAGATTGATAATTTGACTCATGTTTTCTATGTTGTTTAGGTATCTGTGATACTTCCTGACACCGTCACTGTTCCTGACACTTTACGGAACTGTCTGTCAGAGGACACGGATTATTATCGTATAAGTGCGTTGCGTGTCTGCGATCTGATAAATGGAGAATTTATTGAAGCTTTTGTTAAGAAAGGTGAGCACATGTCTGTCATTGATTTTCTCTTTATTACAATTGCGTTTTATAATTACAAATGTAATATTGTTGTGGTATTATGAAAACATGCTTATTTTTGAATGAAGAACTTTTTCTTCTTTTAACATTGAATTAAAAAAATTATTCCTTTAATACTAGATTTACAATTTTACTAATATCTACATTCAAATTTCAGGAGAAGTCAGCCTTCTGACAATAGAAAATAAAATAGATTTGCAAAATTCTATTTGTATAACTCCAACTGGATACTTGTTAATTTCTTTGGTAACTGAAGATTATCAAGCACTTGGTTTAGAAGGAAGAGCATCTTCTTTTGATCATAAGCCTTATACACGTTATGGTAAGAAAAAAATATAGCAAGGAATTAAATCTTAAAATTACATGGCATCATCTATTTTGTAATCTACATACATTTTATGTACATGTTTTATATGTTTGAACATTTTTTCTCGGTAAAAATACATATGCATTATCAGTGGTAAAAATTAATCTGAAAGATGAACATTTTGTTCCTGGTAAGAAGAACTACGAAAGAACTCGAATAGCATTAGAACAACGACTCAAACAGAGTTTTGAAGTTATAGTATCATGGGATCCACCAAGTACATATATTTTTGTCTTTCCTCTTATAATATGTAATATTAACAATATTATAATATTCATACATGTATCTTCTTTTCTAACTGTACTATTTAAATATTTCAGGAACTGAGCTGTGCCCATCATCGATAGCAAAATGGTTCCACATACGTAGTTATGATGTTTATCTCTGTCATGAAACATTTTTTCAAAAGACTAAATATTCATTAACAATACCCACTCTTCAAGAAGAATGTAATTTGGATAAATTTTTTGAATGGCTTGGAATCTTTAGCATCGGTGGTGATCTGTATGTTAATTTGTATTTTAAAATAATAAATCTTTATACAATGTTAAAGAAATATAATAATGAAAGCTACCATATTTTTAGCTCTAATGGAGAAATGGATAACTATGTAAATGCATATGAGTGTCCTTCACCTTCGATAGAAATTGGACAAGTGCAGCATTTACAATGGACTGGATTTTTTACAAGAAAAAAGATGCATGAGATGTATATTGCACTGAAAGAATATACGTTAT
Source organism: Nylanderia fulva (assembly GCF_048542155.1). Classification (NCBI taxonomy): domain Eukaryota; kingdom Metazoa; phylum Arthropoda; class Insecta; order Hymenoptera; family Formicidae; genus Nylanderia; species Nylanderia fulva. The sequence goes on along the minus strand of NW_028189835.1, from coordinate 4,342,982 downwards.
CACGAAAGACTTTACCATGGGTTAGTTTAGATGTACAAGGATTTGCAGACAGTCCTACCAGTTGGGATTTGAAAGAACATGCGTTTTTCACTGATGGAGACAATAGTTATACTATCATATTTCGACCTTCAGGTGAATCCATTATACGAAAAAGTCTCAGCTCTAATAATAAACCCAGAATGTGTCAATAAAGTTTAAATGTTAAGTTTAAGAATAATTTGTATTTGATAATTTAAATAAAAGAAGAGAGACTATTGTGTGGATTAAAAGGAGATAATTTTTTTTAATAAGTTGCTAAGTGACAAACGTCGAAATTCGTATCTTAATTTATTTTATCACGAAGAAGATAGAATTGATAGCTACAAGTCATGCATTTTTATTAATGTATAATAAAATGCTATTTTATATATTAATAAATACGATAAATTAATAACACAAACAGACAAGAGGTGTAATGAAAAATGAGAAAAAACAAACATAATCAGTATTTATCTGATTATTTTATATTAAATTTATTGCACAATTTGTCACACACATATGTATATATATATATAATGAATAAATAAAATGTCTTCAAATAATTCCTTTATTTTACTTTAAAACACACACACGATTCAATATTTTCATACACCACTTGTCTTCATATTAACAATATATAAATTCTACATGAGATTAAAATGATTGTAAATGCTAATTTTACATTTAACCACATATATTATACTATCCTGACTGTTTAAGATCCTATCACAAGATAAAAGAGATCCGAATATATAGACTTAACATACTATTAATTATTTTGCAAAACAATAGTATACTATGCATCAATATAAAGCTCGTTTCGACGCTTATAAATAAATCAATATATAAAAAATAAAAGATACTAAAATATTTGACTGTGAGATCAAAGCAGTCTATCATGTACAATATAATTAAATCTTTGGTTCAAGCAGGCATGTTTATGTAAATAGTAAACATTTCTTTTTTTTTGTGTGTCTTTACATCAAACATATGTGATGTTCAGATAATGTAAAATGCCCTAAGTATCTTTGAAAAGTTAAGTCACATATCTACATATCAGAACATTGAGATTAATGTTTATATTAATACGTGGGAACTATCTGTATCATTGAATTTTACTCTAGAATTGTAATATAAATCCTCTATACCTGAACCAATGGACATGCGAGATTTAGAACGCGCCACGAGTTCACCAATGTCATCGAGATCTCGATACCTATAATGTATTTAATTAATTTTCTTGCAATATTCAAGACTCATTTAGAGATATCACATATATTCGCATAATACGACACATACCTACTGACAGGCCGACTAGGATTTTCAGACGATTCCGATGAATTTTTCATAATTGAAAATCCATCATCCATATTAAATAATGCTGCATTACCTATATAAACACGACAATCTATTGTAAAAATATATAAATATTGATATAATTTCGTGAAAAGAAAGAAAATAAATAGCTATTACCAGAAGGGAATAGTATAGTATGTTTTAATAGGTCACCACTAATAAACGGAGATAGACTATCGTCGTCATCCGGTAACAAATGATTGGTCGAATCTGATCCTATAGATTCAACCATTTCCAACCATTGCTGATTGTGCGACCGAAACTTTTCCACTTTTATGCGTGCCGCCCAATTCTTATCGCACATCTAGAATTAAAAAGTTGACACTATAGTACAAAATGCAAACAATAAATAATTTATGAAATGTTATTTAAGATGCTGTTTATAAGTTTATAAAAATAAATTTATAAAAGGAAAGAAAATTGCATTAAAGATATTTCTCTTTAAGTTACTTACAGCAATGATATCTAAACACGTATCACAGACTTTTCTGATTGCAGGATTTTTATCATGCATTAAGTCGATCAAATATCCAGGGGCTTCTACAAATGCAATCACAATCTTTTACATTTATACAGACTATTTAAAAATATTAACAAGATACTGTTTTACTCGTTAGGTCTTTACAAGGCTCATTAATGAAGGAAATTGATTATTACCATTACCAGTCTCGCGAATCAAATAATCTCGCGTTGAATCGTGTTTTGCAATTTGATAAAAAACGTAAATTATTTGCAAAACCATTTCATCGTCTTCTTGCTTAGCTGTAATATTATATGACAAAGATATAATGCCTTTCTTTTTTTAATAAATATTTGTTAAATATAATAAATTTTTATTGAAATCATATATATCTTTTTGTAAATTCATATATTTTTTTTACATGTATCCACTTGAATACATACCTTTTAAAAGCTCGATAAGAGAGAGAAGTATATCAGCCTTACACAATAAACGAGCACAATCTTCATCACAAGCTGCAGTACCCAAAAATATAACAACCTCAAGGACTAAATCATCTTGTGTCTTACCTGCAAATGTAAAAAAATAAGTTAAAATATGTTTCAATATATTTCAATTCTATTTTGGTATCAAGCATGAAAAAATCTAATGAGATGATCCGAAAAAAAGAAGTCATACCTGGAACCAAATTATTGCGTATCCATGGTATAAGATTACAACGTTGAATGACTTGAGAATAATCCAAATCAGGTAATTCTAAGTTACCTAATACACCAATTACTTCTAATACAAAATCTTGAGAATCAGACTGAGTCAAAGCCATAGCAAAATCACCCACAAATTCCTAATTAGATGTGAATAAATATCGCATTAAAACGTGATATTATATTGCTGTATTATATAATCTTAATGTTAAAGCTTCGACTCACGACAAAATTTTCTTTCGTTGAATCGTGTTGAGAAATATTTCTAATCATCTTCATTACATGAGAATCTTGATTTCTGAATGCAATTTTTATCAGACCTTGCAAACGGTTATTTTCCACCATCAGTTGCGCATTCTTATTGTTAATAGCTAAATTTATACCAAGTGCTATTATTTCAGATCTTATGTGCTCGTCGTCGCAATTCAATATCATATTTGTTATCTAAACAAACGATATATATCATATATATGTTATATATGAAATGATAGGGAAACTTTTGAAAAGTTTCCTAAATTTAGACATATAAAAATTTTATAAATTGCATATATACCATTGGAATGCAATCTGTATTTGTAAACATTGGTTTTACTTTGTCATCCATACTGGCATGATAAAGCAGTCCCAGAATTGTACTCTTACTTTTTATATCAGCTGTAAACATAACAATATATGTAAAAGTTTTAACAATTATTTTCGAATTTTTATAAACAATTCCTACCTTGACTAAGTAATTTGATCCATTTTGGTAACATACCAACTCTAATCATTCTTGCTCTCAATTTAATGTCAAAAGAAAGATTAAATAATAGTTTTAAAGTACTTAATACAAGATCAGTGTTATTATTTTGTAAAAGCCTTGGTAATTTGTCTATAATATTTTCTTCTGCCTGCAAATATATATTAATATGTATAGTTATATGTTATTTACATATTATCTCTCAATATTATATTTATAAGAAATATTTAATGTTACCATAAGATCTTTGTTTTCGCGAAAGATAGATAATTTCTTCAAAAATGTAACAACCAATATCAGCAAATCAGTATTAGTTCTGTCCAATGTTTTAATCAACATTCCAATAACATTCTTTTTACGCATCTTTCTTTCAACTTCCATAGCATTCTCAGCAATATTTAAAAGTAGATAAAATGCAACTCGCAGCAGTTGTTCTTGTTTCTTAGTTAAACTCTTAAATTTTTTGCGACTTTTTTCAAGTTCTTCTTTTAACTTTTTAATGTCACTCTCAGATACAGTTATGGATACATCCATAGATCGTCTTTTAACTTCATAATCTAATGGACCCTCCATATTCCAAATATCGTCGATGATTCTAATCTTCCTATCACAATTGTCATTATTTCCCATTGGAAAAAATGTTAAACCAGTAGTGTTTTCGAACTGCTTCCGACGTTTTTCCATATCCTCCTTCCACTGATCATAGCGACGTAATTCAAAGTCAATTATATCCATACAAAGAGAACCAATCTACAAAAAAAAAGAAATGCAAGTTTTACAATTAAGTAATTAAGATATTAGATTTTCTAATATATTTCAAGTATATTCTTACTCTGTATTCAAGCACAATATTATGAAATTGGCTGTATGTTGAAAAGCAAAAGAAAATATAAATGATATTTGTAGACAGTTCTATACTGCGCCGCCAATCTTCTCTTAGAACTCGAGCTAATGCACTTAATAATGATTCTATAAGAAGGAAAAAAAACATCCTATTACAATAATTGTCACAATTAATGAAATATTTTTCATGACAATATATACTATTAATCACAATTTTGCATATTATGGCTATAATTATTTATAAAATTATATATAAAAAAAATATAGAATGTATATACAATGTATATTTTATTGTACCATTTTTTGTCAATTCCAAGAGATTATCAGGAACCCTTGCTAATTGTAAAATTAATGATGAACCTTTAATCTTGCCTGGTATTTCCTCATATAATAATTCAATATAACTGTCAACATTACTAATAACTGCACGTTCAATTTCACTATTTTCTGTAATCATTGAATTTGATGATGCTGGCCTTGGTGGATGAGAATTATTGTCACAACCTATAGAAGTTTTAAAATTCAAATAAATTTTTATAATATTATATAAGCATAAAAAATATGGTATATTACTTGTGATGGTATCGTTGGTCCGACGATTTTGTAAATAATAAATTAATTGTTCAACCTCGCGTAGTTTAGATTCGTGAATCAATGAACACTTTTCCATCACTTCTTTGGCCAAGAGGGAGACATTTGTGTCTGCATTTAAGCTTTTTAGTCTGATTATCTTTTGGCATTCCTATACATGAAAATGATACTACAATGGCTTATATCCTATATAATACATTACAATTATTTTCTTCTTTTTATATAAAGGAGAATCATACTTTGCGATCACCAAGCATGGGATCTCCTAATTCCCCTAATATCAGTGCCTCAACATCATAATTTACTACCAAAGCTTTTTCCGTTGGATGGACATCTAATGTTCCAGATCTTACTTTTCTAAATACAAATATAAGAGATATATAAATATACTACATTTACATTTTTGTATTCATAAAACACAAGAGATGTCTACGAAACTCATATACTAATTATTTTAAACATATCACAACATATACGCAAAATCATATGACGTTTGACAGATGACCGACATTGTTTGACAGATGCAAAAACCGGTGATCCCTCACCTTTTTAGAAATTTAGCTTCGTCCATTTTTATTGTTACACGCTTGCTATCTTATCGGATTCTTCGAAGTGGAATATATTGTTTATATATTTATACACGAATTCTCCCTTGTCAATTTATCTGCAATTATTTCATCTCCATGGAGAAAAACCCATTTGATATATACATATATCGGAGCAGAACTATATAGACTAGGACTAGATAGAACGTAGATATGTTTCTGCGTGAAATTGGCAAATACCTCAAGCTCCGTTTACATGATTTTTGACAAAAAAATACGACAATAGTTAGAAAAAAATCCCTAGAAAGTAGCTTCTTCTATTGGTTGTCCGATACAACAAACTGGTAACCATGAAACGTCAAACGCCACTATTAAAATTCTATGGCGACGTTCTTGAAACGATTCAAATATCGACAACATTTTGACAATTCAGTAAAAGCAAGAGAATAACAAGTGTTCAGAAGCATAATTATAAGCTTTTTTTAATGCAAATTAAATGTTGAATTTTAGAATAATAATATGCGTTTCTTTATCACGCTTGGATTTCTGAAGAAAAGGCATCATTTACCTCGTAAGAAATTAGGAATATAAATAAAATATTTGAAAAATATAAAAGGTTTTTATTATAAGCGTGTTATTTCAGTATATAATATTGTACGTGTTGAATTTATCTATTTTGTTTTTTTAGTACACGTTGATTTATACTTACTTGGGGACTTTGATGCTAAATAAAGATGAGTACTAGAGTACTGAATGATATTCATAACGACTTAAAACAGCTTATAACTGCACTTACATCATTTGAGGTACATATTTATACTTGAATTAATTATGTATAATGTGGATTAAAGGTATATTATATAAAATTTATACTGTTCTGCATTTAGGAGGATGAAGAAGGATTTCGGATATGTGAACGTTTTTGTGTGTCAAATATTAAACATCATCGCTTTCTATCTGTCGATGGTCACGCAACTAAAGAAGCCATAGATGCACTAGTCACTAAATTTTCAATCCATGGAAAATTTGAAGTTGCTAAAAAGTTTCAAGAACTAATTGATTCCTTTTTATCAAGTTTTGATTTTGAGCAGCATCCACAGTATGATCTACAGTGGTATTTGTTAACATTCTTGTTGGATTTGTCCACTGAAACACACAAGTCTAATTTAGATAGCTTAAAACTCACACGTGGTGAGTATAATTTTAATGCAGCTCCTGGAAAAGAAGATAGCATTACAGAAGAAATAGATTGGGCACAGTATTTAAAGGAAGGCCAAGATAATTTCTTTTGTGATTATAAGAGCGATGATAGTGAGAGTGTAAGTATTTGTATACAAAGAACATGTTTTAAAATTGGTGTAAACATTTTTATAATATGTCCATTTACACAGGATTGGTCTGATTTAACGGAAGAAGGGACTGATGAAAATGATATTTCTTTGCCTACACAAATATCTAATGTACAGTTAGATATTGCACAGTCTTCAGAAATTCCTGATGCAGCAGATAAACTCTCTTTAGCATTAGTGCAAAATCTTGAATCTAGAAAATGGCTCTCATCAAATGTTCAGACTGATTGGTGGAATAATTTACAATTCCAAAAATATCCTGTTGTTAAACAATCTTGTGATGCTAATATTTGTGATATTTGGTAAGTATTGTGATATTTGATAACAGTAAAATAAGCATCTGTTTCTTAATCTTGAATATAAAAATCTATATATATGTAACATACTTTGTGTGTGTTTTACAGGCATGAAACAAACTTGTCAGCTTTATACAAAATAGCTACTCTCAGTGAATATCAAGTGTGCAGAGAATTATTATGGATGTTTTATGTCCAAACATCAATGGTAGTATTTCAACAAGAAAGTGAATCAAAATTCTTGATACGTTCTGACATATCAATACCAAGTTTGACAAATGTATGTGTATATTCTCAAGATATTTTGTCATTTTTTAAAATTATCTTTTATATAAAAAATCATACATATGCAGATAGTCTACTATATTATTTGAATGTTTTAGACTGCTTTTAAGAGTATTCTATCACCATTCTGTGAATGCTTTTCAATGATACATGATATTGAAAGATTTGGAGCTGATTTGCAATCAACTTATAATCAAGAATCTGAACTTTGGAGTCCTCCTTTGACTTATGAAGCATATAATGCTGCACTTGGACGACACTTGTATGAATTTAAAAATAAAATAATTGATATAGAAAAAAATGTTTTAAAGCAAGGTAAGTCACATAATTAATTCGTTTGCTGTTCATCGCTTGTAAGCTCATCATTTAACATTTATTTATATTTTAGAAAATTGTAATACGTTTTTATCTTTATCGGCTAGTCTGAGAAAATATTTCAATATTATAAAGATACTTCATGAGGTACATCATAAAGTTATAATTGATTGGAAAATTAATCCTAATTGGAAATGTGCATCTCGATTATTATCGTCCCTATATTATGAAATGCAAAATTCTCATAGTCGTGAAAGGACAGATATTTGTACAAATTTATATCTATGTAGTCTTACAGTTTATCTTAATATAATTGATACTTGGTTAAGTGAGGGACGATTAGAAGACTGGAGAGATGAATTTATAATTGTAAGGTAAATTGTGAGAGCTTAGAAGATTAACACTTAAGTTATGATAATGATTTATCATAATTTTTTACTTATATGAGAGTTAATATATTGTTATATATTATTAGAATTCCAGAAACTACATTAATGGAAAATGCTGAACAAAATGAAAAATTTACAGTTCGATTGTCTGATAACATTTGTTGGACAGATCCAATTATGCAATTCTTATTGCAAAAAGTACAACATATGGGTCACAGTGTTGAGTTACTTGTCTCTTTAGATCGAATTACTGATATATGGAAGCTGGATAGTGAAAATAATGGTCTGTATATCTTTACTTGATATTATTATTTCATATTGCAAACTTATATCTTATTGCAATTTATTGTAGGTGTAAGAATTTCATTAAATATTGAACTGCAAAATAGATTATTATCAGAAATTTCTAAATACAGCATGGCAGTCGAAGAGACGGATACAAGTTTACTACAAATTGATAAAGTATCATTACAAGATTATGATGTCAAGATTGAAAGAAATATAATAGACCAGTTATCAATCTTGCACAATCCATTTTTCATGAAAGCTATGGAAGATTATATGCCATGTGAATTATACAAAAATGATACAGTGGATGCTTATATTCATAATAGCCATGTCCCCAAAGCAAATCAAGATCAAATATATGATTTATATAAAAAGTATATTTATATGCATATGAACAGTGATTATGAATCAATAATTTATGTGTTTGAGATAATAAATAACGTGTTTTCTTATGTAGGCTGCGGAAGATAAAATATATCTTACCACTGAAAAACATTTTGGAGAACACATTGTCTGAGATTTTAATCTTACGTTATAACAGTGCTAGCAAATTAGTAAGAAATATCATGGTTGAGGAGTATAAACTACAAACGCATTTGAAGTTATTGAGATTTGTTTATATGATGGAAGCTGGACACGTTATTAATAAATTCTATCAAGTCTTATTTTACGAGGTAAAGTAAAAAAGAGAGGAAAATATATAATAGTACATGTTCATTTATTACATAATACGAATATTTATTTTCTAGATTGAAAATAATCAAATGTGGGCTAATTCATATTTTTTGTCATGTATTCTTGAAGAAGTATTTTCTCAATATTGGCCAGATACAAGCTCACGTTGGTCCATCACAGTTCAAAGTAATATCAATACTCATCAAGTGTTACAGGCTGTAAATGGCATAATACTACATTACACAGTAGAGTGGCCCATAAGTATAATATTGACCAAGAAAATCTTGGAAAAATATAATGAAATATTTAGATTTCAACTAAAATTAAAATGGGCTCTATGGGCGTTAAATAATTTGAGATTTTGCGGTAAATAACAAATTCAATTTGTATAAAAAAAATACATATACTTTTGCGAAGCGTTTACATCGTTTTACTGCATTTTTTTTAGATTTAGAGGATTCTAGATCGCCATGCATAAGGGATAAATTGGAACAATTTCATATAAGACGTCTTGAAAGTCTAAAATTTTGGTTACTACATGCAATAGGATCTATACATACATATTTATCTGGCCAAGTACTACAGAGTCTAGGACTTATATTGGACAAGGTTCTCGTTCAGACAGATAGTCTTGATACCATTATATCAGGTAACATGATTACATAATTATCACAATAAGAAAAAAAAATTCTTTTCAATTTAAATAAATTCATTAAATCTAATTATGCGAAATATTAAATTTGCCCAAATCACGTTGAATGAAATAGTTTAATAAACATTTTGACAAACATAAGCAACTATTTTGCAGTGCACAACGATTACTTGAACAAAGTTCACGAGCATTGCTTATTAACAGAGGAATTTGAAGATTTAATGACAACCATAAATAATGTATGTATATATCATATAATTATATAAATAATACATAATAATAATATTAAATTATCTTTATTTATTTTGAATTAACTTATTAATCAATTATTTTCTTTCAGATGATTGAAATGTGTACTCACATACGAGATAGATGGTCATGCAAAAAGTTATTGTTAGCTGGTGCAGAATTGGATGTAATGGAACAGAGTTACATAAAGTATCATACATATCTTGCATTAGCTTTGCACAATGCAGTACAACATAAGGATGCAGATTATTGTAAGTTTCAGAATTTATTAGCAATACTTGATGTATTTCAACATAATTGCCCACAATTCAATTAATTTATAACAAATATTCTCGAAACAAATCATAAAAGATCGATTATTAAAGTTGGTGATAAGAAATGTAATATTTACTTATTTTAAACAATTTACCAATTATTGAGATATGTTAATGATATAATAATAATTAATATATGTACTTGAATGTATCAAGTCTCGAATATTTTTATCTTATACTTAAAAAAATAGCATACACTAATAGCATACTAATTAAGGATGTTAAAGAATGATCATTGTTGCATGATAATTAACATCACTTTTAACTTAATATTTTTTCCCTGCTTTATTTACAGTGACTGGCTTAAGTTCAGCTTTTAATTGCAGTATGCCATGTACTTAATCTTGCATTAATAGAATATTGATTCTTATACCGATTTAACCAACATTACCAGTGTGATTTCCCGATTTTCTGAGTTTGGGATTAACACAATGATGTCAATTTCATTTCACATACATCAATTGTCTTATACAATTTAATAATACATGTGATTGTACATGTAGTATTTAGCTAGATTGTTGTTCCCATTTATCAGATATATTTCACATCTTGTGTATAAATAATATTAATTATAATTTTTTTAAATAATATTAATTATACTAGTTACTTATACAAATTTGTTGCGCGCAAGGATTTTTATTATATATTCTAATACAGCATTATACATGTATTTAAGATAAAATTGTTTTTATGTATGCAAGAAAAAAATGTCTATTTATTTTTTTTAATAAAAATCGCATAAAAATTATATTTGGCACACTCCTAAATGTATATGCATAATTGTTGATATTAATTAGTATCCAATGTATTTCAACTTCCACAAAAAATATCCTGTTTTCCTACCTCATCCTTTCCAGATAAGTTGATGCCAACATCTGCAGTCTGTACTGATAATAAACCATTTGAGAATAGCGATAGATTCACTAAACTTCTCACTGACCTTAGTCGAACCTTATTAACGGAAATTGCGCATCAGAGTTTACCACCGTCAGGTATCCCTCTGCCAATTCCAAAGTTAATTTATGGAAAAGCTTGGCAAATGAGGTAAAAAAATTATTGATATGAATACTCTATATCATATAAGTCAAAGCATGCAATATTGATTTTTTAAAGTTTTAGTTCAGAATCATTGTTACCTGTTGAAGTGTCCTTGAATGAATATGAACAAATCTTTTCTTATATGCGCTGGTATCAATACGAGGAACAATTCGTTATTCTAAATTCATCCTACGCCTTACATGATGAGATCAAAAATATCGTTGCAAGTTCGTAACATTATAGGAAGGAAGACTCTAAAAATAGATGTAGATAAAAATATAAAAATATATTTAATAATGTTATGCCACATATGTACAAACACATAAAATGCTTCATTTATTTAGTTTTTATGTTTTAATAAAGGATTTATAAAACTATATAACATTTAGAAAGATTTAGAAATTTATGAACTGTATATAATTCTAAAGTGTGTGTATATTCGAGAAATGGCACATAAAATTTAAAAAATGGAAAAAGTATAAACACTCTTACAGAGATTTTTTAAAATATATATTATCATACATATTATATTTCATTAAGATATACAAGAAAATCAATAACTAATATGTAATAACACATATGCATTCAATTTTCTACTTAACAAATATTGATTATAAAAATAATTTCGCTATAATCGGTAAGTTATAGGATTTATTACATCTAAAAAATAACACAATTATAATAACTTATAAGACTATATAAGTTATTTTCGATATAAAAAATATTTCACGTTCAATAACATATTATAAAAAGCATAATATTAGAGGAAAAAAAAAGATAATTTTGTGTGTATTTATACGACATATTTGCAAAGAGAAAATTTTCAATTAAGCAATAATAAAATTAATATTAATATCTATTATATTACATTTTTGCATAACGTTTTCTATACATATTACACATGAGAATTAACTCTGTGCAATTACGACAGTACCGTTTTGTCCAATAGTTCCAGTTTGGGATACTGTGGGAACATTTGATGTATCATTCACACTAACAGGAGAAGAGGAGTGATTGTTTATATTTGTTGCAGCTAACGCCTTGTTTCGTAATTCGAATACTTGTTGTATCGCCTTGCGAAAACAAAGGAAGTTGTAATCAATCACACCTGTGAAAAAAAGTAATAACACAAATCATTATTATATTGGCATATGCAAAAGAATTTTGTTTTCTTATGCATAAGTATTACAATAATTATTTTTACCTTGTCTATCAAAATTATCCTCTCGCAAGATACAGACCAAAGCTAAAAATTTATTCACTTCACGCAAGTACAAGATTGTACCATTATTTAATTTGATTAAACTGGAACTTTGGTTGTCAAATGCAGCAGCTTCTAAATCCTCTCTTAATCTGAGACAAAACATAAAGAGAACTAGAAAGTGCTAAACAGATATAAATATATGTACATGGAATTAAAATAGAATTGTGTTTACCCATATATGCAAGAAACATCAATAACAACATCAATCATATCGCAACATAATTCATAACTTTGCATATCAACAGGTGAACTGTCTGTTGCAATATATATTTTTGAGACAACATCAAATAGAAATGCCTTCTCAATTGCAGAATTCTGCAATTACATTTTAAAAACAAATTTTATTATAAAACCACATATTATTTCTTAAAAATATAAATAATGATATTTAAAAAATTCTCATACCGATATGAGTATATTGAGTAAATTTTCTAAGGTAGGCAGCTGTGGTATTAACTTTTGAACAACTTTACTGAATGCTTCAAATATACTATGATCATATATTGAAGTCAAATGAAAACTTAAATGTATCTGATCACATCCTAGGAGAAATACATGAAATAAAATATGAGCAATGTTTATCTCTTTAAAATCTCTATATAACAAAATCTTTTATTTACCAGCATCTGCTAAATCATCATTGGCTCTAGTATGTATATCTCTTTGTGTTTCCATTTTACAGTCATCTGATAATCCATCCACCTTATGGATAAAAACTTCAAACTTGATTGCTTGATTAACCTTGTATGCTTTTGTAACTGTTATATGAAGCTTATTAAGTGCCTCCATGTAATCATCCTGTGCATCTATTACAAACACCAATGCTCCGCAACCACCAAATATCATATCACTGTCAAAAGTAGGGTCAAAGAAATCAATTTGTCCAGGAAAATCCCATATTTGAAATTGTACGAAGCTTGAGTTACTTATGTCATCTTTAATTATTTTATTTGTACTTTCTAAGAATAATGTCTCGTTTGGTGACATCTTGTGGAAAACCACCTTTTGTATTGACGACTTGCCACTACTAAAAAAGGAAGAAAACAAGAAAAATAAATTAAAAGATAAATCATTTGATACTGAAATACTGATCTGTGTAATAAACAATCTATAAGAATATATATAAGCTTACCGTCTTAGACCCATCAGAAGTATTCTAGGCTTTTGTTCTCCTGCTAGTGGATCCATAGATCCTTCGGTTTCCCCATCAAATGGTGCGTATCCAAAATCTTTAGGAAAAGAACCACTTTGATAATGATCATCGTATCCACTTTGATAATGATCATCGTCATCCTATAAAATATAAGGAAAAAAATATATAAAAGTATATATATATTAGAAATAAACAATTTATAAGTCTCAAGGATTATCTTTTACTATATTGATTATTGCGAATTACATCCGCAAGTATGCATAATACTAATAAAAAAAATAAGAAAAAAAGAGAAAATACTAGAATGATAATTTTTTATATATCTCTCTTCTTTTTTATAAAAATATTCGAGTGATATTATCTACTTACCATGATTGTGAGGTTAAATAATTTTTGCGTCGAAATTACGACTGTTTCCTTGACAAATTACGAATCTGATAAAATGTCGCAGTTTCACAATATATTTATTTAATCACGATTACACATCGTTAGAAAACTAAGTAGATTACGAGGTTGAAATATGTACAATATCTTTGTTTATAATTGGCAGGGGTGTGATTGTGATGAGAAAGATATAGCCTTGATATAAAAGCCACGGTATGTCAGTCGGGATTCTGATTGGTCCCCCTTTGAAATAGCGTCCAAAAAAATGTCCGTCCTGTCTCTGAAATTCCAAAGCAACAGATCATAAATCTTTGTCCTTCTAAAGTTCATCTAGATTGATTCATGCAGCTGCATAAAATATCGGAGCACTGAACTGCATTTAACGAAACTAACCAAAACGAAAAAGGAAGAAAAATATATGATTTTTTTAAAGTTAACACGTAGCTTTTTTAAAAATAAAATTAATAATAATTTTGTCGATAACAAATAAATTTTCAAATATAATAAATTACTGTCAAATATAATAAATCGTATGTATAAATAAACACGTAAAATTTTTTTTTAATTTAATATCTGTTTTATATTACGTCATGTTTTTTGCCACGCATGCCCGCATGCGCGAGAAACTCGGCCAATGTCACCTGTCACTTTTGACAGTTTGACAGAGTAGTTGCTGTTGCTGTGTAATTAATCGATAGGCATGCAAAAATAAGAAATTTCGTAAATCTTTTTTATATTTGAAGCAAAGAGATGAAACACGGTTCGTAAAAAGACACATTTATGTATTCTCATAGAAGAATTAATTGATGTTCATTAGACTCTAACCTTTAAACGATTAAATTTAAAGAGATTCTTAAGGAAAATTTTTTTTCTTACTGCTTTTTTTGTCTGTTTTAGGCAAAAATCAGAACGAAACAACGTATAATTAATTTAGCAATAATTTTACAAAATCAATGCAAATTTACAAAACTTGAGTTATTATCAAAGCACAAGTATAAACTAATGCATTTTCTGCTGTTGATGCTAACGTGATAAGTACTTGCAATATAGTTATCCTTATTTATCATTGAATGTAATTAATGCTATATTACAAAATGGAATTGGCGAAGGAAGTAATCGATGGTTTAGTAAACATTCAGAACAGCAATGTCTTACCCGAAGAAGCATTTTTACAATTAGTAGATGTTATAGTATCTTACATTTGTAAGAATGTTAACGATGGAAAAAGTAAATATAAATTTAACTCTGTGTTTCAAGAATAATATCAAAATATTCAAGATACTATGTGTACAATTACCTTTTGTCTTAGGCATCGCTAGTATATATCCATCCAAATCAGACCTGATAAAGGCTGCTGTTGCCAGTATATCTTGCCTTTTTATAGAGGCTGCTAGACACGATTACGATGAAGAGAGCTTAAAAATCTTTCTACATAACGAACATATTAATGGACAAAGGATTGAAAAATTGTGTAGCATTTACATTAATAACAAACAAGATATTCAGACACAGTTGGAGTTGACAGGAGATAACATACCACACATAGTTGATGTGGATTGGCGTTTACATCATTGTGTTAAGGTAAATTCTTTAATAGCTTTGTGAAGTATATTGCTTTACATAGCACAGTTCTAACAATATGTCTTCTGCACAATAAGTTATATTAAATAAAGTATTTTATGTGTTTGAATACAGATTAGTACTTGTTGTTCTACCGACATGCCAACTTATAATGTTCGAATGAGTACAAAAAAATGTAATGAAATGAAATATGTTACATTTACATGCACCGTACAACAGCTGCAAGAGTTGGTGTACAAGTTGAAGGATGCTGTAAGGCACATCGAAAAAATCTCTAATATATAAATATGTATTAATTTACAATTTGGAAACACATTCTTTCATTATTTCGATTTAACGATGTGTATATATATATATATAATATATATGAAGGATATTTATATAAGGATATTTTATATTTCGTATTGAATAATAAACAGTTTTTATGTAGGTGCAGTCAGTTATATTTTTGCATTTAATGAAAAGAATATCTCCTAATCCATGTATATAGAATTACTATTGTATTACTTTTATACGTTTATACATGTATATGCGCGTGTTCACACATATACACATATACAAAAAATGATTAAAAATACAGTAATCCTCCGCGTTCTGCAGTCCGATATATTTAAAAATTTCTATTTTTGTTAGACAAAAAAAATAACTATATGATTATATCCTTATTAATATTAAATATATAGAATTATATTAATAATTCTTTTTCTCCATTATTGTAATATTTTTTATATAACCATAATACACTATGTACAAATAAAGCTTAGCATATCTTATATCAAGAGAAACTGTCTACAAACATTAAAGTCTCTTAGCAAAGTTTTTCGTCTTCTTTCGTTCATACTTTTTGTCCAATTTATGCTCTTTTTACTTTTTTTATCAGTATTCACAATTATGTAAGTGGACAACAAAACGCACATATATATTATTAGAAATGAAGATATATGGATTAGGTACAAAAAATTAAAAGAGAAATAAAACTTGAGAAGCAGAGCGAAGAGAGAAAGTAGTATGAGAAAAATATTACAATTTACGATCATTTTATAAAAGCGAAATTTTGTTTCATTAAAATGTTTTTTGTATGACGAAGTAACGTAACGATCACAGTGTTTAATCGTTAACTAATATTTTTTCTTTTCTGACATAATTAGCATATATATATTTTATAATTTTTATTGTTCCATATTAATTACTCGATATATGATACGATAAGGCCTCGGACATTTCACTACTATCAGCAGTCTTTGAATATTTTTAAAATCACCCCAATAATAAACTTTTGTTTTGATATCTTGTTTTTGTTGGATTGGTCCAAAAATTAAAAAAAAACTAAAATTTAATCATATAAAATAAAATAATGTTTATAATTACGAATATAATAATAGATATTCACACTTTTATCAAATTTATCATACATGTACATTCGTTCTACATACTTGTAAAATTGATAAAAAGAGCAATATCTTTTGAAATTGTTAATTATTTAAAAATTTTTGGTTCGTTTAATATTTTGATATTAATTTTATTTTTATATCAAGAGACACAGTAGTGTTTCGCGCCTAGTTTGCAGACTCCTGCTTTAAAAGTGAGGCAAATGTTAAATATATTACTTTATAAAAAAAAGCATCATTAAAGTAATAATAATTGAGAGCAAAAATAGTAGTTTTGCGAAATAAAGAATTATTTTTCTTAAAAATATTACTACTCTATATAATACAATTTTAATACAATCCTATTTAATAAGGGATTATTCAAAAATATTCAATGCTGCGAACTATATAAATTTCATATCAATCTTATGTTATAAAAATGTATAGTTTAGGTTTAGGTAACATTATATTAATTTAATTAGTTCACCTATACCTACCTATACCTAACATTTTTTTTCCATAAACATACGTATGTGCTCATTATATCGTGAATATCTTCTTCTACCACAAGTCATTGTGTCTTTTCATAATTATACACAAAAAAGTGACTGCGATACTTTTAATTACTTAATGCTAATGAATAACTTGAATCCCCATTTAAAAATGTTTTACATCCAAGATGCAAGAACGGATATTATATGATATTAAGAGATGTGTGACAACGCTGACATTAACAAATTAACAGCAAGCATATACGTACTGAGACACAAATCGTGTAGTTGATTTAAATATATAACTTTAATAGAGTAATCTCTTTTTTCCAAGGTCACTGTTTCCACAATTTGTATCGATATCCGCGAAATATGTATATTTCAATATTGCAACGCATGATATAATGTCTAACGAAACAAGATAAATATTTGACATTGTCCCACTTAAAACTTATTAAACTTTGTCTTTTAACATCATGATGTCAATTCCATTTTTTGTAAATTTCTAAAATTTTATTCCGAAGTATACGATTAATTTTTTATATTAAAATTAAATTTGGAGAAGATCAAATTGATCAATCTCGCTTTTGAGAGCCTCAAATATTACAGATTGTAAATTGCCATAAAATTTTAGTTAAAATCTGTAGAAAAATTAATCCAGGCAAATGCATACAATTAAAGGGATAAACATGATAAAAAGTGGAACACGTCGTACATTTCTATACATATGTGTATGCGTACGTAATAACAATGGTAGGGGGGAGGAAGTGATTCGTTAACGGTATTAATTAATATTGATATTAGATACACGCATAGAAATTTCAGACGGCCTCACAATTAACGTGTGCTTATAAAATAACGTACTCAACGTAATGATATATAATATATAACTCATTTATATAATAGAAAATAATATTAGATCTTTCGATTGCTATTTACAGAAATGTACAGATTCCTAAACACGTCGTGAACGCATTTTCAACAATGATCGTAATCGCTCTCCTCATTCCGTGTTCACGGAATACGCATACTGAAAAAATTCATCACCTAAGCATCGTTAACCAGCACATCTCTTGTGACTTTTTTTCGCTACGCGCGGATGACGAAAGGGGAGCGCAAAAGGATCTTTAAACATTACACACAAGTATATGTATATATGAGATATACTCAATCGCGCATTAATTAAAAACTGGCAATAAATATAATTTAATCCCGTACACAAGATGTGTATAGAATTAAATTACTATACTTAAAGCCAGATCTCCTCCGTGTGGGATAAAATGCAGTTCCGTCATCAATTATCGCGCGATTAATCTAATCAATTTAATCCTCACGTCTCCGCTTTGTTTCTTTGCACTTCGGACTTTTTACCCTGTATCTGCTCGCCACTCTTGTCGCTCTTGGATTCGCTCGCCGGCGAGGAGTCACTGATATTGTTAGCTTGAGCGTTACTACTCGGAATATTACACCGTTCTCTGGATGATGGTCGTTCCACCTGGGCACCGTCTCGTTCGGTCATCTCCGTCGCTGGTTTCGTCATTTCGTCGTTCTCGTTAGCTTCCTTGGACTTCTTACTCGCCAACTGTTCCGTCGTCACGTCACCGTTGATCTTCGCCGCCTGATTCTTCTCCTTCTTGTCGGGATACTGGGAGCTCACGGCGCTGTCGAGGACCTCGGTGCTGCATCTCGCCTCCGTAGGCTTCGCCTTGGGACTTTCCTCTTTAAGACTTCGCGTCGTCGTCTCCTGCATCGTCTTTTGCCCTGGATCCGCGTCCTTGGACTGCTTTCGTTCGCCGGTGCTGCTCGACGAGTTGGAATTTTCAGGTGTCTCCGCTGCGGCAGAATTTTGTTTGACAATCTGCTGGCTCGTATCGACGCTGTCAGTCTTGATGACGACATTGGAGGTCGGACCTAAACTGCCACCGGTCTTGGAGAGATTGAAAGCGTTGTTGAGCGATGGCACCGGAATCGAGACATTCTTGGAGAGAAGCAGCGCGACGCTGTCGACCACCGACGTCGACGTGATCAGCGACTGCGACTCCGCCTTTCCCAGATTGAACGACGTGCAGGAGATCGAGCTCGGCGACGAGGTCTTGGGCGATTTCGGCGAAGACGAGTGCGTGCTAGGAGGTATTCGCTGCACCGCCGGTGGTTGGGTGGACACCGGTGAGTAGCTGCCGGTGGTCTGCGGTATATAGCTGGCTGATCGTTGATACAACTTGTTGATCGACGGTGGTAAACTGCTGTGGAAGGCACTGGGAGGCGGGATCCCGATAGGCGAGCGTATCAGGGGATTCGGGAATCGGCTGGCGTCCGGAAACGGTGGCGGGAAGTGAGAGTATATGAGCCGTGGATTCGTGTTTGGCGTGGGAGACGGTATGAACGGATTGGTCGACAGCATGTTCACCGGCGAGTTCCTCGGCGAGATCGGGGAACCGGTGCTACGACATATGTCCCGGGGATACGGCGTGTTCTGATAACTTCGAGCGTTCGGCGAATAAGGCGGCGGCGAGACGATCGGCGAATTCACCGTGGAAACGATGGGCGACAGCGTCTTGGGATCGATCTTCATCATGTTCAGAGTGGCGCTGCTCTTCGTGTTCGCGACCGCAGATTGCTCCTTGTCCTTCGCGTCGTTTGTCACTCCGTACATCGGCTTCACGCCCGATGCCGGATTACCTAAGTATCGAGGAACGTTTCTCATCTTGAAGATCTTGGCCGGTTTAGACGGGATCTGCTTGCTCGTACCCTCGGACGCGGACGTAGTCTGGGTTTGATTCTGCATCTCCTTCGCTTGATTCTTCACGGCCACGTAGTTGTTCTTCGATAAAGTAGGATTCCAAGACTTGGGTGGGTCGCGCAACGTTTTATATCCCACCGGTTGACTCTGCTTCTTCAGGGAGGATATTCTCTGGGTTATCTGGGGCGACGTTGGTGTTAACGATGTTACCGTCGACGAGACCGATAAAGAGCCGGCTGACACTGGCAAGCCGGGTTTTAAGCTCTTGTTCTCCATCGTCGTTGCGTTGCCACTCGGATTGTATACCGGTACATTAGGTATATTCGGTATGATCGGCTTGATCGTCGTGTCCGAATTGGGCATGGAGAGACTCTTCTTCGTACTGATCTTAAGCAGATCCGGAACGTCCGATTTGCCGCGCGCCTGCTGTTCCACCCTATTCTTCTCCTTCGAGTTTTCTCCTATCTTCGCGCAGATATCGTTGATCTTGGAACCGATGGTGCCGATGGAACCGATTTTCGCACAGATCTCGTTTAAATTTGTCCCCTTGGCGGTCGCCTCCTGTTTGCGCATAGACGCTTGTTTCATCAGGGATATAGGAATCGCGTCCGGACACGGTGGTACCGAGCACACAGACGTCGGTTTCGACGCCGTCACCGTAATCGTTGCTGTTGACGTGGCCGTTACGGTGGTTACACCCTGGTTCGCGTTATTTTTTAGAGACATAGATACCGAGTATATGCTCATCGAGGGCGTTTGTACGTTGAACTGAGGCGGTATAAGGGACGCTTGATTGTTGGACGTTGAACAAGCAACGATAGGTGATGTCATCAATGTTTTCTGGAGCGTCGTACAGCTGCCTGTCGCGCTCGAGTTCTTGAGCGCTGGTTTCATCGCGGTAGAGTTAATCACTATGTCATGGAGAGTATAAGGAAACGTTGTCGACGATGTTGTCTGACTGATCGTGGACGTAGAAGCATTCGATACAATTGTAGATGCGATATCTTCATTCATCGTGGTTGTGTTATTGTTGTTGTTACTCGATGCACTCTGTAATTTCTGATTTATCGTACTCGTGACGTGGCTGCTGCTTGTTTTCGGGATAGAGTCCGTCGATGTTTGTGTGAGCACGTTCGTTTTCTGTTCCAGTAAATTTAACGCCTGTTGCACATCGATACTCATACTCGGATTATCCTTCCCAAAGACAGCTTCCTGTTGACCAGAACCGGAATCCGAGAAAGCGTTTCGAGATGCTATCGCGACTGATTTTTGCGAAGAGGTCGCCGTGGAACACGAGACCGATACCTTGGCTGTAGTATTCCCGCAATTCATTCGCGTTTTCGTATCAGAGAGTTTTGTACCTTCGGTCGATGATTTTACGTCGGATTTCTTCATACTCTGTTGAAGAATCGCACGTTTTTCCTTTGGCGCTTTCTTGGAATAAGTGTTATTGACTTGGCCTATTTTCGGTTGAAACTGCAGCTTTGCGCTTAACGCGTCGATTTTCGATCCGGCATTCCCCATTTTCGTTTCTACGCTTGCACTTTTTACGCATTCCTTCTGAGTTTCAGTTTTGAAATCCGTACTGTTGTTGTTATTATTATTTATTGATAACTTTTTCGTTCCTTCGGTATTTTCGGCAACGATATTTGCGTTCTCCTCCGTCAATTGCGTTACCGGTTGATTATTAGTTTTCTGCCCTGGTTTATCCTCGACATTGATGGTTTGATTGCGGCCCTTTGCTTCTTGTATCTTTGCTGGAACTGTACGATTTCCTGTTTCATTTCCCGGTTTCGTGGTGTTTCCATTATGCTGAGTAATTGGCGACGTACAATTTTTAATCGATGAATTCTCTGTTGTAGATTTAACGTCACTCGTAGCGAGAAATACGTTACTCGAGTTGGGAAATATTGGATTCTTCGTTATTTGCGTATCGGCGGCCAAAGTAGATTGCATTATTTCCACGGATGATTTTGACACATCGCAATTTTCTATCAACGAATCTGTCTTGTTCACTTCTACAATGGAAGC
Organism: Nylanderia fulva; assembly: GCF_048542155.1. NCBI lineage: Eukaryota > Metazoa > Arthropoda > Insecta > Hymenoptera > Formicidae > Nylanderia > Nylanderia fulva. Next base: position 4,320,865 of record NW_028189835.1, on the reverse strand, counting down.
GATCGTTTCTTCTGAAGATTTTTCATCTTGCAAACTTTCAATTCCTCCATCCCTTTTGTGTATTGTACTAGATATATCAGTTATACTCATCACACCTGTTTCTGATATTTTTAACTGCACCTCTTTCCACTCGCGTTTCAGTGATTTCTCATCTTTCAATTCTATAGAATCAATGCCAGCATCTTTTAAAGATTTATTATAGTTTGCATTGTCTTCTGACAATTTCATACGTTTTAAAGATGATTCAAATATCCTGTAGCTTAAGTGTAGTGGAACTTTCTGTAATGCAATAAAGACATGTCATTATCGTGCAAAGGTATTTATATATGTGTACATTAAATTATTTATATTAAATCAATTAAACAATACTTACCCGCCTCCAATGATAGATATACATAATATCCATTAATGTATAACTACTGCATAACGGTTCCTCTTTGTACATAATATCAACTCTATTTGCATCACCTAGTCCATATTTGGCTCTTATTAATTTTTGTAAATGGAATACTGTAACTGCTGCAGGACATCGAAAGTATCGCCTTAAGATAGGTTTTTGCGTGTCATCCTTAGCATTTACTTCATTTAAATCCTTTGTATGAGGATTAAAGTATTCCAAGGATAAGCTAAGAGATTCATCTGGAGAATATATATGCGATTCTATAGGTTCTCCACGAGCTTCTGGAGACATCGCTTGATTAGGTACTTCTGGATGCTTTGCATAAAATTCTCTCCGACATCGCATTTCATCTGTAAAAAAGTTTGTATGTTAATTGTTAATGGTACATCATAATACATGATTGAGAGATAAATTTCTCTTTCTTGTTAAGAAAGAAACATACTTTGGTAACATCCAGGTACCAGTTTATATACAATATCTTGCAATGTATGATCAGGACGTATATTTAACAATGGCCTACTTTTGTGAACCTGTACTTCGCAGATTGGGCAATATTTGTTATTTTCCAAATATTTAACAATGCAACTTCGGCAAACTGTAAAAAAAATGTTTGAAATCTTATAATAAATGTTGCATTAAGCTATTGTATAAATTAACATATACAATGTCACATATAATATTATAGAAGAATACTGTACATGAGTGTAAACATTCTATAATGGTGGTGGCATCGATAAAATATCCACCACACAATTTGCATGTCAATTGCTCATTAAGCTTGGCCAACCGCACTCGATGTCCACCACTTTGCCCTGACATTCTACAATACAATACACCAAAATATATATACATGTCCTTATAATAATTTAACAAGTTACATAATTCACATATTGTAATAATGTAATCACATATATACTATTGTAATAATATAACATAATGTAAATAATACAATTAATTATATAACAGTATTTATCCAATATGTATTATGTGTAATTTATTCGAATATAACCAAAGGAACGCAGAGTAAAATATTGATGATTTTGAACCATTGTCATAAGCTAATAAAGTTTTAATAGTATCTTTTCAACAATGTATATACCAAGAGCAAAAATATATAAAATTTATATTCTGTACATGTACAAAAATTTATTTATTAAATAATTCATTATCAAAAGAATACTTTAAAGCTCATTATTAAATTAGGACAGAGTCAATATCATAATTTAATTACGAAAAATTGAATAATGCATAAATAATCTGTATCTAGTGATACGACACCTGATCGTGTCTCTCTGTGATTGATACAAGTAAATTAAAAAATAGTATGACAGCTGCCTAATGTAAGTAGCACAACTATATCAGACCAAACATAAAGCAACTATAGGTATATATATGTATAACTTTTATCATTTATATGAATAGAAATATGTATACGTGTATGTATGTGTTATATATATTACACATATACAAAAGATCAGATTTACTTGCGTATGACATAATTTCTTTTTCGTAATGTTTTCAAGAGGAAGGGAAACCGATATATCGGATAACGGTGCAAATGAAAAATTGAGAAAACATTGAGAGCTACGAATAGTACGTCGGTCCGCGATATTTACGGTGTTTCGCGAGCACTGAGCGTAAGTATGAATTATACTCAGCGCTCCTCGGTGGAAATTCGCTGCTGAGAACGATACTTACGTGACGAACGAAGTGAAAATCGTCCGTTTTATTTAGTAATCGCCATTTGGCCTCAAAAGTCAGGAAAGTTGGGTCGGATGTAACTTGTCACGGGTTGCCATCATATACAATACTTGTCCCTTCCGCGGAGACGATTTTCACATTATCCCCCGGTGACGGTGCCTTCCGTGAGCGCGCGGGGAATCCTGTCCGACGACGACGTCGTTCCGATCGAACGAAATTCACTTCAGTCGCTTATATCCATCTTAAAATAGATCACCACTTTCTCTGAAAACTGCGCGTACGGCAGCAGAACAAAATGGCGGATAAACAATCATGCGTGCGATGATTTCTGAAAACATTGCGCAGCGCGCCAGGTTTCGCTTTGGTTCCAAGTCGAAAGTCCCGAAAAAATGGCCGAATATTTCCCCAGTGAGAAGCGATGACGTAAAATCACCCGATTGGCTGTCAAATAGGGGATTTCTTTAATCCCCTAATTTTTCCTATTTGACAGCCAATCACGTGTCGCGTCCTAACATCCGTTCAAACGTCAGAAGAATCGACCAATCACGAATCAGATTTAAGGAAACTATGTCTCTGCATTCACATGATTGGTCGAATCGTGCATAAATATGTCATTATACAGAGATGTCATTCTAGGTTTAAATTTTTACGAGTTTTACGCTCACAAGATACGATTTCTTGTAATTTTTATTTTCAAAATGACAAACATTAACATAGATAAGCTTGGTTTTTTTCACGGACGATTGCACGGTGCATAATGTGAATATCAATTGAAATCAATTGTGATATATTGAGAGAATCAGAGATACGTCTTCGAGGATGACAATCTCTATATACGATTACAATTAGTGTAAGTTTTATTATTGTACACAGGATAGAGAATGATAGACAAAGTTTTAAAAAGAATAACAGTAATTTCTAAAAAGAATCTAATATATATATCTATAAAGTTCTATTATATAAATAATAGAGAATAAGAGGAAAAGTTTTAAAAAGAATGACAGAGTAGTTTCTACAAAATCTGATGTATCTAATCTGAGAGATTAGATCAATTAGTTTAATCTTTATATTTTTGATTTCAAATTAATATGATAATTATATTATCTTTTAAATATAATTGTTTAATGTGTATTGTATATTTATTATTCATATATTTTAGAAATATAGCACATTTTCTGAAATGGATCAAATTCAAGAAGCTGCCGGTGAAAGGACACATAGTACAATAGAAAATAACAAGAAACTTGACAATGAAACTAGGTAAAATATATATGATTTTTTGTACAGAGTATTAATTTTGTAAATTAATGTATAAGATTATGTGTAAAGAATATTTATAAAAGAAATTTTATATGCATATTAGTTTGAATGTATTTTTACTTTGTTATTGTTTTAGCGTTTTTTTGTATTCATTTAATATTCGCAGAAAATTTTTATCTTTTTGCAGTAATTTTCTTCAACAAGTTTCTGTGACAAGCTCCATAAGGGAGAAAATCACAATGACAGATATAACACCACAAGTGAGATTTTAATAATATCTATATATTTCATGTTTTTAGAAAAATAAATTTTGATATTTACAAGTAAATAATTATAACATGATTATTTACTTGTAATAATTATACTATGATTTTTTCAGATTATTGCAAGCTGTATAATTCATTGCATGGTCATAAAAGCTGGTATAAATATGGCATACAGTACAGTTTTAGTAAATGCATTAAAATCAGACAATGATATAAAAGTAACTGAGAAAGAAGAATCTTGGATAGGTCAGTTTTGAAACAAGATTTGGATATTTTTAATCTAAAGTTGTGCATGCAACAAATCGAATAAGTAGTGTAGTTTTATTTAGCAATTTATTTGATAAATTAGGATGGAAATTATTAGTAATGTTATATGTTATTTTGCACTTTTTTGTTCTGTAGCAAGCTTAGCTACTATAACATTGCCGATAGGATCTATTATTGTCGGCCCTCTAATGGACAAATTTGGACGGAAAACGGTTTGTTTATTATCTTGTATACCTGCGGCAATATCATGGGTTTTATTGATATTTGCTAAATCCTTAAGTTCCATTTATGTGGCTCGAGTTATAGCCGGAATTGCAGCAGGATTAACAACTGTTGGATTGGTTTATATATCAGAACTCTCACATCCGCAAGTCAGACCAATGCTTCTGTGCCTGAATTCGGTGTTTGTTTCATTGGGTATATTAATCACCTGCTGTCTGACAGTACTGGTAGACTGGCGCAAGATGTCTATAATTTTCCTTGCATTAGAGTGTTGCATTTTTATTGCACTTTATTTTGTACCTGAAAGCCCTTACTGGCTTGTATACTTTACAAACGGCATGTTTGACGAAAAACGAATTTGCAAAATGAAATGCAGTTTAAAACGACTTAACAGACGACAAACAGTGAGTACAACAGTAGTTTTGCAATATTTTCCTCTACACACGACAATATTTTCAACAGACAAACGTTTTCTAGATTTATGAGCAAGAATTCTCGCGAATCATGGAGACGTGTGGAAACCAAGCAAATAATGAGAGGTCAAAAGATATAATATCAATGGTAAAAAATTATTATCAACAATTTACGTCCCCGAATGTCTATAAGCCTATAACAATACTTTTTTTTCTTTTTCTGTTGCAACAACTCTCTGGTTGCTACGTGATCATATTTTATGCTTTGGATGTCTTTCATGAAATGGGTGGAACATTTGGCAAGGGATTTGATAAAAACGATGCCTTTATTATGTTAGGTATTATTCGATTTGTTATTAGTATTATTACAGTATTTTGTAGTAAAAAATATGGCAGAAGAGTTCTCTGCATCTTGAGTGGAATTGGAATGACTATCTCCATGTTTCTTGCGGGAATGTATATGTATTTCACAATGTCATACGATGAAAATGGTAATATAGAGGAAACCATGGTAGATCAAAAATGGTTATTATTATTCTTTGTATTATCTTACATCTGCACTAGTACATTTGGATTTCTAAATATACCGTGGACATTGATTGGAGAATTGTTGCCTGTATCTATACGTGGTATCGGTGGGGGTCTCATGGTTTCTCTTGCTTATATAATGATGTTTGCTGTTGTGAAGAACTATCCTGATATTTTAAAATGCATGAACATCGAGGGTATCTTTTTCTCTTTTAGCTTTATGTCCTTAATAGGTACAGCTTTTGTATATTTTTTTCTGCCAGAAACTTTGGGCAAATCTTTTTCCGATATTGAGAAATTTTTCTCACCTAGAAGAGAAAGAGAAAGACACAATGCTATTCCTAGATCTTCCTAAAATTTTTTGGCTTTTACTTTTGGGTATTTTGCATGATATTAATAGGTGATTGATAAGAGACTGTTTACTTAATCCAGTATAAAAAAGGAATAATGTAATATCTAATAAATTCTCAGACAATAAATCTTAACAATAAATTGGAAAAAGGCCTAAAAGTAATGTTACATGTAATTGATAGAATAATTTTTACATTTAAAAGTAATGTATATAATTATGCTTTTTTGTAGATAAATATCTTAAATTTTACATAGTTATATTTTTTTACTCCAATGTACACTTTAGCCTAGAATTAAACACAAGTAATACTTATGCATGTTGAAAAATAATGAAAATAATGTGTATTGTTAAAAGCTTACACTTTACAAATTGCTAATTTTACATTTAAATTTTTTAAAAATTAATATTAATATAATTTGATAAATTAATAATATAATTTATTAAATTATATTATTAATTTATTTAATTAATTATAAATTATAATAATAATATAATTTAATAAATTAAAAATATTTTTATGATATGACGGGAGAATAAGTAATTTTATTTTGTTACGAATTATTACTATTTGCTTATATCTTGCAAAATCGAGATGAAGAGAATGTGCGATAAAAATAAACACGTGCATATATTAAATGTACACACACAGCCGATCGGATTCTTATTGCGGACACTAATACATGTTTAATTTTTAACCTCTTTTTCCCTCTCTCTTTCTCTTTTTATGTCTGTAGTAAGTGCATATCCGGCATACATATCGTAAATATCGAACCATATGTGTCGTTTTTATCATGTTAATACAATACTTTTCCAAGTCTATATATCGACAATTTAATTTTCACCTGTTGCAGATGCATGTACATATACGAGCTGTAAAGGGAATACATATGTAGCCGACAATAATAACATATATATGCAAGTAGTGTTTTACTATAACCTGCATTTTTTGAAATCTGTAATAATTGCAGTAATTAACATATTACTGACTATTGGACATATCGGTTACATGGGGCCATGAATTTTATTCTTGAAAAATTATGTCGGTTTGCCGCAGAACTCTTCTGTTGAGATTGTCACTTTGCACGTTGTATATAATCTGTATTTTTATTATCGCCCGGCAAATATTTCGTGCCAATGACAATTCCAAGAGTTACAAGGATCAGCTGCCATTTCCAAGAGATGATAATAATTCGCAGAGACAAAAAGATGTGGATATCGCATTACAAAGGTTACAGAAGGAAAGGTAAATTTGTCTTCATTTTGTAGATTCTGCATTATGTTTATTATCTATATTATTATTTATTTATTCTACTTATTTTTATTTATTATATTATTTTTATTCTATTTATTCTATCTATTTGTTGTCTGTTATCATGTTATTCACTTATTTTGTACACTTTCTCTTACCAATAAAATAATGTTTTAGGTACGAGGAACAGATATTAAAATTGGAATATAATGTTGTACCTGGACTTGGAGAAAATGGAGAACCCGCTTATCTATATGGAAAGGATAAGTTTCGAGGTGAAGCGGCTTTGAAGAAGAAAGCTTTGAATATTGTTCTTTCAAATAAGATATCATTGACCAGAAAATTACCAGATATACGTAACCCACTGTAAGAATTTAATGTGACACAGCATTTAAAGAGATATTTTTTTATACATATATATGTAACAATATTTTTTTCTCTTTCGTTTTTATAAATATGTATATGGATTTTACATTACAGATGTGCAAATCGTACATATGACAAATTATTACCAAGTGCTAGTGTAATAATTATTTTTTATAACGAACCATGGAGTGTTCTGCTGCGTACGGTACACAGTGTCTTGAAGGGTTCTCCACCACATTTGTTGAAAGAAATTATTTTGGTCGACGATCATAGTGAGGAAGGTATAGAAATTAATATTAGTATATAAATTATTATAATGTGTAAAGAAATTATTTTTTGTTTTATTAATATGTAGAAGACCTTCAGGGACAACTGAATTATTATCTTTCAACACGTCTACCTGCAAAAGTAAAATTACTGAGATTATCATATAGACAGGGACTGATACGTGCTCGTCTTCATGGAGCTAGGCATGCTAAGGGCGATGTTCTCGTTTTCCTGGATGCACATTGCGAAGTTATCAAAGACTGGTATCAATTTGAACTGGTATTAATTTAACTAGAAAACATACTTCTTCTGTTGTAAATATATCCGACTTTTATATGTTAAATGTAACAATAACTTTACTGTGAACTGAAAAGAGGATTACTGTATATACATTTTAATTTAATACAGGTTACAACCATTGCTACAGCGAATAAAGAATAATAAAAACGCTGTATTAATGCCAATAATTGATAATATTTCCGAGGAGACACTAGAATATTTTCATGAAAATGAATCATCCTTTTTTCAAGTTGGTGGATTTACATGGTCGGGTCATTTCACGTGGATAAATATTCAAAAACACGAGATGAAATCTCGTTCCTCTTTTATATCACCAACTAGGTCTCCTACTATGGCAGGTGGTTTGTTTGCTATTAATAGAAAATATTTTTGGGAAATTGGTAGTTATGATGATAAAATGGATGGTTGGGGAGGTGAAAATCTGGAGATGTCCTTCAGAGTAAGTAAGACTTCTTAAGTATCTCTATAAAATTTAAAATATACTGCAATTACATACATCAAAAATTTAATATTAGTTCTAGGAAGATTATATATATAAATTGATTCGCTTTAATAGATTTGGCAGTGTGGTGGCACATTGGAAATAATTCCTTGTTCTCGAGTCGGTCATATATTTCGCAACTTTCATCCATATAAATTTCCAAATGATAAAGATACTCATGGAATAAATACTGCTCGTTTAGCGTTTGTGTGGATGGATGGATATAAGAGATTATTTTTGCTACATCGAAGTGAGTTTAAGGTAAGATTAGAAATTATTCGAGTAGTTATTTGAATTACATATTTTTATCTTACATAGGTAAATAAAATTCGCAGGATAATCCAAAACTCATTGGCGATATAAGCGAACGTTTGGAGTTGCGTAAAAAGCTTAAATGTAAAAGTTTCAAATGGTATCTCGATAATATTTATCCAGACAAATTTATTCCTGATGAAAATGCAGTGGCATATGGCCGTGTCAGAATGCGCGGTAAACAACTATGCCTAGATAATCTACAACACGAGGAAGATAAACCATACAATTTAGGTTTATACAGTTGTCATACTAAATTATATCCAAGTCAGGTTTGTAAATTTATGTCGATTAAATTAATATTGATTTTAAGACTAAATTTCGCTAAAATTTTTCATTGTATTTGTGCAAATTAGTTTTTCTCGTTGAGCAATTCTGGCGAATTACGAAAGGAAGAGACTTGTGCGATATTAGATGACAATCAAAAGTCATATGCACAAATTCAAATGACTGAGTGCAATAATGAAATCGATGGAAAAGACTGGATATTAACAAATGTACCGTATTGACTTTTTACAATAATAAAAATTATTATGTACACATGAATATCGAGAAAATGATTGAATAATATGCTTTGATTATAGGATGGCAGAATAATACATGTAGAAAGTGGCCTTTGCCTCGATGGTACTGGACTACATAGCGAAGAAAATGTACGAGCGACTAACTGCGCAAATGTACCGGGTCAGTTTTGGAAATTTGATTTTTACAATAATAAAATGTTATCTACATAGTATTTATTATACGTACTCGTCAGTACATACTCTATTAATTGTATATTAATGAATTAAAAGTTTTTACTATTTCTGCTATTTATGTATATTTAATTACTTAATGTATATTAAATTACTCTAGTTCTTGAATTCTAATTTTTATTATGCCTGACTAATTCCGCATTATATTTATTAGTAAAGTCTGTACTCCTGACAGCAATTTCTTCGGACATTATTTCATTCAACATTCTGAACGATACATATGTACCAACAAAAAGTTTCAAATTGCATACACATACAGAAAACCGGAAACGTCCGGAGTTTTCCCGCTAGAAAGACGAAACGTTACATGATTGGTTGTCATTTTTGGAACTCGAAAAATTCTCTATTAGAGAGTCTATAATCCCTAGTACTGGAAGTTCTTAAAGTGACCACATGACTAAATTCAGCCAATCATATTGATCGATGCCCCTAAGGTGGAGTCCCATGGAGCGGATTACGCGGAAGCGGAACCAGCGGATCGCCAATCACGGAATCGTTCCGATGGAGCTCATCGATAAATTCTATCGGAACGATTCCGTGATTGGCGATCCGCTGGTTCCGCTTCCGCATAATCCGCTCCATGAGACGCCGGCCTAAGGTATATAAATTCCATCTCGAGGATCTAGGTTGGTTTCCTGCAAGTTGTCAGTTTGAAACATTCAAATAGTGTATGAACAGTTGTTGACAGTTGACTTTGCGTAGAGTACACATTATAGTTTTAACATACTACTAATAACGTTATATTTTGTACATATAACAGTCTGCTATTTAATTTTTAACGATGTATATTAAATCGATGGTACTGGAAGGATTCAAATCCTACGGCAAGAGAATCGAAATAAACGCTTTTGATAAAGAATTCAACGCAATCACAGGATTTAATGGTACTGGAAAATCAAATATTTTGGACGCAATATATTTCGTTTTAGGCATTACAAATCTCGGTCAAGTAAGTTACAAATATCTTGTTCTTCAGAAATTGTTTTTTTTTTTTTTTTGGAATATTGCACAGTATTCTAACATAGCCTTACTTTTATAATTAATATAGTTGTTTCATACAAAAACTGTATTAATTTTTAAATAATTGTTATAATGCATAAGTTTTATTAAATTAATTACTAATATTAGTTATATACATTAAAAATTATATTACACAAAATTGTTAAGTATATTTAGTATATTACAAATTATTTATTATTATTATTTATTGAGATATATAATTAAGATTTGCTTAAATTACAGGTACGTGCTACTTCTTTACAAGATTTAGTTTATAAATCAGGTCAAGCTGGTGTTAAAAAAGCTAGTGTTACAATAATATTTGATAATCGTGATAGAGAGTCATCTCCTATGGGTTATGAACATTATGAAGAAATTATAATTACAAGACAAGTAATAATTGGTGGTAAAAATAAATACATGATCAATGGCACAAATGCACCAAATAAACGTGTACAGGATTTATTTTGTACGGTTCAGTTGAATGTGAATAATCCACACTTTCTAATAATGCAAGGTAGAATAACAAAAGTATTGAATATGAAACCAGTAGAAATTTTATCTATGCTCGAAGAAGCAGCTGGAACCAAAATGTATGAGACTAAGAAACAATCTGCACTTATTACTATAGACAAGAAGGATAGCAAATTGAAAGAGATAAATGATGTATGTTGTCAATACAGTTTGACATAGATATATTTGACATTAACATTTATATATCTGTGTTAATAATATTGTTACATCTGTGTTTTAGATCTTGAAAGAAGAAATAGGACCAAGATTAAACAAATTGAAGGAAGAGAGAGCACAATATGTAGAATTTCAGCAGATAGAGAGAGAACTTGAACATAGGAAGAGAATTTATCTTGCATGGAAGTATGTTACTGCTCTAAGTAATAGCCAGAAAACAGAAGAGAATGTCAAGAATGTGCAAAACCAGATAGATTTAAAGTTAAAGAGTATAGCCACTGGTGAAAAAGAAATTAAAGAGAAAGAAGAAAAATATAATGAATTATTGAAGAAAAGAGAATCGGTATAATCTTGTATATTCTTTATTTTATGAAATTCTATATATATTTATATATCACAGAATATAATTATAAAATAATAAAATGTAAACAATTTTGAAAGAGAGACTAAAACATTTCAAACTTGCATTTGTTTTTTAGATTATTAATATTTAATATTTTAATATGCTACTTATTGAAATAATAGTGCTTTATTATTATGCACATAACTTAATATAATTTTTTTAAGAATGATATTGAATTTATCATATTACTTTCAATGCACAATATGTGTGTGAAATAAATATTGTTTTTAATATTTTTAACAGGACAAAAGTGGTATGTTGGAATCCTTAGAGCAAGAGTTACAAGAATATGAAAAGAAGCAATGCAAATTATCAGCCGAAATAAACAGTAATAAAGAAAATATTAAAGCTACAAGGAAAACAATGGATCAAATAAAGATTAACATAGCGGATGATAAAAGTGCACTTATCTCAAAGGAAAAAGAATTAGAGAAAGTTGGGGGACTTTTTCAGACACTAAAGGACAAGGATCAGAAGGATAATGAAGCATTGCGGAAAGCACAAGAAAAATATCAGAAGATCAGTGCTGGTCTATTGGAGAGTGAAGATGGTGAAAGTGCAACATTAGAGCAACAATTAATGAATGCCAAACAAAACATAACGGAAGCGCAAACTGAACTTAAAAAATGTGATATGATGCTAAATCACAACAAGCAACAGTTAAATAAGAAACAAAAAGATATGCACAGTACTGAAAATGAATATAAGAAATATAATTTGGATTTGGAAAAGAAAGAAAAAGAATTAAAAAATTTAGAAAATGAGTTGCAAAAATTAAATTATAGGGATGGTTATTCGGAGGAGTTGAAAAACCAAAGGAATACCTTGATGGGAAAAATAAGACAGTTGCGCGAAAGTGTGGATCAGTTTGAATCTCGATTTCCTCAAACGAGATTTGAATATCGAAATCCTGAATCTAATTTTAATACAAAATCAGTAAAAGGGATTGTGTGCAAATTAATTAGTGTAAAGAATAAAAAAGCTGCATATGCCTTAGAAGTAGCTGCTGGGGGAAAGGTAATATTCTGTAATTGATTTTAATAACAACTATTAAAAATAATTAATTTTTAATGAGAATTTATTTTATAAAAGTATAATTTTTTGTTTCAGCTTTATAATGTAATAGTTGATACAGAAACCACAAGTAAAAAACTTCTCCAAAATGGACAATTACAACAACGAGTTACTATCATACCACTCAATCGAGTTTCTGGTAAATTTATGGATCAACAAACGGTCGCTTTGGCAGAAAGTTTGGTCGGAAAAGAAAATGTTCAACCTGCTTTGACTCTCTTAGATTTTCCAAACGAGATTACACCAGCAATAACCTGGATTTTTGGCCAGATATTTGTATGCAAAGATATGGAAACCGCCAAGAAAGTAGCATTCCATGAAAGAATCATGAAGAAATGCGTTACTTTAGAAGGTGATCTCTTCGATCCAGCTGGTACATTATCCGGCGGTGCTCCAGCGAAATCTGGATCAATTATATTAAAATTAGAAGAATTAAAAGAAATTCAGAATGAGCTCAATAAGAACGAACAGCTCTTGAGAAATGTAGAGACTGCTTTATCAAATGTTGCACAAACTGCAGAAAAACATGCAACATTAAAACAAAAATATGATTTGTTAACTTATGAAATTGATATGATACGACAGAGATTGCAACAAACAAGTCACCATAAAATTAAGGAAGAGGCATGTATCTGAAATTTAATTTTTTGGTAATTTGAGTGTATGTATATATTATATATATATATATATATATATATATATATATATATATATATATATATTATAGCTTGATTCTTATGTTGACATATTTATAGGTAGAGTCTTTAAATACAACTATTCAAGAGCTTACACAACGGATAATCACAGCAAAAAATTTAGAGAAGGATAGTACAAAACGCGCAAATGACTTGGAAACTCAGTTAAAAGATGCAGTAAACATCCGTGAAAAACAATTAAAAGAAGCTGAAAACCAATTAAACATTTTAAAGAAAAAGGCAGAAAAAAGTAGCAAAGAATGGCAAAATAGAGAGCAAGAGTCGGAAACGCTTGAATTAGAGATAAAAGAGTTGAAAAAGACTATCGAAAGCGGTAATGAACAATTACTTCAAGCGGAAGAAAAAAGTAATTTGTTTGAACAAAAGGGAGAAACTCTTCAGCAAGAATTGGAAGAAACAAAGGGCAAAGTTAAAGAACTGCAAAATAGTGTTAAAGAGCAAAAGAACATTATTAATCAGCAAAACAAAGAAATGCAAGGATTAATAACAAGAAAAGAAGAGATCATTAAGCAGAATAATGAATTGGAATTGGATATTAAAAAATTAAATCATGAAATTAATGATATTAAAAAGTGTGCGGCTGATTGTAAACATAAGGTTTTGGAACTTACAAGAAAATATGAATGGATCGAGAAAGAAAAGACTTACTTCGGAAAGGAAGGTATTTCAATAAATATATTACTTTATTAGATGGTTATAAAAAAAACTTGCATATTATAGCTTTATTACATTTATAAATATATACATATACATACTTACATATTTTTTAGGTGGAATATATGATTTTAAAGTCAATAAACCAGATGAAATGGAGCAGAAAGTACAACATTTAGAAGGAATGCGCGAAAAGTTACGTCGTAATATAAATACGCGAGCAATTAATCTTCTTGATAAAGAAGAAGAAGAATATAACGAGACATTAAAAAGAAAAAGAATAGTTGAAAATGACAAGAACAAAATTCTTGAGACAATCAAACATTTAGATGAGAAAAAAAAGCAAACCTTGATTAAAGCTTGGGAGCAGGTATAATTTTTTTATTAAGGCAAATTTGTTTTAAAATACACACACACACTCACATATAATAAAAATGATCTTTTTTTAAGTATGATACATTTTCATATATATAATATATAATCATTGTATATACATGAGTTTGAATTTAATATATTATAAACAAACTTGTTTTCTAATTAGATTTATGTATGAATATTATATAAGTGAACAATTTTTGAGATATAATGTATTGATTAATTTTATTTTTTTCAGGTGAACAAAGACTTTGGTTCAATATTTAGTACTTTATTACCAGGAGCCGAAGCTAAATTAGAACCACCGAAAAATGAAACAATAATAGATGGCTTAGAAATAAAAGTTGGATTTTCAGGTGTCTGGAAAGATTCATTAGGGGAATTATCTGGTGGTCAAAGATCTTTAGTTGCTTTGTCATTAGTCTTAGCTATGCTTCTCTACAAACCTGCACCACTTTATATTTTGGATGAAATAGATGCTGCCTTAGATCTCTCACATACAGAAAATATAGGCACAATGTTAAAGAGACATTTTAAACATTCGCAATTTATCATTGTGTCATTGAAGCCTGGTATGTTCAACAATGCTAATGTCTTATTTACGACTAGATTCATTGATGGTATGTCTGCAATAAGCAGGACTGAGAAAAAATCGAAATAATGATATCGTACATTTTTATTTCTGATTAAATCAGTTTTTTTAATTATTTCTATGTTATATTTAAATCTACTTAATCATATTTTACATTTAAAATATAATTTTTATGTATAAATCAATTTCTCTATATAATAAATACATATTCAACATTCTATTAACAATTATGCGAAATTTAGTAACTGTAATGATATAAGCATTACATTTGAGAATTGACTATATTGGACCAATCAGTTTCTGCGAAAAATGGATGATGCTTAATTTCATCTACTGTCAATCGTTCATCCGGATGATATTTCAGTATCTGCAATCATAACATCATAGATTTATTTAATTATAGAAAACTAAATAATTTGTCACTTTTATCTTATAAACAAACTTACGCCACATAATAAAGATCTTGCATTTTCTGATAGATTGTTAGGAATGTTAACTGTGGAATGTGAGTGAAATAATCCTGGATGTTTTATGATAAACGTCTGTTGAAATAAAAAAGAACGTTAAACTTCATTAGTATCAAAAATAATCTCATAATTAAAAATGCCCAATTTTTACGTACAATGCCAGTAAGTAATTCATACAAAATAATTCCAAAGCTCCACACATCCGTAGCGGACGTAACGAGATTAGTCGGAGAGTACATGATTGATTCGGGAGATGAATATGGATAAGTTAGCTTCGACAGTTCCATATTTCGCTGGGGTATGATGTAAGTGAGTCGCACATGACCCGCATCATCGAGAAGAATATTATCAGGCTTAAAATCTAGAATCAAGACATTCTGTTGATGAAGTGTCTCCAACGCTGAAAGTATCTCAGCCGCCCACGATCGAATTACAGCTTCAGGTATTTGCCAGAGTATCTTCTCTTCATCCAGGGTATTTTCTTTATACGAGTGCGAATATTGCATTTCATCAATACTGCAGTTAACGTTCGACGAATTTATCCGATCGATCGTATCTTTAATATTATTATTCTTACAGATGTATATCGCGTTGACAGTCTTCGAAGTAGAGTTGTAGAATGAATCATTGACTTTATTTTCGAATAAATTACGAATTGTGCAATCATCTTTATTTGATACGGACTCGCAAATATTGTTTATCGATAAAGAATTCGTGCCCTTCGAATCTTTGTCTTCTGCGAAACCGTTCTTGATAGCAATGTCATTATTCTTAATACTATTTGGTGACTTATTGCAATAAATATCAGATAATGTACAGTCTGCTTCTTGATATACTCGAGTTTTTATGTTTGTTGATAGCGTATCTTTCGAATGTTTCAATTCTTTAGATTCATTTAACCGATTTGCGATGGAATTGCTTTTTCTCAACGTCGCGTTAACAGACTGCAACAACTTTTGCGAATTTTCCAGCAATTGTATAGTAGGTACCTCCATGTAGATCGCATTTTGGACAGGGTATTGATGATCCTTTCTTCTTTTATTATTTTCTACAACCTCTTCTGTTTTATTCAGTTCGTCATTATTTTCATTGCTATCGAGATTCTGATTAATTTCATTTGTACATACGCGATTTGAAATTATATCAGTATACAAATGGTCCGATGCTTCGTAATGTAGTCTTATAAAGTCCCATAGTTTTCCACAGCTGTAACATAGAAAACCTACATTAGTAAACAATACTGTAGGAATAATTACAAGTGAAAGTATACCTTGCGTATTGCAGGATCAGAAATACAGTTGTCTCAGTTTCAACACATCCATATAAGTGTACCATACATGGTATCTGTCCACGTAATACGTAATTACTTATATTATCCTCATGAACAGAAGATCTTTCTATGGTCTAAAAAATTATCTCAAATTACTTTATAGAATTAAAAGTTTTCCAGAGATACTATCTACTACAATCATATTTGATATTCATGAGGAATGATAATTAACATTTAACGCCTTTTATTTCTGTTATAATTGAAATTGAAATATATATCCAATAAGATCTCTTACTTTTATTATTCTGTTACAATTTGCACGGATATCCATCACGAGCATCACCGACTTCATTACTTTAAGTACTTTATAATATTGAAGCTCTGATATGGGTTTGCTTACTACTGAGATATTACAATTTAAATGTCTGTTATATAATTGTTCAGCTCGTGCTAAATATTTAGATATTTTGTCCTTTATACTCGATACCCTTGCGGTATCCGGATCAAACTGTACGCCATTAATAAGACATGATATTCCAAGTTTGTACTGTGTGAAAGCTTCCTCGTACTCTGTTATAGATTCGTGCTTGAAAGCAGCGCTCATATGAGCCGCGGCTACTAAAAGATATTGCGTAAAATCCGCCTGCGTCTGATATGAAGTATTTGCTCTCTCCTGTGATATTACCGAACTCGTATTACAATTCAATAGATCCTTATTATTGTTAACATTGTCGAATTCTGATGCATTGCTTAACGCTGCTCTATTGTTTTCGCCAAAGTTCTTATTCCTAATATCTGCATTGCAATTTCTGGCAATGCTGCTCTGCGACTTTTCTGTCTTATAACTTTGTTCTTCCTTTTTAACATTTGCAATCTGTAAATTATTGGTAGTGTTGCGAGATTCGTTCTCGTTCGTATAAATATTTGGCAATGCGCAACGCGGATTTGTCGAGACATTGTGAGATATTTTCACTTGAAGAGTATTATTTTGTGCCGCAGTGTCATTTGCGAATGCAGAATCATTCAAAGGTGCGATGAGATCATCCTCCGATGTGTCGGAGCATAAGGAATGTGCGCAATAACTCGCATAATTATCTGCATGACTAGTTTCAAAGAATGTTATAAAAGTGTCGCTCGAGTATAAGTACGAATATCGTCCTACAAACTCCAAAAACTTTAGAGCGTATTTCTTCCTCTCTTCTACAACCTCGGCCTCGAACCTACCGAAGTATTTCGACTTGGGAAGAGTCGGAAAGGCCTCCTTTATTCCTAAACGCTTGTGCAAATTACTGAGCTCCAAGTGAAGTTTTTTGAAATCATTGTAACGTTTCCATACAGATACCTTTGACAGTTCCTCATGAGAGGATTTCAGAAATACCTATAAAATATTACAACTTTATATTATCAAGAGCTAGGAAACGAAACGTATAATAGTATAAAAAACATAGTATTCTAAAATATACATTTGTCGTACCATAGAAGTAACTTTATAAATTGTGAAGCCTTTTTTATGCCGCCTTGTTTCAGTAATTATAAAACGTCTAATCCATTTATCCTTTACAGGTGCCATTACTTAATTTACATACTATGATCGATAAAATTTCTCATTACTTTAATAATATCGAGATTTCTCATCTGCTGTAAGTACGTAACATGCACACACACAAACGAATGTAAAATCATTTTTCATTCAGTTTGTTTCATTACACCTTTTATAAGATTGCACGTGTAGAATCGACAATACTTCTATTCACGCGCCTAAAAGGCACATTATTTTACACTCGTTCGCATTTTCATATAAATTAATGGAACGACATTTAAGTAACTATTCTAATAAAAGTCAGAGCCACGCAAAAAATGACAGAATACATGATGAGAACTGTCACTTTTTTCCATAGAACAAAAACAGAACTAGAAGGGAATGTTTATTAATAATATTTGCATGGCAACAATCGAGAGTTATCTATCGAGTTTTATCGATTCTTCTCTCTATATCGATCGCGACCGTCTGAAATAATTGGAAGAAAGAGTCGCCCATCTTACATATACATCTGTAACGTGAATCAAAGCTCCATTCCGAATCCGAATTCCAGACGTCTCAAATAAGCTATCTCGAAAAATTGAAAAGGAAACTGAAACTGAAACGGCATGACTGACGACGTTGATGACCAAAATAAAGTCAACCAGAGTTATCACTTTAAATGGGACGATTATCAGAATCACCTGTCCGATGTCGTACGGCAGCTCCTGGAGGAGGATTGCATGATAGACGTCACCCTCTCCGCGGCTGGTCAACGTATACATGCGCATCGCATCGTACTGTGTGCATGCAGCACTTTGTTTCAAGTAAACAAATTTTGTCTTCTGTAGAATTAATTAATAGACATGATAATTCACTTAAACACATTAAAAAAAAATGCTTTATTTCAATGTCTTGCAAAAATTAAATTTTTCCCTCAAATTTCTTACATTGCTTCATATATGTCCATATATTATATGTCTATATATTATATTATATAAAAATAATTGTATAACAATATATTGACAATATTAATATGTACAATAATTATTGTAATCATCAAGTATTGTATAATTTACAGGAAGTTCTTAGTCAAGTGACAGAAGATTGTCCAACGATTATTCTGAGCGATATATCTCCTCAAGATATCAAATCAATTATTGAATTCATTTATCACGGTGAGGTTCGAATTCCTGTGGATAATATTAATAGTTTACTGGAGGCTGCACAGTCCTTAAAGATAAGCGGTCTTGTCGATGTGAGTATAAAATTATTTACTATTTTTAATTAAAGTATCCTGCAAGCTATTTTAAATTTTATTTGATAAAACTTATAGTATGCATAGTATTATTAAAAATTTATAAAAACGTTGCACAATATTTTCAACAGATAAATGGATTTGAAGAAAAATCTAATAAAAGTACAACAGATTCTACAGAAGAAATTGTGGAAGAAATAGATCAAATTGAAGAAAATGCTGAAGAAAATGTTGAATATTTAGAGGATGATTTGCTTGAAGAAAGTACTATTGAAAATTGTACTTCAAATAAAAAGAAGAAACGTCGCCGCGAGACTGCAAAGAGAGATTACAGCGATGACATGTTGGCTTCTGCAATTAATGATTTAAAATTAGGACAGACTTTAATAGAAGCTGCTACCAAGCACAATATACCACGCTCGACATTATATATGCGGGCAAAAGCATTAGGCATACATTTAAATGCATCGAGAAACGGATATCCTGAAGAATGTATGAATGCAGCAATAACTTCTGTAATCAGTTAGTGTCTCTTTTATTTAAAATTTCGATTTTTATATTAGATATATTACATACAGTTACATATGTGTCATTAATTAATAAATTAATTATACTTTTGTTATTATAGGCGGTGCAAGCTTACAACATGCATCAGAAATGTTTAGAATTCCTAAAACTGTGTTATGGAGACGTATACAAAAAGAGGGTTATCAGATCTTACGTCCTGAAACAAAAAGATCGTATGCTTTAGATACACGAGAGGCTGCTGTTAAAGCTTTAGAAAGAGGAGAGAATCTGACAAAAGTTGCATTAGAATTTAAAGTAAATTTTGTTTTTTTATAAATTATTTTCTTTTTTATTGTAGAGTTTTTTATCTCTTATTGATAATAATTAATCAAATTTAATTTAACAGATACCAAAGACTACATTGTTTAGGGACAAAGCACGACTGGTAGATCAAGGTAAATTGCCTTTGTCATTTTGGAAGAAACGCAAAACAGAAAATGAGGAATTGAAAAAATCACGATTAGAAGAGGCTGTGGCTGCTTGCAAGGGTGGTAAAATGTCGCAAGCTGCAGCGTCTATGACATATCGTATTCCCAAAACTACAATATGGCGAAGGCTTCAGCAAGAAGGAAAAAAGGTGGGAAAACTGTCGAATATAAAAAAGCGACAACATCTGATTGATACATCAGAGCAGGATAATGAAATAAAAATACAGGAAGGCTCCAGTTTTAGCTTTTGTGAGGTATTGTATCTATTGCAAATTGCAAAATTAATTAAGCTAAAATTGATGATACCTTGCTTGCTAATGGAATACATATCATCTGTATAGATTTCTTCGGAAATACCTGTAACTATTGACGAGAATAATATACCTGAAGATTCTATAATAATTTTAACAACAGAGGAAATGGAGGAATTGAATTTTCAAGAAGGAAGACAAATCATTGTAAATGCAGTATGTAAAATACTATTTAAATTAATAATGATTATGCCAATTAAAATAGCAAATTCTCATCTTTATTGCTATAATTTATTTTATTTTTTCCAGGAATCTGGGCAGGAATATATTCCATGTACAATAAGTATTGAAGATAGCTCAAATTATTCAGAAAGTGAAAGTTAATATTAAAAATGTAGACAAGTTAATTATTAATTTAAGCATGTATATATATATAGTTGTTATATATATGATGTAATACTTAAAAAAATGTATTATATTAATATTAATGCTATATTTTATCACTATGTATAAAATTTTTTCTGTATATAGATGAACATGATATAATGCAAACAAATAGCTTAATGCATCCCAACAAAAGAGAAAAATTGTCCGTATTTTTCTTATTTTTATTCTTATTTATATGATATCAATTAAATAATATAATTCAAAATTCATGCCTATGAAAAAATAAATGTATATATATATATATATATATATATATATATATATATATAAATATGTATAATATATATCCAAAACATTTTTAAAATACCTATTTAATGAATAAATATTTTTTAATATAAATATACATTTATTTTTGTATACATTTAAAAAAAAAAATTATTAATATACATTTTTTTTATTCTTCTAAATTGAAGTTAGATCCACACACAAACAGAAGGAGGATCGATAGAAAATTACGAGTATCGATATCGTGTAATTTAAATTCTGTAATCGCATTTTACATAAATAAAAAAAAATGGACTGTATCCTTTCATGGAAACAGAGCGAGAGAGAAGTTCAGTTCAGTTCTTCTTTTATGACAAAGAGCAATAAACAGAGAGAAACAGGGCGCCTGTCGAATCGGGACGGGAGCGTACTACAGGTCCCGATTGGACACCCGATGGGTCGTTGGTCCTTGGTATCGATTCTATAACTTTTTCTAAAGTGAAAACGTGAAAAGTAAAAAATTTCCACTAATCACGCATTGATTTTAAAATAAAATCGATGTGCGATTGACGGAAATTTTTCAGTTTTAACATTTTTACTTTAGAAAAAGTTACAGAATCGATACCCTTGTCTGACTCAGCTGTCCGGTTCTCAACTTGGTTCTTATTTGAATAGTTCGGACATGAACCATATCACGGAATCGAACCATTTACCGTGCTGTTTATCGACTTTCACGACGTAGTTCACGTCTACTTTCTCTGGGGGCGTTAGTACACGCGTCCACTCATCGTTTCTCTCTGGCAATAAATGACGAGATAGAAGGAAAAAAATATAAATTTTATTCCAAAAGGGATATTCCACACGTTATATGTCAGTCTGACGCGTATTGCGCAAGTCATACGCATTCGATGCACAGGTGCGCGCGCGCAAAGCGCGACGCATCCTTCGCTCATAGTCGTAATTGCGCGTATCATACGAGCGGACACGCGGGTGCAGAGAACAGCCACATTGCACTGCGCCACGAAGAGGAGTGGGAGAGGGAGAAAGGAAAAGAAGAGAGAGAGAAAGTGAGTCCTCCTACAAAAAGCGTGTTTGCTAGAAAGGGAAGAGGTCCCGTGTGCCATCCCGGAGAAGCGGGATACGCCAGGATCAGCCAGAATTTTTACTCGGTCTCCGCACTCGCGAGCGACCGCGACCTGCCCCGGTTGGGAACGCCAAGCGGGAAAAATTGCGTACATCTCGCGGGAGGACATGCCGGACAGCGGGGCCGTCTACCAGCCGACGACGGTGGGCTACACGTATGACAGCGGCGGTGACGGCACCGGTGGCGGCGGGGGCGGCGGGCTGATGAGGCACGGCTTCTGGCGCATCATGTCCAGGCACAAGCTTAGCTCCAGGAAGTGGCTCGAGTGGATGCTGCTCTCGGTCGCTCTCTGCTTCTTCGTCGCCGGCCTCACGACGATGCTCATCAACCTCGTCGCTGCGAACAGCTCCTCGCAAACGAATCCCGTGCAGGAGGTAAACGTCGCGACATCATTTTGTCATTGCATCTTGCAATCTATTCACATTTATTAGGATTTCTTTGCTATTTACTATCTCGTCTCATTTTTGTATCTGACAATATATTTCAATTTTTAATTTATTATTTAATTATATTTTATATATATATATATATATATATATATATATAAAATATATTATATAATTTATTATTTAGTTTTTTAATTTATTTACTTTATTGAATATTTTAATTTTTTGTTTTATGTGATCAGACAAATTATCTGATACAATCAAACATAAATTCCAAGGAAATCATAATAAATTCCAGTGAAGTGCAGAATGAAAGATCACGATATGATCATAAGTTGTTTACATTCATAGATTTATGCATGTATTTGAATATAAATAGTGGTATAAATAGTTTAAGTATAATTGAAGCATTATATAAAAATATTTGGGTCATTTTGCCACTGCATTTTGCAATCTATTGGAATTTATTATAATTTCTTTGGTGTTTATTATCTCGTTTAATTGTATCAGGCAATATTTTAATTTTTCTTATGTCTTATAAATGATCTGATACGATCAAACATAAATTCCAAGGAAATCATAATAAATTCCAATAAGTTATGAAACAAAAGATCATGATCTGATCATAATTTGTCTACGTTCATAGATTTGTGCATGTATTTGAATATAAATAATGATATAAATAATTTGAGTCTAATTGTAACAATTATATAAAAATATTTGAGTATAAATAGTGGTATAACTAAATTGAATTTTACAGGTAAAGCCAGGAGGACATGTAACAAATGTACATCAACCAGTGGAGGATGCGGGAAATGGTTCCGTAGGATTGGGTGCAGGAATGATGCTGGTCGGGGTGCTCCTCGGTTTAATTTTGGTATGGCTCACTTT
The DNA here is from genome assembly GCF_048542155.1 of Nylanderia fulva. Lineage (NCBI taxonomy): Eukaryota > Metazoa > Arthropoda > Insecta > Hymenoptera > Formicidae > Nylanderia > Nylanderia fulva. Next base: position 4,297,391 of record NW_028189835.1, on the reverse strand, counting down.
CTTCCGCCGTAACAAATCGCCGAGGAACGCCATGACGGGCAGCAGTGGTCAGGTAAGCGAACAAAGTTCAAAGTTCCGAATATATATTTTATGTACGTCTATAATTTTGTATCTTAAAAATCGGAAATCATCCGCTTCTGCGGTTCCACGTTTTTTTGTACGACTCTTCGTTTCTTTGTACGTTATCTTATGTACGCGTTGCTATGAGGAAAGATGTTGGGCGGTTTGAATCCATCGACTGACTTGCTGGTGGGTTCCACTTCGCAGTACGGGCCAGTACTCACAGAGGTGCCGAGTCAGATGAAGATGAAGCAAGCCGGCTCGCACGACGCGCCGTCAGTGCCGCTTTCCGATCAAGAGGAGGAAACGCACACGCTAATGCAGGATTCAGCGAGTCCGCCGTCCGTATCCGTTGGATCTAGCACCATTGCTAATCAGATTCAAGGTTGAGTAGAGCGATCGGTCGTTTTCGCGCGCAAAATTAGCGCGAATTTCTTTCTTCGATTGTATGATAAATCTTAATCGCGTTCCCGAATGAGTTTATTATAACTTTAGCGATTTTGTGCAAATCGCCTCGTTTTATTTACCATCGGGTGTCGTCTCTCTGTCTTTCTGACGTCTTTTCGAGTCGTTGACACCGATCTTGTGATTTTTTTATAATTTTATGCCATTTGAAAAACATATTTCTTCGTATTTTTAATTTGCCCGAATTTTACTTACATTTTGTAGCATAGAAATTCTTATTTGAATAGGCACATGCGCGCGATTTAAAAGATCTCATTTATAGGGTATTTAGAGTATATTTGGTACTTAATCCTCTCTGTTTTTTGCCTACACATTCCTCCACTCCGTCCACTACCATCATTAATATGTTAAGTGGGCATTGGATCCAGATAGAAAAAAAAATACGCGATGCACGAATTGTATTGTGAAACTGTTGCATTATGACTGTTTTTTCGTGAGATTGATGATTTTAACGATAATTTTTATATCGAAAGCACACATTTTAAACTTACTATATGTATAAAATATATTTCTTTTTAACTTACATTTATATATTATTAAAAGCAAATATAGTTATTAACTCTATATTCTATATACATATATTTTGGGTAAATTTGCACTTCAATTATTATGCCTTGATTTGACGCGCTTGTAATTATACACATAACATATATTTAAGTATTAAATTAAGTAACAGTAACAGCAATCATCATTGACAATATATACTGTAAATTAAACATCACACATTGGTATATATACATTAAGTCAATAATTGTTACTGTATTTAATACATATACAAAACGATTATGTACATATTAGTATAGTGTGTATAAAAAGTAAGATATGGACTGCAACCTTAAAAGATGGTTGATTTAAAATATGCTGTAATGCACAATTTCTCTATTATTTGCATTTGTTTTGTGTTTAATTTATATTCTATGTATAATTTTATATCGCACATAATTTTATTGCAAAATGATCTTGTACAATGGATATATTCACTTTAATGGAATATGTATTGCACTAATGAATTTTATGTTTATTTTATCAAATTAATTTTAATTGATCTCATATACAAATATAATATAAAATTTAGTGTTCATCTCCTGCCAGATATTTAACAGGTCATATAAAGTTATTATTTATTTGGATGTGGTATATATATAAATATTGTATAAAGCTGATTTAATATAATTTTTATACAGCTGCTGTTTTTACTAAAACTATGTGTTCGGTTTTATATGTGAAAAAGGATTTTTGAGAAAATCAAAAAGGATGGCCTGTAATGCTTGTCTGAATTCAATGCTATTATAGATCAAGCACGTATATAACACCTTAATTTTTTAAACATTTGTATGAGATCCCTATTATACTTGTGTTCTTGAGCCGTATATATATTAATTTATGTAAATTTCCTGGGATAATATATGTATAAGACAAATAAAAATTTCAAAATATCATTTACACAGCTTACTTTCTGTACTTTAAAAATAATTATTTATATGGTGTATAATGTAAGATATATTTTTTAAGTTTCTTTCATAAGATATAAGTAATTAAAAATTAAATATATTTAAATAAATTTATTTTATGTGATGAATGTCCTGATTTTGAAATAATAAAATTATTTTATTTTAATTTTCAACAATTTATGATTTGAATGAAGAACACTCTTGTAAATATATCTAATCTTTTATAAAATAATTGATGCTTTTTGTATTAATCTTATCTCTAAAATTTGGATAAAGGTTGATTTCAGTACGATCAATATTATTAATACAGAATTTAGTAAGGACTGAAGAAATATCCAATAGTAAAAATTAGATAGAAAAATAATATAAATATTTCAAAATACTGCTCTAACAGAATTACATCGTATAATATCGTTCGATATAGATAAATATTTTATATTTGATAAAAATTAAGCCAGATACGCGCGCGTGTTCTCGATTGCACGAAGTTACGCGTTTGACATTTCTATCAGCTGTCACATTCAATATGGCCGCCCGCGAGACGCGTTTTCTACCGAATTATTGGAGAACCGCCTACGTTGGAACATAATGTGAAGCCGGTAAACGTGTTCGAAGGATTCTAACAATAAGTTGTAAATCGGGAGAATATATTTTAGCCTCGCAATGGCCGACAACGGTGAAGTGCTGGAGGGATTTATATGCCCCATATGCATGACCGATTTCAAGGCACCCAATCACTTGACCAAACATTTCGAGGAAGTTCACAATGATGATCCTGAAATTTTAAAATCGTTGAAAGGTACATGGCTCGTTTCTTTTTTTCTTATTATTTTGTAAAAGAAGACGGCTCAGAGTTTCAGAATCCAGCCACTATGTGTTTATAAGCCTACAAAATATATACAAAAAAATGAATATAGAGCTTGCATGTTGTAGATTTGTTTGGCAAAGCCAAGAAAAAGATTTTAAAACAGGATGATATACCAGAAACGTTTGAAAGCGCAATTCCACAGGACAAGAGAAGAAGTCCTGAAATTAACTGGGGACCACAAGAAATAGGTATAAATATTTTGTATTCTATGTAAATGTAAATCAACACAAAATCCTTTTACATAGTTGTCTTTGTTATTAGTATTAATACATCTTTGTTAGTAGCCTCGTTAGTATCAAATTTAGCTTTTTAATTTCTCAATTAAAATCAGCATACAAAACATTAATGCTTGCAATTACAATAAATATTGACTTGTATTGGATCATGTGACTAATTTTTAAAAATTGTTTCAGGTGCAATAACAACTCACACAAAGTACTTTAAAGACATAAGAAACGCTCGACTAGAGAGATATGCTTATGAAACAAATAAACTTCTTATAAGGCTAGATAAATTATTAAATCATTTACCATCAGATCCTGTCGATAGAAAAGGTAAGAAAGTACACAAAAGAACACAATTAATTGTTTATTTATTAATATATCCATAATATTTCATCTTATGTAATCATATGTCATGATGGAAATATAAAAATTATGCAGTTCATGAACGTACTATTGTGCCATGGATTGATGAGAAAGATGTGAAATTATGCCCCAATTGTGCTAAAAGTTTTCATTTAGCAAGGCGAAAACATCATTGCAGATTGTGTGGGGCAGTTATGTGCCATAATTGTACAGTATTTCTTTCCTTAAATGACGCACGTATGTAATACATATAATATTTAACAATACAGACAAATTTTTGAAGTTACATTTGACGAAAATAGTTCTCTTCTTTTTACTTTTACAGGAAGAATGACTAGTCCTGTGTCTGTACAAGACGATTCTGCTCTGTCTTCTACGTCGCAACGAACATTCCCTCAAAGAACAATACGTTCACGTATTGGTTTCACAAAGTTGGCACGCTCACCTTCCAATGGCAGCTTGAACAGTGTTTTATCATTAGTCAATGATCCAGGCCATGAGCAACATTTTAGAGTTTGTACTCACTGTATAAATTTACTGGATGCAAGAGAAATGCAAAAGGCGAAACAATTTGACAAACCAATCGTTTGTGAATTTTATGAGAAAATGCGGGGATACATGAGCGAAGCCTCGCAACATTTAGCAATGTACAACAAAATGTGGGAATCGTTACAGTATGTGAATTTCTCTATATTATGTTTGAATCACATTAATCTATATTAAATGCATGATTTATAATAAAATATAAAAAGGATATAAAAAGGATTTAATTAATGTGCAAAAATTATCAGTTATATAAAACTTGTATCACACATACATATGCAAAAATCTTAATATATCAGAAATTCATTGAATTCTCTAAAACTATTTTAGAGAAGGAGAGACTACGTACGATTTGGAGGATGCTCAATCATTGCGAGTCAAATTGGCAAAGTTAGGAGAAAATATAGATGCAACCAGCAAAAGAATTCTTATCCTCGGCGTGAAGAAAAATACGGAAGACTCGCAAGAGATACAGGGACAAGAATTGCGTCTATATCAGATGGTTAGAACATCAGCAATGATATTTTTAAAAGAAGAGTTATTAACTCTGCAGCCTTTGGCTTCAATAGAAGAATATGCAATTTTACAAGAGGAACGTCAAAAAAGAATAGAAGCCCGAATAGCGTACGAACGACAATTGGAAGAAGAGCAACGAGAGAAGTTAAAAGAACAGCGCAAGAGAGATACAAGGAATTTAGATAGCAATCCTTCTGTGAAAATCAGCCAGGTATATAATATTCACTAACAAAGTGTATAACAGAATTAATAATTGAATTTTAAAACATGCGAAGTCGTAATATTTAATATCTTATTTGTTTTTTTTATATATGTTGTGATTTAAAACTCCTCATGTATATTATAATGTATACATGTTTTATAATTAATATTTTTCAAGATAAAAGAGATGTACAATTTTTTGAATTGTTTCTTTAAAAAAGAAAGAATTTACATGATCCAAATTGACTGTTTAATTGATGATATTTTATACTGATATTTAACAAATTTTTTTAGGCACCGACGATCGTGACTCAGTCTCAAGGCTGGGGTCCGTCCAATGTCACAACCATTATGTCTTCCTCCATGGATCCAATAATTGAACAAATGAGCAATCTTCGTGCATACATCAAACAAGCCCGCACCGATTGCAAATATGACGAGGTTGCGACACTAGAAAGCAATCTTCGAGAACTACAAAGTGCCTACTTTGCTATGAAACAGAGCAATAGCAGCGATGGATAAATATACAAGCAGCATGCTGCTTACATCTTAGCACAGTGTTGAACTCCTCTCTATATAATAAAGTGTATTTCTTATTAATTTAATAAATCTTCTTGTATTACATGTAAAATCTTCGTATATATTGTAAAATAAGTTATATACACATATATAAATGAAATATATGAAATATACATTGAGATAGTTTAAATGATTCAATGAATCATAAAAGTCACAAACTACCATTTTTTGTATTTTACAGATTAAATTTTAATATTTATTCGTTATTTTTGTATTTTTCTCAGATTTGTTTATAAAATGATTAAATCATGAAAAATCTCTTGGTTAAATATTTTTATATTTTTATTACAAGAATATTTTTGTTATAAAGATACCATGAGTTAATTTTTGTGAATAATATTCAATATAAAAATAACAAAATTAACTTGTTACTTTTTTTATTGATACAAAAAGTACAATTTATTTAAGTGGAATAAATCTCGAAGAATGTGTAGCACCAATACCAGGCCTACCATGTTTAACAGGTTTGTATGTAACAGAGAATTCTCCAAGATAATGACCAATCATTTCTGGTTTGATTTCAACTTGATTGAAGGTTTTGCCATTGTACACACCAACAATCGAACCGACCATTTCTGGAACGATGATCATATTACGCAAATGAGTCTTGACAATTTCAGGTTTCTCATTAGGTGGTGTTTCTTTCTTCGCCTTGCGCAGTTTTTTGACAAGTGCCATAGATTTCCTCTTCAAACCATGAGAGAAGCGTCTACGTGCTCTTGCATGCATCAAATCCATCAACTGCTCACTGGAAAATGATTAATCATTAAATCATTCCTTTTTTGATTTACTGATTCAATTTTGAAAATATAAGTCACAGATATTGTAAATTAAATAAATCTTATTTATCTTAAATTTTTATAAGAAATACGTAAAATTTATAGATTGTAATACTGTGTAAAGTTAAATTAATTAAAGCTGAAAATTGATAGATAGGTTATGTTTAAAGAAATTTCAGTGAAGCTCACTTTGGCATATCCAGCAGTTGATCGAGGTCCACCCCCCGGAAGGTGAACTTCCTGAAGGTCCTCTTCTTCTTCTGAGTTTCATCTGCCTGTGAAAGGTAAACAGAAAACAAAAGTTAAATATTCACATACATCAAAGAGGACCTGACATATATAAATATCTTATTGTACATTAATATTGTTTTACTAACATAAATTAATAACTAAATAAAATGTACGACTAATGCAATTTAGTTTGACATAATAGATGCTCCAGATTTTCGTAGATTACATATTGAATTTCGGAAATTTACCTCTGCCATGTTTTCACGTTTTTAGCGTTCTACGGAAAGAACTAAATCAATGAAAGGTGGAAGCAATATAGAAACGCAGTAAAACTGAAACGCGCATGCGCGAAAAGAATTGACCAAACGAAATTGGATGGAAACCAATGAGGATTAGCTTGAAGGATTAGCTTGAGTCATACATTATGAGCGGACACAAGAAAGTTATCTATTCTTTAAAAATGAATTCAAATACATATATGTATTCATCTTGAATAAATTTTTATTTTTTTTAGTTAATTAAAACTTAATTAAGCTTATCTGTATAGGATTTGCATATATGTTTAGTATATAATTTTACGCATAATCGATTTTCTTGAATAGATAATTTATACAGATATAATACGATCACACAATGATACTTTTCTAATTTTTAAAAATTTTTATCCAATGAATCAAAATTAAAGAAAAAAGATATTCTTTAAAATATAAAATAAAAATATAAATCCATGTTAAATGTATGCCTTCATATAACATAAAATATTGCCACATTAAAAAAAAAACAGTTTACAAATTACATTTCAAGATCTAATCACGCACAATTTTTTAATGTACACAGTTTATATCAGCAACAATCACATTTATTTATTAGCCAATTAAATATTAAAATTAAAAGATAAGAATAAGAAGTTAAGAATTAAATGCTACATTACCTTATTTACAATTTATCATAATTTGGAGTATATGCAATATTAATGAGAATATACAGTAGAATGTACGTTTATGAGTATAATAAACTATTTCCACTCCAACACCAAATTTCTAATGCGTACATGTTGCTAAAGTAGTATTCTTTTCCAATAAATTCGATTTATTGTCTATATTTAGCCGTCTCACCACTACTCTAGCACCTTCTGTAATGTCATGAATAAATTTTAACATTTCTATGCGCATTTTACCATTTTTAATATTGTTGGGATTATTCAAAGATCTTTGTCGTTGCCTAAGACACCTTTGTCGAATGGCATTGTCTTTATGTGAATGCAGCAAGTCATAGTAAAAATCCTCTGTAATGTCTTGCAATTTTCTTGGCGAACCGTTCTTCGATGATGAACTTCTTTGTGAAGTGCAATGACTTTCATTAATTTGTTCTTTTGTATTCCTCATACATATATCTTTATTAATCTCTTGTGCATCTTTATCGATTGTTTCACAAGATTCATCGTTGTAGTTTTTTATTTCTTTAGAATCAAATGTAAATTCGATAGATGAGTTATTCGTTATATTAGAATTTATATTGTTATCCACATATGAGATAGTTGCTTCAGAAGTTGCCTTCTCTGTCAATGTTGTATCATGCATTTTTCCTTCATACTGTAATGTCTCTCTATTGGACATCGAAGAAAGTTTATGCGTTTTATGTAAAACCTTCTGTAGAGCCAGTGGCATTTGTTCGATGGTAACAGCCTTATCTGAAACTATTTTTGGACCATTTGTCTTTGTTAAAACAGACTCCTCAGAAATTGTAGAACTTTCCTTTTTTGTAAATATTTTCTTTGGACTTGATAAAGAGCATGATAATGTATTATTTGAATTGTAAAATTTTTTTGCAGGCATTTCATGCCTGCTTGTCTCTTCAACATCTGTATTGTTCATCAATAAATCTTTTTTTGTATCCTGTATATTTTGCGATCCTGCATTCTCTTCCTTAGAAAATAATACAGGAAAAACTTTGAGAACATCCTTTCTTTTTTCTCTTTCCATTTCAATGTCATCTCCATCCTTTCTATCGCGCTTATTATCATTATCTTGTTGTTTCATTAATTGCTCGCTTCCTTCTGGCATCATTTTTTTTGCCGAACAATCGCTGTTGTCAATACTAGAAGAAATGCGTTTACGCGTCCATCGCGCGCATGGATATAAAGGTTTTATATCAGCTCTGTGCTTGTCATAACTTGTAGGAATATTTAATTTATCTATATTATTAACATCTAAATTATGTACAGTATCGCTAGGAAAAATATTTAACGGTGACAAACACATGTTATCGCAAATTGAATGACAAGTAGTTTTATGTTGCTGGTCTTTATGCGGTGAGTCGATCATTGTTACCAAGTTTTCGAGTCTTAGTAAGCTTGAATTTAATAAACACTTCTCTCCAGCTTTTGTCTCGACTTTTTCAGAATTCTCTAATACTTCATCTATTTCCAGCTTGGTTTTTTGTTCAATGACAGCTACACTATCCTGATCTTGTCGTATAGTGAACATTAATCCTTCCATTACTAAATCGGTAATATTGGATGAACGCAAAATCTTATCCTCGGATACGATTTTTCTCTCGGATTCCCTGCTTTTTTGTTTACGAGCTTTGCAAGATTTATTATATTGATCTGGTAGATTATCAGGGTTTACAATAGTCTCACTGATTGCCTTTCCATTGTCATCAAAATGATCTTTATCATTTAAAGAACAAATATTTTTCTCCGTTGAATTTTCATAAAAACCAAATCCACTCGATAATGTCCATTTATCAACATCATCTTTTATCCTGTTTATTCCTGTTAGAGACGATTTAAGTGAAGAAAATATTTTATATTTCCGAATATTTTGTATCTCTTGAGTTGATTTTTTTCTTGCTATTGATTTCGTTTCTTGATTTATATCATCTATCTTTGTCACAGCAATTTTATCCATCTTCTTTGTTTCTATTATGGATTGTTCTTGTACGTGATCAATAGGATGTTGATCCATATTTCTTTCACATTCTTTAATATTACAGTTTGTAGACTTATTTTCGTTTAAGTTATCTTGAAATTCTTTATTAATAAAATGCACTTCATCTGTAGCTGTTGCATTTTTAATTGTTGCATTTAGACTTTCAAAATCTTCAAGATTTTTCATATTATCTTGTAAATTGGATACTTTTGTTTCTGACGTTTTGTTAAGTGTGTTCTCATTATATTTTGAAATTTGATCTTCCTTGTTATGAGATATTGCAACTTTTCTTGAAGACACTTTGTCAGTACATATTGCAGTTCTAGTAATTTTCTCTTCAGTATTCAAGGGAACATTTAAATCTTTAAATTCAGTACCAGTATCAGCTTCTTTAACAATAGGATAATTTAAGTTAGACAACGAGTGTTCCGACGAAGGATAGATCCTTATAGTTAATACAAATGCATGTGAAAATGTTGCAGCATTTGTTCGTTGTTGGAACTTCAGTATTGCAAACATTTTATCTTGACGGGTCCAAGATGTACAATCTATATTTTGATGTAAAGAAATTATACTCTAATAATTTTGCTACATCTACTATAGCCTTATTTACTAAGAAAGAATACGAATAATTAAAAAGGATACTGTAAGTGACAAGAAGATGTGGAGTGCCAAACTGTTGACCTTGATTTGGATGACATTTTATAATTCTTCTAACAATTTTTAATAATTCTCGACCATACAAAAATTGCATAGTATTCCTGAAAATGGAAAATTCATGTATAAATAAAATTTCTAATTTCTAAAATATAGGAATGCTAATACTGTTATCTTACTTCACTGTACGATGATATCTAAAGATAAACTTGTATATGTTCTTTTTATGACATAGCCAATATGAACCAGGGATAGTTAAGAGAGTTTCCTCTTGGTTGAGCCAATCAAGTTGGCTAAGCGTCCGTACATATATTCTAGGCATTTTCTTTCAGGTAATAAATCTTGAAATAATGGAACTAATCTTCTTGTAGTCTGTCTCCCAACCGATTCTTTTACAATGAATGTAAGATAATAAAGTACCCTTTGCTGAAATAATTTACTTATAACTCCAAATTGTTTTGATTTTGTAGACAAATAAAGATAGATAAACTTACTCCTTTTATAACTTCATTGATAAATATATCTTCTACTGTGTCCCATGGCAAGAATTCTATAGATGTAAAAATACCAAATCCTCTTTTACTTTCAATATGTACACCTACTGATTCTACAACTAACAATGTATCTGTAAAATAAAATATACATAATTTTATTTTTACAAAATAAATATGTTTAAAATTTTATTTCATAAAAAAAAATTACCTTGCTTTGCAGAAGCGATAAATGATTTACACTGCAATGCCAAAATGCACACTGATATTATGAAAGAAATTAAAATTTCCGATATAATCCATACAAAGAGAGTCGCACAGAATAATACTAAACATAAATTGACATTAAAGTTTCTTTTGCTTTGCAGTGAAAAATTTATGATATTGTTAGTACTCGTCAGATTCAAGCTTGTTTTATTTTCCAGTGTTAACTGCTCCCCATTAGCATTTCTAAAGAATACTTCACTAGGAAGTGCTTGTGTTGAAGAATTCGACGACATCAATGATGATTCTGTATACAAATACTCGAATTACAAGTGATAAACAGAAGAAAGATGTAGTTATATTTAAAAATACACTGCTTATTTATTATAATTTTCATCAGTCTTTAATTATTTTTAAATAATTCAATCTACTCACCAGTTACTTTTGCCAATATTTATGCACTAAGTAATTAAAATAAGCGAATCTTCACATGAACTTTGAGTTTGCATTCTGTGTAATATATATAAAACTATGTACGTATAGCAGAGTTAAACGAACACATATACAACTTTTGATTGTGAGCTCCTACAGTAATTATGCATACATAAAGATAGGTATGCAATAAGATCAAGCAGTCACATTTTCTGAAACAAAATTAGCTTATTATTTACACAATTCACTCTGGTTTTTTAATCTTATTTAAGTTCACAAAATATTTACACGTATTCTATATATATGCATTTACAATATAAATATTCAAGAGACTGTGCGAGATAGATACAAGAATTTTTTATTCGCTATAGTCACAGTTCAAAGCTGCTTTCTATGAATCTACGTGATATATCTGAAATGTGGCACAAAATTGTCACAACATCTCAGCATGTATATTATTCTTTCTTCAAGTATATAAAAAAGATACATATAAAAGAAGAATATCTACTGTTTTGATAGAAAATCGCAAACAAATTATTGCTATAAAAAATTACAGAATGCAGTAATCAATTCTGCTGATAGAAACCATACCTTAAGACGTGAATCTAGAAGAACGATGAAAAATTCCTTTATCATTCGCATTGTTTCACATTTATCATATTTATAGAAAAGAATGTTGACTCCGGTAAATGAATTTTTAGTAGGCTGTCAATCGAATGAAAATCGAGAAACTATTTTCTGCCTCACCGCACCGTAATCATCCGTTTATCTGACCCATCATTGTTGACAAATGATAAAGGGAGCGGCCCCTTCTAATATATCTATATTTAATATAGATATATTAAATATATATATATATATATATTGAAAATATTTAATATATTAATTTATTTACTTAATATATTTATATTTTATATATTTTATATCTATAGGAGCAGCAGAGAAAAAATCCGGGATCCGGGGGAATAGACACGCCGTGTCACGTGCTCGAACGGTTACGTCACCGGCCGCGAGACGGCGCATCAGCGCCGCGCTGCTATTCTGGCATTACGTCAATGGTGGTGGTCTCATTCGTTGGTTCGGGAGGAGTTGCCGTGTGACCGCCATTGTTACAACTCCGTCGTATTTTCCGGAACTTGGAAGATCCCGATAGAATCGCCTGACCGAGTTCGCATCACCACGAAGCCGCGTATCTTTCGGACCGGGATACTTCAAGTAACCGAACGCCAAGTCCTCGGCGTAGCATGTCCACGATGAATCCCGAGTAGTGAGTAAACCTTTTGCGCAGAGGCATTAAAGTGCATCCTATCCTTCGCGCTACGCGTCATCGCATCGAGCTGGACGATGAGCGAACGTGAGAAATGCGCGAGTTTCTCTTCGGATTAATAGTTTTTTATTTTTTATTTTTTTGTTAAAAGAAGAACGAGGCGGGGAAAAGGAGGAAAAATATCCTTTAATCTTTCATCGTCATCTTCTGACAGATACTCGTCCATCCCTTCCGTCTTCTTCCCCTACTACTTGAAACATGGCACTCTTGTATCCATAGTCCATATTTCAATATTTTGCTGTTACACTTTCGCGAGCGTATATATCGACCTTGATTCTTCTTCAGTAACAGTCATCAGTAGATGCGCGTGAATGATCATAAGTTTGCAGAATGATATTTGACAATTTAAAGAAAACTAATTTGTGGAATGTTTTTTCCAACTATGCATCTACTTTGCATTCTCGTTTCGATTTCAAAATCGATGTAATTTTGCCTGTAAAAATAGTGTTTTGCTCTTTTATTTAAAAGAATGTTTAATAATAAATTTGTGATATACATGAGTTGGAATTTTCTGTTTTCAGCGATTATCTATTTAAATTGCTTCTAATTGGGGATTCTGGTGTTGGAAAGTCGTGTCTCCTGTTGCGTTTTGCTGATGACACATATACAGAAAGTTATATCAGCACCATCGGTGTAGATTTTAAGATTCGAACCATTGATCTAGATGGAAAAACGATAAAACTGCAAATTTGGGATACAGCAGGTCAAGAACGATTCAGGACAATTACAAGTTCATATTATCGAGGTGCGCATGGTATTATTGTTGTTTACGACTGTACGGACCAGGAGACTTTTAACAATGTAAAACAGTGGTTGGAGGAAATTGATCGTTATGCTTGTGATAACGTCAATAAGCTGTTAGTCGGCAATAAATGTGATCTTCACACTAAAAAAGTAGTCGATTACACAACGGCCAAGGTCAGCAATGATACATACTTTTTTCAATATTGTGCAATTTATTTATGTCGATTTTAATTTCTCATTATGTCTCTATGATTTATTTTGAATAGGAGTATGCGGATCAACTTGGTATACCATTTTTGGAAACATCGGCGAAAAATGCGATGAATGTAGAGCAAGCTTTTATGACAATGGCTGCCGAAATAAAACTCAGAGTTGGCCCACCCTCAAGCGGAGCGAGTGATCCAGCCAACAAGGTGAAAATAGAGCATGGACGTCCAATTGAATCTTCTAAATCTGGATGCTGCTGAGAATTATAATCTAATATCCCGTTTAACCAAAGTGAGTGAGACAAAGGAGTTGGAAGACATAATCAATTTAAACTTGAGCAATTATCAAACGAAATAAAAAAATTGTTATCTCTTTCACAGAACATCTAATGGTTGCGGTCCGGTTACTGCAAAATTAAACTTAATACTGGAAGAACTATAAGAACATGAAGAAGTTTCAGTTTATGCCAACCAAAAAAAAAAGGAAGAAATCTAACACACACTCATGGACCACCAACTCTTCTTCGGAGTTGTACAAAACTTTTGTCCGCCTGCCCTGAATTTCGTTTTTGTAATTACATATCTTTCTTTCCAAAGAAGAAAGGACGTGAATCACTCGACGCCATTTTTTCTAGCATCAAGTTCGACTCGAGATAAATTTGTCGAATTAGCATTGATAATGACGTGCGAGTGTAAGCGTGCGTGTAATAAGGGCAACTCGAAGCTTTTAAGAAGTAAATTGAAATAATATTGTGTATGGTGGTTATAAAGATAAGTACATTCGTTTTTTTTTTAGCCTAATTGTAATATGGAGTACGTTTTGGCCCAGTGTCTAGCTCGCACGAAGCCGCTTCTATTCCTCTATACTATAATCCAGAAACGTTTTCCCATTTTTCGTTTTGTTTTCTCCGTTTACTTCCCACAGAGATGCGCGCAGATGTTTAGAATCATTATTTTCCTCCCTCTAGCAAGATTTCCCCCGCGAAACGATGCGCCGCCCTTCCTTTTCTTCTTACACAGCTCATTAGTGTAATTTATAATAACATTAATAAATATTTCAACACTAAAACTCGGACGCATACGTAGCATACCTTATATATTAAATATAAATATATATATATGCATATATGTACAATGTGTATTCGAGAGATATCGCCCGCGTTTATAAACGAGCGCATCAAGCCAAACGAAAGAAGTGCGGAATCTCCGTTTGCATCCTCTTGAATTCTGTCGTTCGATCGCTCCTGCGTCATTCTTTTTTTTTCACAATTCAAGATGTGATCCGAGAATCGATAAGAAGGTTTATTATGGAGTTCCAGATCGCGTAAAGAAAAAAAACGTGGGATGTTTTATACGAGATAAGATGTTACGCAGTTACATATTTAATCTAAAATCGTATCTTTGTATCGTGAGAAAAGCTATTGTGACGGGTATACGATAAATAACGGCACTCGATTACAAATATAGTAACTGTAATTATATATAAAATGCGAAAAGGAGAATAAAATACGACTGTCTAAAACGAAAGTCATTCTTTAAATTTTGCAAGGGAGGGGAAATGTCATCGGTTCTTTCTAATAAATTATTTTCAAGCTGCTACGCCGTGTATATATATATATATATATATATATATATATATATATATATATGTACATGGACTTTTTTGTGATGTGTAGCTTGCCACGTGTTTGGTAATTCCAGGCACTCCTGTAAAATCAATCGCTAAAAGTCACGTTGACAGCTGGTTGATATATCCATCTGGCGACTGAATTTGTTACTAGAAAATGACAGTTCTGTGTATATGTCAACGCATCGGTGATGTTGATTGCAGATAGATCAGATCTGTCAAAATCCGCAAACTGCGAGATGGAATCGTTAAATCCAATGCACGTGTGTAAATTTATGACAGAGTAAATAACAAACTTTTGTAAATCCTCTGTGATCTTCGAGATTGATCGTGACATAACCTATAATTATCAATCCTCGGCTTCAAAATGATGCAACAATATATGAAGGAATTGGAGCAGGTATATAAATTTCTTTTTATCTTTTACTCAAATGTTTTGTTCATGTTTCGATGCTTTAATGTATAAATTAATAATACGATCTACGTTTATGATGTAATATTATGTATAACAATTAATAACCTTATTAGTAAAAACTAATTGTTATTTAAGTTTTATTTTATCACAAACTTTAGATAAACTTTTTTGTAAATATTACTCGTATAATTAATATTATTAATATTATTACTCATTTATTATTGTTCATATAATTGCACATAATTAAGAAATCAAATGTGAACGAGTTGCAACTATTTTGTAGGATCCATTTGACCCTGAAGAATTTGTTGAACGTTTGGCTTGGAGGACTGTCAATGATAATACGAAAGATGGAGGAAAGACATTCTTCGATCCGGTTATCGTTCATGAGACCTTTTTGCAAGCGATTAAGGACTTGCAGGTATTGCAGGAACGTCAGCAAAAGAAGTGCGATAAACTGGAGGTTGCATTGAAGGAAGAGGAAGCTCGGCATGCGGTTGAGATATTAGGATTGCAAGAGAGAAATAGACATTCTATCGAGTTGTTTCATCAATTAGACGAGAGAATAAACCTCGTGGCTACTAAGGTCCTACACTTGGGAGATCAGTTAGAAAGTGTCAATACGCCAAGAGCAAGAGCAGTGGAGGCTCAAAAATTGATGAGACACTTTTCAGAATTTTTAAGTCCGGGTCCATTGACGGATCCAATTTTCACTGATAAATCTTCGGTAAAAATACATAATCAATTGTGTAAAAAATATATAACAAAATAATCAAGGTTTAATCAATATTATTTATTGCAGTTGAATGAAGCCGCAGATGTGATACAGAAACTTTATCTCATAGCTCAAGAATTACCCTCTGAAAAGTTCGAACACGCTAAAAAAAAGATCAATGTTAAATATGACGAGATAGAACGAAATTTAATTGAGGAGTTTGCGAGAGCGCATAGTAGAGAAGATGCACCACGTATGAAGGAGTTGGCCAGTACTCTGGCTCATTTCAAAGGTTATTCTCAGTGTATCGACGCGTTTATAGAACAAAGTCAGATGGGTTCCTTTGGTGGAAAAGATGTCTTTCAAGATGTTATACCTATGTGTACAAAATATCAAAAACTTATGCAACAAGTATTTTCTAATCCTGAACAAGTAATGGCCAAATTTGTCTTGAACATATATCATCTGCGGCTTCAAAAGTACGCCGTGGCTAAATTAGCTGACAAAAATGACTCTGAAAAATATCTCCGAAACTTATATGATTTATATACAAGAACAGTGAAGCTGTCCAATGATCTTAAAGTCTTCAATATGGGCACCGATGAGACTTACCTTGCTAAACTTACCAGAAATATCTTCCAGAAATATTTGGATACTTATATTACGTAAGTTTACCTAAATTTTGAAGATGTTTTAAAGATAATAGGCTAATAATTATATTATTATAAATATTATCATTATTTGCCAATTTTAGTATTGAAACAAAAGCGTTTCGCGAAAAGTCAGCGGCGCTGCTTATCGAATATTATGAATCTAAGAATCATCAGAAAAAACAATTACAGACAGGCGGATTTCAAGAATTACGTAGAGACTTGCAAGCTGTATTAGGTGCAAGGACGAATATAAATATTGCTCAAATAGAGGACTATGGAGGCGAGACGTTTCTTTCAGAAGAGTTAGCAATTGCAATATTACAGAGAAGCAAACTCGCATTTCAAAGATGTCAATTACTTTCGCAGCCTAATGACATTCCCGGAAATGCACTCCAGATCGTGGAGATACTACTACAATATTTAATAAGCGAGCATTTAGACTATGCACTGGAATTAGGTTTACAAAGCGTTCCTATACCAGAGAGCAGGACACAACCAGAGATTTATTTCTTTAATGTGGTACATCAGTGCAACGCGATCGTTCGGCTCTTGGAAGAACAGTTCAACGACAGTGTATTGCCTCTTGTCTTGTATGTATTTTTCTTTATTTGCCTAATTATACTAAGGCCCAATTCACGTTTTTATATCATGTATACAATGCAAGTCGATAATACTATACTATGATTTTTCTCTAGATCGACACCCAAACACGCCGAGTGTTTGCTAAAGAAAAAAGCAATTTTGGAGCAAATTGATGTCAAGTTGGACACTGGCTTAGACAGAAGCATAAATGCTATTGTAGGCTGGGTAAAGATATATCTGCAAAACGAACAGAAAAAAACAGATTTTAAACCGGAAACTGATGTGGATACCGTGAATACTCCCGCCTGTTTAGTAGTGGTTCAGTACGTGAGCGGAATGATACGTTTGATCCGAAACACTTTGGACGGCAGGCACTTGGACACCGCTCTCAAGGAATTAGGAATCAGATTCCACAAAGTCATTTACGATAATTTGCAACAATTTCAATTTAATTCTGCTGGCGCTATGTGCGCGATATGCGACATGAATGAATATCGCAAGTGCATTAAGGAACTTGATGTTGAATTTGTCACAAATCTCTTTGATACTCTACACGCCTTGTGTAATTTGCTATTGGTCAAGCCAGAAAATCTGAAACAAGTTTGCACAGGAGACCAACTGGTATGTTATATGAATTATTATTTTTAAGGGACAATTTTTACAAATGCATATTTTCCTTGTTGCAGATGACACTTGATCGCACCGTTCTACTTAACTTTATTCAATTAAGAACTGATTACAAGACGCAAAAGTTAGCCAATTGTTTAAAAGGCCTGGCAACATGATGACATAGTCTACTTACATAAGAAAAAAATACTTTACTTTCAGCCTAATACTTTCTATAATGATTGATATATATATAGTTGCTACCAAATATATAAAAGCAATCACTGAAAATTATATTTATATCTGTTCAAATACTTTTCGAGGATTTTCGCCATGAGGCTCGTTCACATTATCATGTACATGCAAAAGGGCGTTCACAGAAAATAATCCACTCTCTTCAAATAGATACGTTCTATTTACTTTTTTAACAAATCACAAATAAATGAATGTCGATTAAAAATATGCAATAATAAATAAAAATTTGTGTAAGAATCTTTATCATCTTAAAATTTCTGCAAGATGCTTTTATCAAGCATTTCATAATTTTTGATAGTATCGTCATGTACATTTAAGCACACAAAGTCCTGTAATATATATAAAAATAAATAATTTTGAAGACAAAGAATTTTGGCGCACAATTATATTTTATTACATGTCAGACATATTAATTATACACACACAAAGTAGCTTTTTTTTCTTTAACATTACGATGAGATATCGTCAAGACACACTAAGCTTAAGATCCAAAATATTTTTTTCTTTTTCTTTTTTACAATATCAAACTGATGGATTTCAGTTGTGCGCGAAAATTCGTTTATTTTCTTACTACAATATCTCGTCGTTTGTTCGAATTTAGTGTTATAAATATGATTAATTATCCAGATTTACACGTTTATAGAATAGAATGTCTATAAAAGTCATTACATTAAACGTCTAATCAGGAAGCATCATCTCGTATTCTTTAAAATTAAAGATTTGCAAGACTGACAGCTCATGTACCATCATTAATTATCGACGCATGCATCGATACCAATATTTATAATTGCGATCGTTTATAATTGCATAATTAGTAGAGAATCGACTCCATCGCGGTTTGATTAAATGATTTCTCATGAGCTATAAAAAAAAAGGGGAGACGGACGCACAATCCACTGAATATCAGCGCATGCGATAGTTATTAGTTTCATGTACTTGACACAACTCCCCTTTAAAGTCCAACTCGATACTGAAATCTAGATCTCTATAATTTCTGGCATTGGGCCTCATCGAAAATACGCCATAAATTTCCTCCCCTTTCTTCACTGTCATGTATTCGTCAAAGTAGAAGACAGTCTGCTTCCAATGCGTATATGGCACTTCTGGTGCAGTACTGAAGCCAATACGTTTGTGGCACTTGGTGAATTCGATGTTGAAGAATGTAACTAGAGCTTGAACGTAGTCGTTTCTACGAACTTGCAGAGTAAACGGCGATGAAAACTCGAGATCTGCCTTTGTCACTGTGTAAAGATCAACTTCTTTGATTAGGCATGCATTTGTAACGACTTGCTTGGGATCAACAACATCCACTAGAGGCTCGCTAATCGCCACTTTCCTTATGCTACTCATGTCGAATCCGTACACATCATCCCACCAATTAATCTTCTCGTCCTTGTATTGCCGGTCTTCAATTCCACAAATAAACAAGGTCGCCTTGTCAGGAAAGAGCATACCATCTTCACGGAGCCACTTATCTCTGGCAAAGAGCACTGTATCTAACATGGATTCATAAAACAAACAATACCCCATCCATTCGGATATTATTATATCAACCTTCTCTATTCCATCGGGCAATGAGACTTCTTCGACTTTTCCTTTAAGTATCGTTATAACATTGGACAGATTATTTGCTTCTACAATTTTCTCTGCATACTCGACGATATTAGAGCACTCGATACCAATGACTTTAGCTGCACCAGCCTTAGCTGCAAACATGGAGAGAATACCGGTGCCACAACCGATATCGAGTACAATTTTCCCTTTGAAGAGATGTTTGTTATGATACATTGAATTACGATAAGTCACAGTGCGTACTTCATCCTTTAGCATTTCTTCATGTATTCCATAGTGAGCATAGGAATCAAAGTAATAGTCTCTCGAAGTCATATCATCAACGGATACAGATCCCTTGCAGGATGATTCGCTGATATCTTTATTCAGGATAGGAGGCTCTGCCGCTATATCCATAGATTCCATTTTTGATGTCTGTAACATTTATATTCATAGAGACTAATTAGTATTTCAAAGAGATTGTTTAATAATATATCTAATTTAGAAATAAGCTTCTGTAAAATTACAGCATTAAAATGACAAAGAAAAACTAATTAAAGACACAAGCTAATTATAACAATTAGAAGTTTGTTTTCTTTCATAAAATAACACGTGGACATCATATCAATTAATAGTTAACATATAAAGCAACAAACGTTTATTTATTCGGTCTATTATTATTATTATTAAGAAATCCATAGATTTTATTTTTGATGTTTGTAACATTTATATTGATAGACTGATTAGCATTTTAAAGAGATTGTTTAATAATATATGATTTAGAAATAAGCTTTTGTAAAATTGCAACATTAAAATGACAAAAAAAACTAATTAAAGATATTCACAAGCTAATTATAATTATAATTTTTTTCATAAAATGACACACGTAGATATCATATCAATCAATAGTTTATATATATATATAAAGCAACAAACATTTATTCGGTTTATCATTAATATTAAAAAAAAAAAAATGTACGAATCGCACAAAGAACAAAGGTTTTCAATTTTCAAACGAATGTACAGCGCACGCGAGGAGAACACGAGGATGCAGTTTTGAAATAAAAAATTAATATCGCATAATGAATAGAAAATAATTTACAAGACTCATGAGTGTAAACGGCAAAGGTTATTCAATCCAACGGCTTGGCGTGCACACAAAAGGCCGGCAGCGACAAGAAACACGTGGCCGCCAAAATGAACGGCGTCCCCCTCTCGAGATCGAATAATCGGTCGATATATATCTCGCTCGCTATATTCTCCGCCTATATTACACTCTATATTGCTATATCGCTACCTATTTGCCTATATAGAACGTCGACTGCTAACTGCGCGAATTTTTACGCCTCGAATTCTCGACGAATAGCCGCGCTATCGTGAGAAAGCTCTCGCCAAGCCTCGTTTTCGCGGAACAAAATGCGGGAGAGCGCGTGCATCCTGTCCCGCCTCGACCACGCTTCGGCCGAATCCCTACGCGAGAGGACGGGATTCCCGAAGCCCGCGACGAACACGACGTTCCCTAGCCCCGAATTACTTCCTCGACGTGGCGCGTTCGGAAGCCGCGAAGCGCGGCGACTCGTCCGCGATGCGATCGCGAGCCTCGGACCCTACATCAACTCGCCGATAATTCATTTCGCAAAAACTCACCGAATTCTCTGTGTTATACACGCGACTCTGGTTGATTTCTACCGGCACTTCATTACTCGTCGCCATTTTGTTCTGCGTCACAGCAGACGACTGGACCGCCTCAGGACCGTCCCTATCATCGGCTCACCGCCGAATCATCTTCCGATGCTTATTTTATATTTTGCAACTGCAAAAATTTATTGTTTAGTACACATTGGTTTTCTTTTTTAAGGACAAAATTTTTCATATCTTTTATGGACAAATGAATGCATTTTTGAAGAACGCAAGCAAATACGAATAAATATAAATATAATAAAATAATTAAAAAATAAATAAATAAAATATAAAATAAAAATAAAATATACAATAATGATATAGTTTTTTTAAGGACAAAATTTTTTGTATTTTTTATGGACAAATAAATGCATTTTTGGAGAATGCAAGCAAATATGAATAAATCTAAATATAATAAAACAATAAAAAAATAAAATGAAATATAAAATAAAAATAAAATATAATACAAAAATAATATAATAAAGTTTGCCTATTGAATAGAAAATTCAGATGTAGGTACGCCAAACAATGGTTGCAATGTAAATACTTCATAAGGTGGAAAGGTCTAATCTTCATCAAAGCCTTCAATTCGCATATAAAAAAAATTTTAAAGTTAATGGAAATACTCAATCGTATTTCGATCTATTGATTTAAATTTAATTTTATACTATTGAGTGCAAATTTGACTAATAACGTGTATATATATATATACTTTATGATATATACATATATTACATATACTACTCTATCTCTAAAGATAAAATTCCTACGATAAGAATAAGTAAATCTCAGAGCAGATGAAGCACTTGTGTTATTTATTAATTATATATGACATATTTTTAATTAATACAAAAGGTCGTAGAATATAAATTTTTAAAATCTATAAAAAATCTATTTTTTTAATCTATTCGTAAAATATATTCTATATATATATTAATAATTTTTAATAAAATATTTAATATACCTTCGTTATAAATTAATATAAATATTAATAAGAGAATTTACATATAGTCTAGACTTCAAGAAACGTCATGTCATAAATTGCATTATTCAAGCACATGCTGTTGAAAAATCAGTTACATAGGTGGTGACGTAGCTCATATCACGCACACTTGCGAATTGTCACCTATGAGATGATCCGTTCTATTCCCCGAACTTTCTATACTGGTGGAAATAGGGGAAAGGAGAAGAAGAATCTGCAGTGTTGCTTCTTTTTGCGCGCGCATGCGTGATGTAGTGGCCGGAAATGCAGCGACGTACATATATAATGGGCGCCAAAATTTCAATGCATTTAATTTGCCTTAAATTGTCTCACAGATTGCATCTTTTAAATTATATTAAATTATATAAATAACTCGATTCATCTTATATAATTGTCCTCGCCTACAGAAAGCGACAGTCGATTAGCTCAATTAAAATTCCATAGTCAATTTAATTAAAAAAAGAAATCTAAACATATCAGTAAGTGATAGCACAATATGGGATTATTTTTTCATATTGGGCAATCACTTATAGATACGTTTAGAATTTTTTTAATTATGTCAACATTTTTTAAAAAATTAATAAAGTAATTATTTCAAGTTAAATTAATTAAAACAAGAATTAAATTAAAATTAGAGAATACAAAGATAAAAAGAAAATAAGAAGTATTTTATTTTAATGCTTTTCATTTTCTTTTTATTTTATATTCTCTAATTTTAATCTAACTCTTGCTCGAATTAATTCAACTTAGAACAAAATAATTACTTTATTTAATTTTTCAAAAAATTTTGCCACAATTTTTAGAAACAATAAGTGAGGGGCCCCTAGGGAACCCCATTTTATCGAAGCTAGCTACTTCGTTTGGCGCGCGTGCGCGAGAGGGCGCTCGCCTGGTAACGCCGGAGCATCTTGTACGCACTCGCGCTGCCGTTCGTTTTGCCGAGCATTGCCGAGCGGCGAGGAGAGGAAGAGGAGTGTCTGCTTCGCTTTCTCGAAGCGGGTCAGTCTGCGTTTACTGCTGCCTCTGTCTACGAAAGTCTCGTTCCGCATTGCTAGGAATAGCGCGGGACAGGATGTGAGGACGAACGCCGCGTCTCGCTTTGATGTCTCGTTGGTGTGTTCAATCCCTACCAGTAGAAGACGTCGTGGAGCCGTAGAAGATGCTGGTGAGTAAACAGGCGGGATAGGACGTAGTGCGACGTAGAGCAACAACGGGGTAACCGCGGCGACGAACGCTTCCTTTCGTCTCAATGGCGCGTTGTATATATATGTATATACATGTGTATGTGTACGTAGTTTGAGTCTCTACCTTTTGTATTTTTGTGAGAAACCCGAGGTGACATACGCGTATGCGTCGCGTGCTCCAACGCATCCGCGCTTTTTCCGATCTCTCCCTCCCGCTCTTTCTTTCTCTCTCTCTCTCTCCTCTTTCGCTCGCTCCGTCCTTCTTCCTCTTCTGCCTTTCCTCTATTTTTCTCTCTCTGTCGGAGACAAGTCCGGAGTGCGAATGCAGGCGAATCTCTTGCCGGGCAAAACGCTCGGGTTTACGTGGATGCGAGGACGTGTTCCGAAAAATCGAAGTAATTTTCTTCCTTTTTGCCTTCCTTCTCGTCCCGGAAATTCCGACAGGCAGATACTTTCTAAGGCGTGAAAGGCGCGACGGAGAATGCCTGGAAGCGTCATTGAGACGACCGTGGTTATCAAAACACACAAAGTCAGTATTATCGTTGATTTTTAGCTTCTTTTACCATTTTCCACAATTTTCGGATTTTTATTCTTCCTTCTTCCACAAAGCACATGACTTAATTTTGTCTCTTTTTTAGTTGTGCTCTATTTATACATTTTATATATATATATATATATATATATATATATATATATATATATATATGGAACAAAATACTTTATATATATTTATATATATGTATACATATGCATACATAGTGTCATTTGCTTATTACTCTCTGCAAGCTAAGAAGAGACTACACACAAACAGAATCAGTATTTAAGAATTGAAACAGACAAATGCACAACTGTATATTATGTGATTTTGTTGTATTTCATTGATTTGGGAAATCAATAACAGATTTGTACTTGCTTTATTTTGAATAAGAAAAAAACATTAGAAATATAACTTAAAATAGATCTAACATATAATTTATTATAGAAAATATTATATTACCTATAGATACATACATGCATACATATTGTTGAACTTTATTCATTAAATATTGAATATTATTACAATGATCAGTATTCAGAAAAAAATATGTGTGATTTAGCTTATCCAAAAAAGAAAAATAAATTATTATAATATTGTCTTACATTCTTATACTCTAAACAAAATTTGTGAATAAAACATAAAATATAAACTATTGCAATAATATTAAAAGAGTAAAAATTATGAAATTTTATTTTGTGAAAAAAAAAAAAAAGAAAATTTCTATCATCACTATTATATGTCCTATAGTTTAACTTAAAATATAGTGTATATACAAAGCACAATGACAAGTATTAATTAAAATAAAGGAAGCAGACTTGCGTAATACAATATATATAATAATAAATATCTCTACTTCTCTGCAGTTACTTGTTAGTGATTGTTACTCTTTAAACTTTCATTGCGAGTTTTGTTATGAAATTATTATTATAATATTTACATAATATACAATATAGAATTTGAAATTTATTACAGGGAGACGATCCACCGTCCCTATCGGTGGGTACGGAAGTTAGTGCTAAGTATAAGGGTGCCTTTTGTGAAGCAAAGATTCGTAAGGTGGTGCGATTGGTAAAGTGTCGCGTGACTTTTAAACCGCAAGGTTTAGGAACTGCAACTGTTGCCGACGATCAAATCAAGGGAACTTTAAGAGTAGGTGCCTCTGTTGAAGCTAAACATGCAGATCGAAAAGAGTTTGTTGAAGCTACAATTACTAAGATCCAAGACTGCAGTCAGTACACTGTAGTTTTTGATGATGGGGATATTACTACATTAAGAAGAACTGCGCTTTGTCTGAAAAGCGGACGGCATTTTGCGGAGAGTGAAACGTTGGATCAACTCCCGTTAACTCACCCAGAACACTTTGGAAATCCTGTAATCGGGGGTAGAAGAGGTAGACGATCAAGGCAAGCGCAGTAAGTGGTGGAGAGAAGTCTGCTTTTAAGAATTCTAATCATTATCTAACTCGACAATTTTTCATAAAATAGGGACGAAAGCAGCGAGGATGAGGACAGTCCACCGCGAGGTACTCACGATTCCTCCTCCAGTGGAGGCGCGAAGGAGGGAATGGAAACTGAACCAGAAATCGGCAAAGTTATTTGCGTGGAACTCGGGGACAAAAAGAAGAAAGATAATTGGTTTCCAGGTTTAGTAGTTGCACCTACTGCTCAAGATACAGTAAGAATACGAGTGAGGGACGATTACTTGGTGCGTTCGTTTAAAGATGCGAGATAGTAAGTGAATTATCTTTATGTTAAAGTCGATTGCTATTGTATTATATTAGAAATATAAATATTTATAAATATTTTTAAGTTACACAGTACCCAAGAAGGAAGCCACAGAATTCACAAAGGAATTGGTTAATAAAGTTGAAAACAGTACACTAAAGGTTGCAGTAGAGAAAGCTCTTCTATTCTTAGAGAAAAATGAATTACCACCTCACTGGGATAAAGATTCTCTATTTGGGCATTCTGTTTCCAGTGGAAATAGTGATTATGATGGGGAACTCGACTCTGATGTAAGATTTCTTGCTCATTTTTTACACTCTTCCTTTTTTTCTTTTACACGATAGTTATGAAAAATGCGACTTTTTTTTTTTAAGAGTTCAGACGACGAACCGCGTGAGGAAAAAGATCATTTTGTGGCTCAACTATATAAATTTATGGACGATCGTGGAACACCTATGAATGTTTGCCCAATGATTGGATCCGAAGACATAGACTTATATAGGCTTTTTCGGGTGGTTCATAAACTAGGTGGTTATAATCGTGTTACGAATCAGAATCAATGGAAAACTGTAACACGACGACTCGGTTTAATGATGCAAAATTCGGGGACCTTATACAATCTTGTGAAACAGGCTTATAAGAAATATTTGCATCATTTTGAAGATTTTTATAAAAAATTAGGCTGCACCATGGTAAATCATCCGCGAAGTAGTACGCGTAAACAACGCTCTGGAAGAAGTCTTATCCGCGATAAAGACAGAAATACTCCTGTACCGCCGCAACCACCGGCGCAAGTAAAAAGTGACAAGGACGAGGACGAGAAGAAAGTTGCGGATGACGAGAAGAAGGAGAAGAAGGAAATTAAGAAGGAACAAGTGAAAGAGGAGGAGGTGGTTTTGAAAATAAAGAAAAAAGAAGAATCCGATAGTGATCAGGAGATTGATGTGAATGGAGACGGAGACGTTGAATTGTCATCTAATAATGAAAAACCGCAAAAACTAACCGCGCAACCTTCTACATCATCTCCTGTTTCTAATGGCGCTACAACCAGTGCAACATCGTCCGGTCGAGCCAAATCAAAAAGTAAAGAAGACACTAAGAAAAAGACGGCCGAAAAAAAGAAGCCAGAAACTAAAAAGCAAGAGAAGAAAGATGATAAACTCAAGGAGGAAGAAGCTACTAAAACGAGATCCAAAGCGAAGGATGATACTGTAAAAAATAAAGGTGCTTCCGAAGGAAGGGAGACTCGCACACCGTCCCGAGAAGGAGAAAAGAAAACAGTGTCTAAGCAGCGACGTTTAACGGACGAAGAATTGAAGAAACGAGGAAGAAAACGCAAGGAGTATGAGGCGGAGAAATCGCGCGCAGATGAACAACTCACAGAGACCGCTCCGAGCTACAAGGGTCCCGTGGAGTGTGGCGACAAATTGAAGGTATATTACGGTCCAACACATGAATCCAAAGTTACTTACGAAGCGAAAGTCATCGAAATTGAGAAAGACGGTCTCGAACCGATGTACCTTGTACACTATACAGGCTGGAATACAAGATACGACGAGTGGATTAAAGCATCCAGAATCGCCCAGAATTTTACGCAAGCTCAAGGTAGGGTGAAGCGTATCAAGGCTACTCCTAGGCCTCAAACCCCCAGCACGAATTCGTCCAACAATATGAGCAATAAATTGAAAGGCACTTGTAATTCGGGTGCTAACGCATCGCAAAGTCGTCGCCGAGCACAAAGTGTTGCTCCTACTTCCAGTAACACTTGTCAATCAATTCCGACGTCTTCGAAGGAAGTTAAAAAAGAGGACAAGGAGAAGGACAAGGAATCGTTGCAACCAACCAGATCCACTACACCGCTCTCCATTGCCAGTTCTAGTTCCAGGACTAAGAGTCCTGCCACACCTGCTAACAGACAAACCAGGACAACCAGAAACGCAGAACTATCAGGCATGGAGCATCGGAGGCGGACCAGAAGAACCTCGGGACACACGGACATATCCGTCGCGTCGGAAACCGAAGACAGCGAGACTTACGAATCCGACACCACCGAGACTGAGCCGACCAAGACCAGATCAAGAGGCACGGAAGAGAGAAAACGGAAGGAGACGCGCAGCAGAGCAGAAGAGAGAATTAAAGCGGAAGACGTGAGTGACGGTGAAGATGACAAGGATAATCTGGATGAACCCCGTAAAGGTAGACGTTTGAGAAGAACACCTGGTAAAACACAAAGTATTAAATCGGAGCCTGATAGTGACCAGGAGGAACAACCGAAAGGTCGCGATTTTGATCTCAATCAGATACGATCCGAATTAAAAGGCTTCGACAAAGCGGTTAAGTTAGAATTGGTCAGAATGGAGCCCGAGCCCGAGGACGAAGTGAAGCTGGATGAAAAAGAGAGCGTAGTCGCGACCACGGCATCACCCAAGTTGGAGAAAATTGTCGAGACTCCGAAAGTGGAAACTGTCGTCGAGACGAAGGTGGAAAGCACGGAAGATATATACGAGTTTAAAGAACCGGAACCGTTCGAGTTTGAAGTGAGGAACAAGAGGGACACGAGCGGTGAGAAGGATAAGTTGAAGAAGAGGATATTCGAGGATGAGCCTAAGAGTCCGAAGAAGAAGCAGAAAACGCCGGCTGCGATGCCGGTTTTGAAAGAGACGAAACCATCGGAGCCACCGGATAACGATACTCGAAAGAAACCGAGAAAATTATTCGGCAAAAGATCCGAGGATGCGAACGAATCAGTTGCTCCTGGCAATAAACCTCAGATGTTTATCGCAAGCGAGGATGTTTTTAACATATTAACGTCTTCGTACAATCAAATGAAATCATTGACTATTCCGGAAGAACTTCCTTCCTTTCCTTCCCAGAGCAAGGTGTCCGGCACAAATGTCTTGTTTCACGATTTGCCGGTGGACGATGAAGGTACGCGCGATGATTCGGAAGACCGTTTGATAATATCAGAGACCGAGGTGTCGGAGGCGGAACAAGACAACATATTTACGACGTATCAACAGGAGAACCAATTTCATCCTGGCGGCGAGTCCTTGACCGAGTCCACGACGGAGTCTAAGAAAAACGAGACGAGCACCGTGACTGAATGCTCGAGGGAGGAAACCAATGCGATAGTAACCATGAGTAGTGCCAGCAAACCTGTTAATTCCTTGGATCAGAAACAGAGTCAGGTCAAGCTGTTGCCTATGACTGGACAATCGCAATCGGAATTGAGGATGCTGGATACGAAGCTGCTCGATATCGCCCCGGTTCCGTCGCCGATCGTGACACCTCCGGCTCCCATAAGCGCGAGGCTGCCGGCGACGTCCACGATAGAGGAGAAGTTATCGGCCGCTGCTATGGCGTTCCGAAAAACCAAGGACAGCAAAAAAATCTCTGACGAGGACACGTCCGATCACACTCGCAAGACAATCAAAGACTCGTCGAAGAAATCAGACGTTTCGCAGAGAAACAAAGACGCGGATCGCGGCGTGACCGTTGAGGTGGATGACAAGAAACGCGAGCAGGAAGAGATTAAGGACCCGTGCAGAGAGATTATGCGTATGGCGATTAAGAAAGAGGAAGAGATGCAACAATTGAAGCCAAAGAAAGAAGCAGAACTGAAGAAATTCAAGGAGGAGGCAAAGATCGTAGCTGAACACAAGAGCAAATTGCAGGAGGTCGCGAGGGACGAGAACTGGAAGAGCGTCGAAAACGAGGGCGATAAACAGTCCGAAGAGGAGTATAATAAAATGACGGATCAAAAGGAAAAGGACAGAATCGAAAATCGTAAGAAACAGATCAATCAGGATCACATTATAGACTCCACGGATAGCAGCGATTCGGAACAGAGGCTCGTGATAGACAACGAGGAATCTCAAGACGTCAAAGTATCGACGTCCAGTTTTGACGTGAAGCTGCAAGCGGAATTGGATCGTATACAGAGTACGCAAGATAGATATACGAGGGCGCAACCATTGAAAACTTCGCAAACTGTCCAACATCAGCAGCAACAGCAACAACAGCAGCAAGAGTGTACAGAATTCAAGGCCGAAGTGACACCGATTTCAAAGACAGATGAAGAGGGAGAGACGATGAATTCCCTGCTGTGCGAAGAAGAGATACCCGGCTCACCGGCTCCGCCATCCGAGAACATCGAACAAGTCAGTGTCGGTCCATCCTGCAGCCCGCCCAAGAGCGAAGTTACCGAGAGCAGCATAGTGTTGATGGAAATGCCTTTTGCTAGTGCACCAACCTCTGGTCAAAGTACGACGAGCAGCAGCAGCACCGTTGCCACTCTCAGCCTGGCATTGCCGAAGACTATCGAGGCCTCGATTCCGGTTTCTCTGCCCATGCAGCAGAACGCATCTTTAAATATGCGGCAGCCGCAACAGCCACAACAGCATCAGCAGCAACACCAGCAACACGTACCGGTTCTGATGCCGCCGCAGCGACGAGAGAGCAACGAAGCCGCGCCGGTGATGGACAACACACCGCCAACCACCCCAGATTCGAGTATATCCAACATCTCAGGCTCGCCTAGAGAAGAAAGAACCGGCGGCTCGTCGCCGACTTCCGAGGATAACATCAAGCTGAATCGCGACAGCTCTGAAGCGGACAACGATAGCGCTGGTAAAGGTCCGGGCTTCAGCGAAGACGACACCCTACCGAATTCCGAAGGCAACTGCGCGGACAGGATGCTGAAGCCGCCCGCCAAACGCTCGGTCGACGACATGCAGTCGCCCAAGAAACGTAAGAGGAATCGCAAGCACTCGGAGTGCGGCACTGGTGCTGCTACTGCGGTTATCCCGAAGAAACCCGGAAGACAGAACGGTAGGCATGGTAGATACGGAGCTGGGAGTGATAGCGACGACACCAGCGAAGGATCTAATCTTTGTGGGGTCAACAACACGCCGACAAGTCACGCCAACACTATCACCACCGTCCCCGATCTTAGTACCTACTCGTCTAGATCACCAAGACCTACGAAGTATAACTTTTACGTCGAATTAGGTACGTTAGTACAAAACATATTTTATCAATTTGATTACACATTGAAAAACCGTCGGTTTCTTTACAGGTCTGATTAATTTTAATTTAATCAGAAAAGCATTTTTTCTTAAAATTAATCTGTATTTATATACAGATTGATTTTGACATATAATTTGACATGTGTATATTAAATTATATTAAATTTTCGCAGATCCTGAATTGGACGGTAGTCAAAGGATAGCTGTGCTACAGCAGAAATTAACTGAGTTGAGAAAGACGTATAATGCAGTGAAGGTCGAGCTTGCCGCTATAGAAAGACGTAGAAAGAAATTACGAAGGCGGGAACGAGAAGGTAAATATTTTGCTATGTTATTCACTTGTTACTAACTTACACTTTTCTTTTAATTTCCTTCGAAAACTGCCGAAAATTGCCAATAGATTGAGATTTTTTTTCTTTTCGTCACATTAAAATTATAAAAAATATAATATAAATAATATAATAATAAAGTATATATTTAAAAAATTAGTATATATAAAAAGAGAGTATATATAAAAATTAATGTAAATAAAATGTTCCAGCGATGAAAGCAGCTAAAGCAGAAATGCAGCAAGCTTGTTCGTGATAAGCAGTGTTGAAAAAAAATCATTCTTTTCTCGAGTAGCAAATGAAACTGTCAGAGATATTAAAAATAGCAATTGTTGACACGGGCATCATGCAATCATGACAACTACCAACATTTCATTTAGTTAATATATTTGCCCCTGCACACTCTCTTTGTATTAATAAATTGTAGATATAGTTAATAAGATTTAGAGTCATAAGGATGCGTTTATCGGGAACTATATACTTCATATATACGATATATATTGTATATATATTGTATGTTTCGTCAAGTTTCTTCATTAAATGATTAACAAATTTTAATCTTTTGTCACCTGCTCAGATACAAAGTACAAATTATCAATTGACGATCATTTCTCAAGTATTATTCATTTCTTTTGTTATAAAAAAAAAGAAAAAACAAAGGAGAGTGTTAACAATAGTCGCATATGTTATCGATAAAGACATCTTGGGAACAAGTAATTTAATCTAAGCTGGCTATCATTTCCGTTTCTCGAGCACGGCCACACCAGTTGTGGTTGAGCTGTTTTCACAAGACGAAGTTACAAAAGACAAAGTATATAAGAAAAAATACCAGTGACACGAGTGCGAACATTGCATGTTCTAATACTCTAGGAAAAAAATATGTAAATATTAGAGATTAGAGTAAAATTGTGAAATACACATTGGCACCATTACGTCACGCATATGTACGTATACAGAGACTTATATAGAGAATTTTCGTTTAAATAATATAAAAAATGTTGCAATTTTTTTTCATTTTGTGATTCTGGAAGTTGTACGAGCAATGGCTTCATGCACATAAGCGTGAGGTAAATGAAATGATTGTATTTTAATTAATGTATATAACAGCGTGAAGAATTACTTATACTTGTACGAGAGAGGAAATAATTTGTATATTGACACATGTAAATGGATATAGATGCGCTTAACATGAAATTATTATATTGTTTTTTTTCTTGCATGTTCTTCATGCTTGCTTTTATGGCAGTTTATATCGCGAATGCAGCTCAACGATATTAAATAGATACTGATATGTAATATTTAATTGCTTTTCATAATCATTAAGCTATTATTTACTCATCGATATTCTATGTCACGTTGTGATTTATCAGAAATGCATTTATATTTGTAATTCGATATATGTATATATATCGAAATGTATCAAGGGGACATTTGCTTATCGTCGCAACTTTATTTGAAAACGCTACAACTAAAGCGTTGATATTTATAAAAAAAAAAGAATTTTTTTTAACAGTCGACCAGCATGTCTATACACAATACACACGCATCTTTTCTGTGAACTTTATATAAAGGTTCTTAATCTGTCACTGCAATCATATTTAATTATAAATAACATCAAAAATTTTATATATATATATATATATATATATATATATATATATATATATATATAATGCATAGTGCTTAAAAAAACAAGTATTAAGAAATTAGATAGAATAATGCAAAAAAAAGAAAAAACTTAATCTTAAAGTAACACATCACACAGATGTGAATCAAATATTAGGTGAAAAAATTTGTAAGAAAATACACAAAGCTATCTGAAAGAAGAATAAAATTTTATATAGATACACACATACACACACGGACAAATACACACATATAATGTATATCTTTATATCATATATTTTTTATAAAAAAAAAATCAATATGTGAATGTGCTTTATGGTGTAAGAATGCGATTACATAAATCTGACAATGAAGAAAATGAAAAAAAGTTGTGAAGAATTTCGCGACATTGTATATAATTTTACATTGTGTGTAGTACAGACACAAGTCCGACTCTGATAGTTTATTGCACATTCTAATATAGCTGCGTAAATTTAATGTATAATAGTTTCAGAAAAAAGTGTTGCAGTAGCACATACATGCGTAATTTGTTTTGAGAAGACTACAGGATGCATTTTGACATTAAAATCTTTCAACAATTTGTACTATATAGGAGTGTGTTTGTACGTGTGTGAATGGTACATTAAAGTAATTTTTATTACTGCAAATTTAAATATATACATTCTTATACCAAATTAATATAAAAAATACAATTGATTTGGTATTATTATGAAAATTTAAAAAATGATGAGAAAAAGAAAAATATTTAGTTTGTATTATTTTAGTTTAATTAATTTAGTTTATATTCTTTTCATTCAAAATTACATTATTATTCAGTTACGATTTCAAACAATTCAGTTATAAAATTTATATTAAAAATTTTCGTTGTATAAAATCAAGTGCAAGATTAAATTATTTGCTTTGTTATTTATATTGTACAAATTCTAGTCTATAAATTTAATTAAAAGATTTTAATTATTGTTAACAAATTAGAAATTGAATTATATAAAAAAATATATAGAAGAATTAGTATAAAGTGATAACACAAGTTATCTGTTGCGTTATTGATCAATTTTGGTTTAAAATAACATTTTAATACCAAATTGTAATACCTAATTGAATATAATTTTGACAATCTAAATTATTACTTGAAGGGATAAACCTACGAATAATTATAATTTAAAATAAGTTTATTTAATTCAAAGTATATATATATATATATTTTTATGTATGCTTGCGCATTTTGTATAAAGATAAACCGTCATAAATGCATCCTCATCTTCTGAAAACAATTATTCTCCCTGTAAATCATCATACGACGTTACATGTGAAATAGTACATATAGTAAGCACAGGGTGCGAATTTTATCTCTCTCGCCAAGCAGTAAATAATTATTGTTTCACATAACATTTAACTGTGTCAGTGAGTATCATTAAGAAATAAATCTTATCTTAACAAGAAATAATGCTTATATTGCATTAGTTGTATTGCTCCTGCATTCTTATTTATATATATAAGTTCTGTAAATATATTAAAACATATCAAAAGATAGAATAAGAAAAGAAATTAATTTTGCACAACTAATTTTGTACTTAAAATCTGAACATACATATTTATTACAGTGTGGTTTACAAACAAAGATGGACAGATAATTAAAATCTGTGTAAAACTTATGCAAAATCTACTCTCTTTCAATATAATATACAAATATTCAGATTATTGTACTTTGCACTTAGTTATATTAGAGAATAATGTAAGATTGTTTTCTCGATTATACAACATAATGCACCATCAATGACACGCACATACATAATATACAATATCTTTTCTATCACTTGTTCTGTGTCAACACAGCGAGTAACAGAAAATTTCATTAATACAAATCAATAACTAAAAATATATGTATTATAAGTTAATTTTTATATTTTAATTTTACGCTCTAATGTTCTACGGCTATATAAGAAATTTCTACATTATACAATATATAATATCGCCGCGATATATAGAGATTGTTTTATATATATAATATATATAATTATATATATATATATATATATATATATAATATATCTTATATATATATATGTATAATATATATATTATATATATTGATCAATCTTTTTTTGTACACCACAGTAGAATTGATGCGTTGAAAATATGATAGTATCTTTTAAAAAAAATTAAAGAATATTATAAAATATTTTTTAAAGAAAGTATATTGTAAGATTTATAAAATAATATATATGTATATATAATGTGGGACTATTTTGTTTGACAAAATTCCAATTTAATTGTTAATTAATTGTAGGACCAACATCAAAATTTCTAATACAATTATACAATATATGGAATTTTGCTGTTTATTTTATAAATTAATCAACAATTAAATTCATCAGAATTTGAACAAAGTGGCCCTAAAAGATGTACTGGATATCGAGTATTTACAGTAGCACAAGAAAAATTAAATGTCCAGATAAATCATGAACTCATATGTAAGTAGTTACATACTTCCATTGAAAAGTATATTCAATATTCTGAAAATATAATAAAAAAAGACTAGAGTACATAATCACAAATATAAAATTCAAATTAATTTTGCAAATTTAGTTTAATGATTCCATTATCTTATAACTATAATTTGCTGTTACATATTGTTATAATAAGAATTTAACTCGATTTTAAATTACATATTTATAGCTTACTTCTCTTGTTCATAAGTTTTTATAAACACTGTTCCTTGCTACTTTATACCTTAATTATTACATCTAGTTTTTTTATCAACACAGTTCTTTTATGATTAGCATCATATCCTTCAATCTTAAAAAAGTTGGGAACATTTTTTTATTCATTAAAAAGTAAAAGCTAATTATGTTTTATTTAATACTTGATTGTTATTTGTTCATGCTCATAAGAAATATATATATATATATATATATTTCTGCGTAAAATTTATACAAAACTTCCAGCTATTGAGATATACTTGGGATATCCAATACATCTCTAATATGAATATATACATATTCGATTATTTCAATATTATTGCGCTCGCCCAGAATATATTTCGCATTTAAAGTATCACTTTCTTACAACTTAGTTTGCCCATTATTGACCATAGATTAATGAGAAAAGATTCAATGCGTGACCTTGCACTGTGAGAAATTGTATCTTACTTGAATGAATGCTCTTTTTATAGAATACTATCTAAAGGAGCATACTTTTGTGCGTGTCTCCCATT
The DNA here is from genome assembly GCF_048542155.1 of Nylanderia fulva. NCBI lineage: Eukaryota > Metazoa > Arthropoda > Insecta > Hymenoptera > Formicidae > Nylanderia > Nylanderia fulva. The sequence goes on along the minus strand of NW_028189835.1, from coordinate 4,261,409 downwards.
GAAGATTTCTCGACATTTGTGACATCTCATTCCATCACAAGACAGAAGTGGACATTGGCGTTAAACAATTTTTCAAACCTTTTTAATACTCATGAAAGAATACTCGCTGCTAAAGTAAGTATACAAAATATTATCTTATGTAAGAAATGTACTAATTGGACATTAATTTTTACTTCACCCTATGTGTCCTTTTCTTTACACATTTCAGTCATTGAACTATTAGTTTAAATGAAATGAGAAATTATACAGGAATCATTTAATCTTGGCGAATGGCGCATTGAGCGATAGGGCATACTACTTTCCATTGCACATGTCAACAAGGAGGTGGGCTAGACGTCGGTGCTGCATCTACGGTTGTCGCAGAGGAAGATGCCACTGCGGCCGCTTTATTGTCAGGGTCTAATTTCTGTCTGGTAAACATGATCTGTTCCATTAATTCGTGATGGGCTTCTAATCGTTCGATGCAATGTAAACACGCAGTCTTTGGCAGCGGATCATTCATATTCACCTGTAAAATGTGCGTGCAAAAAAAGTGCTTTATTTTAATGCGTTCTCTCAGGTGTCATATGTAAATAAAAAATGAACCAGTACAATAATTTGTGAATATGATAAGGATGCGATGCATTATTTTAGAAGAAATGACAGTTGATGCTCCTTCTCCTTCCTTCTAAAAATATGTAAAATATGTTCCACAAGAACATAGACAGGAGTAAGTGTGTCGGAGAGGAAAATCAAGACTCTCATTCTGACAAAAGTGTGCAAGAAGTAATGTTTCTTTTTCAGTCATCCTGAGGGATGGAAATTAAAGTGTAATGACATGAGATACATAGTGTGAATAAGTTACCGTGATCGGCAGGTAAGTGTTGATCTTCTCGGCGAGCTTCATCCTCTCGCCCTCTTCTCCATAGATGTGTATCACGAAGCGGTTCATCTTGCTGCAGAGCCTGCATATGAACCCCGTGATCACGGCCTTGTCCGTGCTGCCCATCTCTCTGTCTGCTGCCCCAGGCCTCTGCCCCACGGCCTGCGCGCACCCACGCACACGCCTCGCGTCCGTCCCCCCAGGTAACGGAATTTGACAGATCGCCTGACGGTTTCACCTGCGATCACCCGTCCTACGCGAGAGCGAACGTTTTTATTTATCCGAAAAGGAGTCGTGTCTCGCGCTTTTCTCTCCTGTCGAGATCTCTCTCCGAGTTTGTTTATCGCAGACTCCGTCGAAGACACACCGAGCGCGCTCCGAGCGACGTCCAGATCCAGGTCCGTATTCGCGCACCTCATCGCCCCTTCGATGAAATTTGGCATTATGTTTATTATTATTATTATTGTTGTTGTCGCGATTATTATTGTTAATGTTACTTCGATATATAAGAATACGGTATTCACCTGGAGTTTGCTCTAACATTTCATAATTGCTGTATTATTATGGCGTCGAATAAAGAACGGAAGTTGGGAAATCAAATGTATATGCAGCCCTGACGACTGAAAGTTGATCCGAAAGCAGCTCGAGAAAGGGATCGGAGAAGGAATCAGCTGTCGCGGGCATCTGTCAAGATGCAATGTCTAATATAGGAACGTGAATCTCTCTCGCGTTCAAGTTTTTCTGCCTCGATTCGCGATATGAGGCTATTTTTGTATAAAAAAATAAATTTATGACGCGAAAAAAAAATTATAAAATTAATTTTGACATTTTTTTTACATAATTTTTACATTTAAATCTGTATAAATCATATGAGATTCTTTATTGACAGATCATATTTGATTTCTTGTTCGATATATAAATATATAATTCATATATAATTCTTTTGCTAATTTTGTAAATTGAAAATTATTAGCAAAGAATTATATTTACATATATATATATATATATATATATATGTATATAGCACTGAAATTTTTGTCCTGTTTGTACGACAAAGTATCGATTCATCGTATCGAATATTTGTAAACAAAATGTCAAAAAATTAATATATACAATAAATTTACAAAATTTATATTGCGGATAAAATATTCATTTAAGCGACGCGTTTTATTTTTCCGCGCGAGAAAAGAATAATAATACTGTTAAGAGACTAAAGAAAAGATATGTACAGCCGCGTTTTTTGCGATGAAATATCGCGATCGCTTCCGGGAAAGTGTCTAAAAGGGATTTTTAAATCGCGACGCGCTGCGCGACATTCAAGATGGCGGCGATCAGCTGTGTTCTGTCACAATGACAATCCGCCTCGACAGTCGGATTAATTAGCCTAAAAATCGGTGCGCGGCATGTTATGAATAATCCTACGTCGATCTTTCGTTCCTTCCTCGAATTCGACGTGCGACGACCGCAACTCTTTTCCTTCCTCGCCCCGGGAACCCTCGAGGGCCGACTGACCGTGAATCTACGACGACGGCGCCCGAAGTCCGAAGTGAGCGGCGAGTGGAAGCGCGCAGCAGCCTAGCCTAGCCGCACAAAAGCAATATGGTGGTGCTCGTCAGGGACAGTCGAGCGCACACGGGGGATGTTTAATAATATTGTCACCGTTGTGGCGAAACGTGCGTCGGTGACGGAGCCGAGTGATGAACTTGACGTGACCGAAAGCCTCTTGCTAGGCTGAAAAAACCACCATGTGCGATGTGTGCGTCGACTTTCACGATCTTCTGCTTTCCTGTAAGTGCGAGTTTTGTGTATACAGTAGCGCGTTTCCGTTCCCGATTCTTAACCTTAATCTCGTCGAGCTTGTTCGAGCGAATCTCCTCGGAATCTTTCCCGAGGAAAAATATTCTCCCCGAAATATCGTTGTTCGTAATTCGGGGCGAGAAACGGCTGAGCGCGCGAATTCTTTTCTTCTAAGCGAAATATGAATATGCGGAGATAGCGTCCTATAACCTTAATTCCATTGCAGCAGGAACGAACAAGAACGTCGAGAAATCGTTGAAAGATACCAATCGGTGAATAGATAACAATCGTGTGATTGTTTAAGACACGTTTTAAATATTTCTATTTATTATCGTGACTTTCATCCGACAGTTCTCTTCCTCGTAATCAGATTTTGATTTCTCTCTAGAATCACACGAAATTTCGAACGTACAAGTTACGAATTTTGTCAACGTTCTTAAAATTCCGTCCTTTGTTCGAGCTTGAATTGTTGAAAAGTTTCATGCATACTCTGAAGATATTTATTTTCAATATATTCGAGAAATGAAATATTTTTATTAATGTAAAAACATATTCGGGATTTTAGGAAAGTTTGCGAGTTTATATCACGCGAAATAAAAGATTGTGGAGTAAAGAAATAAAATTTCTTACAAATGTGGTACTTTTAATTTATATTAATTAAATTTTTGACTACTGTACGTTTTATTCTTTTAGATGACGAACGTTCGTCGAAGGAACAAGATGCTTTAGCGACGTTATGCATAACGGATGTCGACACGACGTTGCATTATGTTAATCAATGGGTGCAAAGGTACGTTAATTTATTGAAAATCTTTCTTTCGTTTCTGTTTATATTAATTTTTATTATGAGGACGAAAATAAATTATCAAATAAATTACCAAATAAAAACTGTTACTGCTTTACAATGCGATAAAATTTATTTTTAAGAATACAATTATTTTGAAATTATTGATACTTAATTTATTATGCAAATTAATTACGGAACAACTTATCAAAATTTATTTAATGGACAATGAATTATTATAACATCTCTGCATAAACAGTGAATGTTTTCGATGAGTCATTATGAGGTCTTTTGCAACGGATGAGTTTAATTTTATAGTCATTGATTATATAGTTACAAAATGTGATTATATTGTGATTCTTTTTCTTTTCCTGACAATGTATGTGCTGTTATCGTGAGATTAAAAATTTTGATCGATTTATAAGGCTAACTCAGAGTATCGTACTCTGTACGTTACAACAATTACAAGTTATACAGCAAAATGAAGATGTTGCTAAGGAGACTGTTAAAGAAGGGAAAGAGGAGGAAGAGAAAAGTAGTAAACGAAAGTCCGGCGACAACGCGGAGCATGCACAAGTGGAAGCTCAGACGAAGCAGACATGGTCGCAGCAGGATAGAGAAAGATTGTTTCATCTACTCTCGAAAATTTTTTTATTAAACTTTCCTCTCTATATCGCTATGAAGCACGGCGGTGTAATCAATCCTTTAGCTCCTGTCAAGGTAAGAACTCTTGTACGATTTACGTCGCACGTTTGCAGACTGCATTATTTATCGATTATATACAACAATTGAATTATTTTATAATTGATAGGATGAAGGCGGTTATTGCGAACCACACGATCCTGAAGTACCGGCGCCTTTGATTCGTGCTGTATCTATATTTTGCCATCAAGGAGGTTTTAATTTGATGTCCGCTTGTTTCGATATGGAAAGCACACTGCCTGTTAGCCTTGCGCATTCTATGGTTGCAGTTATTTGTAATCTCAAACTTTGGTTGAACTACGGTAGCGTCATCCAACTATTTATACCATTGCGCAGTCGAGTTATGAAGTACATGTGCCGTTTAGGGGACAAGGAGTTGCGTACTCCTGCTGTTAGGACAATGGCAGGTAATTGTTATGACAGTTGAAAGAAACATAAGTTTACACAATTCGCATTCGCAAATATATTTCTAGTTAAATAATTTTTTATGCATTTTTTTAAGATTTTATGTGGAGCGCGGTGAAAGATCCAATAGACGCCGTATTACCGAGTTTCGATCGCGATGGACTCGACTTGGCATTTAAATACTTTACTAGTACAACTCTGACTATGAGGCTGGCTGGTGTAGCCCAGATAAACGCTCATATCACCGCTTCTAATGAGCTCTGCAACAGCGAGACAGTCGCCGAGGTCGAACAAGTGGGTCACGCGCTTGCCGCTTGGTTGACTGAGAACAACATCATAGCTCATATATTCGGACCAAACTTACACGTAGAGGTTATTAAGCAGAGTCATATTATATTAAGCTTCCTAGCTATGGAAGGTAGAATTACGTCCTCGGACATGGACACTATGTGGCAAGCCGCCCAGCTGAAGCACTGTGGCCGTCCGGTTTACGATCTGTTAGCACCTTTGGTCAAACATCTGGCTCCTACTCCTGTACTTCATCTGTACTCTTTATTAGGCAAACTAGAACCTAAGGATCACACGGAACAAAGTTTGTTCTTAGCGTCTGCTTTGATCAAATTTATCTGGACGTCCGGTCGTTCGGCTTATCCGAGGGGTTTAGTGATGAAAAATAGAGAGATTTTGAGGAGCACTAGTGGAGTCGGTGGAAGTAGCAGCAGCGATCCGAGCGGTATGGACGGTAGTAGTCCGGAAGACGACGAGGAGGAGCCTAGTCCGACATTGTCCGATGGACCGTCGCCTAGAAAACAAGCAAGGGCTGATAGCAGCGATGGTGAAGGTACGTAACTCTTTAGATTAAATAGCTTAATATTGTTTATAGATCTAGTGTATATTTGTACGCAACTTCTTTGATTAATTAGTTTAATAATGTTTGTTAATAATCTGTTGTATATTTGCAGGACATTATAAGGGAAAGAATTTGACGACTAGCACCATCGAGTCGAGCCTCAATGAAATCGAAGACTTGAATTCTGAGAAATTTGATTGTAATAGAGAATTAACTAAGGATTCATCGAGTGCTATCCGCGAGGAGATCAAGAGCAAGCAAAGCGGATCCGACGCCGAAGCGGACACGGAGAAGTCGAATACAGAGGAGATGTTTGTACACGAGAAGAAAAAGCGAAAGATCCTACGCAAGCGAAAAAGACCGCAAAAGCGTTCTTTGAGTGCCGTTGAGAAAACGCTAGAAGATATCGTCGGTCAAGATGATAATGTGAAATCAAAAGATTTGCTCGCAGACGCGAAAAGCAGAACGGAAGATGTACTGAATAGCAGTTTAGACGTAGGCGCTTTAGCTTCCTTGGATGAACCAAAGAGCGTCGACGCTTTGGATCGCGTTAAACAACAAGCGATGGCTTTGGACCCAAACGATCAACAAGTTCCAACCACGGCGGCGCTGTTAAGACGCGCCAACAAGAATAAATACATGTCTATAGTGGGATACAATGTAGACAGAGCGGCCGATTCGGCGGATAGTTCACACGACGAGGACGATAGCGATGTAGCGGGTGTGCTCGCTGCCGCGGATGGTCCTAGCGCGGTGATATCCGAACTTGCTGGATTAGTACACGCCACCGGTCCTACGTTCTTGCCTTCGGGCTTAGACGAGATGCTTTCCGATGAAGAAGGCTCGTACAGTAGTAGAATATCGAACAAGAGTGAAAAGAACATGGCCGACTTTGATGGCGAAGAGAGTGGTTGCGAGGAAGAATTGGCCCAGTTAGCAGGCGCGTCATTTAACAGCTATCCAAATGCAAGCTTATCATCCTCATCATTCGCATTCGACCATGACGATTAGAAGATCAGTCTGTCAACCGCCGCAAGTGCGAGCCGCTCGACAAACAGCCACGAGATTGAATTCGCAATTTAATCTGGATACAGTTTGTAAGCCGGGTAATACATTACTGTGGGATCTTCTTCAGGATGACAAGATTGGTCAACTAGGTGAAGGCCTAGCCTTGGAAGCGGAGAAAGCGCTGTGCAATCTTTTGTGCTTCAACGTCGATCGTTTGATCCCGATGAAATTCATAGAGGGCTGCTTAGAGAACTTGGCGACTAATCGTTCCGTGGTCGTATCTCTAAGATTATTGCCAAAGTTGCTCGCGAGTTTCCAACAATTCAGTGCGATGGACGCGCACACTATAACCACCTGGGCCGATCGCGAGCGCGGCATGATGAAACATTTCTTCAATAATCTGAAGACGTATACAAACACGGGACCGAAGAGCAATTTATATTCGCATCAAACAGAAATACAAGTCAGACTACAATTTTTATCGTCGATCTTTTCGCCCTTAGGTTCACCCGATTGCTTTCGTTTGAGTCTGGAACAAGTGGATATATTATGGCAATGCTTGTCACAGGATCCGATCTGTGCCGACGAGCTTTTCAGCTGGTTACTCAGTCAAGCAAAATCTACGGAGCAACACGCTTTAGGGATGGACACTCTGAAACACTTGTGTATGCGGAAATTACCGAGCCTACCACCGGAAACCATTAGTATGACGGGCCTAAGTTTGTTTCAGCAGTTGTGTAATTTGGCGCGCCTGGCCGCGGCGCACTTGGACAGGCCGTTGAGGGACGTGGATTCAGTGGGCATGGACTTTTTGTGGCGGATTGCTTTGAAAGCGAAAAGCACCGACGTCAGTATGGCAGCTATACAGTATCTCAACGGCTACTACATGTCACGACAGCTGACGCAGGAGGCGGAATTCGTTTCGCAGTGCATGACGCATCTCGCTGCAGCTAGCGCCGACCTCGAGAGCAATGAAGAAGCCAGTTTGCGCTGTATACAACGCGCCCTGCTTTTACTGAGGACGCATTTGGAAGCCTTTCGAAAACGCTACGCCTATCACTTACGCCGCTGGGTGCTGGAAGGTAGAGGCGTTGCCAGTCAATGCTACGTGGCTATGAACACATCCGAGAAGGGCCAACAATTGAGAATCTTTGTGCAGCCTGCTGGTATACCCGAGAAAACGAGTTTTACTCTTCTTAATACCGATTACGTAGCGGATTTACGAGCTGAGGTGGCAAAATGGTGGGACGACACGCAGAATACTCAAGAGAAGTCCGCGGCTTCCGCGAATGCCACTCAAAATGGCGGCTCCGTTTTGGGATCGTTGCTCACCGATGGTCCTATTCGAATGATCACTCAGGGGCAAGAGTTAACTATCGACTTTGACGAGAAGACTTTGCAAGAAATGAGCTTTAAAGACGGACAATTGGTATTTATTTCACCTGGTGCCAGTAGAGGTAACGGCGGCGGTGGTCGTTGCAGCAAACGGGACATGGATTCGCCTTCGTTATTACCGCCTCCTCCTAGAGAATCTTTACCAACCTTATTGTTACTTCGACCGCAGTACTTTGAGCAACTGTTTACGCTTATGAGGACACTCAGCGCTATGAAAACGACTGTGAAGGGTGGACAAGAGATACCTCATACGAAGGCTCAAGTACTCTCGAGGAGGGTCTGGGATACGCTCACTCTGTTACCGACAAGCCCAACTTTGTTACGAGGTTTCCAAAAACTCGGCGAGACATCCCTCCAGGAATTACTCGATCCGGCGAGTCCGCAGAAGTTGATGTACTCTCTTTACATAGTCGAGTCTTTGAGTCGACGAGGTACAACGAATCAACCGTCATCGAGTAATTCCACCGCTTCGTCGACGGCTACGTCGGTGCATCAAGGTGGCGGAGACGCGGACGACAATCAGGACGATAAGGAGAAAGATGTAGCTTGGTCGACTCTATTTGTGCAACACGGCGGACTCCGACATCTTTTCGATATCTTTATGTCAGGCTGTCTGGAGCAGGGAGACGGCAGCGAATGGCAGCAGGATTGTCTCGCCAGTTTGCTGAAGCAACTTTGTCATCTCGGTGTTGTAAAAGAGGAGAAGAAACGCAACAAAGCGGACAAGCCGCTGTTGGTACCCAAGTTGAGCGAGGCGATGCTGAGAATGATGAATGTCGATACAGTAATGTCAAGGATAACCAGCATCTTGAACGACGCCTCGTTACCGCTCGATCCGAACCATTACAAGACCGGACTCTTCGGCCGATCGCAAGTGATACATTATGCCATGGCACTGTTGGTTTGTTGGGTGCACAGCGATCAGGCGGTACGACAATACCTGTTCTCATCGTCCGAACCGTTTGGGAAAACGTGGCTGCGCAGACTGATATTAGAGGATCCCGAGCCGGCGGTAAGACGCGAAGTATGCACGGCTCTGTACAAATTATGTTTAGGCAGCACCGGCGCGGAGGACGACAACTCGGAACAGATGCCAGGATTGATAGTACCAATGTTGAACACTCTGTTGGAGCATCTGGTGATTGCTGAAGCTATGCAACCTTCTCATCGCAAGCCAGACTTGCCGCTGCATCTACATCCAGTTCTGGACGAAGGAAAGGAACCCTATGGACCAGCTTGTAAAGACTACTTCTGGTTGGTATGCCGTCTGGTGGATTCTCTACCGGACGAAGCGATTCGAGAGAGCACGGCGGACGAGACCTCTGGCACGACTATCGACCTCGAAGCGCTGGCCATCCGAGTGATCGATTCCGTGCTCAATCGGGAACACCTGGAGACGCGGCATAATACGGTGGAAGACGACGCTCTAGTTGGATTGATTAATCTCACGTGTAACATCATGACGCATAATCCTCCCTGCAAGCAAGGAAAGATCGGGCAGAATTTGCTGGATCAGGTATTTGATTTCTTATTCGCCTTGCCGAGTCCACGGAGCAAGCATGTGCCCAAGTGCAAGAGCCAAGCGTCCAGGTCAGCTGCTTTTGATCTCTTAGTCGAACTGGTGAAATCGGCGCCCGACAATTACAGGATACTGCATGAGAAGTTGCTCGCCCAGCACCGTCCCGGACCGCACTCTCCATATCCGTGGGATTACTGGCCTCACGAGGACGGACGTTCCGATTGCGGCTACGTGGGCCTGACGAATCTTGGCGCGACGTGTTACATGGCCAGTTGCATGCAACATCTGTACATGATGCCGCAAGCGCGCGTCTCCATCCTTGGCGCCGATTGCAGCCGCGCCAATAAGCATCAGCTGACCTTACGAGAATTGCAAAGGATGTTCGCGTACCTGTTGGAGTCCGAGAGAAAAGCGTACAATCCGAGGAGTTTCTGTCGCGTGTACACGATGAATCACGAGCCGCTAAATACGGGCGAGCAGAAAGATATGGCTGAATTTTTCATTGATCTCGTTTCCAAACTAGAGGAGATGACGTCCGATCTGAAGAACCTGGTGAAGACGCTGTTTTGCGGTGTGATATCCAACAACGTCGTCTCGCTTGATTGCGAGCACGTTAGCAGGACCCTGGAGGAATTCTATACCGTTCGCTGCCAGGTAGCGGACATGAGAAATCTCTATGAGAGCTTGGACGAGGTCACGGTTAAGGATACGTTGGAGGGTGACAATATGTACACGTGCTCGCAGTGCGGCAAGAAAGCGCGTGCTGAGAAACGAGCATGTTTCAAGAAACTGCCTCATATATTGTGCTTCAATACGATGCGCTACACCTTTAACATGGGTACTATGTTGAAAGAAAAGGTCAACACGCATTTCAGTTTTCCCCTTAGATTGGATATGTCTGGTTACGTCGAGAAGAAGCTCATGCCGCAGCATTACCAGGACGAGAAAAAGGCGGTGTCGCCCGAGAAGAGAAAATCTGAGAACGATGGACACTCGAGACCTTTATTGGTGGACGACGTGGAGGAAGAGGTACAAGAGGAAGAAATGGAGCATTATCAGTACGATTTGATCGGCGTGACTGTTCATACGGGAACCGCGGACGGTGGGCATTATTACAGCTTCATCAGGGATCGTACGTCTCCTAACAAGGACAAGTGGTTCTTATTCAACGACGCCGAAGTCAAGCCGTTTGATCCGAATCAGATCGCGGCCGAGTGTTTTGGCGGCGAGATGACCAGCAAAACGTACGATTCGGTGACGGACAAGTTCATGGACTTCAGCTTCGAGAAAACCAACTCGGCGTATATGCTGTTCTATGAATGGTGCGCGGATCCGGGCGAGCAAACGAAGGAGGAGGAGGCCACCGTGTCGAGTCCCACCGTCGACAATAATGCTGATAATAATACTGGACGACCGTCGTCTTCATTGGTGCGTAATAACGCGAACAAACTGCCGCCGCTGGAACTTAACAAGGAGCTGGAGGACTGGATCTGGCAGGACAACATGCACTTTTTACAGGACAAGAATATATTTGAGCACACATACTTTGGATTTATGTGGCAGATTTGCGGCTACATACCGCAGACGCTACTGTCCGTGCAGCCGGACATCACGGAGATGTCCGCGGAACTGTCGACGTCTTTTTTCATGGAAACGTTCATACACGCCAAGGAGAAGCCGACGATGGTGCAGTGGGTGGAACTGCTGACGAAACAATTCAACGGCTCGGCGGGCGCGTGCGCAAGATTTCTCGAGCGGATGGCCGGCGACTCGTGGTGGCCTATTCAGATTCTAGTCAAGTGTCCTAATCAGATGGTCAGGCAGATGTTTCAACGGCTATGTATTCATGTGATTCAACGATTGCGCGCTACTCAGGTGCCTCTATATCTTCTCTGCGACGAGGAGAACGACGTCAGCACGGTCGGTACGCGATCCTGCGTCACGCGATTTGTTAGGATGTTATTATCACTCATGGAACACGCCAAGCAGCATCTCAAACACCTCACCGAGTACTTCAGCTTCCTGTACGAGTTTAGCAAGATGGGGGACGACGAGGCGGTTTTTCTCATCAGGGTGCAAGCCATATCCACGATGGTAAACTTTTATCTCGGGCATAAGACGCATGAGTTCGTCGATGCGGTTAGTGAGGAGGAGGAAGAGGAAGAGATTGTGACGGTGCCTTCGGAAAAGCTCCGACCTGCTTCGTTGGATAAGATGATTATGCTGATCGCGTACTTGGTCGAGCGCAGTAGAGGACAGGATCATAGATTAGCCCTGTCGCCGGCGGATTTGAGCGCCGTGGCAGGCGGCAAGGGCTTCCCCTTTCTGTATCAACAGACACGAGACGTTATTAATCTTACTCAGACCAGAAACTTGATTCAGTCCTTGTGTCGTTGGAATGACAGACTGGCGATACACGTCGTTACGATGATATTCCAGGCGATAATGAAGCACACCGACGTATGTCAGCCTTTCTTCAAACTGTTGACGCTTCTAACAGAGAGTTCGGGACTGAGCGGCCTGCCTTGTATGACCCAGCTGATCTTGGGTAGAGTCTGGGAAGCGGCGAGGGTAGCCCCTCATGGTGCGCTTGAGTGGTTGGCTCTAGCGGTGACGAGGAGCAAATTGGCGCACGCTTGGGTTCTCCAAGGACTCGACACCTGGCTACAGCACTTCCTTCTTGAGCACTCCAATCAAAGGGTCCGTTCGGCCGCCGCTTTTCTACTGGTGTCTTTGGTACCGTCTACGCACTTTAGACAGGGATACCGTACTGCTCATCGGCTTAATCTAGGCTGCAATTCGTCCAGAGAGCTTCAACTGTCACCGGAGGCTACTCTGATACTTCATCAGATATACACGGCCCTTTTGAGATTGCTGCAACCCGCGCGACATTACATCGACATACAAACTCACGGTACAATGAAACTCACTGCCTACTTTGCATTGCTCACATACTGCGTAGTCTCCAAAACCGAAAAATTAATGGTGAGTAAAATTCTGGTCTTTTTGTGAAACAGGAGAGATCTGCGATGTAAATAAAATCTGATTCATATGATTGCTTCTTACAGTTCGGGCAGTATCTTAACGATTTGTGGACGCTTTTCCATCCGAAGCTTTCGGAACCGAGCATTCCGGTGCATCATAACAAGCAAGCGGTACTTTTGTTCTGGTATCATGTCTGCTCCGATTGTCCAGAGAATGTCGCTATGATACTCCACAATCCGCACATAACTAAGAATATTGCATTTAATTATATATTGTAAGTATTTCTTGCCTCTCTTAAGTCCATTGCATTTGTTTACAAATATGTAAACAAATGCATATAATGTATAATAATACAGCAATTTTGTCTTTATTTAAAAAGTTTAAATAAAAATATGATGTATAAATGCATGTATTATTCAGTTCGTTTTTATTATTCAACATAAGAACGCTCTTTTTGTAGTATTTCTATAATTTGTATTTTTTATTGCGATTTATTCATTGTAGAGCTGATCACGAAGACCAGGATGTTGTGCTGTTTAACAGAGTGATGTTACCTGCATATTACGGCCTTTTGCGGCTTTGCTGCCAGCAGTCGCGCACTTTTACAAGACAATTAGCTGCGCATCAGAACATTCAGTGGGCATTCAAAAACATCACTCCTCATCCTACTCAATATTCAACTGTAAGCTAAGTTTTATCCAGCTTGTTATTTGAATGACATTTTGCTCCAAATCTCATTAATTTTTTTTCTGCACCTAGGCGGTGGACGAATTATTCAAACTGATGCAGTTATTGGTAGCGAGACATCCTGATCAAACTGAACAAGAAGAGGCGGAGATCGCGTCATTCAGAAGGGGCACGTTGTCTTCTTATTTACAAGGGCTCGATGGTCGTTCATGCTGGGCAACTCTCATCTCTGCTTTTCGGTATCATTATAATAAAAACTATCTTAATCTCTCTCTCTACAAGAATGTTGAAATGTTATGGACGAGATATATTTAAAGATTAATTTTTTTTAGGATTCTCATTGAATCGGACGACGATCGTTTGTACGTTGTTTACAACGGTGGCTTAAGTATGGCCCTGGAAGCGTTTCATATGCTACACATAATGTATCACGAGGCGACGGCTTGCCACGTCGCCGGCGATCTGGCCGAACTGATCGCCATCATCGTCGAGCTGGTGCGATGCGTTCGCACTGCAAGAGACGGACCGGACGCTAGAAGTATTCTCGCCAATTGCAAAGAGTGGCCTGATATACTCCGCAAGCTAGCGACGTTACTAAACACGTACAATCCGCCCGACATGAGAAACCTGGCTATAGATCTTTTAAAGGAGCTCGTCATGCTCGTTCCTGCCGAAGCAATACTGATCCTAGCGCCATTACTTTCGCACTGCCATGCAGCTCTTCAGGAATCCCACGCCGCAGTCCCACCTGGACCGTACCTTCCGCGAAGATCTACCCCGCCCGGGAAGATGCCTACCAGACCCGCCAGGCCGATGGTACAAATGGCGGTGCCTCACTCTCAGCTGGAGGCGTCAAAAGGGGTCGATCCGGAATACGATAGCGCTCTGCTTGAATTTTACTTACCTTATCACGAGCTAATAGATGTCATGTGTAGGCTGGCGATAAATAACGATTGCATGACGGATGCGTTAGTGAACTTGAGCGCTATGCTTGGATTCGAAGGTGAGTAATGACATATGCGAGACCCCCAGGATAGACCGCAAATTTCAATTTATCTTATCATCGTTTGCAGGTGTACCTTTGCACTTGGCTCTGTTCCCTAGGTTGTGGTTGGACGTGCACGCCGCTACGCACATAGACAGAAAGCATATAGCATCTCTTTTGTGTTCTTCCTATACGGTAGATTACGTAGACGCTGTGCTGCTGGACGAGAGATCGTCGTTAGGAGTGCCGGCGATACACGCTTTTCTCAAGACTTTCTTTCCGAAACTGGCCAGTCACGTGTTGACCGAGCAAACGTGCTTGCTCATCGATAATCTGGTCAGCTCGTTGACGGCGATGGTGGAGGCGGTGGACGTTGAAGCATCGGCGCACAGGTTGACCGGGGACCTGCGCGCCCTGGCTCTCGTCTACAGCAGTAGCACAAGACTGAAACCACCCTCCAGCCTGCTGCCGGCTCTAGAGACTCTGCTATCGCGAACACGGACTATTACGGTGAAGGAGAACCGTACGTCGTCGGAGGTCGTGGAATCGCCTTCGAAACGGCGTAGGTTGTGCGGCGACAGTGAACCGGTCGATAAGGAACTCTGCGCACCGATCAACGACATCGACATGGAGAATAACATCTCCGAGGCGGAGCTGGACAAGACAGACCCGGTGAACTGACACGATGTCTTCCGATTCCGGGGACGATAAGGCCGCCACTGCCAGGCACAAATCGGGCAACGTTCAAGCGGAGACCATCGCCACCAGCGGCACCGTCTCGCCGCCCCGTCTGGTCACCACCGCCAACAGTTGTACAAATCAGTTGCGCTGCTCGTTGACCAACGTCTCGTGGCTTGAGATGCTGGAGAAGACCATTGTCGATCTACAAACAATCGTGCAAGTGCAAAGCAAGAATAATTAAAATAATTCATCGCGTAGGCAGATGCTGAAAGCAACTCTGCTACTATAACACGATAACAGGACACATGATTAATGATCGGTTCTACGACGTGTAAATGTGTGTGATCTTTCGCACCGATAGAGTTTACGGTGTGTTTGCGCCTCCTTTTCAAATCCGGATTATAACTTAGTTCATAATATATATCGTATGTATGTATGTATCGAGTTCGACTGCGATTTACTTTCCAAATATAGGACAATAAGATATTTTCGTTATTTTTGTGACTTAAGTTTTACGTTAAGTTCATATATATGAAATTCGGAAGATCGCGTATCGCCGTCGTGTAACATCCGGACTACTCCGTAGAATTTTTTTCATCTGAAATCGCGTTTGTTAAAAAAAAAGTGCTGTGAGATAGATTAACTTGTCTCTTGGCAAAAAACTTGATACGTGCACTCTAATGTGCAATATAACGTACACTACCCAGTATTCAGAAAGACACAATTAAATACGAGGGATGAAATTTAATTTCTCCAAATCATCTCACTATCTCTGAAAATTCTGTTAACGTCGCAAATTATTTCGATAATTTCGCGCTATGCTTATATAGGTATGAAAGGAATCACAGGGTTTTAAGAAATTGTTAAAGTAAACAGATAAGACACAGTACGTTCGATTATTAGCAGAAATTTCTCTTATATATGCCATCATTTATGGAGTATGAGCATTTCTTTTGTTCATTTTTGACACGTGAGCCTAAGTCTCAAAAAATATTGATTTTGAAAAAGAATATTGAAAATAAAAGTTAAGCTTTTACTTTAGATATTTGTTTTATGGAGTGCCATTATCCTACTAATTTGTGTCAAGAGAGATCTCTTATTATTCTACTAATAATATTCGTCAATTTCAGATAAAAATTCATTAAAATGTCGTTTCTCAAGTTTTCTATTTTATTTTCGAATTTTCCTAACCATTTTATTTTCAAAGAACGTAAGAAGAAATTGACGGTACTAATTATTTATTTTTATTTGCGCAATATCGATTGTAAATCGTTAGGAAAGAGAGGTAAAAGAGAGAATTTACATATAAATGCTAATTTTAACTTGATCTAATTTTAATTCGATGTGTCTAGATTACACGAAGAAAAAAAATCTTAATTTGTACGGAGCGTTAGAGGTTCAAATTCTTAATGGATTGACGTAAGATTTGATGGAAAGTTCTTTAGTATATATATATATATGTTTTTTTAAATGACAACACGTTGATTGTGAACTCAATGATGGATCGAACGCAAACTATAATTTTTCATTTCGCGTCGTTTATTTACGCTTTTTTCTATCTAACAACAATCGTTTTACAAACGTCATGTTGCAAACAACTTTTCTACAATCACCGGCCGGCTCTCTCGCGTTATACGTCAAATTCGCAGAGACATCTCACATCACGAAATGAATAAAACCAGGTCGTCAAACATTTTCAACAAGCTGAACATTCAAGCCAACGTATTTATTACCGATTGAAGAGCAGATGAAGTCATTTGTTCAGCATGTAGCGCTTTCGTTGAGCTTGGATCGGATATAATGGTACTAAGCTAGCATATCGCGTCCAATTAAATAAAAATCCTGCTATTTCTCATTGCAGTTATATTACGTTGGATTGTATAACATGTATGAAGATATATATATATATATATATATATATAACGCAAAAAAATTTATATAATTTCTCGCTTGTGATGAACGCCTGTAATTCGATATAACTGCAGTGACGGATCAGGAACCTTTCGAAGTTAGGGAAGATGCGCGTGTACAGACATGCCGATCGACTGTTTAACAGTAAACTTTTTCCGCATTAATATTAACGCTCTCGTTCCCTAAATGTCCCGTAAGCGACTCTATATATATATATATATATATATATATATATATATATATATATATGTTGCCGAATCCGAAAAAATATAAAAAAACAATCGCGTTTGATAGACTCGCGCACGCCGAACGATAAGCAAGTGTCCGCTTGATGCAGTGTATATTATCTTAAATGTCGCTACATTTGATGTAATTGTAACGAAATGAGAAGAACGGAAGAAATGTCGGCTCTCTCTCTTTCTCTCTTTTTTTCTCTCTAAAAAATGCATTTACTCCAGTCCGATAATCGATTAATAAACATCTATCATTTATGAACTCGTATATGTGAACTTTAGTTGTGACAT
Source organism: Nylanderia fulva (assembly GCF_048542155.1). Lineage (NCBI taxonomy): Eukaryota > Metazoa > Arthropoda > Insecta > Hymenoptera > Formicidae > Nylanderia > Nylanderia fulva. The sequence continues at coordinate 4,244,314 of NW_028189835.1, read as the reverse complement.
AATTATATAATAAAAAGAAAAGAAAATTTTTTAATTATTTTTTTAATCACGCATTTCCTTATAAACGCGCGTGTTTCCTATGTTTAAGATAAAATAAAAATGATATATTTACGAGAGAGAAAGGAGATAATAAGCAAAAGATGGAAATACTGTGGAAAGTGTATCTAAAACGAGACTCGCAATTAAAATCGACGAACTTTAATTGCGATTATTAGATTTAACGAATTATATATTTAATTAATTCTTTGTAAAATAAAAGAGTCGATATAAAATAATTAATATTAACTTTAATTAAAATGTGTTATCACATCGACGTTTATAATAACAACATATATATGGCGTGCAGGATTTCCACAGTTTTGCGAATATTTGTTTATCCCTTTCGCTGCGACGCATTTCAATAAAAAAAAAATCGCACAATAGTATCGGATAATACTTTTGTTTCTGGATTCCTACATACATACATATATAATTTTTCGCTATTATATTGTATTAGGCAAGAAATTAATTCTTCGACGACATATTGTTGTAGCGAAAGGGTAAATGAATGCACCCTTTAGAGTGTAAAAATATTAATTATAAAAATATTAATTATAAAAATATTAATATTAATTATATTAATATTTTACAAATGTACGATCCATCTGGAACAGCTGATGACTTTTTAATTCTGCAGCCAAAAAAATCTCACCCAATAATGACGTATCGCGCGTATGTGTGTTACATTATATATATATAATGTATACACACATACGCGCGATACGTCATTATTGGGTGAGATTTTATATATATATATCATTTTAACGGGAAAAAACGAGAGGGGGAGTATTTACATACACAAATATTACAGTTTTCAACATTAAAACGCGATAATATTAATTATAGCATATATTTGCGCTCTCGTTGACTTTTGATGCTCTCGAAAATGATGCTGTCGGCAACAATTTATATACGGTGTATGTTTGAAAATAAAAGGCGCTCGCGACGAAAAAAGTTTGTCAAAGTTACTGTGTAAAAATTTTTGAACGCATATTGCAATTTTTTTTACTTTTTTGGCCATTGTTCTATCTATTTCGGCCGCGAAAATCTGCTTCGCGAGATCGTTCCATCAGGGTTTGTATATCTTCGGCATGTGTCTACACATATTCTCATTTATCTTTTCATTATCATTAAGATGTATAGTTTTTCGAGCGATATAATATAATAAAAGTTTCTTCATTTTAAAATGAATATAAATATCTATTCTGCCATATATCCTGTTAGAGATACGTAGCATTTTTTTGACGAAGATTTTTTTCCGTTTGTTATAACGATACAACGATAATAAGAATAAAGAAGTGATTCTATAAAAGAACAAATAAATAATTTAATATAAAATTTTCTTTGCATATAGTTTTATATTTCGAAAAATTTGTTTTTGGAGATTATGATGAATAAATCAAATTTATTTTGAAATTTATTTGTTAGAAATAATGATTGAATATTAAAACTTTTAGAGATGATATGTTACGTACGTAACATCTTTTTTAATTTTTTTTCCTATGCATATACTTTTATATAAAATCTTTGCATATAATAAAAGTTTTATTTTTTTTACATCAATTATTCTGGCACACACAATCAATAAAACTTAAAAATATATTTTTTTTTTAATTTGCAAGATTTTATATAAATTTTAATTGCTTTTATATATGGATAGAAAAAAAGATTCGAAAAAATATATGTTTTTTTTAAATTATATAAACTTTTTTCTTTATTGCGATGGAATTTTTTAATTATATATTTTTTAACAAAAAATATTTCTTCTAAATTTGCAATTTTAATAAAAATTCCTTTCTTTGTTTCATTTTTTCTCGCAACCTTTTTGATCCACTTTGACACTTTCGATGCATGTATACCATGAATTGTGCCGCAACGTGAGTTGCGCGAGTAACGTCAAACTCAAACGTCAGCTGCAATCAGCTGATACGCGTCATTCGCCGCAACAGAGCGTTTTTATTTACTTTCTCGACCGAAATGCATATCATTGCCGTTCGTATTTACGACGACGCATCGGAAACGACGTAAAGAGAGTACTTGGAATAAAGTCAAGCATATATTTTGTTTATTATTGCGCAGGATTAGCTATAATCATGGATAGCGTCCGCTCGCCGATGGATAACCTCTTTAACATGCTGTCGGGCTTCAGCGCGGGTCACGAAAAAGCCTTGAAACAGGGGATCTACAACGCGGTAGCGCTCTTCTTTCTATGTCTGGTCTCGGCAGCCGGCTATGGTCTGTACATCATCCTCAGCCCCTTCGTCAAACCCCTCATCTGGGCCCTGCTATGCGGTTCCGTTCTCTTCCCCTTCAAGTACTCATTGGCCACGACGGTACAGTCCTGGTTCGCCAAGATGGAAGTTTCCGAGTCCCCGCTGATCGTCAACGTCAGTCTGCTACCTATACACATATTCGACAATATTTCTGAGAAGCTGGGCTCCTTTTTATGGACACATATCAAGTATATTGTTGGTGCAATATCGCTGGCGTTAGGACTTCTAGGTGTGTATCATTACACTCCCAACATTATGACGTGTCTCGCCTGGAGGATATTTCAGGTGTTCACCACCGTCTCTGGATTCTTCATCCTGACATGCAACATTTTTACGGTAAGTTGCATTAATCTTCTTTCATCTTGTACACTGTAATGTTCAGTTTGATGGAAACATTTCTGAGTTTTCAATGGTATTTTATTTTCAGGTTTCAACAATACTTGTTGGATATCTAACGATATTGTACATTTACTGGACGCCATCAAACTCCATCCGTTTTCGCTACATGTCATTTGTGATGTGGTTCATCGTCACCATGTATCTCTCAAGTATGGCAGGCGCTTATCGAGTCTTGGTCTTCACTGCTCTGCAGATCTTATGCGCAATCGGATTTATTTACGAAGTAGTATTGATTATGGAGAGTCAAGAGCTGAACGGTAGGCACTTGACGTTTTCGGAGGCGGCGCGTTTCGCCTTAACGAATAATTTATTACCGAGTCCGCAGGAAGAGATATTGTCTTCATCGAAGAGCGATGAGATGCGAATGAACGATTCGATTCCAGAGGAAGAGAGCACCTCAGATACGCCGATTCGTTCCAGGGAAGAGAAGACGAAGAGGCCAGCGTCATCGGGAATCGAAAGGATCCCTACCGCGTCCAAGTTCGGCGTAAAGTCGATGTCTCTGGATGCGGATGCTGGCCTGTCGCCTCTGCGTAAACCACGATCTTCGTGTAATGTACATTCTGTAACGACATTACGCGATCGTTATTTGCTCAGCAAAATAAAGGCCGAATTACGAATGTCTCTAGATATGCAAGATGATGAAGTCGATACCGATAAATATATGTACGGAGCGATGTACGCGTGCGTCGGTATGCTTCTTTGGAAGCACAGATGGATCTGCCACATCTTGGTGATCCCTTTGGTGTATTACGTCGTCAAGCAGCTGGGCGGTTATTTCGGCTTTTGGGAAACGATACGCAGACACTGCGACTCGACGATACAAGGGATCAAGTCGTGGTGCCTCGAACGACATCAAGCTCTTATACCCTCTAATATCAGAGGTCTCTATAAAGTAAGCATTATCGTGGACGAGAAACTCAGGAATGTTCTCAAGGCGTCCGTCAACGCGGTAGCGACTACTTCTGTGATATTCGGGCTAATCATTTTCACCACTTGCGCATCTATTTTCATAACGATACAGGTACAATAAATATTCCTACATTTATTGATCTATGTGATCCATATTCTATACCATTAGTTCTGTCTATAGGTTTATGCGGAAGGTTTGCATCTCGTTCAAGTAACGGGTGAAATATTGAATTCTTCTCTGATGAACAATCCTGATATCGACTGGGTTCCGGAGAAATGGGAAGAATCTGTTAACAGCGTTTTAGATAATGCTTATACTTATGGACGAACCGCTATATCAGAAGGAGTAAGATTTAATAACTTATTTTCTTTTTTAATTTTTTTTACTTTACACATGCCAGAGATTCATCTCTTCCTTCATTCAGATTCGAGGTCTCGTGAAAGATCTAGAACCGTCCAAGGCGGAGCAAATGGAGAAGAAAGTCTTAGAGCTTTGGGATCGTCTCTACCAGGCGTGGATGATGTCTAATGCGGATCCAAACTTCGTAGGTCCTGTTGTAGATGCTGGATCTGCATATTATGCTTGGGAGAATTTCAAGGAAAGCTTTGGGAAAATGCCTCTCCGTGAGTGATCTAAAAAATTTATAAATGATTGTTTCAAATTTTATTTTTATCATATAGAATCTAATTAATCTTTATACTATGAGTATACGGACCATCTTATATGATACAACAACTGAAAATGCTCATATGAAATCCCTTTCTCTTTCAGATCTTTTCAATATGACAAGCATACAGAATTTTGCCAAGGAAAATATTGGCATTTTGATGTCAGTGCTTGATTCTATCTGGAGCATTGTTAAAGGCAACATGTCTGTGATACTGACAATTTTTACAGAGCTATTTTATATCGTACTCATGAGTGGATCAGCTGTATTTAACTTTGTACTCAGCACGGTATGAATAACATGTTTTGTGAAGCTTTATTGTAAAAAGAAAAAATACGAGAAATGTAAGAATTTTCTATTTTAGGTGGTCTTCTTTACAACTCTATTTTATTTACTCAGTTCCAGCGGTAAAACATACAAACCCATCGAATTGACCACGATGTTTAGTCCTATTAGCTGTCACAGGTATAAATATATCCGATATCTTAAACTTAATTGCTTTTCATTTCTATGCATTCGCATGCTATGAATATATGCATGCGAGATCTTGAAATTTACATAAATATTTATCTTTTCACAAGCACGACACAGGTAGAAGGGTAAGTTAATCTTCGTACAATAGTATAGAGTCAATAGCTATTTTTAAATAACTCAATTATGTGTGAAGAGTCGATTAGCATGCAGAAGACATAATGTTGACTTTTTTTCAGATTTGCCATAGCGTTACAAGAGGCGGTGATCGGAGTGTTCGCGGCGACTTTCAAGCTCGCCTCCTTCTTCGGCATGTGGACGTGGTTTATCCACAATTTATTCCAAGTGAAGATCGTCTACTTGCCATCGGCCCTCGCGACTATGCTGGGTGCAGTTCCTTTTTTGGACGCGTACTTTGCTTGCATCCCGGCCACGATCGAGCTCTGGTTCACTCGCGGATCGATGATCGCTATTCCTTTCTTCCTTTTCCATTTTCTCCCGTGTAACATAGTGGTGACGGAATTCTATAAGGAAATCAAAGGGTAAGATTGCTTCGTATATATGGTTTAACAAGTTTTCAGTTACAATATTTCTACATACATACTTCATTTGTTTCAGCGGTGGACATCCTTATCTGACAGGCCTATCCATAGCAGGTGGGATCTTCTGTTTAGGCGTAGAGGGAGCAATCTTTGGCCCTTTGCTTCTATGTTGCATTATGGTTGTCATCAATTTAAGTCGACGTTACCTGCATTCGCCCGAAGAGGAAGTTATGCTTCCAGCTTATTCGAGTACTGTTCACGGAACACCATGATCATATTAAGATAATGGTACGCTTTAGCTCTAACACATTAATTTATTCCGCTTAACAACGTTGTGAGCTACGGGCTTAAGATCCTTAGCTTTTAACTGTAAATATTCAAAGTTTTATATCAAATATTTTATGAAAGTCTGTACGATAACTGGACTAAACGCGTGCAGCGCACACGAACATGTAAAAGCTGGGTCCAGACCAAACGATTATCAGCGAACGAACGTGAAGAGGAGTTAATTATTTAATATTTTTATCTTTTTATAATTAAATATTTTTTTACGATTTTTTATAATTATTTAAAAATTAATTTTTTTATTAAAAAGACTATTAAATCCTTCTTTTCTGACTATTAAGTCCTCCTCTGCCGATGCTCGCTAACATTCATTCACGATTGTTTGCATTTTATATTCGCATTTGTTTGGTCTAGATCCAACTCAAAATCATATGTGCTTTACATATGTACTCAAAATCATATGTGCTTTACATATGTACTCAAAATCATATGTGCTTTACATATGTACTTTTATGTGATAAGAGAACTAACAGGGAGAAATCTCGGCTTACGCTTATTAGTCTTAGAAATATATCATATATTACAGATTTTCTTAGTCTTCCATCGTCTTTGATTAGAAATTTGATACATATATAATATTATATATATACACACACACACATTTATGTACATATACATACATACATATACATACATATATATATATATATATATATATATATATATATATATATAGATTTGTGATAACATGTATGTATATACGAGAATTTTCTTTATGTATATGTGTATCATTACATTTTTAAAAAATGCTATGTGTTTTGTTTTTAACATGTTGATTAATTTACGTGCAAACAAAAAAAAAAGATATGTGGTAATGTGGTACTGACACTACTGACTTCAAGACTTAACATATTATGTGTATTTTTCATGTCACGTGTAATCAAAGATATGTGTTTATGGTAATAAATAATTTTCTCAATGTTTAATCCGTGTATTATGCGCTAAATTATAATTCATTGACGTGTAATTGAAACGCAATCTTCAACAGCAGCGCGATGTCTAATTTGATATCCATGATACTTGGTGGAGCCTTAATTATCCTTCTTATTCTTATCGGATTTGAAATTTATTTACACTACGACACTTACTTTCCGTCGAGGACGGTTTGAAGAAAGTATAATATAATGAAATAAAAAAAGAGTTCATTTATATATCACGATAAAAAGTTTGTGTACAATAGATTTATCGCAAATAAATTATGGTATATATAAAGTAATTCTTAAATCGATCTTTATTTCATATGTAATTATGTAAATAAAATGTTACGTACGATTAATATAAATTTTTCGTTTCTTTAACAAAATAGTCGTCATGAAAATTGCCACGTGCGTTATAAATGTCGGACAATGTAACGAGCCTTATGTTGCTCCGCAACAATTCGATCGTGGTCCCTTCGTAGGCATGGAAAATAATTTCCTTCTTCTTCTCAAACATGTGAAAACCATTTTCGGAAAAACGACCGCGTATATTACCCACTTCTAACCACACGAAGAGCGCTATATTGTCTGTCGATAGTTCAATCTTGAAATCCGGATAATTGGAAAGTTTTCCAGGTAACAGATGATCCTCTTCGAGTTTTATCTGAAACGAGAGAGAATAGCGTGTCAACGTTTCTTCGACAGCTGCAAACATATGCCAAATATCGACATCAGTAATTTACTTACAGTAACATTGGCTACTGGTACATTTGCATTTTTTAGTGCACCAGGATAAACATAATTGACTGCGATCAAAGAGTCAGCTATATCTGTGAGAGATAAAGTAATTATGCAAGACTTCTTGGCGGATTCCAATGATCCGCAAACTTGAACGAGAAAATCGTCCAGCAAAAATGACGTAATTCTCTTGGCTTCATTGGCTTCCTGAAAGAATTAATACAACCATGTGGATATTTACACACTGCTTTCTTTCTTTCCGCTGATACTCACTATTGTAATATCATCGAAAGATTTTGTGAATATGGGTGTTGTGGAATTCCAGTTGTAGACACAAATTTCAACTGTACAATTTTTTGACTCGTATCGTAGATCAGATACAACATATATTGAGAGTTCATTGGAAGTGGATAAGTGTGATGTAACAATAATGGGTGCGAAGAAATCTTTGGCGTAATAATGAAGCATCTTCCAACGACCTTCGATATCTGTAAATATAAAGGGAAAATTTCCAAACGACATTGTATTAAAATTCAAAAAAGATTCTCACAAGTTTAAGTTATGCTGTATAGAATATTTTTTAGTTCTAGTTACAAGATTATCATGTATAAAATGTCTGATTATACCTATCGAAGACCATGAAGGAGCTTGCCAAACATCATTGAGCTGCCAATAAAGAGCTCCCATTGTCATACCTTCGCCTGTTACGTTATTCACTTCACTTTTGGCCTGTCTGTAAGCTTCCGTTTGTATCCTCATGGAAACAGCTTGATTGATCTGACTGAGATAAACGTAATTCGCGAAATCCCGAACGCTATTGTTACTCTGCGGCATGGCAAAGTTGTACGAGATCAACAGTCGCATGTACTCGTTACCAAATGGCAGATGCTGCCGGTGTTGCACAAAATCGCTGCCCACGTTAAGATCTTTTGCGCTTTCCACAGCGGTCACTAGCGTGTACATCGACGGCCAAGACTGAAATCCATATTCGGAGCAAAATCTTGTCCGAGGATACTGAGTAATGTCCCATCCATTTCTGAGGTAGTTATAATAGTGAACTGGAAAATACAAAACATTTAACATATTCTGTTCATGTTCTATTATATGTATATATATTTTACTTATATATACCGTCGCCGAAGAGATTGGAGTAAGGATTTGCTCCGGTGTAGTTGTACGTCTCCTCGTACACCCCGTTACCCGGACTAGATACGACAAATAATCTTCCGGGATCTAGTTTCTCCACCTCTCTCTTAATCAGATTCACGTAAAGTTTCCTATAATCGTCTCTATAAACTTGAGCGGTTCCGGTGCCGTACCAATCTCCATACAACGCTGCTTCGTTTTCGTTATTACCAGCCCAGAGTACGATGCTTGGATGATTCTTCAGACGTATCACATTCTGCACTATTTCCTGCTCGACATTCTTCAAGAAGGAATCATCTGTGGGATACATGGCGCACGCGAACATGAAATCTTGCCAAATCATAATCCCGTATTCGTCGGCCAAGTCGTAAAATAATTTGGACTCGTAGACACCGCCTCCCCATACCCTCAGCATGTTCATGTGCGTTTCTTTGGCGGATAATAGCAAGTGTCTGATGGTGTTTTCCTTCGCGCCCCATTCGGGGAAGACGCTGGCTGGGATAAAATTACTGCCTTTAGCAAAGATCGGCACGTCGTTCACGCGAAAGTAAAAGCTCAGTCCCTTTTCCAGAGGTTCCTCCACCAGTTCTATCGTTCTGAATCCCACGCGGATCCGTTTATGCAATACATCATTTGCCGTTGTCAGGGTGGTAGTTAAATAGTACAGAGGTTGCTTGCCATAGCCATTTGGCCACCAGTTCTCAACGGCATACTTGTCAGAAGGAAAATGTTAAAATGAGGAAGATATAAACATTTTCACATAACAATGATCATTAAATTAATCGTGCAAAACTTACTGCAGGCACGGTAAGGGAGATGTTAATGTTCATGTATTTTTTGCTCGTGTCAAGCATGATTTCACTGGTATTACTGTAAAGTATGCTTTGCGAAACATGTAATATCGATGTGACGTGACAATTAATTAATTCTTCGTTTTCGTTCTGCGTCATCTCGAGAAATATTGTAACAAGGACATTCCAGGTGTCCTTCTCTCTGCGTATGTCAGTTGTAACATCCTTGAGCAATAGGTCATTTACAGAAACCAACTCGACATCTCGCCTGCAAACTTATACTTTATGTTAGACCGATAAAAAGTATAAATGAGAAATATATGTATATTGTAAGATAAATAGTTTTTAATTACCAAATGCCAACTGAGGGAAAAGCTGGTCCCCAATCCCAAGAGAAACTGGCTTGCATCTTACGAATATGATTTACATGGCACTGCCCATGATAGTCTTTGGGTACACACACTGGTGGTACAACATAACTTTTCCTTTGTTCATTATATAAATCTTCGGCTACTTTGACAGAGGAACGAAATGCGACTCGCAGCAAATTCTGGCCTTCCTGTATGTCCCAAATATAAAAAGAAATTTTACTATCCAGAGATATATGTATATTTTATATTACTTGAGTACGATTCCCTTACCTTGATATAATCTGTTACATCAAAAATATATCTTAGGAACATATTTGAAGTTTGTCCAATCATATGGTCATTCAAGGAGACATTGGCAAATGTGTCAATTCCATAAAAAATCAAGACTGTCTTGCGAGTTCTTAGAAAATCACTGGTTACTAAAAATGATGTATTTATATAGATTATATATAAAAAAAGAGCGAGAAAGAGAATTCTCTATATTTATTCTGACTTACCATTAACATTTTTAGTATAAACGACAGATTGATTCCCGACCCAACGATTATTGATATCATTCCTTCCAAATAGGTTGTTTTCTATTATATTATTTTTAGATAAATCTGTATAAACTCCTCCAGGAACAGTTGCACTAAAATTGATGTCTGTGGAAAAAAATTGTATACCAAAATATGTGCAGATAAAAATATAAAAGTAAAGAAAGAATTACATGTTATATTTTTATGCAAAATTAACTGAAAGTCTCTCTTACCATTATCGCATCCTGGAAAGGGTTTCTTATCTGAAAGAAATATTTCTTGTAGTAATTTAAATTAATATGAAGGATGTATGTGTGTGTATTATATTAATTATAGACACATATCTTTACCACATATATAATATGTTCAAAAGTTCATGTATTCAAGAAGTGTCACATCTATTTTTGACAAATAAGAATATCTGATAATACGTACCACAAGTATTAATAGTCCCTTTCCATTCTCCATTTAGGGTTATAGATTGACAGTGTACACTTATTAAGGATAAAATCCATAATGTCAAAATAAAGAGCTTCATTTTAATAATTGTGGCTGATGTATACTGAAGCATGAGAGTATGAGGTAACTATTTGAAATAAAAAACTAAAAGTAATTCAGTAAAGAGTTTGTATTCTATTACTGTTTTTCACATTTTACATGTCGAGCTCCGATAAATATAAAGATAACAACAAATAATGGATCCTTATTTAAAGAGTGTTCTGTTGTTATTATCTCATCCAGTACTCCACAACTTTTCTCATAAGAGCTTGATTATCTCTTTAGATTACGATTAATAAGCTAAAGTTTATCAATCCATAACCTTGATATCGGGAGGAAATGAATTATTTAGGAGGAAAGTAATCTTTTATACAAGAGGTAGCTCTGATATAAATCTATTTTTAAATAATAAATTTCAATACTTCTTACAGTCTTACTGGAATGATTTTTTAAATATCAATTTTTTTTTATATAAGGTTTTAATAAAAACTCGAAAATGTTTAAATATTTGAATGCTATTTTATTTACAAACAATAAATTCTATCGGTATAAAAATATTATATGTTAATTTACATTTCAGGGCATTAAAGTAAATTTACAGAAATTGATGTTACTGCATTTATATAATAGAGCTTTTTAAAAAGTGCTCTGGAATTTAAAAAGTATTTCAACTATATACTTTTACAAATTGCTTATAAACATATACTGCATATATATTGCAAAATAAAGTTTTATTAGTATGCGAGTGGAATGTATATATAATTAATGGCCATATAATATTCACTATCTCTTTTCGACTTTCTAATATATACTTTTGATACTGATAAAAATTAACACAATATTTACATGTCATCTTTAATAATGCAATACATTGCAAAATATATTTTAAAAATCTATTTTCTAATAACTTTTACTGTTATTAAAAAATATTATAAACAGAAAATTAAATCTTTATAATGATATTTATATTGAATTTAAAACAAACTTATAAAAAAAGATAATTGGCAACTGTATCAAGAATAGATTTGAAATCTAGTAACTTGCAATTTTTAATATCTTTGCTGATATTAAAATCGATTTTTTTCAATAAAAAGGTGCTTAATATTTGTTAGATTTAATCGAAGAGAATTAATAAGTTTCATATCTTTCAAGAATAATTAAATAATAAAATCTTTTTTTTCGATTAATTTTAAGTTTTATTTAAGAATTTTACTTATAAAAGTTTGTTTTAAAAATTTTAATGTAAAAAATTTGTAATATTGAAAGTTATTTTTTCGTTAAGAGAATTTTATTGTTCTTAAAGAATCGTTAAAATTACGCACGCGAATTGCCTTTGTACTACATGCGACATGGAATGTTAAGCAAATGCAAAATACATGCATACCAATTGCTTAACGCTATAGCGTAAATATGCAGTAGCATAAATTCATGATATGTTGAAAATCATATCTTTTTCTGAAGAAGAAACGAAAAAGAAATATACGTTTGAAAGAAAATCCGCATAACCATCAATAAATATTTCCTCTCTAGGAGTATATATTATTTTTTTTCGGTATATAATTTTCTTTTTCTATTGGTATTCAATTTTTTAAGTTTATTAGTTTTATTATCAGAGGGAAAATGACCCAAATAAGCTATTTCGGAATCTTTCTGTTCATCTATTACTGGCTTATAAGTGTGAAAGGATGAAGCAGGTGCAGTATCGATATCTTGAGATCCTAAAGAAGAAGATATATAAATAAATCTAATACAAAGGGCATTTTTTAGCCAAAGTAAATTAATAGGAAGAGCTTTTGAATAATCATTAAATAAAGAAAAATTTGTGTTTTATATGTCAACGACATATTTAAAACAATGAAGAAAATTTGAGCCTTTAAAAGCTCGAACTTTCAATTCCTAGCATGATTTGCAGATTCCTCTGTATAAACTTGTATAAAAGCAGATGCTTACAGTTGTCTTATATATATATATATATATATATATATATATATATATATATATATGTATATATATACTAAAGAAAACCAGCAATCCAGATTTGTTTATTGTTCAATTCGAATAATTATCTAATGCATCTTGATAAGATCATGTTTTTCAGAAATCAGAAATATATCAGCACAAACAACAATTTATGTAATACTGAACGTACCACGTGAATGCCTCTTATCGCGCCTACTGATACATTGGTGAACATGCTCCTCATATTCGATTCCATCAGTAGTTTTGTAATTGTTGCATATACTACATTCCAATTTGTTCTTGTCATTATCGTCTTCTTCATTATTCGTGTCGAATTGTTCGCAATAAGCGGCATGATTCTCTATTTCGTTATCCGGAAACAACTTGTTGCATATAGGACAACTTACATTATTTGTCGAAGTAAATACCTTATCAGATTGATTGCCATTCTGTACATCCAACTCCTATATATATATATATATATATATATATATATATATAAGTAGATTGTAAAAGAATAATAAATATTATTAAATAAATCAAAAAGGGATTCTGGAAGAGAAAGAAGAAAATCACATAATTTTAATTAATAACTTACTTGATTCGTTTCATCTGGCTTGTCCTCATCATCAGACAGTAGTTGATGCTCCCAGCTCCCATTTCCATTCTTCATCCTAGATTCTTCTTTCTTTCGTTCGCAGAGTTTTGGTCTCTTTTCCTTATTCCGTTCCCTATCGCTTTCTTCTTCCTTTGTTGCTGCATTCGTTTCTTTCACAGTTTCTATTTTATGAAGCGACAGTCGTTTCTCGTGTAATTTCGATCGTACCTCTTTCGATAGTGGCAATGGTCGTATTTCCGGGTGCTTTTCCACCGAAATCTCTTCCTCGTCACTATTCCAGCTTTCCACCATTTTTTGGATTTCATCGTCTGTCATTGTATCCTTTTGCATTTTCGGGTGTTCGATAACTTTATTCACGATGCGCCGTGTCTTCGAGGACGATTTCGCCGTTCCCTTTCTTTGCCTCGACAGACCTGGACGTGCCTTAGGATTGGGTGGTACTATTCTTCTCGGATATATATTTGATGCCATCGATATATCCTCTTTATCCTCCTTATATTCTCTTTTATCTTCTTCATTGATTTTCTTACGGCATAGAGATTTAATATCGTCATCGTTGAATTCTATATCGCTATTCTCATCATCGATGGAGTTTCCTTGATGTGCGATCACGCTCGACGTTGCTTCTTCATGATTGTTACTATGATGCCGATTCACAGCACGTTGTGCGTTACTCGATTTACTATCGAACTGTGCTCTTTTTTTCTTAATGCGAGCAAAATCGTGCCACTTGTCATCCTCGTCCTCGGTGGAGCTCTCTTTATTCAGACTAGCAATGAGAGAGCTCGCTTTACGTTTGCTAGCTCGCTCGTGACTATCTCTATATGTACATTCGGTTTTCATCTGTTCAGTCTTAGATTCTGTTAATGGCTTTTTATCCAAGCTACCGTTAGCGGTGCCGACCTACAGAAACAAGGATTAGAATCAGAATAGAAATAAACAGAATTGAATGAAGTAAACAACTATCTTTTCTTTTTTACACAAATATAATTTATTCAAAAATGTTTCACAGTTTACAGCATTTAATAACTGTGTTCTTGTAAACATTTATGTGTATACATGTCTCTGTATAAATGCAATAGTTTATAATATTAATAAAAAATATTAAATGTCTTCCCCCCCCCTCCTTTATAATTCGTTCCACAACAAAATGCTACAAAATTGCTCGTATAAATAATTTTATGTGTACACATTGATGTATAAAGTTAAAACCATATATATATATATATATAGTAATATCTGCAAGTAATACATGGAAGTTATACACACATTAATATATCAAAATCTAATAAATGCATCTTATTGGACATAGTATGTATTGTATTATACAATCTCAAAGAAGATGCAAAATCATTCAATTACAGATTTTTTACAAAAATTTTTACAAAAGATAAGAATAAGAGCAAAATTTAGTTACAAAAAAAAATTGTATAAAGTTAATGCGTTCTTTTAATTTAAACTAAATCTTCCATGACTTTTTATCGATAACTCCAAAGTAATCAAATTAACACGCTTATTAGCGATTGCTTAATGGAGTTTGCTCAAGTCGTATATAGAAAAAGATTTCGAAATATATAGCACATATAATAAAAAGTGAGTATACTTTGAATAATATTCCTCAAGCGAGTACAAGATCTTACATCTAAGAAAAGAATTGTAGCGCAAAATAATAAAATTAAATACTCAAAATAAAATACTAGCAAAAATTTTCTAACATCAAATTGCAATGGCATATATAAATGGTCTTTCTCATCTTAGAAAAACGCGTGTACCTAATTATAAAAGAAAGACTACACATTCGTTAGCGATACGAGCGATACGGGAGGGATTGCAGGGTGGTACCCACCTGAATGGGTGACCCCCATCGGAATATCGAATTAGCAGCAGGCTGCCAATTGTACCAAGATTCTGCTACTTTCTGCAAATGCTGGCTCACACATCGTATTGCTTGGTCGCGCTGCTCGGTCGTGTGCGTTTCCTCGCAGTACTTAAATGGCACACGTTCTTTAGCCGAGGTTCGGTTTGGTTGTTGCAAAGGCACGTCAATTTCGTTGATACAAACATCGAGCGGGTTCATTTGCCATCTGTCCAGTTTCTGATCCAACTCGCTCGACGTATCCTGCGCTGTTTTTTTGTCCGTCGCGTTTTGGCTCTCTCGTGAAACATTTGTTGATCTCAACGAGAGGAAACGATTTGTACTGTGGGTAGAATTGGTGCTCTCGAATATTTCCTCGTTATCTGAGCTTTTGCGCCTGTACATAGGATTTCGTGCTTCGAAAAGAGACGGGGATTCTGGATCGTTGACATAGTGACTAGTCTTATGCTCCGTTGAAGATATATGATTCGATCTATAAGAGTACGATGGTCTAGGTATCTCTGTACATTCCTGTAAAGCCAATTCTTGTGATGCATTTACATCAGACGTAATTTCCGAGAGATGTTGATTATTAATATGTTGCTCCTGAAATAATTTTTAATCAAACAATATACTTTTCTTTCTTCCTAATTTCTTGAATCAATTTGATATACAATAATAAACTTCAAATTTGTTATAATTATTATATAGAACATTTTATATTTTAATGTCACACAGCTTATGCGATAATTATAATTACACACCTTGTGCGTATCTTTATTATTGGAGATAACGTTTAAAGTATCTTGAGGCTCATTGATAAATCCAAGTAACTCTTTCATTTGTTTGTACGTGAGTTCTGGCTCGTATATTCCAATATCTAAAAAGAAAATCTATAATTACAAATTGTTTGTAAGAAATAAACTTTTTTTCAAAAATAAATATAAAACTTTATAGCGGTACTTAAACTAAAAAAAAAAAAAATATATGTATATATATTTTTAACGATCATTGCTTCATGGACAATTGCATTCTAATACGCTACACACATATTTATTCAATAATGTTTTGCAAAATCCGAAGATCTACAAATTGACACTTGATTCTTCTCGCAACTACGTTCAATTTAGCTGTAAATAAATCCAATTACTCGTGAGTTTCCGTTTCATCTCCTCCTCTTCAAACTTCCTCGCGCTTAACCTCTCGTTTTTCTCCCGTTCCATACTGTCCGACAGGGCAAATGAATATTGTAGAAAATTACGCCGAATAATCCTTCACTTCCCACGGATACCTGCTTATTTGGGGGCACAGTGCCGCGCCCCCGTCGCGTGAAATAGCTTGCTTTAACTAAATGTAAATAAGGATTCCTCTGTGCCGCAATTAAGCATGCCTGATCGCTTCTCCCTTCAGCTGTTCGGCTCTCCTCTTCGCGGATTGTCTCGCGATGTCGCGCGAGATGATGCTAGATACGTTTCTCGAACATCGGCTCACATCGGTTGCCCCCTCGCATACGATAATGAAATGCCGACAATCCTCGAGTCCACGTTTATCGGTGTCGTTTCTCGCCTGCGTACGTACATATCCAGAAAAAAAACTTGGTATGAACAAGAATCGCCAGAAAATACAAACTCCTTGAAAGAGACCTCGGATGAGCCTCAGCGCCACCGCGTGTTGCTGCTGCGAACTAAAATGCGGATCACGTGACCGAGCGCTGACATTAGGCGCCAAATTTAAATTTTTGACAGCGCGTGCGCGCTTGTATACCGGGTGTTCCGATCAATTTTATCACTTCTTGAGCATATATTTTCAGACGTGAATGAGATTTTAGATTAAAACAAGGACGTGTCAAGATAATAGTTTTCATACGCAAATTAAATTATTTGCATGCTTCAGGTTTAGAATATAAAGTTCTTAGAATCTGAAATAAAAAGACTAAAATAAAAGATTTTTTTGTTTATAATTGAGACATGTAAAATAAAATAAAATGAGATGTTTAAGAGTGTAGTATAAGAAACAAAGAATATAAGAATCTTTTATAATACGTAGATATGCTATTAGAAATAATATATTTTCTGATTTCTTATAATTATACTAACTATAAGCTTTCATTATTGTTATACTATATCTTATCGTATAGTTTTAATCTTATTTTTATTTAAATGTTTTATTAATTTCTTTCTGATAAATATATCTTACTTCGATATCTTATCATTATGTGTATAGTTTTTACTGTCCACAAAAGCTGACTCTCCTATATTACTTAACACATACATACCTACATACACACATACACACACACACACACAATGTATGGCTCTTTCAAAGATTATATACCTCTATAAAATATTCAACAAAGATTGTGGTACCCTAGCTGAAGAACTTTAGAGAATTTGTTATGTATGAGCGCCTGTTCTTTGTAAACGCTCTACGTAGTGCTATACTCTTTTAAATAATGTATTTTAAAAAATACATGTATATACCATTATATTTAAAAAAAATCAGAATCAGAATAAAAAAGAAAGAAAGAGACTCGATTTATTCACACTTTTATTTTTTTTATATATAATTTCTTATAAATAATAATAAATAATATATATATTCTCGAAAAAGAGAAAAAGGAAACTATTAAAATGCAAAGGCAAAGCTCTTCAAAATAAAAATAATGTACAATTTTCTTTCAAAAATCTATATATATATGCCGCGCAAAAAAATTCTGCGGAACATCTCCCGCTGTCATAAATATACATACATATAAAAAATTAAAAAATGAAACGAAATAAAATATAAATTCAAGAGCGACTCGTTCGATACCTTTCTTATAGAGGCTACATGATATCCAGAAGGGGCAGTGTTCCCATGATTATATATTTATTCCATTTGTATCGAACCGCGAGGTACCGAAGCCAGGAAGAAAAAGGAGGGTCATTACATGTCATATGTAAAGACGTAAATATGCGTCTTTCCGAGGGTCATCGTCGTCACGTGTGCACGTATATATGCGCACACACGCAAGAAGACACGCCATCAGTGTAGGAGGTGGAGGACGCGCAGTTCTTACGTCGCCTTCGAGCTACGACGAGGTTTCGTCGTCCGCGCGCAATTAAATACACCGGTACATATTTCTCTCTTATCGGAAGATCCCTTATCGCGTCCGACGACGCAGTCAAGCTCCGCCATGCGGCACGCGAGATAATGCCGCGGTCCGCTGCTGGATCCCGGCCGCGCTCGTCGAGGACGAGGTTAGGCGGCGCGATTTATTATCAATCCTGACGTGTCAGACTTCGCCCGAAGCGCGCAAATGGCGGCAGCCGAGGAGGACGTGTCCGCGCTCGGCGAGAGCCTGGACAAGCTGAGCGTCGAGGACGACGAGGAGACGACGACAAGTAAGCCCGGGAACGATGCCGATGACGCGAAAGTCTGCGAGAGCCCCCAACTCTGGGGCTTCGAGACGCGGGAGCTCTACAAGCTCGCGCTCAACTTCTACAAAGGTGAGTCCTGGACGTCGTCTCGTCGACGACCTCGGATTATGTGTCCTATGTTTACGGCGCAATTTTTCCTATCTGACGTAGGAGGACTTGAAAATCCTTCGATTCCTAAAGACTCTGTAATGTTGTTTCTTCTATTTTCACATTTAATATGCAATCTATTTTATAGAAATTAAATAGAGAATTTAATTTTCTGATAAAGGTAAGGAATTTTTTTATTCTAGACATTTTAAAGATAAAATAATACTGTTGAAAATTCAAATGCTACGTTATGTAAATTAAGAATTATTGAAATGGAAATGAACATATGTATGTGTATAATTTTTATTGATATAAATATATGTAATTGCGCATTTTTATATTTACAAGACATAAAAATTTTTATTTGAAAGTAAGATGAAGCATCTAACGCATAAATCTTGTATGCATTAATTAAATTTATATTGTGCAATGATCATTGTGATCATTGACAATGCAATGCTTTGTGTGTATACTTATTGTATACTATTGTGAAACATCTTTACAGTGATACAAATATACGTTTATAATATGAGAAATGTCAGAAACATATATATACATTTTAATATTTTGATAAATTTTAAATAAAAAGATAAATTATATTTTTAATATATATATATATATATATATATACTATTTCTTTACAAGATTGTTATCGAAAGATTTGTGTATTTAGAGAAAGAGGGCAAGGCAGTGCATCTCTCTTACGAGGACAAATTGAAATTGGTGGCATTTACACAGCAAGTGACACATGGAAAATGTACAGCTGAAAATGCAGCACCGTTAGGCGTCCTGGATGTGATTGGAAAGGACAGGCGATTGGCATGGCAAAATCTAGGAGATATATCAAAGGAACAGGCAATGGAGGGTTTTATAGTATTATTGGATAAGCTGTGTCCTTTATTCAGAACCGTAGTCGAAGCACAGAAAAGGGACTTTGAGGAGAAACAGCGTCTTAAGAAAGAGGAAGAGGCCAAAAAACTGGAAGAGGAAAGGAAGCTCAAGGAACTGGAGGAAGAGAAAAAGAAGCAAGAAGAAGAAAGACTGAAGGAGGAGACTCAGAGGAGACAAATCCAGGATGCTTTGAATCAGCAGACGTATTATCAGTTCAAAGTGTACGCTGAGCAGCAATATCCTGGCAATCCGGAGCAACAGGGCGTTCTGATCAGGCAATTGCAGGAACAGCATTACCATCAATACATGCAGCAGTTGCACCAGAATCAACTAGTCATCGAGGATCAGTCTGAGGATGAGGAGAAGAAGAAGAGCGTCGAACCGGAGGACACGACGACGTCCAAAGATGACAACGACGACGATAAGGACGACTCGAACGAGAACGCGCCTTTGAACGATGACGATTCGGACGAGATAGAAGATTGGCCGCCCATTAATGCCGCGGAGATGTGGACGAGGAAGGGTGTGGAGGAGTTCAAGCAGGTCATTAGGCGAGAAGCGGGCGACGCGGTCATCAAGGTCGGTCACGGCGAGACGGTGACGGTGCGAGTTCCCACGCACGAGGACGGTACGTGCTTATTCTGGGAATTCGCTACCGACGGTTACGACATCGGTTTTGGAGTTTATTTCGAGTGGTCTAAGCCGGAGACGAATCAGGTATCTGTGCACATAAGCGAGTCCGAAGACGAGGACGAGGAGGAGGAGGAATACGAACCGCGCGGAGAAGACCTGGAGAGTGGATCGGTGAACGGCAACTCTCAACCTGCACGTAAAACTGCTACACCGCCCATAAGCGTTATAGTACCTGTGAGTAGTCACTAGTTTTCAATTTGAATATATTTAATATATAAGAGTTGCGGAACACCTGCACTGATATATTAATTCTTTTAATGTCGTTTAAAGGTATATAGGAGAGACTCTCAGGAGGAGATCTACGCTGGAAGTCATCAATATCCAGGCGAGGTAAGGGCATAAGAAAATTTGCCATAGAATTATCTAGTTTTTTAGTACTTGAAGAATTCATAATTATTAATTTCTCCTTTCTCGTTTGCAGGGAGTATATCTTCTAAAGTTCGACAACTCTTACTCTCTTTGGCGGAGTAAAACGCTTTACTACCGAGTGTATTACACACGGCAGAATAACTTGGTGAAGAATAATAATTAGTCTTTACGTTACATATTATAAAACGAGATGTGTATCGATTATACGTCGTCGTCTGTTGAGCACTAGCCTTGGCATAATAATTGTCTAACTAATAATGCTAGTCCAACTAAATAAGTCTTTTATGTCTCGATTCGATTCGCGCGAAAAAATCTGTTCACATACAAAGAAAATATATTTATTGTATAGTCAAATAAGAACACACATGTTCTATATTCTTTAAAGTGGCAAAAAATGCTGTGCGCACGAAACAGATTCTTAACTATCTACATTTACGAGATGATTGTGTAAATTAACTTTTCTATGTGCATTATTGCATAATCTGCGCCGATTCTTCGATTCAAACGGTGTTTTTTTATTATAATTTTGGAGAAAATTTTAAAATATTCATATCGGCGTTTAATATACTATATATGTATGTGTATGTGTGTGTATATATATGTATATGTGTATATGTATATATACACATGTAAAGGTGAAGATATTTCGTATTATATAGAACAAAGGGTTGAATGTATACACATACGCTTTTGTATCGTCTATATGGATATTTGCTTGGAATGTTTTTTGCTAACTCCATGTAATACAGATTTTATCACTGATTAGTGTTCACTATGTCATATGTAGCTTTTATTAAAATTATCTTATTTTTCTTTAAGGAGAAATACAGCAACAGATTCAGTGCGCATTTCTTGTTTCATTCACGATTCTCAACGACAAAGTTCATTCCTCTCTCTCTTTTTTTTGTAACGTTTATTATTCTACGTAGCCATATTGTTTTTACAGCAAAATCGTACGATTTATATTACTCACGATATTAATGATAATAATAATAATAATAATAATAATAATAATAATAATTGTATCCTGCAACATCCAACTACAAATAACTTATACTAACGGGTATGCGTGCTTGATTCCGCTCTTATCGTACTCCCATTTTATCACGCGTTTAGCTTCGATCTATAACGACGTTTAATTAGAAGAGCACTTTATTTTTGAGACGGCATGAGTTTTGTATCGTTAATTTGTTCGGGAAAGGAGCGGAGACAGAGCGAAATTGATTATATTATTATACGCGCCCTAAAGTACACACGTAGATTGTCCGCAAGAGATTAAATATTAAGCGCCGATTAAACGACGGAGTTACCAGAGTCGACTCGTGGCGTGACAGTTTTATATATATATATATATATGTGTGTATGTATATATATATATATATATATGTATATATATATATATATATATACATACACACACAGTGTTTCAAAAAGAACAGCATTCTATGATACAATTGTACTCAAATGTATTATAAACTTAAAATTTCATGTAATTGTTTCATAGAACTTGGTTCTAATAAGTTAATATATTCGTCCTTAAAACTGAATACGTTTTGTATCTTTATAATCGTTCAGACATGTTAGGACATGTTTATATAAACTTTTTTGCTTAAAATGATGTGTACAATCAGGTCCTAGAATGCTGACCATTCCTCCTGAAGCATCCTATATATTACATATATATTTGCAACAGCCTTTAACTTAACGAGCACAAACTCCCACGAGTCCGAGCTCCACCCTAAGCGTGAAGTATGCGTGTTTTTCCTTCGCTAAAAAAATACGGCTTCGTTGTACAAATATTCTCGTAGTAAGAAAGCTATTGTGCGACATTCTTTCATTTATCCGTTCTTTCGCCTCCGTACGATACATTTTTTTCGCGAATTGATTTTTTTTCGACTGAGCATTGCGTTTGAAATTTAGAAACGATTCGCTCGCGTGTGTATGATGTACGCAATTAATTAAATTAATACTAGGTCGCACCACGGTATGGCAGTTGACAAATCCCGGAACGTCCAAACTATCTATATTTTATCTACGTAATTTCCAACAACGATATTGTTTTCTTATTTTAAATGACGCAGAAAAGCTTATATACTTTGCCACTGCTGCGAAGGTTTCGTCTTATCCGAAAGCTCGTCCGTCTCATTTTTTTCGATCTTTGCGTTATTATTATAATAAAAATCACGATCTCTTTTTTTTTGTCACCGCGCACAAAACTAAACGCTATAGCTTCGTCGATCTCGTCGCCCTGAGATTTTTGAGAGTGGTCTCAGCTATCGAATGAGCTTTTCTTTTTCGTTTCAGTCGCGAGAAGCATCGTATAAATGATTTAATTTTTTTACAGAGGAACAACTTTGAAATATAATAGATTTTTATAGATAATCTTTGAATGTTTTCGACGAGACTCCATCAATTAATTCATTTTAATTCGCATTACGATTATTCGCGTTCCTATATTTAATATACGTCGGACTGAAACGATTAAATTATCACATATCATTGACGACGTATCATTGAAGTCCCTAACGCGGACGTAATGTCTATACAAGGTGTCTACTCGGCTTTTCCTCAAATTGATCCAGGAATTAATAATGAGTAAAAGAAGGTATGCGCAAGACACAACTGCATATTTACGAAGCAGCCTCGATAGCGACTTAGTTCACATCACCTTAAGCCCTAGATTCGCATTAATTTCTATCGTGTGCGCGCGCGCGCGATACTGCTTGTCTTTTTTTAGCCTTAGAATTACGGATCTAAAGTATATAAATATACGACGAAGGCATATATCGGTAAATGCGTGTGTGTGCGTGCGTATGTGTCTGTGCGTATGATCGAAAGTGGAACATTCATCAAAAACTCAGCGACTGTGGTCGTTAGATGCCGTGCGGACATAAACGCGCACTTGCACCTAATATAATAATAATAATCATAATCATAATAATTGTCGCGTGCAGTGTAGTATATATAATTGAGCTATATCGCTTAACGACAAATTTACACTTCCGCCTGTCCTTAGGAAATACATAACTCGGTACATCGCTCGATGAATGTGCACGTAAAATAGTTTATTCGTTTTTATAACGAACAACCGCGAAGAAAATAGGTAACTCAGGAGGGATTAACAGGAATGTGTTCCATGAAAAATTGACTCGGATATCAAATTTTCGAAAATTTGTTCTACTTCGTGAAAAATACTGGTTTTTTTCTCCATCATTTCTTTATATTTCTCTTTTTATTAAATAAACAATTGGAAGAAAAAGATTTTGATTTTTTCTACCTCTTTTTAGTTCTTATCAAAAAAGAGAATAACTTTTGATTCATGGAACGAAATCTTTGAAAATCCCCACTATTTCATCCATTTTCTTGCATGTATGTTTACGCGGACTCGGTTACAATTTACATAACAACTAGTAACAAGTAAAATATTTTCGTTCGATTCGTCATTCATGTCTAAAATGTTCGAACGAATATATGATGAAGACTTGAAAGGAGATCGGAAATGTGGATGCTTACATCATTATATATGCATCTGATGCATATATATATGTATCTTCCTTTTTATCAACATTTAAGATCGCAAGTTCTCTGCCCATTTTACGTAGGCAAATATAAACAGCTCGGAGACAGATGATTATAATTAACGTTAATGGAAAAATAAGGACATTTTAAAAATCTATTTTACCGAATATGAAGCTTTATCAAATCTT
Source organism: Nylanderia fulva (assembly GCF_048542155.1). NCBI lineage: Eukaryota > Metazoa > Arthropoda > Insecta > Hymenoptera > Formicidae > Nylanderia > Nylanderia fulva. The sequence continues at coordinate 4,220,087 of NW_028189835.1, read as the reverse complement.
TTAGATTTATATGCACTAGCCACACACGTGGAATATATTAATATATACTTAATATGTAAATAAATCGGCCGGATTCGATCGGAATGTACGAAAATGGTCTTGCGCCGATACGTATTAATATATATGACGAAACTTAAGCGGGTCGGATCCACACTAAAAACGTATGCTAAACGACAATCTAAAGAATCGTTGCACTTGGCCGCAACTCGCGATAGCCTGCATACGTAATTGACTCGACGTTTTGTATGACAGCGTTTTATATACGCCTAAATAGTAAATTGCGCGTTAACTTTCGAATTGGCTTGGCTAAATTTTAGCGAGGCACATCGTCCCGAAAAATTAATTGTACTTGGACTCGCTTCCAAAGGCGCGTTCGCTTCGCTTTAGCTTTAGTGTTCGTCTATTCTGAAGCTTCTACGTTTCGCGGTGCGCATTCGACGCTTAATAAATGCGATCGTTCGATTAACCTTGCGATTAATTAGATGCAAAACACGCGCGGACATCCTCCTTCTTTGTCCGAGATCCGCGAATCATTTCTAAATGTCGTGGTCCTCTTGCGAGTGTCGTTTTTAAGCGAAGGCGCGAAGGGCAATAGCCCGCAATTGGAATTGTCTCTTGAAAAAACCGCACGACCCGTTTGCGTATTAACTGGTTTTAACTCGAAAGTAGTAGGACGGATACTTACAATACAAGTATAGCGTAGAACGAAGGAGTAACAATTTTAAGGCTGAGTCGTACCGACCGGAGTATCTGGATTAGTTAAAATCCCCACAGTCGGCGGACTCGCTGTTTTCTAACTAGATTATAGTCCCACTTATAATATCGTAGACAGACGAGGAAAACTTGCAATCTTCTAGAGATGAACAATGCACCAATCATTTCGGTTAAGCGATGTCCGGTTTGAAAACATTTCTTATATTTATTTTTTTGCAAAATCAATTAATTAACTTTTGATGTACAGCTGGTTTTATAGTATAAACTTTAGGTTTCGCGAGAATATGCTCTCATGAATTTTGTATAAATCTTACTTTAGCAAAATTTTCGCGTTCACGTACACTAACATCAAGGTATACAATATTGAAAATTAATAGTTGACAAAAAATATTGAGCTTTTGCTAAGAAAAAAAATCTCTTTGCAAAAACCATCACTGTGGAATTGACACTTTGTACAGTACAAGAGTTAATCGCGGTCGCGTCTAACCGAGACCGGTGCATTCGACAACCCTGAGAATACCCTCGTTACAACGAGGTCTCCATGCTGAAATTCGCTCGTCTAAATTCGTTCTCCATTCTGTAATCCTCTACCCTGCCTGTGAAGCTCCGGCGGAAATTCCTGTCGGTATGAACGAGCTTCGGACGCCGTTCCCTGAACGATCTGGTCATCCCGGGTCTGTTTAGCCGATGCGGTGGTGGCAGTTGGTGTCTCCTGTCCGGTGTGTAAAACCCAACCGGAGGACGTCCATCGTGAGACCTAGCGTCGTCGTATTCGTTCGAGCTCGTCGACCATCTGTTCATGCGTTCGGAGGGCATCCTGCCAAAGGGAGGAAAAGGCGGGTCGTTTCGATACGCTCGCGGAGGTGGAAGCGGCGGCGTCTCGTCGACCCTGAGGCGAACATCCGCACTTGCGTCCATGCTCGAGGACGTCGACGGGCTTCTGCCGTGCAAGAGATACCGAAGATCCCTCTCGTGACGATGCGATGGATGTGCGCCGCGCGAAGGTGGATAGACCACGTTTTCGGCTCGAAACGGCTCGACAGGAACGCGTCCCGTTCGTTCCCCGGTGAAGACGTCCGGAGCGCATCGCGAGGTCCCGGTGTACGGACGCTGATCGGCTCAGACGAGCGGGATTTTCTCTGCCGGTGTAATCCATGGAACTCTCGATTGGCACGATATTCTTGCCGCCGAAGGGATCACCAGGGAAGACCTCTTGTATTGGGCTGGCAAAAATGAGCGTTCTAGAAAGACGACATTGATTTATTAACTTTGGATCCGCTTGAAACACGCGTTTATATCGGAGTTGAGACGATCGAGAGAGATTTGTTCCCCGACTTGGTCCGATAACATTCGTTGTCCTTGACAAGCAACGATTGTCCCAACTCCAAGTCATATATATTATAAACTAATTTTCCCAACTTGGCAAAAATAAACTTGATATTACAATATGAAAAAAAAATATAAGGAATTCAAAATTTTTATTCCTTTTTCAAAGAACTTCAATAACAGGACTATTTGATATCAAATGGAATTACAATAAAAAATTTCGAAAGATATACATATATAAACATAATTAAAAATATATAATTAAATAAAAAAGCTTAAAGGACTTTTAAGCATTTAAAAACATATTTAAATTGCAGATGAGAATTTGCAAGTCTGAATGAAAAGCGCAGGAAAGCACATGTATAAAATATATCGCCAAGTTTAAAGAATTAATATGATATATAGATGATTACCAATTAATAATAATACAGCCATAATATACCGCCGTTATGCGATGAGAGCAAGCAGAAACAAAATACAGCACATTAATTATTAATAAGCAATGATATAATAATAAATCTTGCTGCAATTATTGCAAAGAATATGAATGCATATATATATATAGCGAGATAATATAAGGCAGACTAAGACAGTTATTCAAAATAGCGACTAAAAGCTAAAATTAAAATACAGAGATATGGCTTACCTGGTGCTTTCTCGTTTCTGATCGTAGAAAGGATACGTTTTGTCTCTTGGCATAAACTCTTCGAAGGACGGCATCCTTCTCCTGGCCTGCAATCTCTCCCTTGAGCGCGAATGATCACCCTTCTCGTTTCTGCCGATGCAACTGTCGACGCACTCGATACCTCGATTAACGACCTCCTGATCACCGAGATTCTGTAACTCGTCCGCGGTCACTAGGGTGTACCTCTGTCTGTTCTGCTTCAAGATCGACTTCAGGCAGAAGTACGTCCTCGAGTCTGGCAGCTTCCAGCAGGCCTCGTTCGACATGGGATTCACCATAATCCTGCTGCGCGACTCGATTTTCGGGATGGTGCCATTGCCGCTGGTGTTCCTCGGGGAGACGCTCGCCTCGTCGAGGGAGAGAGACCGGTGATGGGCCAGAGAGGGCGGGAACCTTCTGTGATGCTCGGGAGCGTGTGACCTTTCATTTGGAAGATTTCTCTCCGGCAGCTTGAAACTACCTCTACTGCTTCTCTTCAGGATCGATGCCTCCTCGTTCTCCAAGATGTTCTCCAGACTCCTGACGTTCCCGTTCGGAAACGCGGGAGGCACTAGTTCCGTTCGCGAACGCAGGTTTGGCTCGGAAATGTCGCGGGGTATAGCAGTCCCTGCGTGTTCTCTTTCGTGCATGTTTACACCGGAAATAAAGTCCGCCGCCGAGGTAAAGGTCTGCGAGCTCGCGACCGATTTGTTTCTTGCGACCACGCGGGGAACAGGAACGTCCACGTTGATCGTTTGCGTGCTGGTGGAGATTCTGCCGCAGCTGCCGCACTTGCTCGGAGACGCTCCGACCTGGAGATCGTCCAACGAACGGGGTACCACGTTCCCAGGTGGATGTAGCCGGCCGTCAGCTGTCGTCCGTAGCGTCGCTATTTCACTCTCAAAGGTATCGCCAGCGATACCGACGTGGTGCGTTGACGGGGCGCCAGGAGGTGGAGGTGGATGGTGAGGGTGGTCACCACCGGCTGCGATTTCGACGTAACTGCGCTCGTCCCTGAATCCCTCGTAATCGTTCGTATTCCCGTGACACGGACACGGGCAGTGACACTCGCACGGCATCGGCGACAGGGTCTGCCTACTCGGGTCGTTCGCGTTGCACGGAACGATTGCAGGACGGTTCACGTCGCTCGGGACGCTTTCGGCGACGGTGGTATTCGCGACGATCGCCGTATGCCGATCGTGCTGCTCGGCACGCTCGTAGAGAAGCGCCTCGGAGTAGCTGGGTACCATGTCGGTCGCGACATTCGTTTCCCGTCTTTGAGCTTGCGGGTTTTCCTGACTCCTGACTTCCGGTCCGTCGTTACGAGGCGTTGCTGGTTCCATCAACAACGCTTCGCTGTAACTCGGCGCCAGCATGTAGGAACCAAGCTGGCTCAACTGGCTCATGGACGCGTGGATGGGTTCGCCAGAAGTCGGTGTGTCATAATTGACGCCGAAGAGCTTGGTCACCTGATAGAGAACTCTCGTATGTATTTCCGTTGGGACTTGATCTTATCTTGCTTTGATATAACGTAATTGGATTTTCAAAATGGTCGATGCATTTACCTGATAATCAGCATATTGCGTTTTATATTCGATTATCACCCTCAGTGGCCAGCTAAGCAACAAGGCGCTCAGACACCAGTAAATGTAGCGATTCGTGAACCAGGGATTACCAAGGACGGCAACCAGCATTGTGTTGACGTTGTAGCCGAGATCGAGACCCTCCCTCATCTCCATATAATCGTCACTGAGTTCCTAAAAGGAACAAATATGCATTATTTTTTTCATCATTTACATATAAATTTCCTACATAAAACTGTTACTGGTACAATTAATTATTATAAAATATACAATTAATTATATATTATATAATTATAATTTATAATTAATTATATTATATGATTACAATAATTTATTATTATAGGAAACCTAATTTTTCAACAATGATATATACTGATCATTGTTTATTTTCGTACTTGTTCGGCGAAGAATCGCGATCGAGCCTCCTCGAACTCTGTGGCGGACCTTATGTTGGAAAACGCGAAGCCCTTGGTGAGCATGATCTTCGTGATCGGTATCTTCGGCTCGAGTATTAATTCCTTGCTGATGTCCCTCACTCCGCAGTAGTCGTAGTAGTAGTGGGAGGTGGCCGAGTGTGTGTTCACCCTCTCGTAATAGACCTGCGAAGCGAGCCGGTGAGGTAGTGAGGGGAGTGATTCGTCAGGCGCGTCCTTAACCCTTTCGCTATCGCGACATCGCTGTTACTATGTAATTGCAACATGCAGAAACCGGAATATCTACATCTGCGATTTTTATCAAGAACTGCCTCTTTATCTAAAGGCTTCTCAAAATACTGAAACAGATATATCTGTATAGTATGTCAGAATACTACCTTGAAATACTGGATCTCTATTATAGGACTGATATAAAAAATATGTTTCGAATCTTACGCTCTAAATCTCTTTCGCGTGTCTCTTACTAGAAGTCTCTTTCTAGACAACTTTCAAGAGGACTTCGCGGATGCCAGGAAACGTGGCGGAAGGGTTGGAAGAGGAACGCTAAAGGTCCGATGAAAGGGACCAAATGGGGCCGTCACCTGCGTCGTGGTATAATTATCTCCGTTCCTGTAACGCGTAATTTGCCGTTTCCTGCGCACGTAGTGATAGGAAACGGCCTTCCACCATATCCTCGGCTGTGCCATCTTTAGCTGCGTCAATTTGGATAGCACACTGTCCTGGCTCTCTGCGTGCAGTAGATCGATTCTGATCGGTGAGTGATAGCATTCCACCAGATAAACCAGGTACAGCATCCCCATAAATGCCACCTGTACGACAAACAGAGAGAGGGAGAAAAAGAGAGAGAGAGACAAAGGGAGAGAAGAGAGAAAAAAAGGGTAAAAGAGCCGATGGAGCGGCGTCTCATGCATCCAAGCGTGCGTAAAGAGAGGAGAAAGGGATGAAGCAAGAGGGGAGACGATATTACTTCTCGTCGAGTGATAAAAAAAGACAACGTACGCGGTCGTGTCATAATATATAGAAAAAAAGCGGAAAAAGCCCTTTTTTTTCATTTTCCATTTCTAGTATACGTACTGGAATGTATATGTAGCCGTCGTCGCAGGGCGATGATAAGTGCTTCATGCTTTTGACGGGATACCTGTTGAAGTTGACCATGGGCTGAAGCAGAAGAAAGAGAGGATGAATTTTTCTCGTTTACAGGAGGATTTTTTTAAAGCGATTGTAACAATGAGAATTTGTTTTTTTTTTCAAGTACCTTGGTAACGTTGGCGCATCGGCACCACGTCACTGCCGCGAGACAGCCGTATATAAGCACAGTCAGGACCAGACATTTGCAGTTGGGCTCTTTTTGTAGCGCACCGCACAGTGTCTGGGGGACCGGTCTCTGCTGAGAGTGAAAGATTAATGTGCAGGGAATTGTCAGTAATCGGGAGAGTGGAAAGTTGTGCTCCCGCTCATTGAAAATTGATGTTCGACTAATGGATAATACGTCTATATAAAATTGATACTTTTGTTTCGGACGTCGGTTTCAATTTAAATCAATTATTAATCTCTTTTATTAATAAATGAGATTGAATGTATCTTTGAATCTAAACAGATCTAAGATGTCTTGTATCGAATCGAAAAATATTAATTTTTATTAATATCATAACTTCTCACTTTTATCAAAAACAATAATACTCCATCTTATCTAACAGAATTATATTTAATATTAACGATGAAGCTATACTATTCTTTACATGAAGCAGAGAATAAAGCATATTTTTATTAGAAAAATATATGCATGATATTAATTCTTCTTTCAGATTGAAATAGTTATATTATTCTTAAACGGGAGTTTTTCGCTCCAAGAGTCAACATTCCGAGCAAATAATTAGATTCAATTTTATGTAGGACATTCAGACGGATTATAAAGCTGAAGGTGAATGCAGATGTTCTCTGACATTCGCCAACGTACTTCCTCGTTTTCCCGATTCATCGTGATCGTGTTACCGAGCGGACCTCCCCTCGAATTGGACGATTATATCAGACGTCAGAGACGAAATTGCGTCATTTCAGCGCCGTAGTATGCCACCCTCCTCTTTCACTCCTCGACAAAACCCGAGCACCCTCCTGTGATCCTGCGGCATCACGGTAACGAGTCTATTATTCCTCTCCCATTGAAACATTTTTACGCCAAAATTACATCGTATAAGAAGACACGTGCCTTCGTAATATATTGTATCATTATAGGGATACATATGAAAAGCTTATTATGCGCTTTTTATGGACACATAAATTGCCTATTTGAAAATAATTAATGTCGGCAGTCTCGATATTCAATTCGGAATTCAATACAAAATTATAATAAATATATAAATTATTTTTTACGGCGAAAAGTTGTCAGACACTTTTTTCTATTTCAATAAAATAGAAAAAAGGAACAAGCAATATAATACAAAAGTATTATCTGTTTATATAATATATCGAGAAAATCTTTTGTGCACGACAAAAAGCATTGCAAGAGTCTAAACGATTCGTGTATCGTTTAATAAAAAATAACAGCACGCACGTGTTTGCGCGGACCGCGAATTAATTTATGTATAGATTGTAAAATCAATCGCCCAACTATATGTAAGTTTGGCTACAACACAAACACGTGCATAGACGTTAAAATTAATCCGGCTTTATCGAACGTTTACGTTATCTTGGATTATTTGCGCTCGATATTTTGCAAAAAGCACCCTGTATACATAACGACGCTCGGAAAAGGGCATCCTAGCGTAAATGGCTGCGATGCAACGAGCGAAAATTCTTCCGCGTACAACGCCACGTTCCTCTGATGTCAAAGGTACCCGAACATTATTAATACGAACTAGTATAAATGCGGCTCGTCGAGCGAGAACAGATTTTATTAAATAAACGCGACCGTCGTGTAATTTCTACAATTGCATTTGTCTATTAAATTATTATTTCCATATTATTTGTTAATCGTAGATGCATTTTGACAATCAATTTGATTTAAAAGCTGAGCTTATGAAACGTATTAATCGAAGAAAAATAACAATGTGATGAAAAAAAGAGAAATGTATGTACATAATCGTTCATGTGTGTCTTTTACACACACGCGCGCGCGCCCTTCATACAATTATCGTACTTTACCGCCACTTTGGGGGACATCTGGACGACATTCGTCACATCCTTGCATCGCAAGCCGCGCGACGCGACGATCACACAAATCCTACGTACATATCCTCGGCGAATTCCGAGGATTTACCCCGCTACCTCACATCGAAGAAGCGGTGAATCGCGATGAATGATCTCTCTTACGTTCGGACGTTATTACGAGGCCGACAAAGGTAGTCCCCGTACACTGGATGGATGGGTAAATTATCGCGATCACGCGCTTCCAGCACCCGTTCGTAGAGCGTCACCGCGAGGCATGGGTGTGGATCCACTCCCAGGAAACGTGCCGCGATCACTGCTAAACGCTCCACCGTACGGAGCGTCCCCGCGGCGGCGCCCCGACTGATGGGGGTGGCTCGGCGCCGACGTCGGTGGGGATCGTCGCTGCTCTCTGGCCGCCTGGCGTCGCGACGCTGCGCGCTCGCTCTCTTCCTTATCCAGGATCCTTGCCCGCCTTCCGTCCCGGCAACGTTCGCAACTATATGGCTCCGCCGAGACCTTGAACGGCCGCCTCCTACTCGATGACTCGCCTATTAACGAGGAACGTTTATGAAGGTCGTCGGCGGCGCCGAGCGAGGAATATCGAATGCTGCTATCCGGACGAGGGTCATCAATTATGCGAATGACGTTGCTTGGCTTTTAGGCTTTTTTCCGTCCTCCGGTGTCCGGGGCTATTCAACAGCGAAAGAAAGAATTTTATATCGCGGAAACTTTATGACAAGTTTAAAAATATCCATATAATAATTTAAAATTAATGAACAAATAATTTAATGAATAAAATATATATATATATACAGTGTCCCATCAAAAGTGGCCATCCCCTTTCATCTTTGAAACTAAAAGAGATAGACCATAAAAATTATATATGTAATTAAATGGCTCAAACTAAACTTTTTTGTGAGCACAGTGGTTGCTTACAAAAACTATCTATGTTTGAACCATTTAATTTCATATATAATTTTTATGGTCTATCTCTTTTAGTTTCAAAAATAAAGGAGGGTGGCCACTTTTGATGGGACACCCTGTATATATAATTATACATTAAATATCTTCATAAAATGGGATTCTTAGATTTTCTATTTTTCTGCGTTTGCATAAGGATAGTTTAATTATAAAATCGCGATACATTTTCAAATCAGAGGTAAAATAATAAGAAACTTAATTTTTGTACGTACCATCAAAAAAAAGTTTTAGAGTTTTCACCTTTTGTATAATTTTCACTCGAATATTCATCGTGAATAATGTGATGACGCAAATCTAGTGCATCCAAAGCTCGATCGAACCATTAATTAATCGATTAAAGTTACAACGCTCTAGTGCGCGAGTTTCTAATAAGTTTCAATACTCTTCAAGCTGCTTGTAACTTCCGTTTTCCGGCTCCGCTCCGTCGAAACTTTTATTCGCGCACGAATGAAACAATTACACGTTTGTGTGTTATTCCCTTCAATTTGAATGAAACTTTCAGATAATGTTTTCCAAAATGTATCTGAAGACGTAGACAATTCTGACAATGAGTTCTTGTTATTCCGGAGTTCGACGTCATCCTAACGGCGATAAAGAGATAATAAAGAAAGGGAAGCTGCTTGATGCCGATCATAAAAGTCGTGATTCTCCCTCGAGTTATCTCTCATCCTTTCTATATAGCGCAGGAAACTATGCGGGATAAAGACGCGCGTTTTGGCGCCGTCTCGACGGGTATCTATTGATTGCAATTTGAGATGATGGCAGGCAAACGAACATGTATCTCACGCGCATGCATCTCAAAGTATGTGGATGGAAGGAAAGAGTGTGATCTGGAAAAACAAATTTGATATATTAATTATTCCGTTCATCATGGGCATTTTTTAAAAAGGAATTACATTTTTATAAGCTTAACTTTTATATTATTGTTCAGTCAGGAAATAAAAAAAAACACATTTATTATTCTCAGTATTTAAACATGTATTAAAAGCATTAACATTTTTTGTTCTATTTAACATTCACTGTTTAATAACACGATGCCTTAAGCGAGAAATAATAAAGAGGTTGAAGAGGAAAATATTCAATTGAATTCCTAATTTCAAAAATTAGATATAGATTCTTTCCTATACATTTTTATTTTATATATTTCTCTGTATTTTACAGGGAAATGTTTCTTTGTATTCAACAATTGTGATATTTATACGAGATAAACTTGCACGCGAGATTTTATTAATGACGATAAACAATAACGCACACACCCAGTTTAAACAGATAGATCCGCTTTAATATTATTTATGAAAGTATCGCGAGATCTAGGAAGCTGCTTTGACACCCTTTAAACGATTTGACCTTATTTTTTCAGAGCAATCAATAGGCGAGGGTTCTACTAATAAATACTTAGACCAGATCGATAAGTAAGCAAGATCAACAAAGTGTAGTCTAAATAAATTTGCGACAAAATATATATATATATATATATATATATATATATATATATATATATATGTATATGTGCGTATCGTTTGGACATGCGCGTACATATAATTTCGCGCGAGATTTTATTTATGCGCGTGTTTTCTTTTAATTGCCGTAAAACATAATTTATTCTTTTACAAATTTAGGCAAATAAGAAAATGATTGCGTCAAAAAGAGGACTAACACGCGAATCAACTTACTACGGTCAAACATAATTTCACTATTTTGGAATCCGGCCAAATCCGCATTCTGCCTATAGATTGATTCTTCGGCCGCCATATATACATATATATGTATATAAATTGATTTTGAAGATATTTATATACAAAGAATAAGGTGTAGGATATCACAAGTTTGTATAAGTCTTTTTATGTGTTAATACTTGCCAAATGATACGCACAACGCTAGAATTTTCAGAATTGAGCTTATTGCTCAAATTCCCATACATGTAAATGTATTATTTATGTAATAATTTCATAAAAATTGCTGAAGATATCAAAGCATTGCTTGATTAAAATTGATATATACATATATACAGAAAATTTTCACGTTGGTATATTTTCACATGTACAATTTTCATTGCCATCATAAGCTACACTATGCGATTAAAATAAATCACATTGGGAACCACATGCTTCAAAAAATATTTGCCAAAAACAAAATATTTAACTTCTGTTTAACTAAATATCTTTATAACATTATTCAGCAAGAATTATATAAGTTTATTGTTAATAGAAAAAAATATTTATAAGATAATTTTATCAAAAACAAAATCGATATTGATTTAATTTTTTTGCAACAAAAATTATTTCTTACTAATAAATGTTACATGTATGGAATGAATAAAATTGTTCACATAATTTTTGGTTTTTAGTATAAAAAAATTAAAAAAAAGTTTTATTATAAAACAATTTAAACACAATTCAAGTTCCTTTTTATATTCTTTTCATAAATAAATTGCTATATAACTATACAATACCTATATATACATCAAATTTTATCCAAATATCGATTTAAGGAACTCTGTTCTATCCTTTTCATCTATTGTTTCTGCTTTCCTATTCCTTATCTCACTATCAGTGTCCCTCTGTTTAACTTCAGGTAATTCGAAAGTTGTCTCTTCTCCTTGCTTGTGTTTTTTAAGTAACTTTTTACTCCTATCTACATTATACGAGAAAAAGTTAACTTCTCTCTTAACTTGTGCTATTTCGGTTAAAAGTCTTTGTTTATGCACAGCACGTTCATATGCTAAGCGCTCACTCAAGTGAATCCATTTAAATCTGTGGGAATATATAAATAATAAACAAATAGTAATCGCATATTAATATTAGCAAAGGGAGGAAATATTCATTTAAATTATTTATGCTTACCTAGGCAAGTACTTTATATTCCACATAACATCGTAGAACCTGCTTTTCTTTCTCGTAGATACTTGAGTGTTGTTTAATGTTGCTGCTACAAATTTTGCTACCTTCTTACTTTCAAACTCCACCCAACCTTCAGTGAAATACTTGATTGCCTTTTTCCGCTTCTTTTTAATCGATTGTGCATCTAAAACATTGAGATATTTTTAATTAAATATAGCTTTTGTAATCAAGAGAATTTATGGCGATTCCTATTTTCGTTGAAAATTTTTGAAAATAATTTTTTTACATTTACATAAAGCCGATTCTTAATCGTAAAAATAAAGTACTATAGTTGGAATTATGTATAATTTGCGCTATTTAAAAAATAAAAAAATAATACAATGAAAACACACAAACTAACCATTTTCGGCCAGTTGTAAATACACTCTGTCCACTTTCCCGTAAGCCGAGAAAATCTCTCGGATCATTGCGACGTTCATATATTTTGGGATTGTGGACAAATATATTATTCCTCTTTTAACCTTCTTCTTGGGTTCTACCAAATTGTTCGTCTCCATAATAATATTTTTCAGAAAACGTATTTCTCAATTACAACAACTTGAAAAACGTGGAAGAAGCAGCTTCAGCGCCATCTGTTCTCCGACTCGGGTGTGGGGGAACTACAATTAATCACGTGACAGGAAGACGCCATATTAAAAGAAAAATGCGCGCGATCTCGATTTTTTGTCTCTGTCAAATAAGCATCTCTATGTTGCTCTCATTTCTATATCATAACTCTAATGTCAAAATTTCAAAATAATTCATTAGACTAATTATATACATAATTTATACACACATATATCTAATAAATAAAATATTATAACAAAGAACTATCATTATTGAAATTTAATTCTGGACCAATAGCGTCTTCCCGCGTAAAAATAAAAAACAGAAATAATAATAAAATAAAAAATACTCGCGGAAGATGAGAGCGTAAAAACATCTGTCACTTACCAAATGATCTTAAAACAAGATCGCTTACCCCTTCGTTGATAAATGCACTATTATAAAAGAGAAAAAAAACACACGTATATGGCACGAATACCTTCCACAAACGTCGTACATCCGGTCCCGTTTCGTTCGTTCCCGGTGTTCCTGGATTAATTTCGCGCGCCTCTCTGATTGCGCAACGCGACGCGCACATGATACGCGAATGTATATCATATACACACATCTATACATATATACACACACATATACACGTATTATATTTCGCTGCGATAATCGGCCGCCAATTCGTGGAAGGACGACGCGATGGATCGCTGAGTTATATCGCGTGTTCGAAGTTAGGGCACTTCGAGGGAGACCTCGTGCGTTCTGTCATTGTCGCGGAGTCTCACTCGCGAGGAAGCGTACGGACGGACAAGGAGGGAGGCGCGAGCTCGCTCGCCTCGCCGTCGTCGTCGACGATAATTATGTTACGCTGTGCAACGCGAGCCAAGCAAAATGGCCGACCGCGAGTGCTCGGCGGTGCTGTTGTTTATTCGTTAGGGTGAGGGAGAAGGCGGCGCGTCGATTCCTCGTCGTCAATTATTCCTCGGACCATTTGCTTTCGCGGCCCGGAATCTGCGCGACATACCATATCTCGTTATTACGGCCGCCGTAACAGCTCACTTCCGCTTTTGTGTCTGCGACAACGTCAAATAATTACCCGGGTGCGCGTGTTACGTTTTTTCGTTAGGTCTGGATTTTTACGATCGCCCGGGAACTTGTTTGTAACGTAATATTCACGGGATATTTTAACAGGAGCGGAAGGTGGAGTCTGGAGAGACGTTGCTGGAGCCTTGGAACTTTATTTGGCGCGCCCAGGTAATCATAACCTCAATCCGGAGAATACGAGGATCTTTCTTGGGAAATTGGGAGATGAAATCTTGATCGTTTGATTGTTTCGCAGGTAGACAAAGATGTCAAGTTCGTATATCGTTGAGCCGCAAAGCGACTCCGAGAAGAAGGACGATACATTAATTATTGTTGTAAATGACGATGGGACCCTATCTGTTGATCAGGCGACTCTACACAACTTGATAAGTAAGTGACTGACGAATAAATGAGGCAGAAAAAAATTTTGAAGAGGATTCCTGTGAATAAAATATGATAATGTGTAATATCCTGGAATGTCTACATACAGATTGCATTGAATTGCTCAACATTTTGCAGTGACCCAATCGACCGCTAATGTTAGCGTGGTAAGACTAGGACAAACTGAGACAGACATCGAAAATGGGGATATAACCTTGACTGTAGATCCACCGCCATTTACACATCCTACAGCGAGCTCGGTAAGCGCGAATGCCAGTACCGACTCGGGTGGGTTGGTAGATCCTTTTATGGAGATGGATCCGGAACAGTTGGAAAGATTAGAGACAGCTCTCCAAAGCGAAGAGGCAAAGCAGATACTCGGGGAGAATGTCACTGCAATGCTTGGTACTTTGTAAATTCGTTTTGTTTGTTTATTTTTATTTTTTTTCTTAAGTTTAAGCTCTTCCTTATTTTGCGACAATTTTCTGTTTACATTAGCGATTTTGTATTGCATCGACATAAATATATGCAAAATTTCAGTTATTATACACAAATATACCTTTCTCTGATGTTTATAACAGATTGATCTTGGGATTTCTCTATGTTTTTGTTCTTTTTTTCAGATATGTTATCAGTAGAGGAGCGGCAGAATACTATACGCTATAGTATACAATTGGATCATTGTTATACAAGTAGATTATCTCCCAATGATCCAATACCGAGAGATCCCTTACCAATTGTTGATGATTCACCTGAATCAAATGATGTGCAATATATACATCAATCATTGTCTTCTCGAACAACTATTGCATCATCTGTTAATGATGTAGAAAATGTTGGAGTTAAGGGCAAGATTATTGTAAAGAGTGTGAGTGTAAGTAATCATTGTTATATGTATATATACATATATATATATGTAATAAATAGAATATTATTTTTATGTAAAAGATTAATTATGTGATACCTTATTGATGTCTTGATAGGCACCATTGCAAAGCAAACAAATAAGTAGACCGATACGTAAAGTTACTGTATCTACACCTACAAATGTAACTGGACTTTCTAGAGGTAATACAAATATTGTTGGAACACCTAAATTATCGGGACATCTTGCTCCAAGAAATATAACAAATGTCCAGCACGGTGTAACTAAAGGTATATAATCTTTAATGCTATGTTATAACAATAGTTTTAAGTTATTAATTATGCTGAATTAAATTTTATCATTACAATTTATATTTTTAGCACAAGGTAAGAATAACGAGGAGGAAGAGGATGATGATGTCACAGAATCATCTACAGAGTCCTCAGAATCTGAACCACCATCCGATAATGATAATGATTCGGACTTTGGGCCTCGTGGTACTAAGAGAAGTAATGCCAAAGCTCGAGGGGGACGAAAAGGTCTTACTACAAGAGGGGGTAGTATGGCAGCAGTTCGAAGAAGAGGTCAAAACAAACAATTAGATATGGAACAGGTACGACGATTGGATATGGAAATGGCTGCTGCTGTTAATGCAATGAAAACTCCCGAGAAAGATGAAAGAGCAGGTGAGTGAAATCAGTTAATAAAAATAAAAAGAAATTATTTATTTAGTGTCTGAATTAAATAATGTAAATGGTATATATATATTACAGAGAGGTTTAGTCCAACAAAGAGTAAAAGACAAATCAAAACTCTCGGTGGGAAGAAGAAAGAGGAATCGCAATATGCGGAAACATTTGCGTCTGAAGAAGCGATATATGAGAAACCGCCGCAAACGACAAATCAAGTGAAAGCGAATCTAATTAACGCCAATATGATAAAGGGCGATATGATATTGACCAAACCTGGTCAAGGAAGGAGTAATCAAAAAGTTACCTTTGTTCAAAAACAGATATCGATGAAACCCAATGAACTCAAGAATATCGGGCTTAAAAAGTCAGTGGTGATTCCTAAGGGAAAACCTGTAAATCAAACAAATACAAAATTACTCACACCTACAGATGGAAAATTGGGACCATTATCAATAGCACCTAAAACTGTAACTCCAAGCATACAGGTTTCCTCAGTAAAAGCCACAGTGACACAGCAACCTGTGTCACAACAATCTGCACAAGTTGTGAATCAAGGATTATCGATGCAACAGCAATTCAAAATTCTTCCATCAGCTGGTAGTCCTTTAAAAATCAAACTTGGTGATATAAAAAGAGAAAAGAGAAAATCTGATAGCATAGAATTATTTTCAAAGGGAGAAGAAAATTCTGCAAAATCCATAGAGAACAAAGTACTGGATGGTTCGTATTTTTTAAAAATTATATTACGAAATTAAGAATAAACCAAAATAAGAATCAATTTAAAGAATCATTAAATTGTAATTTTAAGTGTTAAGTCATTTCTTTATAGGTACAAAGAAACTTAAGAAGGATAATCGAAAAGTTCCTGGATTTGTAGCAGATTCTCTAGGTCCAGCACTTTTCTCAACACCAGATATTATCCGACGTGTTGGTTCGAATAGTGATGGAAAAATCGGAGACAATCCTGCAACACCTACAACTCCGACAACTCCTTCTGCGACAGTAGTATCTACACCCGGATCATCGATAATGCCTATAACTGCAGCCACTTCATTGGATATTGACATTTGTGCTGGTTCAAATATAACACAAAACATTGCCTCCAATTTTAATGATAAAAAGATAGTAGCGGATATATTAGAACAATCTGTGCAGTCACAATTAAATCTCGATGAAAGTAACAATGTAATACCAGGAGACGAGGACGAACAAAAATCAGATATTAAAACTCCTCTTGCAGAATTACAACCATCACTAGATTCAGGTAAAACTACATATATGTTAGATAACTTTGTAATTTTGTATTTCCCTCTAGTGTATTTCTGTATGCTACTTTTTGACAAGTAATTTTTACAAAATCTATATTTGTAATCATAATATGACATTTTTTTCATATTTTCATTTTATTTTTTTTTTAAAGATGATTCTAATAAATATTTTAATATATCTTGTTATTTTTTATTAGATTCTCTATTGCTTGCACACATACACAATACACATATATTATTTAATATTGTCAAAGACACAATGTATGCTTAAATTTATGTTTTGCAATGCTATCGTATGTTTTCTTAGTGCCAAATACTACTTCAGAGGGAATTATTCAACCTATGGAATTACCTCATGTTCCAAATCATATGTCTAAAAGTAGTAAGTTTTAATAATT
This sequence comes from Nylanderia fulva, assembly GCF_048542155.1. NCBI lineage: Eukaryota > Metazoa > Arthropoda > Insecta > Hymenoptera > Formicidae > Nylanderia > Nylanderia fulva. The sequence goes on along the minus strand of NW_028189835.1, from coordinate 4,203,117 downwards.
AGTTTATGCTGTATGGATGAAAATGTATACAACTATTTTCTATACATCTCTCTATGACGAATAACTATTCTTTATGGTATATACTGTTTGTTTTTAAATTGCCCGCATTTTTTTGATTTTTTTCTAAATATATTTATGTTATATTAAACAATATTTTACTAATGTGTTCCATGTTTTTGTTAAAGGTGGAATTGAAGGAGAAGAACATTTATTTGCTACTTTAGAAATGGAAGCCAGCAAGCATGAAGAAGAACTTTTAGCTGAAGCTTTATTGTTACAAGACGAACTAACGGACGATTTAGCTGCACATGTAAGCAAGTATAATAATATATGTTCTTACTAATAATAGTAGGAAGATATAATATTTAAAATAGGTACAACATAATATGATCAGAAGAATGTGTATGTTAGTAAAAGAATATTCATGAAAAACTGAGATGTTAAAATCTTAATGCGATATAATAAGATTTTCTTGAGTAAAAGAAAACATGAAGGCATACACTAGTGTGATAAACACATTAATTACACTAAATATTACAAATTAATAAACAGATATAATAATAGAATTAATACTAATAAATTAAATATTCTATTATATTATAATATTTTGAAATGAATGAATTTGAATTTATCAGTTTTATACGTAATCATTAATTTATCAGTTATTCGGTTTTCAGATGTAACAAAAATTACTTTATTTTTAGAACACTTGATATATTTAGTTATTTGCATTGTCTATATATAGGCAAATTTTAATAAATTTATTAATAAATATCTAATTTATAAAGTATGAAAATTATGAATATTTATTTATAAATTAGATATTTATTTCAGTATTATATTTTGAGGTAAGTATAATAATTTAATTAAATAAACTTGTATTTTATATTTATGAAATTTGTACATACCCAAAGATAAATTATCATAAAATATAAAATAAAACATTTTTATAGCATATTAGCTAACAAGTGCGGGGGATCGTAAATCGGCCGAGAGTGCGGAAGTTTGGCGCACGAGGCGAAGCCGAGTGTGACAATCCGCACGATGGGCCGATTTATGACCCGCACATGTTGGCTACGATATTTTGTGTGACCGGTGTGTGGAAACGGGGAACCCTTTCTAAAATCCCATCATGTGCGTAAAGGGCGACTTTTCGCGCGCCGGTTGCACAAAAATTATTTTTTTTCATCGAAAAAAAATTTTATGTGCAGAAACATGTAGATAAAGAATTATTTGTGTAAAATTATGTATAATTTTTCGCTTGTTCTTCTATTATTTACCTTATATGTATAATTTTTCACTTGTTCTTCTATTATACCTTACCGACAAGATTTATATAAGATAATTTTTGGAAAAAAATGCTTCAAAAATCAATTGGTTTAAATCTTTCTGTTAATAAAGCAATACATGTAGTAAGTAAACAATGAGTTTTTTGCTTGTTGGCGAAAAAAATAGCGATGCTGCGTTCTTTGTATTTAATTTTAGAAAATACACATTTTTTAATATATGATTCTTTTGTAATAGTCCTTTTGTTTTTAACACTTTTATTAACTTTTGCAGTCATTTTTTACTTCAAAAATTCCTAAATTTTAATATTTGCTAGTAAATATATATTTATATAATTTATATATTTATATTTTTATATATTTATTTTTTATTTTTAATTATTAATTTATTAGATAATTATTCTAATTATTAATAATTAAATAATACTTTTCCTCTTTTTCTCTTACAATTTTCCTTTACTCTTTCACTTTTCTTTTTCCTTCTTTTTCTCTCCTTCAAAAATATTAAAAATAAAAATAACAAATTATTTTTATTTTTAATTTTATATTGTGTGTATTGAATTGCAGACTGCACTGGTCGATTCCACACCAGCTGTGTCAGAATCATTAGCATCAAGCAACATGCTTATGCCTACACTAATAACTGAACAAGATGTAAATAAACCAGCGGAAGCTGTAACGACGACACAAATTGAGCCAAATACACCGAAAGAAACGAGCAAGAAATCGAAAGATGATAAAGAGCCAATTCAAATAATTCGGGGTGGTCGTGTGATTACATTACCACCCATTGAAGCACCTGCAACTAGAAGTAAACGATTGCAGGCAAAAACTGAGGTAGCACAGAAAAATCCTGAACCAGCAAAAAAGATAGAAAAAAGCAGGTAAGTTCTATTGTATTGCTACTATATTGTTACCATAAACATGTGCTCATAAATGAAACAGCTGATATGTGTGATGTTGATTGAAGTAGTAGTAAGTAGGATGCATCCGAATATTCGGATTCTTTCGAGTGGACTAGATTCGGCTATTATATTTGTGTGCACATAAAACGAATTATATCCATGAATTTTATCGATACTGGAGGAATAGGCCTCAAGGAGAGAAATTAATAAATCTTAAAGAGAGAGGAGAAAATAGTGAAGGTGTTGTTTTCTGATTGGTTAATTACTTTCATATCCTTCTTTATTTGTTGACCTATCGTATATGTATAATATATATAAAAATGTATAAAATATAAATATTGCTGAATATATATATATATATATCGTAACCAAATGATCACTTTAGGCAAATAGCTTTTGACTAGTCACACAAATGCTGTTTCACTTGCCAAATTAGACTACACTACACTACACTACGCGCCGCACGCACGCGCGCGCGCGCACACACACACACACACACACACACACACACACACACACACACACACACAACAAAGGGGGATGTTACAAATAGTTAAAAAATAGAGGGTGCTAATATCAATTTCTATCTTTTTTCAAAATGGGGTATGAATCATAATGGGTAAATAAGAAATAAGAAAATGTCGTTTCAGTATCCATGAAGTTCTAAGTTCGAACCTAATGCATCGAACCTAATGCATCAGAAATATCCTTACTGCAAATTTTGCTATTATCTCAGAACCTGTTCCATCTAATTTTGTGTTCATGTATTAAATAAATTAAGAAATATATATATATATTTGATCACACACACACACACACGTGTGTTTGAAAATTACTTGGAGTAACGTAAATCTATGTAACACATCTTTGTTTTCTTTTTGTTTTAATTGAATAATCAAACATTGACAAGTAAATTATCGAGTATAACCGTGACAACAATGATAATATAATAAATAAGAATATTTCAAAGCTAAATCGATGAACCTTATCAGCATATTGAGAAGTCATTATCAAATTTGTTATTGTCCATGAATGAAAATACATGTTTAAATGCATCACTGTACTGAGTTTTTTGTCTAGATCAAATTTTTGTATGTATTTCGAATTTTGTAAATCTTGTATCTCAAACATTGTGCACATATTATATTTGACATAATGATTGTTATAGTCTGCAAGTGCAACAATTAATACATAAAGAAGAATTAAAAACGAATGATGAAGAAGATGATGATGATGAGGAGGAGGAGGAGGAGGAGGAGGAAGAAGAAGACAACTCAGATTCAGAAGATGATCCAAATCGATTATGGTGTATCTGCAAACGACCTCATAACAATCGTTTTATGATATGCTGTGATGTCTGTGAAGATTGGTTCCATGGAAAATGTGTACATGTTAGTAAAGCTATGGGTAAGTATTTCGGATCTTGATTTAAATAACTGCTGAAATATATATTTATATATATGTCGTAGGCAAATGGTTACTTTGGGCAAATGGAACCTAATCTAATGGGTGCGCAAGGAGAGCCCTCCCTTGCATGCCCTTCCATAGACACCCTTGATGGATGGGGTGGATGAAAGCACTCCCTTGCAATCCCCCCCCCCTTGTGTGTGTATGTGTGTGTGTGTGTGTAGTCTAATTTGGCAAGTGAGACGGCATTTGACTAGTCAAAAGCTATTTGCCTAAAGTGATCATTTGGTTACGATATATATATATTCAGCAATATTTATATTTTATACATTTTTATATTATACATATACGATAGGTCAACAAATGGAGGAGAAGGGTATAGAATGGGTTTGTCCAAATTGTTCAAAAAAGAAAGCCGAAGAAGAGAAAGTAAAGAATTTGCAATCTGGAAAACAAAAAACGAAGATTGAACTAGCGAATGAGAATTCAGTATCGCAAAAAGTGTTAACGAAAGAAATACCTTTATCAAGTCTTTCTATTAACCCTTCTATTCCAGTTTCTGGAACAATGCAGTGTGTTGTTTGTAAGAAAGAAGCTAGAAACTCCAGCATTTATTGTTCAGACGCGTGTATTCTCGCACACGCTCAAGAAACTTTGACCAAGGACAAACCTGTACCAACGGGATCAAAAACCACAAAATCAGGGGAAATTAAGGCAAAAGCCGAGACTAGAGTAATAGTTCTTGACAGAAAAACTGGCAAACTTCTTACTGGTAAGTAGATTATTTAGTTAATGTTAATTTTAACATATACATTTTTATTCACTTTTTTGTCTAAATTAATTGTGTACGTAATATTTTTATTCTGTACATATTTATCATTTGAATAATTATAGGAAAAGATGTAAGATATTTTTGATAATAATGTTTTTTATCTTTAAAATAGAGAGGTTTGTATGTATATAAATTAAATATGCATGAATTATTTTAGGCGCAGATGCTCCTATGAAATCTAATTTGCAAACATGGTTGAAAGAAAATCCAACTTTTGAGGCAATAGGAGCTAGTAATATCAATACACTTAAGATAGGTGGGAAGATTGTCACACAGATCCAAACGTCTGGAAAACCAGTATGTACAAAATACAAAATTAAATTAAGTAGATTAAAATAAGTATTAATTGCATATAGAGTTAAAAATAATGTAAAAAGTATTAACAGATTAGTTCGATTTTTGTAAATATCACAGTCTGAAGTTAACAAAAAGATATATAAACTATATTTTCAGATGAAAATAACACAGCAGCCAGTTAAAATTCTACCAAAGATGATCTATACAAAGGTAGTTGGATCGAAACAAACCGTTTTAGCACCTAATAAAAAGATTACAATAATTCCTGCACAACAAGTGAATGTGTCGCCGAGCAATAAACCGACGCAACTGAAACAGACAATAATCTCGACGACGCCGGGAAAGAGCCCTATAATATTGAAGACTTCGACGCCGAAGAGTGTCATGTCGGCACAGTTGAAAGGCCAAGCAACGGGCTCGCCAAAGCAGATGGTTAAGAAGCTAGAGACAAAGCCATCGCCGTCCCAGTTGAAGCAACAAACTAAGCTAACACCGGTGAAAAAACCAGAGACGGAACCTATACGAGTAAATATCCGGAAAACGCTGACGGAATTACTGTCCAGCCGTATAAAGGAAACCGAAGATCTGAAATTAACCGATGAAGAGATTGCCGATTTAGCTTTCAACATAGAACTCGAAATGTACAAATATTTCAAGGACACCGGTTCCAAATACAAAGCAAAGTACAGAAGTCTTGTGTTCAACATAAAGGATACTAAGAATCTGACATTATTTAGAAAAATCGCGGATCGTTCCTTGACGCCGGATGCGGTAGTACGATTAAGTCCGGACGAAATGGCCAGCCAAGAATTGGCCGAGTGGCGGGAGAAGGAGACCAAACATCAGCTGGAGATGATAAAGAAGAATGAATTAGATCTGATGGCTCAGGCCAAGTCAATAGTCGTAAAAACTCACAAGGGCGAACAGATAATTGAAAATGACGGCGGAATTGATCACGTTGATCCTAAGACACCTGTGCAGGATATCGTCACCGCGTTGAATAGCGGCGATAGCATAAGTTCCACGGTTGATGAATTGGAGAAGAGTAAGGATAAGGAGGAGAGGTTGAGGTCGCGAATAGACATGAAAAAATCGAAAGGCATGGACGAACGTAGAAGGAAGGATAAGGAAAGAAGCAGGGAACGCGATAGCATAAAATCCAAAAGCAAAGATCGGCGGGATAGAAGTCATAGCCGGCATCGGCGTAGCCGAGATCGGGAGCGCAGCAAAACGCGAGACAAGAGCAAGGAGCGGAAGTCTAGAAATAAAGAGAGTAGACGTGACAAAGAGAGAGAGCGCGATAAGGATCGGAAAGATCGAGATAAGACAAATAGGAAGGAGAGCAGAGAGAGAGGCCGGCAGAAAGAAAAAGACAAGCATAAGAGGGGCGATAGTCGAACGAGAAATCGTAGCGAGTCCCGCGAATCTAAAGATATTGATAAAAAAGAGGAGGAACGAAAGAAGGAGACGGACAAGAAGAAGGAAACCTCGCCGTCTGCAGAGAAACCGATTGAAGATCGTCTCTGGCGACACATAGAGGATGAGGCGACCACGAATACCATCGACGGAAACGATTCTGACATATCGGACAGAGAACCTAGCTCCACCGTCACAATCAAGACGCCCGACATAAACGAGGAACTCGAGAGAGACAAAGAACCAGAAACAGACAAAGATGCGACGTCGAAAGGCGGATGGCGAACAGTCTGGCGTGGTTTTGTTAACATGGTTGACGTCGCCAAGTTCTTTATAACTGCGCAAGAAGTAAGCGGCAACGCCAAGGACCTAATGGACGATCTACCGGATACTGTCGACGTTGTCGGCAGGATTAGTCATGATACTGTTTGGGATTATATCTCAAAGATGAAGAGGACAGGCTCGAAGGAGATCCTGGTCATCAGATTAACAGCCGCGAACGACGAAGAAAAGATTCCATATATAACTCTGTACAGCTATTTGAATAGCAGAAGCCGTCTGGGCGTCGTGGGCAATGTCTCCAAGAATATTAAGGACTTCTACATAATGCCGTTTTCGAGTCAGAGCACGATACCGCCGGTGCTCCTGCCACTCACCGGACCCGGCTTCGAGGAGCATCGGCCGCATTTACTTCTAGGCATCATAGTTCGTAACAAGAAGAAACGAGTAACAGCTATACCGCCAATCGTCTCTACAAAGACGTCCAAGAAGGAATCGACCGACAGGAGTTACACGCCGCCATTGGTCAGCGTGCCGAAGGAGAAGACTTCATCGCCGCCGCCGTCCTCATCGCCCATGTTATACAAAGCGACTGCGTTGACCGACTCGAAGGAGAAACCAACGGTGACGCAAATGACTTTAGAATCTCTCAACAAGGCGCACATAGGCATGTCGCGGGGCGTCATAGACACCGCGACGATCTGCAAGATTGTTCCGGAGTTGTCGTCCAAGATTGTCGACCTGACGTCATCGCCTGGTAAGGACGACGATGGGGACGAACCTTACAGTCCTGGAGAATTGGACGACGACATGAATAATTTGCAGACCACTACCGACAGCGCTGCCGGAATTCTATCATCCAGCAAAAATTCCACGGAACTGCAGAGAAAGATGGACGAGCTGAATCGGCAGATCGAAGAACAGAAGCAACAGATCGAAGAACAGAAGCAACAGATACAGAGCATAAGCTCGTCGTTTCTCGACGAAACTACGCCGACTCTGCCGGTGAGAACTTCCCTAAGTTCTATTTATCGAGATTTTCATCTTGATTGTTACGTCGTTCCTCCTCTATGTTTAGCTTGATGTAAATAAATTTATTTTCAATCGTCTGTCTCCCCATACGTTCCCGTGGAATTTAGTTGAACGTATTTATTTAAAATAAATAAATTGAAACACGAAAAATAAAAATCATTTAGCGGATATTAAGAGAATGTAAATCGATGTTTATATATTGTATATATATAATGACTGTGTAAGAAAAATTATAATTTTTTCTACATTTTTCATTGTTTTAATGTTAAGTTGATATTAAGATCTGCACATACATATATTTAAAAATGAATACACATACGGTTATGTGCAAAATAATAGCACCGGTTGAAAAAATGAAGGAAATTGTATGTTTTCTTCGCCATGTTTAACTGTCTTCATTGTATATCTAGGATTATATTCCGACTTTTGTGGTCTTCGAACGCGCGAACTGACGAATACCAAGAAATCCTTTAATAATCACTTTTCGATGGTGGAGGAAATATACAAATTTCTTTCATTTTTTTAACCAATGCTATTATTTTGCACAACTATATATGCAGCGTTTCGAATTGTAACTATAAACTAGTCGCTCAAGTAAAAATCTATCAGTAGTTTTGTTTCATTTTTACTGAAATTTTTTCTCAATATATTTAAAATACGAATTTCTAATGATCCATGAGCGAAAATAGTATACTTGATATTTCATCTGAAAGCATAAATATATTTGTGTTAAACATAATTTCTCATTTCTCGAATAAGTAATCTCGTATTGAAAAATATATTTATCGATTTATATTCTATTAATTGATACTACTGTGTATCCCAAACGATGACTACGAGCTCCGTTGACAATCGTACATATCGATTTTTATCATTCTTTTCTTATATTTCAGGGTTTGGGGCTGGATCCACCCAGCAACGACTGCGAGGAAGCCTACAGTCCTTCGGATACGCGCTCCTTCACGCCACCTCCTCCAGGGATCTCAAAGTTTGCGCAGCCGATCCTCGACAAGGTCTCGGACATCACTATACCGCCGAATCTGCAGGAGATATTGGCGAATGTGAAACGACAGGAATCCTCCAAAGTGGATCCTTATCTCCCGTCTAAGCCTAGCGCGTCGTTTCTACCCGCGACTGGTACCTCACTCTACGGTTCGAGCACGGAGAGATACTCGCCGTCATCGTCCAGGATCACACAATCGGAGAAAGCATTGTCCGAGACACCGAAAGAGAGCAAGAGCACCCTGAGTACGCTGAGCGATTTGGATCTAATCCGAAAGGCGGAGGAGGAATTGGCCGCTGTAGCCGCTGCAACAGCAGCAGCGGCTGCGTCGGCGATTCCCGCGTCATCATCATCATCATCATCACCGTCCTTGCTTGTGTCTCCTATTCCAAATATCGTTCTGTCGCCGCCGTCTGGTTCGATGAACGACGCGCCAATTACGCAGGCTCTTTCCTCCCTTCCCTCGGAATCTGCAGAGGCTTTGTACAAGCCGACCCCTACGGATTCCTTCAAAAAGAGTTATGCTCCTGAACAACCGAAGCCACCTGGTCTAGAGGATGAGGACTTTCCCATATTCCCGTCGACTCCGCCAATAGATGTCTCGAAAGTGACATCTCGCTCGAAAATTTCACCCAAGACTGGAATCGTGCTGAATGTCAAGCGAAAGTTAAGCGGCGACGGTAAATCACCGCCGTCAGCTAAATTGCCAAGGACTAAATCGCGTTGGGGTCAAGGACCGTCTGAATAAACCGATGAAATCATGATACATTTGTTGATCTCTCAGAATATAATCTTTTTATATACGCTGTTCACAGAGACACTATTATAGTCAAACGTTTTATCGTGTTTTGAAGCGAAAGAGCGATGAACTATGGAAAACCTTGATTGTAACTTGTAACGCAAATGTACAAAAAGTATTTGTGTCCTATCTGCGTTGAAAAATAATTGTACGAGTACCCTGTTGTATAAGTGTACTCTATATGTTAAAAGTGTAAAAGACGATAAAAGAGAGAAAAGAAAAGGTAGCAGGAGAGGGAAAAAAAGAGAAATGAGATTCATATTATTGGACAATAAATCATTGCATTTGATGGACGATTAATGAGTTTCTCTCCGAGAAAGACACACTGGATTCTACGTGCGTCAGATGTAGATAGAATTTCTTCTTGATTATCGAATTTGTAAGAAAGAAAAAGCGATATCTTGTAATGGGATGTATGTGCGATCTATATCAGAGCTTTGTGCGTCTGAGAGAGCCCCTATTTTTTTCCAAAATCTATCCGTCACTTCCTTATCCAAGATGAACTTTGTCAAAGAGGATCATGGAAGGGTCCCATCTTTCAAATCTCGCTGTTTACTGACGTCCCACACATACCAATGCGAGAAACCCGAGGAGAGTCCTACCTAAAAGTATCTATTTATCTCATACGTGTTGAATCACATAAAAATGTGAGGATAAAATGAACTAGACCGACAAATTTACATCCACAGACTTACAAGCGCTAATAATTGTCAGAAAAGATGTACAAAACAAACCACATGGTCGAGTGAAATGTAAATACACATTTACACGCCATGCGCATGCGTCAAATTCTTACTCGAATATTGTCATTGTACGTTTTCTTGTAAATACCAAAGCGAAGGGATAAATAAAACTCGACGGTCATTATTGCGCCGTACACTACACGTGGTGTTTAAGCGCAATATGGATATGTATATAAATATACACACCCACCCACCCACACACACACACACACACACACATATACATATATATATATATATATATATGTATTATGTATAAGCTGAGTTAAAAAAAAGTATCTGTAATATATTTTATTAAAGACTTAACACACATTTGTGTCTATGTTAGTAGTAGTCGCGACTCTCTTACACAAGATTGGATATATACGGAGTCTCTGTGTCCTAAGATTCGAATGCGAATAAGATGTGTCATCGGGAGATTTATCAGAGAAATCGCAATTGAAAAAAGAATTAATGTACAATAAATATGATTGTAAAATCATATGAAGATATACATAAACATAATTTTTTAATATACAATATAAATATGTCATTATAAAATTTTCATATTTTTAAATATAAATTCAATGTTTATTAAAAAAAAAGTTTAAAGCGTCAATTATGTCGAAATTTTTTTTAAAAAATCGAGTATCGATTTTTTCTCTCATTTGTTTAACATGTCATTATAATATATGTTAGATATCAAATTGCTTTAGATAAATGATGACAATTTAATTTCATTTGCGACTTCTTTTCTTCCATTAGAAGGAACGATATTATGTATCGCTATGCGAGGCTGCATTATTAAGGTGAACATTCTTTATTCGAAGTAGGGATGTACATATAAGTCGCACAACGTTGCTTGAATCTAAAAATACCGATCGTATACATTAATACATTAGATATATGCACAATTTGGCTGTATAAATCTGCGGGGAAAAAATATGATGCAGCCAATGTTGAATGCACGCACATTCGACATCGTGCATCTCCTATATATATACATAAATATATATAATACATTAGAGCTGTTTTTAGCTGTAAGTTCCATTATATTTCTCTTCCATAAAGCGTGAAAACTTCAGCTATTGAAATTCGATAATGCAGAATTATACTCTCGGAGCGTTTAATTTTGTATATGTGGTTACACTTGTAGGCGAGCTCGTGTTATCTACACGAAATGTTCAAATTCACATTGTAAAAAAATGCGTATAACGTTGTATAACATCGTAATCTTTTTTGTAATTTCTCATTCTTTCAATAATTTTTAAAAATTAGCTTATTAAAGGCTTTAGTTGATGATAGAAACACTTATGTTACGTATTGTGCAAAATATAGTCTGTTCTTTTGAAACTATACTTACTTTTTCACATCTTATGTGTTTTTGCAAAAATTTTTAGAAGAAAATGTTAAATATTTCCATTGGTGTGTGTGTGTGTGTGTGTGCGTGCGTGCGTGCGTGCGTGCGTGCGTGTGTGTGTGCGCGCGTGTGTGTGTGTGTGTGTACTTTATATATATATATATATATATATATATATATATACACACTTTTATATTTATATATATATATATATATATATATATAAACAAATTTTGTCTTTTTGTTCTTAAGTTTTGAGGGAAAAAATGTAACATACGTTTATCATACGATCTTTATATCCTGTGTATGCGTTTTCATCAGGTTTTTTTCGTTTCTTTATTGAATATCAACACAAAATTATGTTAAAAAGCTATGAAAAATATCCGAAAATAGAAATGATTATATTATTGAATTTTAATTGCTCGATTTAAGAAATGCGTATTAAAACAACTTTGTAAACGCTTTCGTCTGAAGACACCGTTTTATGTAAAGACGGCAGAGTAGAGAAGAACGACTTAAATCTTTATTTGTAAATCATCAGGCTATGATACTACTGATTGTGAGCTAATTTAACGATTTGACTTGAAAACACGAGTTAAACACAGACGTTATATATAAAAATGATACAACGTATATTACATTTATCCAGATTACTGTATATGTTTCGTGCAGATTTTGCTGTATACTGTCTATATGTTTAAGGATTATTTTATAAGAATTAGCCACTTATTTTAAATAAAAATAATCTTTTGCTCCACTTTTATACCGCGAATTATCGGCTGGTAGCACCGCATTATTATATTTGTGTACGTATATTTCGCTTTATTAATATTTCAATTTTAATTCTAATGCAGATTATAATGCGATTGTTGATTTGTTTAATCATCGCGCTTCGAACAATAGCATATGCATTATGTAGCAAACGTATTATGTGCAATTCAATGCAATGCGTTGATATATATTTATCATCGAGAGCGTATTTCTCTCCCAGAAATAATATGTCGTCGAAAATTTATAACGATTTTATAATTTCGAGATTGCACATAATGGCATTTAACATTCACTGACAAATATCTGCAATAAAAAAATAAGAAATTATATCAATTTTTCATATAGTTTTTTTCCGATCATATATATGTTCGAAGTAATTTAATATCAATTGTTATTAATCGAAGTATACCTATTTCGAAATATATCGTATTATGTAATCTGTTTCTTCTACACGTATATTTATTTTTCCAAATAATTATATCTTTATTATTATTTTATCGCAATATTTGTTATATTTTGGAATGTATCGCACATATATTTTTGCGATTCATTAGCATAATCTTTTTTATAAATAATACGCAAAAGCTTAAAAAAACATTCGAATATTCTAATATGAAAATTAACCACGTAGAGAAAAATCCAATAAAAATAGTAACAATTTTAATTTCTTTCTTTTTCTCTAAAATATAAATGTGTTGCATTCTTTGAAATTAAAGATTATTAATTAGAGACGTTTTACAAAAAAATTATGCGCAAAGTACATAATTTGAATGCAGTCTTGAGATTTGGTCGATCGATTAATCGATCGATCGCTTGCGCGCGCAACTCGACATGTCCGCCCTCGTGGCGCCAAACGAGGTAGGCATTTCCGGTTTAGCCAGCTATCGTCCATTTTTCCTGACACGCGCAATGGAGATAGAGCCATCTTGTTCGAGAGTTCGACGTGGCGACCGGACTGCGACGAGGCGACCTGCGCTTCGACATGATCCTGAGTAAGTACACGTACGACGAACTTTCGCGACCTTAGCGCGACTTCGCGTAGCCTCGACAGCGAAAATACGCTGTCTTGAGTGAACGCGAATCTTCACCTCGAAGAGCGACACGCGGAGAACCGACCGCGTGTCCGGCGAAGCAGCCTTCGAATTTTCGCGATATGTTAATCATACGTTTTTCTTTAAGTTCTTTAATGACGTATGGCTTTTCAAACTGTCTGATGGTCGAACGATTACACCGAAATATTATGCTTCTTCAGCGTTTTGATCAATCGCGGCTTTGCCGCGATGTAACCGCATTCCTTAAAAATGTATACCACATGTACAAAGTGTTATTTAGGTGTTAAAATTTGAGGATTTTGCGAAATTAAGTCCGATGTATCCTAAAGAGAAATATAATTTGTATTATTTTTTGTTAGAATTTTATAATATGTAGTTATTGATTTATAGAAAACATTTATGCATGCTCATCATAAATTTAATTTCAAAGAAAAAATAATACGTTGTACCGTTTTTTCAGCTGCTGTGATACCACTGCTATTGGTGGCACTATGTGCGCACTCCGCATTGTCAGAAGTCTCACAGTCGACAAATTCCTATTTGTCGGCAGCTGATAGAGTGCGTTTGAAGAGTATACTTGAACCAGGATTTCAGTTACAAGATGTACCATCGGTATATTATGCTGTCAGTGGATATAAGCTTCTTGGAGAAGCTATACCAAATACAAATGTAATTTCCCTTTTTCATACAATTCACATTAGAATATTTGACGTATATAAATTATGTGATGAAAATATGCTCTTGCTTGAAATTCCATGATTGTTTGATTAGTCTTTCTGATAATAATATTTTCTTACTGTAATTTATAACTTGATACCTTGAATTATTATATTGATAGTCTTTGCTTTTGTTTAGGCCATCTGCAAGTATTTAATAAAGTCTAATGGAGAAAACATTACACCTGAAACAGCATTTTATCTTGTATCTACATGGAAAGCTATGGGAGGTTGTCAAGAGTTTTCTGCAAATGTTGCGACAAAGGTAATTAATATTAATGATAAGATAATCAATAATATTTATATAACATAATGATGTTTATATACTTTCGTTCTACTGTATGAAGAATGAAGAAAATAATTATTACTGAATTAAAAAAATCTTGAAAATTATATACAAGATTTGCACCACAAGATATTATATGGCAGACTTATTTGTACAGGTATTGACAAATGTTATACAAAAGGATACTTCCACACTCTCTGATCTATATTATGCAGTGAGTGGCTTAACAGCTTTGTCACAAAAAGTACCTACTGCCAGAACTGACAAATTGGTGAAATTAATACAAGCAGCTTTACGAAAGGATGACAGTTTATGGAAGTAAGTTGTATGTTTTTTCTTTTTTTAATAATATATTAACACTAATATCATAATCAAAAAAATATAATTATAATTCAATTGTAGTGATGTTAATAAAACTTTCGTTCTACTGAATGTGATTGAAGACAGCAATTAGTACTGAACAAAATATCTTAAAAATTATAGATTTGTTATTTTTATCCTGAATATTACGAACAGTAATTCAACAATAAATTTTATATTATAGCTTGGGATACACATTCCACATTGCTGCGGACATAGGTGCACCAGCTGCATTTGCTTTTGATCGTATTGAAGATGCTGTGGTACAAGCTGATGAAGTGGATGGCCAGTACTTGCAGTTTGAGGGCGGTCTTTCTATCACGAGTATGATATCTAATCTTTTTCTAAAAGGAAATTTTAAATTAATTGATTTTTTAAATTTTAATTATAAAATCGATTCTTGTAGGTTTTCTTGTCAACGGTATTTTTAAGTTGTCGACGTCATTGAAGAAAAAGCCGCCACTAAACTTTCAACAAACAGTCAAATTTGGCAATTATCTTTTCTCGCGACGTTCTGTGCAAAGTGTAAAAGGTGTCACAAATTTATTGTCCGCTTTAACCACTTTGGCAATTGATAGTCCCGAAAAGCCTGTTTGTATCACTTTAGCTGATGGAGGAATTATTATCTCTAATCAGCAACCATTGGTCACGGTTAAAGTTTGCGATATTCTTGGTCAGGCACTGCCAACTGTACCTAAAGTCGTTGCAAACTCCGCCACGAGAGTGGGAGATGACGTCGTTATTCTTAGTAATGAGAATTTGCAACCATCTACAACAGACAAGTAAGCAGCTTTGATTATAAATATCTATATGGCTCCCAATACTTTACTGAATCAGCCTTTCATGCTGATATCAGCTATACCTTGGGGCATAGCAATGATTGTTGAATAAACCCTTTAACCTTTGTTTTTTTTAAATTAAGGTTAAGAAATTCAACAAACATTATTCTCTATGTATGTCATTCTGTATTTAAATGTAATATTTTGTATTTATCTATAGGACTCTCTTCACGGTGAATCTTATGAATGTGAAACCTGATCGCGGTTTTTACAAGATATCGATAACCGCGGCTTCAGTTACGAACACGATTACAGTGAAGGTTTTGTCTGAAGCAATATTGGATTACTTGGAAATCGGTACCGGTGATGCCGATCAAACCACTCAGCCAAAACTTACAAAGTATTTATACATTATATATTAGATGTTATACGTTTAAGCAACATTCTATATTTATTATCTTGCATTTCTAATTACGATTTCATTAATTTCAGAATAAATACAGAGTCTCCCTCAGGTAAACTTGAACATAAAATAGAAGCTGATTCTCAGCAGAAATTAGTCATGCGTTTTTTGCTGCGTGATTCCGCGAATAAGAAACCGATGCGTGTACATCAAGCCTTCGTACGTCTCACATCCGCCTCCAGTGATAAGCGAGGTCATGAAATCTTTTTCGTCGCCGAGTCTGATGCTGCTCACGTTTATAAATTCGACATGGTAATTTTTCGAACGCTTATATATTTTTAAACAGATTTTACTTTTCTATATAGATTGTATCTTCTTTCTTAGACGTATATATAATTTTGCAAACATTTCAGCCGGTTGGAACAGCAGCTGCGAATTTTGGTCATCAGAGCGGAGAATATAACATGGAATTAATTGTCGGCGATGCCGTCATCAGTAATCCGTTCCGATTCAACATCGGCACGGTGACTTTGAAATTCCCTGAGTTGACCTCGGTGGAGGGTACTGATAAAAGTGCCTCTTACAAGCAAAAGCCAAATGAGTATACTACCAAACCGGAAATAAAGGTAATTTTCTTATGCACTTATATGTATGTACACAATATATGCCAATGCTCGTTAGTGATAGAAGTTCTTTGATAATTTTATCACCTCCAAAACATTGGCAGAGTATTATTACGTCGAAGTTAGTTTTAATATATTCGTTTAAATTATTGTATTTATTCGATACTTTTTGTACTTTGACGGACACTGACTTTTAATTGAAAGATTATTATCGTTGAAGTATTTCTCTAAAAATTTATTATTTCTAATTTTAGCATATGTTCCGCGAGCCAGAACGCAGACCACCGGCGTTCGTATCAAACTTGTTTACAGGCTTGTGTTTGGCACCAGTTCTAATATTATTAATTTTATGGGCTCGACTTGGTATCAATATCTCAAACTTTCCCTTGTCTCTCAGTGCGATTACATTCCATCTTGGATTAGGAGGTAAGTATCAGTCATTTCATATTACATATTATATAATAAAGCTAGCATGATGAATATAAATTATATTTTATTTTTACCAAAATCAATAATTAAGAACATTCTAATACAGTAATAATGTGCCTGATATTGCTTGACAGATGATGACATGTAGTCATCTGTTTTCATCGGGCACATAGTAAATTGTGATGTTTTCGCAAATGTGATTTTATTTCTCATCATATTTGTAGCCCGAAATTCACAACAAAAATTTATATTGAAGTTGCAGTAAGGATGCAGAATATGAATATAATTATGATTATTTTATTTTCAGGCATTTTTGTATTATTCGGAATTTTCTGGCTGAAACTTAATATGTTTGTAACGTTGCGATATTTACTCGGTTTTGGCGTCGTTACGTTCCTTGCTGGCAATAAGATGCTATCTCAAATAGCACACAGGCATAAATCGTCACGTTGATTTTTATTTGAATGTATTTTGAGTGTTTGCAGTTACAGTTTAAAAGTGCATAATAATAAATATAAGACTGCCAAGCTCCAAACGGCCAATCAAATTCAAAGTTGAAGTGGCAAGACCATCGTTGAGCTGTTCTTTCACCTGTCATAGATGTATATAAATCATAAAATATGTATAATTGTTTATTTTATTACATGTAATTTTCTTCAACATTGGATAGTCTTATTATGTTTAATTATGATACCGATTACACTTTTACATACAGTTCTAATAACTACAGATCAATATCGTCGAACAGTGAGATATTTTAGATAAGTGATGTTAGTTACAGGTACATTGAACGTGCACCTACGATAAAAGAATATGGCAGATATAATTTGTTTATCACAATTGAAAGTTATTAAATTATTTTATGCTTTTTGTTATTTTTCTCTTTTACCTCTTGCTTCATATAAGAACTGACATATTCGCGTAAACGATTTCTCTCGTTCTTCAATCTATCTTTCTCAGATTGCAACTGCATAGTGATTATTTGTGCGGAGCCGAGTCGTCGCCAGAAATTTGTCAGGTCTTGAAAATCTTCGATCTATATATTTTGAATATTCTTTACAAAATTTCATATTTTTATTGCGTGCTTTTGAATGGTGAAATTAACCTGACGAGATATGTCCCAATCTGATGTAGTCGAGATCTGACACGACGAAGTAGGTGACGAGTTTTCCAACTTCATATGACAAGCAAAAGGAATTACTTTCTCACGTAGAGTTTCATACTTGCTACAGATTTTCATCAGCCCGAACAGTCGTTTACCTTTCGTCACAAGATCTTCTAAATGTTTTATCGTCTTGTTATACTCAATCGACAATATCTTCAATTGGTCTTTGTCTTTTGTCTGTTCTAAAATTATTTTAAACTTTTCACTGCGGCATTCTTATGATTTACTTAACTTTTTATTAATAATTATAATATTTTTGTTTAATAAATAGTACACATCTAGAATAAAAAATAGCCCAAATGAAAATTTGTCACTGAATTAATTTTGTACTAAAAAATACATGGAATTTTAAAGGATGTCTAAAATTAAATTGTAAAAAATTTGATAAATTTTCAGCGACAATGGCTTATATATAATCACTATATAAAGAAATTAATTACCTGAGAGAAGACGATTTTTCACAGTCCAGTAAGCTTTTTGAAAAAAATCGTGTTCATTCAAAATTTCAGAAATCTCTTTCTTGGCCGTAGTATCGTACGTCATTATTTTACTTCGAAACTTTCGTATCTCTTCGAAAAGATTAGTTGTTCGCAACAATTGTTGCGCGATAACTTGCTGATCCTTCTCGTCCTTCTCTTTGAGTGCCTCGTATTTTTGACGATCCTTCGTTCCTGAAATGATGTCATATTTATAAATATTAGCTTTCATTGGAAACAGTTACGACCTTAACGTAAAATTAATTTGCATTTTACAGGTATGATGACAGATCCAGAGTTTTATTTCAAAACTTATATATTTAATCAAAATTATGCATAAAATATTTTCTAAATTTATTTATTCTGGTAATTAAATTGTACACACTTGTATAAGCTTACTGTTTTGATAGTCAGATAGGACTCGTCGTAAATCTTCCCAGAAGCTTTGCAATTGATTTTCAAGTTGAGTTGC
This sequence comes from Nylanderia fulva, assembly GCF_048542155.1. Classification (NCBI taxonomy): domain Eukaryota; kingdom Metazoa; phylum Arthropoda; class Insecta; order Hymenoptera; family Formicidae; genus Nylanderia; species Nylanderia fulva. The sequence goes on along the minus strand of NW_028189835.1, from coordinate 4,184,247 downwards.
AGAAATTCTGCGAATATCCTTACTATCTTCCACGAATGCATCGACCTTACCTTTTAAAGAAGATATAATAATTACTTTTATATTAATTAAATATTGAACGTGCAATTAATTGGATTAAAATCATGCATCAATTATATATCATGTATTTTATTTCAGCTTGGAAATATTTTTATTTCATGCTTTTTGTCAAAAATTCGCCTTTATTAACTGAATCACTAATATATGAATAATGAATAAATTAAATATCAATTTTTTCAGATCATTTATGATAGATGTTAAATTAATTGAAACAAGAGGAATTTTGATATAATATGCAAGCAAGATTAATGACAGTACTTAATGCAATGCCTTTGGCATTGTTTAATAATTCTTCTAATTGTTGTTGAACACCATGTGAAATTGATTGCAGCAAGATCTCATTTTCGTTTTGCTGATGATAAATTTTGCCGATATCCTGATCAAGTGTCTCGTTTAAGACTCTTTGATAGTTCTTTTCTTCACGTTGCATTCTCTCCTTATATAATCCCAATAATCGATCTATAATTTCAGTGTGTGATCTTATGTTTCTTTGGTATTGCTCTTCGCTTTCAGCCAATTCGTCCATCAAAAAACTTATCCTAAAAGGCGCGTAAAACATTCTTAAGATATGCAAATCTTCTGTAGGGAAATACCAACTTCAAAATGAGTCACATTAATGTTTTAAGATCTTTCTTCAAAATACTGGAAATTGTTTACCAAAGCAATTATGAATCTGCTTCTATATTCTTTGATTATTCTTTCCTTCTAAAAATGCGAATAAATTATATTATTAGGAGTTAACCAGACTCGACACTTATATAAAGCTTTTTTAATATATGTACTTTTATATCGAATCCGGTTGCACATACATTTCACAGTATTTAAAAAAAACATAGTTTTCTGACTAATATAAAATGTATTCGCATTTTGAATATATATATATATATATTCATATTTCACTTAATCACATATCAATATTTCACTTAATATTATATATATATATATATATATATATATATATATATATATAATTTTAAGTGAAATATTTCTTTTTTAATCACCAAATAATTCTTATTTTTTGATTGGAATTCTCTTGCTCAATTAGCTTGTCTCGATCTAACTAAATTTAACACTTATAGAGTAGACCTGTAGTCCTTGATGTCGAGAGCTCGATCGAAGTTACGCCACGCAATCTCCACATCCTCCGCAATCTGCGGCATTTTGGTCCTCATCATCATCTCCCTCCATAATGTGCGATAACGCTTTGTGTTTAAAGCACCGAGTTCAATTTCGCGCCTCAGATGTTCTTTCCTCAACTCTTGAGCGTGTTCCTCAGCTTCGCGTGTCCTTTGCTCCTTGGTCAATGGTACCTTCCTCGATGTAATCCCACGTTCCTTTTCTTTTCTTTCATTTAAAGCAGGTACCTTTTTTCATGATATATATATATATATAAAACAATTTTGAATTTTGCCTCTAAAGTATAACTTCGACTTGTATAATTTGCAATTTTAAGACAATTTATTTTATTCTTTATTTTTTTAAACTTATTTTTATTTTCAATTTTATATGTCAATTAACATATTTTCAAATCAATGTAATATCTTATTTTGCAGCGTTTTACTATTCTGTAAGAAAAAGGCTTTTAAAATATAATTAAAAATTACAGTGTTTTACTCACTGCTCGACGCATTTTTTTTAAATCACACTGTAATCAAATAAAGTTATGTGTAATTTTATAAAATTTTTAGGCTAAATTTTTCTACATAAAACGCACGTGTTTTTCGTGATTTTCTCTTATTTTATATTTTTTTCCCATTTTCTTCAAAGGCACAAGAACATATATGTATATGTATAATATAAATTAGACAAGGTTAATTATTTAAATAAGAAAAATATTAAGGTTTTAATTTAAAATGTATTTATTCTAATTTAAAAATTATTTATGATAAGGAAGACATTCCAAGAAATATTTTCGTATAATTTCAAAAGTCGTCTTTCTTTTAATTCATGTATATCCGCTCTTAATTTACATATATGTATATTATTCTGTCTGTAATAATAATTATTGCAAAAGACACACCACTTTTAATAGAAATAGAAATAGATTTATCCTCGCGTTTAATTGATGATCGATCAAATCTTCCAAGGTATGCTACTTTGAAAATAGCGAACAGACACAGAGGAAACAGGAAAGTTAAGTCATTTATACCAGAGATCACGATGGTATAATTAAATTAGCATCTCACTGTTACGATAGTCGGCTCATTAATGACGAGGTCACGTTATACATAGAGCAATTTGCATAGAAAAAAAACATGCGACACACCTCCCTAACGAGGAACATTATTCTATATTATTTCACAATTTAAGCATATCCTGTTATACCTCGCCTAGGTCGTTTAGGTGTGTCTGGATTTTCTCATTAATGTCACGTATCGTTATTTATGCCATTATTTATTAGTCTGCAATTATTCATGCATTTTTTGAAATATTAATTCATATTTTGCAGTTGTAGACGATAAAAGAAAGTGTCAATGATCCAAATAATGAAATCCGGAATTTCTTATAGACCTTTATGCTAATTCTTGTATAGAATTTACTATGCATTACATTACGTAAAAATATGGAAATGTGCCTGTCAAGGTCACGATGATGAACGTAACTCATCCAACGCAAATAAATAAACTCAATTTCTCTTTTCACAAATTGCTCCCTTGTTTACTATTTAACAAAAAAAAATCATTGTTATTACATTATACAATCAAACTGAATAAAAAATTAACATGACAGAGGATTATTGAGATCTAAATAAAAAATATTTCAGTGTAATAATATTTATAGAAAAATATTCATAGAAAAAAAAGATTGAAAGACTTATATGGCTCAAAATAAAAAGTTTCGCATTGTTTAAAATTAAACTCACGTATTGGCTATTTCATTTGCACACTTGACTACAACAAAGCGATAATAAATATTCAGGAAATGCAATGTAATGTCGACGAATCTTGAAAGTTGACAATGCTTGAAGATCTCGAGGTCAATTTTCATTCAGCAGTCGGATTTCAAGCTCGGAATTCCTGTCGAGTCACTGGATGGGTTCAATGTCAATCCGCAAGGTAATAAAATCCTCGCCCAGTTCAGGGAGATCAAGGAAACACATGTTTAGAGCGGATGAACGTAGATATACGATGGTTTTTGCTTTTAAGAAGAGACATTTGGCCAGGTGGACATTCACACAGATGAGGTGTAACTTGTCTTTCCATGAAATTTCGTGTAAGTTTTCGGTGGTAGGGGCAGCGGTCTGATCTCATCGTATAAAAGTCTTTGGAAGGCGCTACTTTGGGAAGAATAGTTGGTCTCCACCCGAAAACGTGATCTCGACAAGGTACGTAACGTGGTACATGATCGTACTGTGTAATGAGAAGCTTGTAACTTTTTGATTTTCCAAGATTAGTGATGACAAGATATCTCTCGCATGTGCAGCCTTCGTCAAAATTGTCTAGATCTTTTTTTACATTTTAATTTTTTTTCATTCAACTTAAATTGTTAATGTTAAATTTCATTATATTTTTACCTTGAAATGATATGCAATATATAAGAATATAATATTTAATTGAAACAGTTTGGAGAACGTAAATTTCTTTTAATTATGTAGTGATAAACATCACTAAAAAATAAAAAATTAAAATATTAAAATAAAAAAAATTAAATTATAATCAAATATTCAAATCACAAATTAATTTAATTGTTATTTTAAGTTCCTATTTGATATCTTTATAGTTTTTATTTTTCTCACCCTCTTTCTGTGATTGTATCCTATATTCCTTTTAGATGAGGTGTATCATAGTGCTGGCTGCCGTGCTGGCTGTGATCTACGCAGTAGATGTGCCTGAGACGCCGCAGAGGACATTGGTCTCACCTATTCAGGATTCCTCGGTAGTGATTGAGCCGGTGAGACCACAAACGACGGTAACGAGCGAAGTGGCCGAGACGCAAACACGTAATAAGAGAGCACCGATTCTGGGGAAGGCGCTTATAGGTGGTGCTCTGCTTGGTAAAGCCGCTCTTGGCGCCGGAGTTGTTGGTGCTGGACTTCTCGGTGCCGGAGCTCTTGGTGCTGGAGCTCTCGGTGCTGGATTGTACGGGGCTAAATAGTAAGTCGTTTATCTCTGAAAGAAATACTTTGCGTACCTTTAATATAACAGATATAAATTATCTTGCATTTGATTTATTAAAGTTATAATAAAATTATAGTCTCAATTGGTATAAAGTATATACAATTAAAATTGTCAGTCTTTAAAATCTCCTGAATATCAATTCTAAAATATTGAAGGCACTTGTCTGTTTATGACAATTAAATCAATTGATACGTGTAAAAATTTTATATAATTTTAGACTTTTACTCTCGAAACATTTCACCGAAGTTTCGTTTGTTGATTCAATTATCATGATGCTAATCACACGAATTTTGCTGTACAGAAGATTCTAGCTAAAGACATTAGAGCGAAAGTGTTAAATATGTGTCGCTAAAATTGCGTAATCTTCTCTTTCAGTATTGGTGGCGGATATGGCGGTGGATATGGTGGATATGGTGGATATGGTGGATATGGTGGATACGGTGGCTACGGTGGATATGGTGGCTACCGTAGATATGGTGGCTACGGTGGATATGGTGGCTACGGTGGATATGGTGGCTACGGTGGATATGGTGGCTACGGTGGATATGGTGGATCTTATCCCGGAGACTATCATTATCACAATCATTATCACAGTTATCCCCAATATCGTAACTATTATCCCCAACATAACTATTATAATGATTATTATAATTATGGACCAGGCTATGGTTACGGCTACGGCTGGTAAATCGATCCTAATTTCAATGCATCCATGTAAGTTTAATATAAATTCTGTCAAAACTCTCTATACTAAAACTCCACATGTTTGTTTTATATCGAGAATTGTTATTTTTCAGTATATTTTTGAAATAGTTTATATTCTCAATTATAAGCTTCATTAAGAAATATATTCCTATCAATGAATATTTTTTCTAAAAAGAAAATATTTTTTTTAAACAAATAGAGGTACACATATTTTTGTGATTTATTCTGTATCTTAAAATCAATATAATAATCAATATATTTTCTTGCAGATCTCGTTGATGCAAACAGAATTATCTGCCGAACAATTAATCGCCATTATTTATATATTAATTAGAAAAGTTACTTCTTTTTTATACATATATTTTTATCGTGCGATATTTGTACATTTTTATATGTTTAGAAACAAAATATGTTAAAGAGAAAGCAAAATTAAATTTTGTATATTAATTATGATAACAATTAGCATTCTCTCACATGTCTATTACAACACATTTTTAATACTGTTTGTAATGAAAACTCTAAATAAAACTAGACATATTGACTGATCATGATTACTATCATCCAGCCCATTTTTTATTAATTCTTGATTATTTTCATTGATAAGAATATATTTTTTAATTAAACTTGTAAAAAATAATATTCTTAGATATTTTAAATATTTGATTAAAAAATACAATAAAAAATATGTATGTTGTATGTTAAATATATATATAATATATACATATCACACATCACACATATATATTTAAATATCTAATATATCTAATTTTGCTAATCTATATTGTCGTGTTGTAGTATTCCTGAAGAGAACAATGTTAGATTTTTTACTAACAATTTCGAGTAATGCGGCTAATGTGACATATCCAGTGCCGATACCTTTCGCGCGCAAGAATGAACGGGCACCTAATGTTACGTATCCTATAATTTCTCTATCGCAGGAATGGCGAACTTCCGTAGATTCTGGAAGACACATTTCTGACATTTTTACCTTATAAGCTGACATAATTGTGCGATGTTGTATAACGGGCTTATGTGCAATTGCGTCGATCTCACTAACAGATTCCTTGAATAATAACTTTCCCTCATAATTTGAAAATGTTTCCTTTTGTTCAACTCTCTGTCGTCTTAATTGTCTTAATAGCGCCGAATGCTCTTTACGGGATACTTTGCGGGACTTTTCATTTGTATCGGTGTGGCATTTTTCGCGAGGTCCTTCCCACTTTTTATTATTTCCAAATTCTTCCAGATCTTCATGCGTCAGCATGCATATGATTGAGAACTTTTCCGGTACTCCTTTTCCCATCGCAGTCAGTTGAACGTGCACCAAGCAGTTTTTATACTCATCAAAATCTTGCAAATTAAACTGTATAGTTTTGTCAGTTGATTTGGTTCTTGCATTTTTACGTTTAACAGGGTTCAATTCCGCTTGCAAAAGTGATAAAAAATTATAGTTTCTGAAGACGTAAAAATCTTCGACGTTCGACCAGCCCTTCGTCAAATTTTTCCAATCACAGAAGTAAGGACTACTAATGCCAATTTTGACATAGTTAACTCTTTTATTTGGTGGATAACGGAAATATTTATTAGTTAATTCCTCTTTTGTAATCAATGCCTCCCTCATGTAAGCAGGAGTGTCAGGGTCGTTAATATGTGATACTTTAAAGTTTAAACTTTCAAAAGCTATCAAGCTGGATTCTCTAAGTGCACCTACTCTTGCACATCGCATTATAATTGCAAGCCAAAATGGCATTGCCCATTTAGATGGTATAATAATATCTACACTGGAATCTAAACCTGTGAACAATACGTTTTTATAATTATATGTTTTTATAATTGCAATAGAGAAATGATGGATTTAAAATTCTATAAAACTGTATAAATTATAATAATCGTAAATTATAATTGCATACCTGTAGTACTTTTCGATTTCCAAATAAGAAGTATCGGTATTTTTGCTATTATGTCCTTGTTAAAATATTTATCATTTGATATATCAGGTACAAGGCATTTACTTCTAAGCTTGTTAATTGTACTTGTGGCTATATAAGAATTGCTTGCAATATGGCGTATTTGTGCATCCCAAATAGGAGAACGATTTAAATCAGTCGATCGCGGATATTCTTCAGAACATGTTTGTGTTAACGTTTTATATTTCGTTCTTTTTTCAGGTAAATAAAAACGTGGATCTAAAACAGTTAATCCCATAATTAAGTCTCTCGGTTGATCAAACGGTCCGCACTTGACTGAGTGCAAAAACTGCTTTTGTATCTTAAAAACTTCTATATTTTCTCTTTCTTTATAGTATTTAGTATGCCAAGATTTTTTCTGAATATTTTCTTCACTTTCATCAACTGCCATTCTTTCCACAGACTGTGTAGAGAAATCGTCTATTGATGTCTTACTTGCATTTAATTTTTCATTATTTGACAAATTCTCTTGTTCTTCTGTAGTAGTGCAATCCATTTCTGGATCACTATCTAAGTCAGTTACGGATGGTAATTGTAATACTTCTTTTAGTAAATCGAAAGCCCTTGATCCAGAAAGTCGAAATCTATTTAATGAAAAATTGAATATAACCATTTTACAACCTGCATTATTTTCATGCACAAAATTTGAATCTTGCGTAATATGAGTAACATCTCGTTCAAATTCATTAACATTTGTTCGTTTAAACTCAAAACTTGATATAATCGCATCAAGAAAATCATTGTAAAAAGCAGGATGTACCCATATCCAAATAGTTTTAATAGTTGAATTAGACTCACTTGGCTTCCACAAAAAATCCACATTACCAATAGGAAAATGTGGATAACCATTTTTTTTGAAGAACATTACAGTACCTTGGCTCTGGCCATTAGTGTATATCTTTGCTCCAAAAGTTAATGTCGATGTATTACAATGTGTGTCCAAAGTTGTTATCAACAAATTTTCCTTTCCTTCGATTTCGACACAAGCATAATAAGATATATCTTGTAAGAGACAGTTTTCTCTTAGAGCTTGATAATTGGCTCTAAAGCATTTGTCGTTTGAATGACTTGCAAGTCTATATCCCCATTTGTCAATCATGTGAAAACGTTTTGCATGCCAGATGTGAGTCTCCAACCAGATTTTATCACGTTGTCTGCGAGTGTACTCGGAAAGTAAATTGCGTGGTCTTCTACGATATTTCCGGGATGGTCGTTTGTTCGTTGATGGTAAATTTTGACCGTTTCCTGACTTTACCATTTGTGCCAAATGTGCCTCTCGCAATCTACGTGGTAGCCTTTTGACATTGTGAGACATAACGCGTCTACGCATATATACAGGAAGCTTTTGAAATATTAACTTAGTTTGTTTAGGATTTTCTGCAGCAAAAAAATTATATATAAATATTTAACATTATAGAACATATATTAAAGCATGATTCTAAAAGAAAATTAGTATTGAAAATTATTTAAGCATGTATTAAATTGCATAAATACATAGACATTAATATACCAATTGAAGATGTCATTGCAGAAATTTCATGGGCTCGTGAAGAGACGAATTGCATAATAGATACTTCATGTGGAAGTGACTCAGATCCTCCCAAAAATTCATCAAATTGTTTCTTCTTTTTTGCCATGACGTTGGAGTAAAACTTAACGTTTTTGCGTCTAAAGTTAAATTGTACACTCGTTATCCACTTCTTCTTCCTTAAAAATTGATTAGCACCAGATTAATAATTTTCTCCAACTAAATGGCAATAAATTGATTTTTTATAATTGTTTTAAATGAAAAATAACGTAAGAACATGTGCTCACTAGGAGGCAAATCAACTTTGTATTCTCACTATTTACATTGATTGAGGAATGAACTACGAATCTCTGCACTCTGCACACGTGCTTGCGCTACTACGCTAATTTTTTCTGGCACAGACTATATATAGTTCATAGAGAGACAGAATGCGAAAAGAAGGCGTAGACGCTCGAATGACAGATAAAAATGCAATAACCAATAAACTTACCGTTTTTTCATAAGAGCGAAAGATTGATTGATTATCACTTTTTTTTACATTCTATCATGAATAAAAAATCGATCGATAAAGATAAAGAAATCGATAGATCAATCACGTGTCTACGTATTTTATATACCTATGTTCATGTCAAATACGTGATTGGTGGATCTTTCTGATGCAAGTTAAGTGCGAGTGCATTTTGCTGAGATGGAAGATCTGAAATTCTTGAAATTTCAAATATTAGGACCATGCCGGCAATTATAGACCGATAAAAAAATTGATATCATCGAACATTCGCAAAACATTGTGATAAGAAGATAAAACGATTTATCTCGAGTTGCGTTCTATAAAATTTGACAGCGTTAGTCAGCTGATGCAAGAAACGTCAGACACGTGCAAGAAGAAGGTTAACTGTAAAGAAATACCGTTGAATACTTTATTTTAATAGTTACATGACATGCTAAAATAGAAAAAAAACAAATTGCGATGTCACGTGTGTTATCTTTTTGTTCCCGCGATATATCGCGTCGATGTTGCTGACAACTCGCTTTTAGAGTCGTTTCTTTCTGGGAAAATTTTCTATTATGTCAGTGTAGATTTTTTGTGTATGTATGAGAGATATTTAGAGCGCGATGAATAAATTAACGATGAATAATATATCATCAAACGTTGATTTGGACGATCCAAGATTTCGTATTAGACCGTATCAGCAAATTGTAGCTTCTTGCACTGGTGCATTTATCACTTCAGTGTTTGGTAAGTTTCTCTGCTAATATATTCATATATTTATAAAAATGCTTGTTGATTTTTTTATAAACACAAAATAGTTTATTTAATAATTGTATATTGCAATTTGATAAAGATTAAATTGTTTTTATTTTTATGGGACATTTCTAAATACAAATATATAGATTTCTTATTAAAAAATATATTTATATCAAAATTTGTTAATTGCACATCTTTTAAATAGTAAATTAAATGTATAGTAAAATTACAAAATTATTTATATTTTTTTAACGACACTTTTAGTGACTCCTTTGGATGTGGTAAAAATACGTCTTCAAACCCAGCAGAAAGCAATGCTTTCAAACAAATGTTTTCTATATTGCAATGGCTTGATGGATCATTTGTGTCCTTGTGCCAATGGTGAAATGCCTGAATGGATGAGAAGAAATGGAAAATTCAATGGAACGGTGGTATGAGATAATTGTAATAGCATTTTAACACATTGTTTTATCTTTTAATTATCTCTTATATATCCATTTATTTTCTCTTTTAGGATGCTTTGATAAAAATAAGTAAAACGGAAGGTGTAATATCATTATGGAGTGGCTTGAGTCCCACTCTTGTTTTAGCTATACCTGCGACTGTTGTGTACTTTGTTTCTTATGAACAATTGAGATTATATCTTAAGGTAAAAATTTTCATATTTTTGTTTTTGTATTTAAATGTGTGACTTGGAATGATTTATTTTATACAAAATATTTATTATTACTAATAATATTATATATTTTTTTAGGACACATATAATAAAAATTTCAAAAATAGAAGCAGCAGTATAGAACAACCCTTTTGGATTCCCGTGTTAGCTGGTGCTACAGCACGGATTTGGGCCGCAACATTGGTGAGTCCATTGGAGTTGATAAGAACAAAAATGCAATCACAGAAACTGAGTTATGCAGGTAGGTTAAACATTAATAATACGAAATTAAAATTCTTATGAAGAGAAAAAGGTTTGGCATAAAGTTTTAATGATTTCAATGTTTTATGTCTGTTCCAGAAATAACACAGGCAATGAAAACAGTTGTGAGACATAGTGGTATTTCCGGTTTATGGATGGGATTGGGTTCAACACTTCTTCGTGATGTTCCTTTTAGTGCTATATACTGGTTGAATTATGAGTCTATAAAGAGGATTTTTTATAATTCGTCGCAAACTTTTACTTTCAACCTAGCAGCAGGCGCTGTAGCTGGATCTGTATGTATTTTCTATAAAGATATATTTCATTATTATAAAATTCATTCATGTCATATATTATTGTCTCAAATTGAAAATATTACTATTACAGATAGCAGCATTTTTTACTATTCCATTTGATGTAGTTAAAACGCATAGGCAAATCGAAATGGGTGAAAAGGAAATTTACTCAGGTAAATAGTATTGCATGATGGACATTTTTTGTAATAATTTGGTCAATATGAATTGTACACCTCTAGTTATGTAGACAAATTTACGTTTAGTTATCTTTTATATTTATGACAAAAATGTTATAATTAATTAGAATAGAAAGCAAAGAAACTACTATTATACCGTAAAATATATATATTATGAATTTTTAGAAAAACCTAGTCGCAGTAGCAATACATGGTCCATAATACAGAGAATCTATCATCAGAATGGATTGAAGGGTTTATTTACGGGATTAACACCACGTTTAGTAAAAGTAGCTCCAGCTTGTGCAATTATGATTGCGACTTTTGAACACGGCAAGCGTTTCTTCCAATCATATAATGCTAAGAAAGCCAACGAATTCGAGATTGAGCGTAATGTACATTTATTGCAGCATAAATCTAGTAGTACAGAATGATGTACCTTCTATAACAAATTGTACAGATTCGGAATAAAATTACGTTTTAATTTAGTTTCTTATTTTTTGTATATAATGTTTTATTAATTTATAAATTAATATATCTATTATATACAAAAATAAGAAATTTATGATTTCAATCATAATCTCTTTTTTACGTTTCGAATAGAATAAAAATACTATATTGTATATATATATATATATATATATACATACACACACATACCCAGATAGCCACAGTAATTATTATGACATCATTTTGATGTCGAAATGATGTCATAATAATTACTGTGGCTATCTGGGTATATAGTATTGTTATAAATTATTATATATAATATATATATACCCAGATAGCTACAGTAATTATTATGACATCATTTTGATGTCATAATAATTACTGTAACTATCTGGGTATAATTGTAGAGATTTTTTAATTTTATATATATTCTCTTTATATACTATATTATATGAATTAATTTGAATTAAGTCTTAAGTATATAATTAATTGGACAATCAGAATGATCTTATTAGCCAAAGAAATCAGTAATAAATTTCAAGTTTATACATATGTACAGATAACTACTTAGATAACAATTAGATTATAGATGATCTTTAAATAGACAATTTTCATTGATTTTTATTAATGAGCAATTATAATACAGATAATAATAGATTAAAGATGATCTTTAAATAGACAATTTTCATTAATAAGCAATTAATATACAGAAAGTAACAAAATTATTGTAAACATATCAGATATAAATATATAAATTTCAGAGGGGAAAAAATCGGACAAGTTTCAAAAAAAATCGAAGCTTCGTGTCGTATCGCAAGAAGGCGGCAAACGAGCTGGAGTCAAACGAGCGATGAAAAACGATCCACAAATCCATTCATATCTCGTCCGATTTCAATCAAAAATCGAATCCACGGACTTTACAAGACAATTCGCGATTTTAGAGACACAAATAAGGTGGAGTCGCAGCTTCTACGGGAATATCCCGGTGCTTGCACTGATCATCCGCCAGCGGACTCGGCTAAATTCGGTTGGTCGATAAACGTCGAGTCGCCGAAGAAGCCGCGAATAAAGGTCATCGCACGGAAGTCGGTCCGTTCCGCTGGCAGTCGCGGTAGTCGAGATAGGTCGATCCTGTCGCAGGCAAGTTTCGCTCGCCTTCCACTCATACTCGACTTAACATTCCAAGGGCCGTCTCTCTGCAACACTGCTCTCTGGTAAGTGCGACCGCCTGCTGCTCGGCGAAGTGAGTAAAAAAAACGGGGTTCCTGAATCGCGCTAGAGAGAGACGAGCGAGCGCGTGTTCGCGAGCTCCTCGGGACCGCGATTCTCGATCCCGTTACATCCGACTTCTCGACTTTTTAATTCATTCCTCGTGATTGATTGAGAATCTAAAGCGAGAGAGAGGGAGACGGCCATTTTCTACCATAACGTGCGTGTCGCTAATTCGCCACCCGGCACTCGTCAACGTCGACGTCGTCGTCGTCGTCGTCGGGAGTCGATCGACGCGCGGCATCCTTCGCGCATCCTGGGAGCTCGCGACTTCCTGGGGGTGGGGAGGAGTACTCGCGTCGCGCTGGGAGGAAAGCTTCGCGAGAAGTCGACCGAAGGGGGCGTTACGTAATATTCCGTCTACCTACGGTTCGATTCCGCTGTTACGGCTCGTCCCGACCTTCGCGAGGCAGAGGTGGTGTCGTCGAGGTTCTCTGATCGTGTGTATTTTCGTATTTTCTCCAGGTACCCTTTGTTGCGTTAGAAGCCTATCAGACACCATCAGCAAACGTCATCATGTATGCCTGCAGCCGATTCATCGCGCCTGTCGCAAAATCCACCGTAAGTTGAAAAACAGGGAAAAGAAAATAGAAGAAAAAAAAAGGAAGATTTTATGATTAATTTTCTTGCATATATATACGTATATATGTATATGTAATATATTATATAATGACTCCCCCGCATCTTTTATTCACGTTTTCTCCTCTCTGCTACAGCTGGTCTCCGGCACCAAGACCTATCTACGGCCACTGAGCAGTGCTGTGATTAGCCATAGCCAGTACTTACAGCAGAATCATGTTCAGACACCAGTTAGTTTGGTGAGTAAGGTTCTCTTGAATTTTCCCTTCCCTCTGTCTCTCTCTGTATATTGCATAACTTTTCGAGATCAAGGTTATATAAGTGGCCACTGCTGTGAAGGTTTTGAGTCTCAATAACAAAGTTTGGGATATTTTCGGGATATCTGTATTTTTAGCAGTCGTCGAAAAGAAATTTGTCGGCAAATATAGGTCGCGGTTTTTGAGGTCAAAGTTGAGCGACAAGTACACTGGAGTTAAGATGTGTGAATGTTTTAATTAGATGTCGAATAATATTGGTTACTAATTTTTTTAAAATCTGATAATGTTTGGATATTTTTTAAGTCATGATTTTTGGCAAATATATGTGTACAGCTCGTATCTTGTGATAAATTTTTATTAATAGTATTGAAAGAAGTGTTACTTGAAACTATTGAAATTATAAAATATATCTTTTAAAAAATTATTATATATCTTTTACTACATGTGATTAGAATTAATGTTGATATCTAATTTGTGACATTTTGGTGCAGTCACCAATTGTGCGCAACTTCCAAACTTCGACAGTCAGTCGTGACATCGATTCCGCTGCGAAATTCATTGGAGCTGGTGCTGCCACTGTAGGTGTAGCAGGATCTGGTACGTATTTATAAAATATACACAAAAGTACACAATTATTTATAGAGCATAGTTTTGCACAATAACATAAAAAGTATTATAGTGCAATAGAGTAACAAATTTTAATGAGACATTTAATGGATGATTAAATTGGTTAAATATAAATCTCTTTACATACTTTATTATACAATATTTATATGTAATTTAGTGTTTAATTTAATTTTAAAGTAATTTATATTTATTACATCTCTCTTTAATGCATGCACATGCTATATGTTAATAACATGTTTAACTTTCCCAAGTGTTTTCATAATAGTCTGAACACATTCCAAATAATTAAACATTTATTGCAATTTTTCTATATACTTTTTACTTTTTTAATATATCAAATTACTTTGCTTATGATAGAATACTTGTATTTTTTTAGAAACAAATATTGACTTTTTTTATAATAAAAAGAACGTGAATAATTGTACAAGTGACAAAATAATTGAATAATATTATGTTTGTTTTAATTTTTCGTTCAAGTTTACATTGTTTTTAAACAAGTGTTATTCCATATTATAGGAGTTGGTATTGGTCTGGTTTTTGGATCCTTAATAATTGGTTATGCACGTAATCCTTCCCTGAAACAGCAAGTTTTTAACTATGCTATCCTTGGATTTGCGCTATCTGAAGCAATGGGCCTCTTTTGCTTGATGATAGCATTCCTCATACTATTTGCCTTTTGAATCCAACTCTCTTCCTGGACCAGATTCCTATTCATGAAAGTGAAGTTATTATATTTTTCTTCATCTGCCATATATTATTTGATCCACAGTGTTTTAACATTTTGTTAAGTAGGATACTTGTTCATAGATTGTTATGTAATACATTATATATGTACAGTGTGTGTCGCAAATATCAATATCGACAATAAAATTCTTGTTTAACTCCATTCAACGAAAGTCGGAAATATATATTCCGTAACAGTCGACGAATATTGTTATTCCAGGTGCTAGTATCGGATCCGTATTCGGTTCGCTGATCATCGGCTATGCCAGGAATCCTTCCTTGAAACAGCAATTATTCTCGTACGCCATTCTGGGTTTTGCCCTATCCGAGGCTATGGGTCTCTTTTGTCTTATGATGGCTTTCCTGCTCCTATTCGCCTTCTAAGCCACAATATCTGCATAAGAAATTGCTGATATAGTTTTAGTGCGTCACTGCCAAGGCAGCGTCGTCTGGCTCGCCTGGGGAAAGACGGCGCCTGCCTCTGGTGCGCGGGATGCCATGAAATCATTAGAGAAGCTCAGATTTCCGTGGGTTCGGTGGGGTTGCGACGGCGCGGCAATGAACAAGAGTTACAATTAAAAAGCTACATGTTACACATGTCAATGTCCGCGGATCGTCTCGGCCCCTTTCCAAGTCTTCAGCTTGTTTGTAATCATTTCATGGCCTACTGTCTCATGTAGCGTATAAACTCACATTGTTATAAAATAATGGATTTCAGTGTAACAAGAACGAATAAGACATTATTGAAAGTTAAAAGAAAAGAAAAAATAAGCGACAGCTTCATCCGCATATACCTATGGATTACACGTAGGTATTCACACACTCCGTTATAGTATCCTACGCGAGATAGTACACTTTCTGAAAAAATCCTCTTGTCACCTTAAAGGGTTCATCATTGTTGTGCCGTCGCGTACGCACGTTGTTAAGGTAACTCTTGACGATAAAAAAAAAACAACCAAAACTGTACAGTGATACCGAATAAACATCTTTGTCGTGAACATGTGGATTTTTATAAATACTTGTTTACACAAATTTCCTTTTCTGTTGCCTCTAAATTCGAAAATATTAGATAGTTTCGAAAAATAAATCGAATCTGCTCTTGTATACAATTATGAATTAAGTATAAAAATAAACTTTTTTTTTTATATAATTATAATAATTATTACTTGAGTAACTAAATATTCTTAAAATGTAAAATTTATCTCTTAAAGCTTCCATGAAATATTCAGTATTCAAAAAAATAAAGATAAATTGATCAAAGTACAGCTATATCTTATTTAGCAATATATATATATATATATATATATATATATATATATAAGAATTTATTTTTAGTTAAGATATTTATACATTTAATTATGTAATCAAATTTTTTAGCAGTCTATATTCTAAGCAACAAGAGTTATTCATTGGTATGTATATAAGCAATGTGCGCATTATAGATTTTAACAAATCAAATTCTTTTTTTAATTTTTTTTGCTTTATTAATTAAGAATCGCAGATATGTACAGCTTTATTAGAATTTAAAGATGTCTGGTGTTATATTTTACAAAGCTGCCATAATATATACTTCAATTATGACTGTAGTATAAATCTTCCATTAATGATTAACTAAATTGTGATTGTACAATAAAGGCTCGAAACTATTTAAATGCATTTAATCTAAATTGTATATATATGCATGAAATATGTTATATCGTTTACAATGATAAAAAAATTAAGCAATTAAATCATGAATATAACAATATGTCGAATTAAAATCACTAATGGAATAAAATTAAAACTTACAATTACTTCTTACATTAATCCTCACACATACATACTTATATATATTTAGACTAAATATAATTTTTATTTTCACACTGTTCAAAATAGATAATTATTAAATTTATTTTTGTGGGATGCTTAAAGCAAAAATAATTCACTCTGATTTTCATAAGTTGCTAATTTTCTTAAATATAGCTTGAAATTTGACATGTATACATGTGTGTGAGCATAAATTTTAAATATATACATATGTGATTACATATAATATTTATAAACTCTATATTATACAAAACTCTATATTAAAAATCTCCAAATATATGGAAGAATGATGACATGTAATGGAATATCAATAAAAATTAGTAGAATGAAGAATTACTTTTAAATGAAAGATAAAATTGTGAGTATTATATAATAAGTTCTTGTAATTCTTTTTCTCATTTTTGGCAATTATTGATTGCGCATAATATAGCTGCTTTAAAATAACAATATCATAATTATGTTTTTGATAAAAAAAATCTTGTTTCCAATATTATTCAGACTCAAACTTCTTTCTGCATTAGAACACATGAGTGAATCTGACAATGTTATACTGAGAAAATTATACATTCAATTTGGTCAATAGTATGTGTAACATTAATGAGAATTTTAAATTTATATTGTGCACAGCTTAATTTTCATCGCGCGTTATACAATTTCTATATGTATATCTATATATTTTTTAATATAAAGAATTAACAATTTACATAATCTGATAATGCAGAGTATTATCGTACTCACACATGTGTAATATTTCTTGACAGATTGTTGAAGACTTAAATATCTGTATTAATAATATGATTGTACTATTATACATGTTTAAACATATTTCTTAAACATATATGTTTTTAAGAAATATTTTTAAATTATTTCATTCCCTGCTGTGTAAAACTTATAAATTCCACTAGATTATTTGGTATTTAATTGTTCCAAAAGATTCTCCCTTTCCCGTAGACATGTCCATGCTTTCTCTTGTTCTTTTTTTGTTAAAGATTCTTTATTCTGTTTGGCTTTAGTCAATTTTTTATAATGTTCTATCACTTCGTTGTCCACGATGCTAATTTTTCGTTTCAATGCTTGCCTTTTACTTTCCTCCTGGGCTAGATTTAACAATCTCTTCAGCTGCATGACATTGTGATTGGACAATGCTGAAAGTTCCTGTTGACACCTTTTAATCTCTGCAAGAATCTCATCATCATCTTGATTCTTTTTCTGCCCATCGGGTTCCAAGATTCCCTGTTCGACCAATTCTTTGTGCATTCGTAACTCCAAGTTAATGGAATTTTGAATGGTCAGATCCCGCAAAACGGGCGAGTCCCCATCTCGGAATAATTTATTCTCTGTGTTATTATTCCCAACATACACCTTCTCCTCCAGAAGCGCAGAGACCAGTCGCTGAGTGAGAGGTCCTGCGATACCATTACTTTTCTTATCACCTTTGGATATCAAATGGGACATGTCTGTACGGTTCTTCCTCTTTTCCCTGTTCGGATTAGCCGCTTCTTCCTCTTGCAACAAGTCGTTATGCGCCCACATTAAGCTATAATGACGGCCTAGAGATGGGATCTTTTTAAATTCACTTATATTACCATGCGTAGCAATCAATTCCTCCAACAATTTAATATCATCGGGCATAATGTCAGTACAATAAGGATCCACCGATGCCCAGAACTTGTTGGGCGTATCGTTTTTCGGTAAAAGCAGCTTTGGTGCATCCGACTTGGATCCCTCTATCCTCGCAATTTCGTGTGCATTTGATTCTACTTGATTTGCCGAACTTCTTACTGTCCTCTGGGTGTAGAGTTTCGTGTACAGAGGCGATTGACTTTTGGTATTCGCCTCTTTTGGCTTTAACTTTTCCTCGCGCACCTTCTCCTTTTTGTTAAGCAGAGGCACGCTTTTTCCGCTCTTCGAACGTCTGTCTCTACGTTCTTCTGCTGACGACAAGTTGGTGGTCTCCTCTTGAAGAGTGCGATACCGTACAACGACAGCTGACAGGAGTGTCTCCAGTTCCATTTGTAGTGTGTCGAGATCCTCCATGCCCACACCTTTCTCCGCTGTGCGTTTCAGGATGTTGGTGCACGTTGGCAGATTTTGACTGTTGTCAACCGTCTTTAAAATTGCCTGAGACGTCGTCGGCTCCGGCGTCTCGGAATTTGTATCTGTGTTCCCCAGCGAAGACTGGGCAGTCTTTCCAGATTCGCGTACCTTCATGACAGCCTTCTTCGAACTCTGTTTCCCCTTTCCCGACATATCTCTGAACGACGAGAATCAGTAACGAGAAACAATTCAAGTTGTCACTTTAAAGATTTAGTTGTTGATCTCTGGAATTAACTTAGCGAGGCTCCCCTCAAGCAGATGTGTCACATCTGTAATTACGATTATTTGACATTTGTTCAAATTTTCAGGAATTATTATTATCAGATTATAAGTGCCATTATTACAATTACCTCGTCTTCTTTTTGAGACATAAAATATCTTAGCCACGTATAAATAAGAGCGTAAAATTACGCAGATTTTATAGGTTATAATCTACACCAGTATTTTTCTGATACAGTGCAGTGTCTGCATTTGACCAGTGATTCTCATTGAACAGTTTCTTTGCGTCTGTCGCTACGTGTGTATTTGCCTTTATATGCCTTAAATATTTTACTTGTCATGTGAGTTTTTTTTGAGAAATTCTAATTTATTGGAGCACCCCCGCATAAATTATTTTGACAAAAAAAATAAAGATTTGCTATACACAAAGTTTATATGAAATAAAAAACTCATTCTAAAAAGAATTTTTTTTAATCGTATGAGATTTTAGAGTTCCTATAAAAACTTTGTCTATATATAATAGATAAAAATGATATATGATGATATAATATATAAAAAAATCTAGTTTTTTTCTCATTTTACATTCGTCAAATCAAATATAATCGAGAGAAATATATATGTAATGTATATGTATATACTTCACGACACAATTTTATATATATATAAATATAAAAGTAAATTATATATTATTAACTAAAGCAGAGGAAATAAAATTTTAATACAATTTATATTTCTACCATAAATTTATGCTAAAAACTGCTAACAATAATAAATTATTTTAATAAGCTATAACTAAATTTATAATACAAATTGCACAATTTATAATTATATATTAAAACACATGTTATTATCAACATAGAGAGATTTAACATTCATTTATACTTTGAAACCTCAAAAATATTCTTAAAACTCATTATTCTAATATAATTTGATCAACTTTTACAATGTATAAGAAATATATATGGAACATCAAACATTTTTCAAATTACTTCATTAGAATGAATTTCTTCATTTCAATTTCATAAACTATTAAGAAAATTTACTACTAACATCTAATAAAAAACAAATTAAAGTTGAATTGAAAAAAGTTTACACAAGTACTAACTTGAGTAAACTTTTACAGAAGTATTGCAAAATTTTATCTTTATATAATTCTGAAAAGAAATACAAGAATTTATTGAAAATATATATTAAAATGTTATACTTTTACTTTTGTATAATTATGATAAACTCAATTTGAATAATATTATATACATATATGTATATTATCAATGCACATACATATAACATCAATGTGCATATATGTATATATTCTCTATTATAATCTTTATAATTATAAAAACTGATAAACAAATGTCAAGGCAAGTATAATTTAAGTGTAAAGCAATTACAATTTTGACAATTAAAAATTAGCTATAATTTATATTTAAAATATTACTTAAATTTTGTGTGTTTATGAAATCAATAAATAATCAAAACTCAATATAAAAGTTAAGATTAAAAAAACAGCTAATTGATTCAGAATAAATATCCAGATATAGCCTTGTCGAATTTTATTCTTTTTCCTTGTTAAATTGTATAACTATAAATTTATCTTTAAAAATTGCCAAAAATGCATACACTTAATAGGCCACTGTTTTTTAACATTCCAACTGTAAATATAAATAACTGACATTAGATGTACTTTCTCAATTACAATTGAAAAAGGCATTGTAATATTTTATTACGAAATAAATTGTGGACTCGCAAATTTGTGAATTTATATACATACGATATTCATCTAAATGATTTATGTAGTTGTACTAATAAAAGTACTAGGCTTTCATTTTGCTCATTATAAATAACCGAGTATTCAAAATGACTATTAAGATCTCTATTTAAGGATGTTTCACTATCATCCGTTTGTATGAAAAGTTGGAGTATTTATTTTCTCAATATATATTTATATATATAATTTTTAAATAATAAATTTATAAATATTATGTGTGTATATACATATATACGCACATTCATTTAAAGAGATTATAGGATCTACAAAAGCAGAAAAATTTTCTTTAATGTATCTTTACTCGTGCGAGTCCAACTAAAGATTAAAACTTCATTCACATTGCATAATTTGATCATTCATTATGCAATTTATAATTAATACATAGAATAAACAGCTAAAAAGTAGTCCAAATATGTATTCTCTGTGTGGACTTGAAATACATGATTAACCCCTCTGGGTGTATAGAAACTGATATATGTAACTGCATTTTATATGCCAAATTTTCATCACACCCAAAGACAATTATACATATATATAAATATAAATATACATCTATCTACAATAGACTTCTATTTAATTCACATTTTTCACCTATCAGACTCTCTCTTGCATTTCTTGTAATCTTTTGCATGAAGGTATTTCGAGATTTTTAGCTTTGAGATATAAATCATGATCTCCGAAATTACGGGCTTTCCACATCATGGCTTCCCCTAGGAAATAATAACATTTACAATCTCTTTCAACCTTTTGAATACTTATAGAAAAAGAAAGTTATTCTGTATACATACTGTAGTTCTTCTCTCTGGCACAAGCTTGTCTTAAATTATTGAAATACTCTTCTTCAATTGAAATTTCTAGCCTACGTAAACTGCCTTGATATTCACTGTGAAAGTTCTCTTTAACATAATATGTAATTTGTGAACCTTGAGTTGTTCTCGCCACAGAATATTTCCTGAAGATAAGAAGAAAGTCACATTACATGTGTATTTTAACGATTCCTGGTTAAGTTCAAATACTATTGATTATACTTACGAATTTGAATGCAGACTATATACTGGATCAGATATGAAAAAACTGCTCATCATAGTTAACAATATTAGTAACAAGACTGGTAACATTTGAAGAAATGTAGTATATCCATTTGCTTGCTGTAAAATATTGTTATATTATAAATAAAGTATAAAAATTGCACTTACATTTACATTATATATAAAGTATAAATATTGCATTTACATTATAAATAAAGTATAAAAATTGCTCCAATAGTATAAACAATGTTCTAGTCTACCTGAGAATGGGTATGTTGTGCTTGCTCTTGCTGTCTCATCCATCTACCACCTGGTCGACGCATATAAAATTCTTGTTGTGGAAAACCAACGCCGAAGAACATGTTAAATAACTCCTCAGCTGTGATATCAGCTAAAGATACACAGATATTTTAATTTATAGTTACTTCCTAATGCTTAAATTTGTAATATTAATTTATCTTTTTTCTTTACCTTCAAATCCACGAGTATAATTATAATGTGTATGACCTTGGCGATGTTGCGCACTTTGCATTCGCTCTTCTTCAGGACCATACATGTCATATTGTTTCCGCTTCTCCGTATCAATAAGAATGGCAACCGCATTACCAATAGCTATAAGAAAATAAATAGATTTTTCACTTAAATGTGTATTTGATATAAATTATCTTTCATTGTAATATATGGAGTTACCTTTAAAAGCTTCAGCAGCACCTGGTGCTTTATTTTTGTCAGGATGTAATTGGAGGGCTAATTTCTTGTAAGCTTTTTTAATGTCGCTGTCTGTAGCTTCTTTGCTGACTCCTAAAATCTCATAATAATCCTTGCATTTCTTTATCCTGAAATAATTAATTTCCTTGTAAACGAGAAGTATATCTTATATAAGTATTAAACAATTTAAAACAAATAAATGTTTCACAAATCTGTTGACACTGTTGAAACAGTCTGATCATTAAAAATATCTACCTTTTGACATGATCCAACTGTTCTTTCGTATAATCAGAATTAGTCTGGGAATGTGTTCCTTCTTTAGTAACATTTTGACGTTTTCTAACAGTAGGCTCAGCAGATTCAGGTTTTTGGTTTTGCTTTGAGAGTATCGTCACTTCCGCCAACAATTCTATAAATGTATAATTAGTTGATTATTCCTTCATGACACTTGTTCCATCGCTCTCTAATAAAAAACTTACAAAAGCTGTGCTTTCGCAAGACAAATATAAAAGTCATGAATGCAATTTTGCAATAAATATTTCAAAAAATTTAGTCGCGACAAACAGTTCAAAATATAGGGGAAAGATTCTCATCGTTCATTTATCATCGTTTAACGATGTTCCGCACGTACCCTCAGCCTTCTTCGTCGGATAGAGTTTCTGGGCTTTGCGGATAAACTTCTCGGCTTCCTCGTATTTTCTCTCTCGCATATATCGCTCCGCGAGTTCGGTGCACCGATCTGCCTCGTCCTTATTGCTATCCATCTTGTACGTCGTCCGGCAGTCCCAGTTACAGTGTTCTATTATTCGGTCACGGTGACAGGGCAAAAATGGTTCAGCGAGTCGCGAAGGGTTTGAATTCAATTATTCTTTCCAGCGTAACGCGTGACTCGATTACACGTCATGAATATCAATACGATCGAATGAATGGCCGGATGCAATCGGGTACTGATGCGAGGGACACGAACGAACGAGCCATCACGTTAATTTCACCTGCGATCAGCTGCGATATTTCGGCCAAACGAGTCGTACATATGTCACACACATACAAGCATAAGAGCACACATGCACGCGCGCAATCGCACTTTTGCAAAAATTTATTCGGCGGATCCAGAAGTTCCGAAATACCGAAACATGCTCAACTATCGCACATATACTTGTTCAATACGGATTGGCCGTCAGGTGGGATATTTTCCGTGAAGTTATCTTTCGCCGCGTTTTCACGGACGGATATGGAGAGTCACATGAGAACCACTGACAATCATCTGTCACATGTCCGTTTCGCAAACTAAAATGACAAATCTTTTTTCCGATTATCGATAAAATCACTACTCAGTCACGCATGATTTTTCCTTTATAATTTATAAATATATATGTATATGTTATTATTAATATATTTTCACTCACACACACACACATGTAAATGATACATAGTGACACATATATTCTTGATAAGAAAACTATTTTTCGAAATCTCTTTAGAGAGAGAAAGAGAGAGATGTTTTTCTCTCTCGTTTCGCCGTGCTGCGCAGTGGGGAACGATGGAAGGGCGACTGGAATGCGCAGCTGTTTCCCCACTCCGCGCTGTCACGTGACACGCTCCCCACTCCGCGTCTGTCACGTGACGCCTCCCCACTCTTCGCCTATCACGTGACGCGCCGCATTCCACAGCGCCGCCTGAAGATCAAAGTCGGTTCAAAGTCGCACGCATCAAGACGCGCGCGCTCTCTCTCTTTTTTTTGTTAATTTTGTTGTTTAATATATTACTTGCGAATGTTAAAAGACGATAAAAAATATATTATACAAATGCAATGTTTTACTCACAATAAAAGCGAGGTAACAAAAATATTCTTATGGCAAGATTATCAACATGTTTACATTATTATATTCATGAACGTTTTAATAATGACCCAGACTGGAGAGATATTAAAGTGATACTAAGTGATACTAATTTTCTCAGAGAATATTTAGAAAGAGAGTTATCTATGCCAAATCTACTATTCAAATATGATTTTGAATGAGCTATTAATGATTGGGTGTTTATCCCAGATAGCACCATGTCTAAAATGCATGCATAAGTCATCATTAAGAAATCTTTAAGCCATCTTTAAGAAATCTTATGATATGATATCCCAAAGACATCTTGAAAACATCTTAAAAATGTCTTATGGGTGCATTTTGGACATGGTGCTATCTGGGATGTGTTTTTTCATACGCAATGATTTTCTACCGCATTTCCCTTCTTTAGAACTTAGAGAAGGTGCAATTGACAGACTTGTTGTGGCTTTATATAAAAAAGCAGTGTATAAGACAGGAGTATGTAATATTTCTTACGAAAGAAAAAAAATGAATAATTATTAATTTATTTAGTAATCAAGTTGATATATTAAGAAATACAGTTGCCAACATTTAGGTATTTCTTAATTATTGGACACTTATTTTTTTTTATTTTTTCTTGAATTTTAAGATTTAATATTTTTTTTTTAATTTCTATGAGAGAGAGTAAATACTGTTTTAAGAAGAATAAGTTTAAATCCTCTTTTAAAAATCATTTCTAAATTAAATAAAAAGAGTAAAGTTTTATCTTTTTACATTTTTTGACATTTGAAAAAGTTGATAAAGGATTTATATTTAAATTTAAATTTAATTAGTTTAAATATTTAAATTTATATAATTAGTTGTAATGAAAGAGAAAGAATATATATTTTATAATTTAAATGAAATTAAAAAAAGGAGTTATGCAATTTTTTTATAAGTTTTTTTTATTAAATAATCTATTTAAATTTATAAAATTAAATATGTAATGAAAGTATCAGTAAATCATTTATTCACTAATTTATTGAGTTATTTCAAAATATTACATTATAATCAGCTTCTTTTACAAATGATATATTTTTTTGTTATTTGCGCAGGGTTTTTTGACAGACGGTGGCGATGTTAATTTGGATCGTGTACAATTAATAATGTCAGACCTTGATGTAGAAGATGAGATCTTCAAAAAGAGGCAACAAAATAAACTGGCATTTAAGCAACGTGAGAAGGACAAAAAGAGAAGAAATTAAATAATCAGTAACTTTAAGCCAAAATGGATTCCCGCAGGATAATTTGCATCCACTGTAAGATTTCAATTTATTTTAGTATCCCTGAAAAACTATCCCTGAGAATAGTTATATCCCTGAGAAACTATAGTATCAAGTTAATTATAATTGATAATTAGGATTTAGTGATTTGTAATTAAAATTTCTAAAAGTTGATTATCGTATCCAATTGTTGTTAGAAAAATTAATATAAAGCATATAAAAAAATTAATATAAAAATTATATTAATACAATTAATATAAAAAATTTATGTAAAGGAGTATTAAGAATATAAAAAAAAGTTCTGAGAATATTCTCTACATTACTTTACATTATTGTAATTTGCTGAAATCTTTGCAGGCTCTTGGACAGGCAGTAAATCTGCAGAAAATGCACGTTACGAGGCTTATTAAATGCGCATACAGGGTGTAGGAATTACAATACGAATGCTGCTGACAGTACAAATGCATTAGAGAGCATGTTAATACCCGAGGTAATAATTTCATTTTTTTCTGACAATGTGACACATTTCTGTACGTTTGAGAAAAAATCGCGTTCTTTAATCATATATTTTATTTGCATATAATTGTAACTTGTATATCTTGTTTTCATTTTTATATATTCTGTTGAATGCAGGCATGGGCGCCGCGAGAGAGGTGCAAGGCGGTGCATTTGCAGCCCTCTGGCTCTGTTCTATAAAATAAATGGGGAAGTAACAGAGAAAATATTTAGTAAAAAAAATCATGTAATATAGAATAATATCGATTATAATTTTTTTAATTGAACAAAAATGTGATGGTTAAATATAACTATTAGCAATTGTAAAACTGCAATTCTTTAACTATATTAACAGATCTGCAATATAAAAATTAGAATTTTTCAATTATTAATGCATCTTTATTAAGATTCAATAAATAACATAAATGGTGTTAACAATAATATAATTATAAACTAGGAAAAAAACTTTTTTCAGTGCATCCTCTTTTGGGTGCACCTCCCTAAAAATAATTCTGCCGGCGCCCATGTAGGAATCATTTCATATGTAACATGCTGCTGCAGCAGTTTATTGCTAATGATGAAGTTTAATTGAACGAACAGCAAAGGCAACAAGCAGAAGAGAATATACGCAACTATAATTAATTCTAATTATTATTATTATTATTATATTAGTTTAATAATGAATTTTAAGAATAAAATACAAGATTATTATGAGAATATAAAAGCAAAAATCGTAATTTTGAAATAATAAGAGAACAAAGAAATGTTCTAATAAATTTTGATCACGTGACTGATTTGCTGCTGCAGCATGCTGCGTATGAAAAAAGCACCTTGAGAACCACTGAGAACCTAACTTATACATTTATATATTTCCTTCAGTATAAAGCAAGATGGCGAACGCGGCTTGCTGCTCCGCTTTCTCTCCGGACGGTCAATATTACGCGCATTGCGGCAATGACGGCAAGTTGAAGATCTGGGAGACAACGAGCGGCCGATTGAAGCACGAGTATACGCCGAATCGACATTTATCCTCGCCGTGCAGCGTCCTGGGATGGATCTCCGTGAGCCAACAATCGGCGGGCAACGCATCAGTAAGACACGCCATGTGCTTTCGAAACCGCGGCGCCCTTCTTTCTCATCTTTCGCTCGACTTACGCATTTCCTTCGCGCTGTTTTCTCTCGAGTTCATCACTATTTCTAATCCCTTATCCCTACAAACGCGTTTTCCATTTATGTTATTTAAAAAAATTTTTTTTATTATACGTCACTCTCTTGGAAAGGTTAGGTTAAAAACGCGCGTTAATGTCTTTTGAGACCTGCAACAAAGACATCTTTAACATCTTTCTCTGTTTGTCGATGGATTTTTAAATTTTGATATGACTATTAGAGAAAGGAGGAAATAAACATTTTTAGAAATATTTATTTCTCCTAAGAGTGTAATATGAAATGTCTATTTTCATGTGTCTCTTTCTAGCCATCGTCGAAGAAGAAACGCAAAAGAAAGTCAATTTCGGAAGAGGCCGAATACAAATTTGTGGTGGCAATGGGTTCGGTTAGCGGAAAAGTTATACTGTACGATATAACAGCAGCACATGTCAGCGTTACACTAGAAAATGGTCATTCGTCCACTGTCACTGCGATGGCTTGGTCCACAGGCACCGGATTGATCACAGCAGCCGATGACTACCACATTGTGGAATGGAATCTTCAAGAGAACGGGATCAAGTGTAAATGGAAATCTGGCAAGGCAAAGGTCATGGCTCTTGCCATTCCAGCTAATGGAAAGTCCTTGCTGTCTGCGGAGAGGATAATCAAGTGGTGGAACTTGACGACAAAGCAGTTAATTCGCACGTTTACCGGACATGCAAATCACGTCGTCTTTCTTCACACTGTGAAAATAGACGACTCTAACAGTTACCTAATCAGCGGAGCTTGCTCCGATAGTTATCTCTCTGTATGGCCATTAGATAAGGTACATGTTATATTTAATTTTTTCATCCATATAATTTGTAACTAGCATACAAAATGTTGAAGGACTTGATTTAATTTTAAGAAAGAAATTCCTATCAAAGAGCAGCATAGTATTAAGTTTTCGAAATTAAATAGTTGGAATATATAGTAAAGTGTATTTCTTTATAAATATTAAGCAGAGAACTTAGTTTAGTAGAATTTTAATGCAATTTAAATAAATTTTTCTTCACGTTTTATTATAAGGACTTTTATCTTAGATTTAATAAAGAATTTAATTTTCTTGAATATTAAAATATATATAAATTTTACAATTAAATTGTTTTTTATTCTCTTTAGCATAAAAATGACAAAGCATCGATAGCAACATTATCCATGCAAGACGAGGCTACATCCGTTTCGACAATTGTTCTGGAAGAATTGCAGCAAGTTGTTGTATTAGCCACTACTCGATCGGGTCAAACACAATTGTTTAAATATCAACCAAATGGCCATACAAAACCATTGAAACCATCTCTAAACATTGCGGTTGCAGCAGATGTCAATCAGAAAGAGACTGTTCAACAGATTCCTATCTTATCAGGACATCTAACAGAGGATGAAAAAGTGTTGTTGGCGTATGGTAGTTATTCGAACTTGACGTTCGAGAAAGTTACGCCTGACTTTTCAGACAAAGTGCAATGTTTAGTCAGATCGGAAAAGTTGGACACAAAAAAGTCAAAAGAAAGGAAAGAAGAGACAATTTCAAAAGTAAAACCTACCTCGATAGAAGAAGATGTTAAATATCTTGCACCAGGTGACTTATTAACTATGTAATTTTCTATTTTCTATTCTCTCCTTTTTTCATTTGTTATGAAAGTAAATAATTGATTACAATAATATGTCAATCAAATAAGAATAGAAGAGAAAGAATATATAAAGAAAAGAAAAATAGAGAAATGTTTTCTGTTATAGGCATAGCAGTCTCGACATTAAAAAGAAATAGGACCAATTCAGGTTCTCAATTACTGTTAAAAGATAGATTAGAGAATCTTAGTTTGAATGCGGACGCGAACACATCAGGAAGGATACCGACAAAAGGAGCCAATATGACGCAATTACTGATGCAAGCATTGAACAGCAAAGATAAAACTATTTTGACGACGGTATTGTTCACAAAGAACGAATCTGTAATTCGTAATACCATCACGAAATTACCAGTACAAGCGATAACGCCATTGCTTAAGGAACTAACCGTTATGTTGCAAGGCAAAACATATGCGTAATTATTGTTATATGCTCTATTTTTTATATATAGATTTTCTGACTTTTATATTCCTTGTGAGACCCCTATTCCTATTTCTTGTGATATAAAATTCATATCTAATTTCATTAAAACATTGCTAAATTTAAACAATGATTTCTTTGTATTTAGAAGTAAGATTGCAGTGATGTGGTTGCAAGCTTTGATCACAACTCATGCGGCGCACTTGATGTCGCGACCAGATATCGCGGAGGTGCTCAGCCCTATTCTAAGTTTTATCGATGCGAAGTTAATGCTTTTGACGGCTGTACAAAGATTAAGAGGTAGAGTTTCTCTCATAACGGGACAAATATCTCAAGCTAATGAGGAAAATAATAAGGACATAATCGAGGAGAGCTTGCTCGTTTATCAAGATCCAGGTTGGTAATCCAAAAGAAATTGTGATTTAAATAAATTATTCATTATCATATCTATTATTATATTATCATTATTATATTATTAAAAATATACATATTATACACAGATTCGTCGGATGAAGGTGCTGACAAAGATGATGTTGAATTGAGCAGCGAATCGGACGATAATTGGGAAGAGATGTCGGATCAAGATGTTCAAGATGAACAAGATGAAGAAGATATTAAAAGCATTAAATCTGAGAGTGATGATATGAATGACAATGAGTCTATGCACAGTTGAATTTATAATTGAATTGGTTAGTAACAGAATAATTTACCTAATCATTAATTCATTGAAGGCCATAAATATAAAGCTCAAAGCTTTAAAAATTTTTAAATTTGCTACAGTATTTCAAGATAGAAATTTATTTATTATTTTATATTTTGTATATCCTAAGTTTATATATATTGTATTTGCCTATACTTTAATTCTTTAAATGTTTTTGTATTATATCCACATATTTAAAATTATAGATTTGTTTCACAAAAAATGTGCCAAATTATAGTTTGTTTAAAACAAGTGTAAACAATATTAGCTAAAATTATTAAAATCACGAGTGTTTTTGTTCAAGAATATAGCATAATACTTGGATAATTATTAAATAAGATGATCTTGTGCCTGAAAAAATAGCATTATATATTTTTTTGAAAAAAAGGAGATACAAAATAAAATTAATAGGATAATAATAAAATTATTATTACAAGAATAAAATATTGGCCATTAATGAAATGAGTTTTTCTTGGTAATATTATTCTGTTCAAAACTTTTATTTGTCGCAAGACATTGACAAAATTGGAACAGTTGTTGTCAAAAACATTATATATAAACGTTATTAATAAAAAAAAAAGAAATAGAGTACCTTTTTTTATATTACAATTTATATTACATTAATTCCTTTCAATAATGACTTTGCCTGTTATCCTTGATGGGAATGTCTGTAATGAAGATGATGTATAAAGTAATACTCTTTTCTTTTGAAAACATTTATTTTTGCTGTTATGAATTGGATCTAGAAAAAATCCAAATATTTAACATGTTTTAATAATTTTACATCGCCTATCCTTGTACATCCAATTTTCCACGGTGAATAAAATATAAGTGTATTATTTCACATTTATAATTAATAAGCAACAAGTGCTTTTTCGTATATCTCTTGTTATAAATCGATTTATAAGAAATGTTATATATTTGAATACAACAAATAATGTTAAGAAATAGACTTAAAGTATTTTTTATAAATAAAACTTAGGATTTATGATTCATTGTAAGTCATATTGTTTGTACCAATGTATTGGTTTCTTTTATAAGTACTTTTATTCTAATAATGTTTCTATGTAATGTTTTCTCTATTTTAAGTCCACATAACTTTTGATAATATTTTATGCCATAAATCAACGAGTCTGTTCTAATAACGTTTTTCATAATATAAATAATAATTGTAAAAACTTTATATTTTATAAATTTGGTAACTTTGAATTCTTTTTTTTTAAATAAACAAACAAATCTGTAAAACTATCATACATTGATATTCACTGAAATATATTGAACAATTCACGTTTTGCCAAATGTTCAGAAAATATTCATTTATTTAAAAATATGATTAACTTTTTTTATTTAAGAAATTTTTTAAGAAAGCCTTCTCGGAGATGTATAGCATCGTTGTATATATATATTTTTTTTAATTTCATATTATCTCGCTTATATGACTATAAGAATGGATCATCTATGTAATGGAAAAATTTAAATCTATTTATAATCTCTCATTTATATTTTATTTGAATTATGTGGAAATTGTTTGTGCATTATTACGTAAATTCTGTTATTTACGAGAAACTAAATCATCCGGCACGTAATAATCAAATTTTGACGAGAAGACTCGATAAACTTGATAAACTTTGAAAGATTGACTGACCATGCGATAAAATGGCGCGTGTCGTCAAGTATATGTATTGACGATACATATATATTTATAATAAATGTTCTAAATATGTTTAAATATTACGACTTGTAAGATATAAACAGTGTTTATCGATAATTTATTACTGAATAGATAGATAGATAATTTATTCAATCAGCTTATTAGCCAAGAAGGGACTTGGTTTATTATATTATATATATACTGAATAGTTAGAAACTGATTTAGCCGAGTAGTTTTCCAACTATGAGTTTTATCCTATGGAGAAGTCAACAAAATATTTAAGTACTTGGTTGACATTTTTATGAAAATTATTAATTAATGTTTATAGATTTATTTATTAAAGAATTATAGTTCCTAATTGCTAGATCTGTTTGATTACAAGATTATTAGTTTTCTTCAGTTTTTGAACTTATATAGCCATTTAAAAAAAATGCATGCACAGTTTTGATAATCATTAAATAATATTATTGATCTTTTGCATGCTTTTGTGATTATTAAAAATGATATAAATATTAATAAGAACATAAAAATATAGTAAATAATTATTCATTAAGGTATTCTTAGATTTTTATCTCTCAAAACTATATTTTTTTGCTGAAAATTTCTGATATCTTTCTAATCTCTGTTTTAATTAGCTTAATTAACAATGGACTATGCAGACTTAAAAATAATAAAATGTATTTTCATTATTTTCGAGGCTTGTCAAAGAAGAGCAATATATATTATTCTTTTGTCCACTAATGGCATTCTGATATTCTTTTTACTTCTTTTTCATGGATAATTTTATATTATCATTTTCTTAAATATTTAATTGGTTTTAAATTAAATTAAAAGATTTTCCTATCTAATATTTTTTATATATGTACATATACATATCTTTCAAATTAAAGTTCTATAAGATTAGAGTAGTGACATTCTATATTATATTCTATATGTTATTGGAGTTAATATTCTGAATTTAAAATCTCGATAAAGAATTATATTTATTTGCTTCAAATTGCGTAAAGAATATTTATAGCATTTGTGTAGATTAATTTGTAAAATTTGTAAATTTTTAAACACTAAATAATTATATATATGTATGTATGTATGTATGTATATCGCGCGATTTTTTGACGCATTGTGTTAAGAAATATAAAGATTTCCGAAAGAACGTGTAAATAAAAAAGGGTAAGATGAACCTGAAATGCCTTATACATATATCGTGAGTGATAAGAAGTATTACAACTGTGAGGCCAAGAGCCGTTCCGTTTCTTTTATTATTAATGTAATCATGTTTACGTAGGAATTTCACCCAAGAAAATATAGGTATCATGTGTCAATTAATCGTTATCGCACTAGTTGCAAAGCAAAGCAGACATGAAAAATATGGAGATAAAAGCGAATATGATACGAAGATGAAACGATTTTGCCTATATTTTGCAAGCGTCACATCCTGTATAATTATGCACAATTATTTAATCAGAAAAGTGTAATGTTTATTGTACTTTATTTGTATTATTATATGATACTTAATCTTGATATTGTACTGTAAATTGCGATGAATATCTAAGATTGGATATATAAGAAAAGATTTCACGTGTTTGCCTGCCTGAAATACTTTTTCTTTTGAGTTACGAGTTACGAAAATCAATCATCATGTTATAATATACTGTAAATTCTTATTCTTCGTTTAATTTATATAGACTTTGCTCAAATGGAATTTCGACATGACGTATCAAGATATTAAAAAATATCGAAAAAGCGCAACATTGATCAAATATTTTCTACAAAGCATTCGCTCAATATGAATGAAAGAATCTGTGGATGCTGCCACTCCATTTTGTAAGATTTATATATTAATATTAATATTAATTAGATAATATTAATCAACATTATCGTTTAATTAATTTAATTACTTTAATGGAATCGTACCATGAGACAAAAGATGATGATCTCTCATTGTTAACTCATACCGTGATTGTAAAATCGGGAGCGAGAAGATGATTTAGTTTCTTCATCGATTTCGTAGAGGAGACTGAACTTTTCGATTCCCCGACTTTCCCTCACTGTCAAGCAAAAGTTGATGGGTGTGTCTGATATTGGAAGGTGTGACACGCGAACGAAGATAAAGAGCGAGAAAACAACTAAACCAGGCAGGTCGCGACTTTAGGTCAGCTGATTATAACGAAATCACACTGTTACCGGTATAAAAGCCGGCAACAGTCCAGCTACCAGCTATCCGTTCTCCTCTTGCGGAGGTAGACAAGGCTTGCGTGAAGACGTCGAAGGCTGAGCACGATGCTGAAGGAGCTCTTGTTCTTAGCGCTGGTAGCGCTATGCGCGTCGAAGGGGTTGCACATGACCGGTAAGACCGCCGACATGGACTTCCTTCACAAGCAGAAGAAGATCTACGAGCTGCTGTTCTTCGTGAAGCAAAACACCCTTACCGATATAGAGTTCTACGAGATTGGCCGCAATTACGACATAGAAAGCAACATGGACATGTATAACGACAAGGTAATTTAAAGGAAGATTTAAGTTAATTTAAAAGACAGAAGATGTTACCTTCTCGAGAATAAAATAGACGTCTGAAGGATCCCAATTTCATAGATACTCTTCGAGCATGTCTTTCTTTCGTTCTTCGAATTTCTATACATCATCGTTGTTCATTATAATCTCTCTTTTCATTTTTTCCACAGATGATTGTTCAGGAGTTCCTGCAAATGTACAAACACGGTATGCTCAGTCGTAATGCCATTTACTCGCCGTATTACGAAGAACATCGCGAGGAAATGAAGCTCCTTTTCAAGCTTTTCTATTGCGCCAAGGACTTCCAGACCTTCTACAAGACCGCGTCCTGGGCGCGTCTCCACCTCAACGACGGCGTCTTCACGTCCGCCTTCACCACCGCTGTCTTCTACCGTCCCGACTGCAAATACATGAGGCTGCCGGCTCCTTACGAGATTTACCCCAATCTGTTCTTCGACAGCGACGTAATCCAGCAGGCTCACAACATCAAGATGACGCGCGGTAAGTCACATCTCATGATTCTTGTAAACTGAAAAAGCAATTGACGAAATTATACACAAGTGAATGTCTTCTTCGCAAACAGGAATCATGTCCACCAATATGGATAATGTCGACAGCTACATGATCTACGCCAACTATTCCGGAAACATGGTCAAACCCTACCTCGATAACGAGTACAAACTGGACTATTTCATGGAGGACGTTGGTATGAACGCTTACTACTATTACGTTCGTCAAGTAATGCCCTTCTGGCTGGACATGAAGGACTTCGACATCCCGGCATACTTCCGCGGCTATTTCTACTTCTTCAAACATAAGCAACTAATGAGTCGCTACTACTTGGAACGCATTTCCAACGATCTGGGTGATGTCGAGGACTTTGATTGGAACAAGCCTTTCTACCCGGGCTACTATTCAACCCTTATGTATAATAACGGACTCGTCATGCCGCAACGCTCTCGCTACATGAACGTACCTTTCTATAAATACAAATATCTGAAGGTATTGTCATTCATTCACTATTCCTACGCTATAATTATTTAATTTTTTTCTTACTTATTTATAAATCTATCGCGAACAGAATATCGAAACTCTGGAGATGCGTATCATGAACGCCATCGATCTCGGCTATGTGTATGACAAGAATGGCAAGCAAATCAACATCTATACTCCCGAGGGCTTGAGCATCATTGCGAACATGATCGAAGGTAACGTGGATTCGTGCAACCGACGCTTCTATGGAATGTACGACGCTCTCGCTCGCGACATCCTTGGTTTCAACATGGACTACAAGGACAAGAACAAGGTGATCCCGAGCGCTCTCCAATGTTACAGCACCAGCTTGAGAGATCCAGGATTTTATCGTCTGAACAAGAGGATCATGATGTACTTCTTCAGGTTCGTACGTGCGGTTATTTTTCTGAAATCATAAAAATTTTGATCTTAATTTGTGTCTTTCTTTCTTTCTTTTTAATAGGTATAAAAAATATATGCCGTACTATACCCAGAACGAACTAATGTTCCCGGGCGTCAAGTTCGAATCCGTCAGTATTGATAAGCTGATGACTTACTTCGATACCTGCGATACGTTCATCAACAATGCTCTCTCCGTGGAGAGCTTCAAGGAGGGAATGAAGCTACGTGTGAAGACTCGCCGTCACTGCCTCAACTACAAACCGTTCACCTATCGCTTCAACATTAACAGTGACAAGGAGACCAAAGCTTTACTCAAGATATTCCTGGGGCCCGCTCTCGATGACATGCACAAGGAGAAGGATATGTCATATCTCCGCGAATACTACAAATACTTCCTCGAGATGGATAAATTTGTTATAACGCGTAAGTCCTGATCCTGCAGATTTTTCCTTTTTTTCTTTTTTTTCGGAATCGTCATTAAACCTTGTTTTTTTCAGTGAGACAAGGCACAAACACCATCGAACGCCACAGCTCGGACTCGATCTACACCATGCCTGACATGATGTCCAGCGATATGTTCTACAAGAAGTTGGAGAAGGCTGTGGGTGGTGGCGAACCATTTACTTACTACGAGAAGCTCTTCACTATGCCCGAGCGTTTGACTCTACCCAAGGGCAAACCTGAGGGGATGCGATTTAAGATGTTCTTTTACTTAAGCACGCTCGACGACACCAAGATGACGAACATAGAGCTGCCGATCTTCGGCAAATTGATGTTTGAAGGGAAACCGCTCGGCTTCCCGCTCGACAGACCGATGTACCCGTGGAAGTTCTTCACGCCAAACATGTTCATGAAGGACGTATACATCTATCACACGATGGAGGACGAGAAAACGATGAGCTTTTAAGTTGCTGAACCTTGCACTCTTAAACCTTCCGAAAAAGAATAACGCTATTTTTGACAATTACAATTAGAACTGCATAAGTATCGCTCGAGTGTGGTACGTGAATTAAAACGTTTCTTTCAATAAGGAATGTTGATAAATTATGTGAGAAAAAAGGTTTATACGAATCCGTCTCTCCTTTCCTCGTGTTAAGAACTTAAAATAATATCTGTTTTATAAATGTCTTCTTCTTTAACAAAGAACGTTTTCTTTCTTTGCGAAGTTTTTGCATTTTGCGAAAGTTTATTTTCTACTTGAATTTCTCATATTTGATCAATTTTCCTTAATGTCTGCGTATATATAAATTTAATTATCAATTTTAATTATCAATAATGTGTAGTATAATATTTGATATTTTTTGAGAAAAGTGTTTTATATAATTTATTAACTTTAAAAAATTTTGAAAACAATGTATATTTTATTACATTAAAAATAATTTGTATGATGCGTTTTGTAGCTTAGAAATTAAGCAGTTAAGAAAAAAATAATATCAGAAAAAATGCTATTGAAGTATACTGTATTGACTGTATTGAAACTGTCGAATTTTGCACGTACTAATTAGAATTAGAAAGTATTAGGCTTTATCTTTGTGCACAGATTTGATGTTATCAATTATTTATAGCTATTTGATTACTATCTTACGTTTACGTCAAATCATTTTTTTTACATACAGATTAAAAAAAATTTATTTTTAGATTCACACATATTTATTATAAGAATGAGAAATAAATTGTTACATTAAAAAAAAGAATATGACAGAAATAAATGATCGAAAATTTAATGATTGAATAGAATAATTTCTACTCATATATTTTATTTAAACTTTAGCTTATTAATAAAATAATATTCTTTATCTACTCTTCAATTAAAAAATTAATTGGTCGAACAATTCTTCAGGAGAAGTTTTGATATTATCTCGATATTATCTCTATCTTTCATTTGCAATACTTTTTAACATTCAATTATAAATAACTTTATATAATTAATCGTGAAGTTTTACAAAAAAATTTTATTTATGTAAAATTTAGCGAGAAAAATAAAGATTTATAATTTCGCTTGTAACCCATTCTATATAAATTTAAAAAAATTTTTAATCGTAACAAAATATTAGTATATTTTGGAAATAAATAATATAAATAATATAAATATAAATAAAATATAAATAATTAATAGAAATTTAACAAATTTAATTGTATCAAAAAATTATTTATATCTACAAACATTAAAGACAAATAAAGATAATTATAAATTGTTCAAAAATGAAACAAGATACATGAATATATTATAAATAAGTAACTATTTTTAATTCTATGAGAACTCTCTTTCCATTTTTTATATTTCTTTTCTCTTTATATAAATAATTTTAAAATATAAAAATTTCTAATGTATGTGTATAAAGACTTTTACTAATGTTTGATTATGTTTTATATGAGGAGAGATTTGAATAATTTTTTGGGTGATAATTTGTTCTATTTTTGTTTTTAACTAGAAGACTTGCCACTATTATAAGAATGTTTAAATAATATGTTATATAATCGTTAGGTTTAACAGTTTATCAAAGTTGTATATAATCGCAAGAAAACGAGTTATATATGTATACTTTTTCGGATTCGTTATCGTATTATGCAAGAGATCTGTCCACAATTAAAATGATTATTTATTGCTTATTAATATATTTTTGAAAATACTTATCTTTTATTCTTGATTTTAATATGAATCTTTTCTATTTAAATCTTTCTGTTTGAAAAAACATTGATGTAGAATCAATGGTCTGTTATCTAAATTAGCTTTATGTTGCAATTTTTTCTGTTATCATTGCAATTTTTTTATGTATATAGATATTGTTCAGATACTCTTGTATATAACAATAATATATTTTAAGATGTGCATTTGCTATTATAACATTTCTAAAAATAACTATTACTTTTCTAATTGAGAAAAGTTATTAAATTGGACATTAAAACGTGGCAATACGTTTTAATTTGTTAGATTGTCAAAAGATTGTACAGCAAAATTTCGCTATATATGTAATTTATCTCAATTCTGCTGCGTTACAACTTTAATCTATATCTGTTAAAAATAAAAGGAGAACCTAAAGAATCAAAATATTTTGATAGAATATTTGATAGAATATTTGATAGAATATTTGAAAAAATAAATATTTTACGAGAGACGTAAATTATTTTTTTCAACAGATAACGCAAAATAAAATGTTACGAAAAATACGAGTCCCAGCAGATTTTTGAAGAGTCAAAGGGTAGACAAAATTATCAATATAAAGATAATTACACAAACAACACATAAATTGGTTTATCGATGTAGCTGGTTACCTCATTGGTCTCATAATCGTGTATCCAAAAATTGGTGTTATCTCGGCAAAGAGTAGTATATAATGCAGCCAGCGAGAGATGTTGCGAGCCGGTCCTTCGCGGAGCAAGTACCGAGGATGAAAGTGATTGCGTTGTTCCTGGCGGCTGTGTGCCTGGCTCATGCCACGCAAGTGCCCACCCGTACCGCCGACAAGACGTACCTGATCAAGCAGAAGAGCATCTACGAGCTGTTCTGGCATGTCGACCAGCCGACCGTCTACCACCCGGAGCTCTACCAAAAGGCGCGATCCTTCAACCTCGAAAACAACATCGCTTCTTTCACGGATCAGGTATTGGACAATTAAAGCTATATATCTGAAAAAATAATTTTTCTAATATGCGTGTATAATACATTTTAATATTTTCATAAATTATGTTTGTTATATTAAATTTTTTTTTTAGTTTTTACATTATTTTATGATAAAATCATTAGAGTAGTAGATAGAGACTTTCTCTTGTCCCTACCTTATATTGAATGAGAAGCTGAAGAAAATCCCGAAAAGTTCATTTTGATCCTGATTTAGTGAACAATGCTGTAAGCCACATCATGATTCGGTTATTCTAGGCGGTCGTGACCGAGTTCCTGCAGCGATGGAAGCATGGAATGCTCCCACGGGGAGAAATTTTCACTGTGAGAGTCATGCAAAATTACAAGGATGCGATCAGGCTATTCCGCGTTTTCCACACCGCCAAGGACTTTGATACCTTCTACAATACCGCCGTATGGGCTCGCTTCCACGTGAACGAACAAATGTACATTTACGCGTTGAGCGTCGCCGTCTTGCATCGCCCGGACACTAAGAACATCCGTCTGCCCCCGGCTTACGAGGTGTTCCCTCAGTATTTCTTCAACGAGGAAGTCATACATAAGGCCTATCGCATCGCAATGGGAGATACACAATCGGGTTAGTATAATATATTAGTCAAATCAAATATTTATTTTATTTTCTTTTTAAATTAGAATTATTCTATTAATATTTTATTATATAAATAATAAAAGAAATAAAAACCTCTTGGTTCACAGTTGGCATGAAAAAAACCGTCGGGGGTGTGGATCATTACTACATTCCTGCTAACTACAGCGGCTGGTACATGGTGTACAAGCAAGCTCCGGAACAGCAAAAATTAAGCTACTTAACCGAGGATGTTGGCTGGAACGCTTTCTATCTCGCAAACTCCCATGAGTTCCCGTACTGGATGAACACCGCTAAATTCAACATGCTCCAGAACGTCCGTGGTGAATTGTATATGTACATGCACAAGCAGTTGCTCGTCCGCTACTATATGGAGAGACTGTCGAACGATCTCGGCGAGATCGATTACGTCGACGTGCACAAGCCTATTGTTCCCGGTTACTATCCGACGATGCAACATCACAATGGACTGCCACTTCCGCAACGTCCTGTTGATTACAATATCCCTCTTCATGCGTACAAAGATATTCAGGTATGTTAGTAATGATCATAAGTATCACAAAGAAAGACTGAGACTTCCAAGAAACGTCGAAAGAATATTCTGGAAATGGAGGATATTATATAATGATGAATAGAGAATAGAATTAATTAAATAATTAATGGGAATGAATTAATTAAATCTTCTCTTTTGCATGACACAGGCGCTGGACGATTCCCACAATCGCATCTCTAACGCCATCGACAGCGGCAATCTCATCGACATGAACGGCAAACAAATCAAAATTTACGAAACTATGGACGGTCTCAATCATCTCGCCAACGTGATCCAAGGTAATGCCGATTCCGTCAATCCCATGTACTACGGACGCATAGATCCGATGTACAGGAAGATCCTTGGCATGAGCCCGGTAACTACCACCAAGCACAACATCGTCCCTACCGCTCTCGACATGTTGTCCACCCGCATGAGAGATCCCGTGACCTACGGAATGTACAAGAACATCGTCACTTACTGGATGAGGTACGACTTTGCAGATTTACAATTTTACTGAGGAATCTTGAAATCATTTCTTTGACTTCATTACTTTTTCTCGTTCTCGTAGATACAAGCAACACTTACCGAAATACACGTACGAGGAACTCGCCTTCCCGGGAGTAACGATCGAATCCGTCACTGTCGACAAACTGATGACATTCTTCGATCAATTCGAGTCGTTGCTCAACAATGCCGTGTCCGTGCGCAGCCACAAGGAAGCGCAGTCGATGCTGATCAAGGCTCGTCAGTATCGTCTCAACCACAAGCCCTTCACCTATCACATCACGGTCAACAGTGACAAGAATGTCAAGGCGATCGTTCGCGTTTTCATTGGACCGAAATACGACGTTCACGGTCACGAATTGGACATGAGCGAGAACTACATAAACTTCATGGAGATGGATCAATGGACCGTCGACCGTTAGTATCAAATTATTTCCTTTTTATACGAAAGATGAATCAAGTATATTTTTACTCGTAAATTCCTTTACCAAAATCAAGTTTTTCTCTGATGAAAGATATATAAGGTTCTCAATAACGTTAATCGTTATAGTGAAAACCGGTGCCAACAAGATCGAGCGCAACAGCCACGAGTCCATCTACGTCGTTCCCGACGAGGTGTCAAGCGACGCCCTGTACAAGAAGATGGTGAAGGCTCTCGAGGGTGGCGAGGCCTTCACCTATCCAGGACAGCCTTACGGTCTCCCTGAACGTCTGATGCTTCCTAGGGGCAAGAAGGAGGGCATGCCATACAAGTTCTTCGTAGCTGTGTCGCATTTCGATGAGACGGCGGCCATAGAGATGGATACTCCCGTCTGGGGTCCCAGCGTGGTGGACAGTCGTCCCTTAGGATATCCACTTGACAGACCGGTTTCCTTCAACTTCACCGTACCCAACTTCTACACCAAGGACGTTCTGATTTTTCACAAACAGATGGAGGAATTGAATCTCACTGCGTAACAACAAAGTCCGCGTTATATAATCGTTCTGCTAAGCGATGACGTATCATCATACTCTTCGTTTATAACTTGTATAGTTATTTAACACACGCGATTGAGCTAAAATTAAAAAAGAGATATACGATTAAGAGAAGATTATTACCTATATAATTTTGCGTCCTCCAGCATTTGATATGTAAATTCAATTTGCATCTCCCAGAAGAAATAAATTCTACGAAACATCCTTTCACATTTATATCTGGTCTCTTCTATTTTTCTGTACTCACCAAATCTTTTAGTTTTCGATCCTCTTCGATTTCTTTCGATTTTTCATTTATTCGTAAAGTGGATTCCATTAAAATCTGTAAAATTAAAACAATATATCGAATATTTCAATCAATTTGAATAAATCGACATATTCGCTTTTTGAAAATTTTGATGATATAAATATATGCGACAAATATGTGATTTATAGCCATTGTAAATACATATGTGATTATACGTGAAGTTCTTTTAATAGCAATGCGAATGTCGTAATGTTGCGATAATCAATAATATATACTTTGTACTTTGCATGTGTGGTTTACATAATTGACGTATGTTTATTTTTACCATAGATAAAACCTTGAAATTAATGTGCAAACATTTGAATAGATATGCTGTAATATTTTCCAAAGTGATATATATACCATACATATATAATTCATAACGAATAATTCCTTGAATTTTTGATATTTAAATAGTTATTACTATTACTGATAAAAAATATTAGATTTATCATCAAAAAATATTCTAATTTATTTTAAATAAACAGTATGTTATGCAAAAATATACATATTAACTAATCAAATAATAGTTTTAAATAAAAATCAAATTTGAAACGTAAACTTTTATATTCAATTCTTTCTGTAACGTTCTATGGATCAATTAATATTTGCATAATACTCTCCATTAACGTTATCGAAGAGGCAGACGATTATGCTATCCAAGTCACAATAACAACAATCAGCTGTTTAGGGCACTTATCACGGGTCATGAGACAATAAGGACCTTTCGAGGAACTATTAATTATTTTGCGAACGCTTTCCGATATGGTCATCCCAGATAATATAGACTCAAATAAATTCCGATAATAAAAAATTTTTCGTTTATTGTACTAAGCACAATGATTCATTTATCGATCTGTCATGCGAAATTTTTATCGTCATGACATATCATCAATCGTGGCATGGATTGGATTCTTAGTTACTTTTTCAATGAAATAACTGTAACTGTAACTAATTAATTTTATAAAGTAACTTTTCCAACCCTGCATATATATTCTAATTTGAGTGTAAGCGAAGCAGGTCGAAGTCGGGGGTCTTGACCTGCATCTCGCGGTTTCTGCTCTTTTATGAGCTCTAAATACATATACTCTTTAATATTTTAATATGTTCAGATAATGCTGAGATAATAACCCAGTAAGCAAGAAATATTTAATCAACATTTTATAATGTTGATTTTATATAAATTTTCCAAACGTTATGATATAATGTTGTATAAATATGTTTAAAATATTATTAATAAATATTCTAAAAAATGTTTTAACTGATGTTTTATAAATGTTTTAAATATATTATTTAATAACATAATGCTCTCAAAATATTAATAAAATATTTTAAAAACGTTAATTTCAACATTACTAAAACATCTAGATCAATATATGTCAAAGTT
The DNA here is from genome assembly GCF_048542155.1 of Nylanderia fulva. Taxonomy (NCBI): domain Eukaryota; kingdom Metazoa; phylum Arthropoda; class Insecta; order Hymenoptera; family Formicidae; genus Nylanderia; species Nylanderia fulva. The sequence goes on along the minus strand of NW_028189835.1, from coordinate 4,140,687 downwards.
TGTTCATAATGATGTTGCATACAATGTTAAAAACGACATACTTGACAACAATAATAACGTTGTAGCAATGATTTTTTGCTTACTGGGTACTTTGTAAAAGTAACTAGTTACAGTTACAGTTATTTCATTGAAAAAGTAATTAGTTACAGTTACAAGTTACCGATTTTAAAAAATAACTCGTTACAGTTACAGTTACTCAAAAAGTAACGAGTCGTTACTTTTCAGTTACTTTTTAAAAATAATTATACATTATTTTAAATATAAGGAGCTTACATTTTATGCACAATCACAGTCAAGTATTAAAAAAATTCTTTAATGTAATAATTGATCGATTTGCTTGCGACTTTGCGATTACCATCAATGTATATATGAACCCAAGAAGAACAGAAAAGTCAAAATGATGTCAATTTGATGTTATATTGACTAAATTTATGTCATTTTTTGGTCAATATTTAGTCAATATGATGTTAAATTGACATAATTTTGACTTTCTGTTCTCCTTGGGGAATGACCTTTATATACAACAGTAACAATAGTTAGTAACTTACTAAATGATAATCGCAAAGTCGCAAAGTCGCAAATCGACTAATTATTACATTTAAGAATTTTTTTAAATACTTGACTGTGATTAGTCGATCTTAATTATGTGTTATATTATTTTATGTACACTAAATATATATGAGAATTGTAGGTAAAAGATTAAATCATATAAAGATCCATATGTTACTGTTATCAGAATTTAATAACAATATAACGGCTACCATACTTGAACGATACTTTTAGCGCATGTTTCCAAAAAAGTAACTCATAAAGTAACTGTTAAAATAGTTACTAGTTACTAAAAAAATGTAACTAAGTTACAGTTACAGTTACAGATGGAGAAAAGTAACGAAGTTAAGTTATAGTTACCGAAAAAAGTAACTGTAACTGTAACTTCGTTACAAGTAACTCGTTACTTCCCAACCCTGATAACTATATACAAACTAATACCAATACTTTAATATTGACTATAACAAATATACTCAGAAATCGCTTGTTTCTTATTTATGCATTCATTTATACCTAAATGATTGCCACAGATATAAGGCACATAAGATCACAAAGAAAATAAAATTAAAAAAATAAAGCAAATAAAATCATAAAAGTAAATAAAATTTAATATTTAAATTGTTCAAGAATAATTGCATTGTTTCTTAATTTTCTTTGATAAGTATAATTGTGCAAGTGTATAATTAATGATTATAGCTGGCATATACTTCCCTAATTTAATAATACGATTAAAAATATATATTTATTAAAGAATCAAATTTTACTAATAAAAAATAAAAAATTTTAAAAAAGCAATAAATTGAAAGTATTTAGGTTTCAAGAAAGATTATTAGATTTATAAAATCATATTTGTGTGTACAAGTCATAAAGATTGATTCAAAACTCAATTAAACAGCCACGTGGACACATAAGTAAGACATGTATATAATTTGAATTCGAGTCAAAAGTCATACATGATAGTACGTATATTTACACTTATGCGGCTATTAATGAGGTCTCATATATCATTCCTTGAAAGACAATTTAAACAATTTAGCTTGTACTTGTCGTTGCATAGAACTTGCGCAAATATACTTTGGATCGATTGCACGATCAGGTCTACTCAAAAACATATTATTCGCATGAGAACGAATTCATTAACAATCATTCGTTTTTTTAATTAATTACGCCGCTTATTTGGCTGACACGGTATTTAGCATCATTGCTTCGAATAGTCTTTTTCGCTATTTTTATGTATCACAAATTAGAAGAAATAATACTACACAAGAAGCTAAAAACTTTTTCACGTATCTATCATAAGATATCAAATTCATATCAATATTATATGTGTAACTGTTTCACTTTAGTATCCATAACATGATAGATATATATAATACTGCAAAAATGAGTATTTCAAAATATATTATTCCCAAGAGATAAGAAGACTTGATAAATAATGATCGAGATATATATGTTGTTGATCTAAAAAATGAGATAAAGAAAATTGCCCATTTCATTTAAAAATATAATAATACATATATATAACTTCTATGCAGTCAAAAGTTAAAAAAGTTAAAAAACAACACATAAACATCTGGAATAATTAACGGCAGTGCTGGATTAACCTAATATGCGGTCCTAGGTAAATTTTGGTGAGGGCCTATGTAAGACGAGGATTTTTTGAAAATTAATTAAACATATAAGCATTAAAAAGGAACTGTAATTAACATAATACAAAACAATTTTTTTGGTTATAAATAAAATTTTTCTTCACTGATTAGTGGGGGCCTTTTTGTGGTGGGACTCCATAGGCAGTGCCTAGTTTGCCTATTGGTTAATCCGACCCTGATTAACGGCGATATAATTAATATGATTAATTGAAGCGAGACGTACGTGATTAATGAACGGGATAAAAAATCGCGATAAAATTTTTTTATACTTGCATTGGATGTTAATCATTCATTCGAGCGACACACGTTCTCGGCGGACGAAACGAGAGTAAAAAGAAACTTGTACAAACTGATATCGGGCATGGTTCGGTCCATGTCCCCTATGACCTATCGCTTTGATTGTGCGCTTGACTTAGGTGTATAAAAGTGCCTGCGCCGCTTCGTGCGTCGCACAGAATTCTCGACTCGGGACACATCGGGAATAGCTTTTGCGAGAAGATGCAACTCCTGACGGCACTGGCCGTCGTCGCGGCTCTTTTGGGTCTGGTAGCGGCTGATTACAAAACCGTCAAGGTCGCCGACAAGGAGTTTCTCCTTAAGCAGAAGAAGATCTACAATCTCTTGTATCACATCTCGCAACCCTCCCTCGTAAATCCTGCCCAGTACGACGAAGGCCGTTCGTACAATATCAAGGCCAACATCAACAATTACACTAACACGGTAAACATCGTGTCAGTTATGTAATTATAATAACGGATAAGAGATTTTTTTTTTTACTAACCGGGTTGCTTTTTTATTATATCCTGTAGACTCGGTTAATTCATCTGGTATTTCGAAACCGGTCGAGTTTGTGGAATTAACTATGTTACGCTTATCTGTAATGTGCGAATGATTTCTTCATGTTTCCAGTAAGCTCTCGAGTTCCTGAAAATTTTATATAGTAAGATTTGAGATAAATGATATTGTCTATATAAATTATTGTCTACAGTTATTTTTTTTACCTAATTTTTGCAGACTGCGGTGAAGAACTTCCTCTATTTGTACGAATATGGCGTGTCTCCGCGCGGCGAGGTCAGCTCCCCATACTATGAAAAGAACCTGAAGGAAATGGAGGCGTTGTTCTATTTATTCTATTACGCCAAGGACTTCGACACCTTTTTCAAAACGGCGTCATGGGCGCGCATTAATATGAACGAGATGACATACACTTATGCTTTCTATAACGCCGTTATACGTCGCGAGGATACCAAATTCCTGCAGCTACCACCTATTTACGAGATGAATCCGTACTTGTACTTCAATTCCGAAATACTGCAGAAAGCGCATCACGCGAAATTCTTCGGTAAACTCGGTGAGTTGAATGTTTTAGAAATTTCTCTTCGCGTTCATCTAGATCTCGTTGTTTGCATGAATTTCAATGTGATATCCGCGTATGACCTTAAAAATAAAAAGAGTTTCGTTAAAAGTCTCCCCTCAGAAGATTCTTAAAGGATTCTTTCTTAATCTGTATAGATTCAAAGAAGTTTGGTAGCTACGATACCTACATCATCCCGGCGAATTACTCCGGATGGTACATATCGCACGACCACGATGTAGAGCACAAGCTCAATTACTTCACCGAGGATATCGGCTGGAATGCCTACTACTTCTACTTCCGATTGGACAATCCGTTCTGGCTCAAGAGCAAGGAATTCGGGTTGCAGAAATGGCGCGGCTCGGAATATCTTTACGGTCATAAACTGCTGATGACTCGTTACTACTTGGAACGGCTGTCCAACAATGTCGGTAAAATGGAGGATTTCGATTGGCACACTGAATTCTACACCGGATACTATCCGACGATGACCTATCACAATGGACTGCCGTTGCCGCAGAGACCTCACTCGAGCAAATTTCCCTCCTATGAGTACCCTTACATAAAGGTGCGATTTAATTTTGATTTAATTTTGATCAAAGCGAGCGATCGAGAATTTTTTTTGATCAAAATCTGTTTCTAGGACTTGGACGACATGGAATCTCGAGTTTCGGCCGCCATCGATTCCGGATTTATCGTGGACGCAAACGGCAAATTTATAAAAATCTACACGCCCGAAGGCCTCAATCTCCTCGGCAATCTCATCGAGGGTAACGCGGACTCCTGCAACCGCGACTTTTATGGCAGCATCGATTTGTTCGCGAGGAAGGTCCTCGGATCCAATCTGAAACCGTCAACAACCCATCAGATTATACCTAGTGCTCTCGAGTTTTACAGCACGTCTATGAGAGATCCCGCATTCTATCGTTTTTACAAGAGAATATTCAAATCCTATTATTACAGGTATCACTTAAAAATAGGATTAAACACTTTAAAAAAAAACGTGGAACACTCTGGTCCCGACTTTTACTTACCAATTGCAACCAATATGACATTTTCCTCTTGACAGTATGTTTGATCTAAATTTTTTTCAGATACAAACTGCATCAAAAACCGTATGACAAGAATGATATCATCTATCCCGAGCTAAAGATCGAGTCCTTCACCGTGGATAAATTGATCACCTTTTTCGATCAATTTGACACCTCGATCAACAACGGTTTGATCATTGATAATCTCAAGGAGGCCGAGAACACGTTGATCAAAATCCGTCAGCACCGTCTCAATCATAAGCCATTCAGCTTCCATCTTGTAATCAACGCCGAGAAGCCGATGAAAGCCGCCATACGTATTTTCCTCGGACAGAAGTTCGACATTGATCATAAACCGGTGGATATTGCTAATAGAGGAAAATACTTCTATGAAATGGACAACTGGATAGTCGATCGTTAGTACCAATTTAATTCCTCCTTCTAAAAACTTGTTAATTTTAGCTTAATTTCTCTGCAAGCTATATAAAATATAAAGTATAAAATTCTTTCTTCATGTATATAAATATATTTTCGGATTCGGAGATTAATTTTCTTCTTACGTTGCATTACAGTGAATGCCGGCGCAAATAAGATCGTCCGAAACAGTGAAGATTGCTCTTTCGTCATGCCTGATCCGGAACCGAGCGAGGTCTTCTACAAGAAAGTACTCAAGGCGTTGGACGGTTCCGACACTTTTTCGTACACGGAACGACTCTACGGATTCCCTCAACGTCTGCTCCTGCCGAAGGGCAAAAAAGAGGGCATGCCCTTACGATTCTTCGTCTATGTGAGTCCGGTCGAGGGAGAACTGCATCCCTACGAGTCTCGTGTCTTCGGCGCCTCTGAATTCGACAACAAACCGCTCGGATTCCCGTTGGATCGACCTGCCGTCAACTTCCGCTACGATGGTCCGAACATGATGGTGAAGGACGTTTTGATCTATCACAAGGATGAGACGGAGCTGAATGTCACTTATTAAGACCTGGCTGCTTGCGCTACTTAACTCTCCGATTATTCGATTCAACATAATCATATATTCGAGACTAGATGTATCTGTGAAAAAATATATATATTTTGTATAATTTGTTAATAAAGATTTTCAGAGATTTTATAATTATACCTTAAATTTTTCTTTATACGAATCTTTATATGAATAACAGTAGAAATGTTTTTGGTGTGAAAATCTCTGAAAATCTTCATTAACAAATTATACAAAATATATATATTTTTTCACAGATACATCTAGTCTCGAATATATGATTATGTTGAATCGAATAATCGGAGAGTTAAGTAGCGCAAAATTATTGTAAAAATGAAATAAAACACGATATTTTTTTAGAGCTTTAAGATTTGTTAAAAATTAAAGAATGATATAATAATATATTTGTTATGTTTAAAAAAATGATTATTAACTTTATTAACTTCGCATAATGTCTTGAATAACTTGCGTGTCTTCCAAAGTGATTATCAATTTTAAACATATTAAAGTTATTAAAATCACAGTATATTGTAGCAATTAAAAATCATAATTAAGAGAATAGAATATATTTTTAAAAAATTAATTAAAAATAATATAATATCAATTATTGAAAAAATAACATATGATTTTTATTCTTTAGTAAAATATTTTTAATTTTATATTTGTAACTTGATAAATTTTGTTGAAACGCAGCAAGTGATCATTAAAGATTATTCAAATTTAACAAAACAAAAAAAAGGAAATCATTAATATTCAACTTTAATATTTAATCAGAGCTGAAGTTCGATACCTTCGCGCGTTTTTCCACCGCACGACGGTCAAGTACACGGCCGAGGTGAAGGTGAGTGGCTTGGTTTCCTCGAGCGCGGTGCGGGTGACGAGAAATTCAGTTTTGCTATAACCGTTGGCTGATACGTAGACTTAACCGTGGCTCTCGCGTGAGTCAGTGTCGAGAAGAACTTGACAAATCGCGGAGAGGACGTTTCTATCTCTTCCTTATCCTTCATCCTGGACTTAACGCACCATGGAATTTCGCACGTTTGTCGTAAGTCCTTTTTCTCCTTGACAACTTATTTTTTACGACTGCAACATATTTAAAAATTTATGATCAAATGAATTGTATGAATTGCTCCAATTTCTTTGCGTCTTCTGTAATTCGCGAATGTTTTAACTAATTTAAAGCTAATATTTTCTTAGTAAAAATTTAACACGTGAGACGTTGTTTTATTTGTAATTTTCTAACATCTATATACATATTTTTTATTTAAAGAGTAAAATAGAAAGAAAACTTTAAATGTTAATAGAAACATTCTCTAAACAAAATAAAGCTTTTGATCTCTATTTATACAGTTATATAAAATTTATCGCATGTAAAGTTAGAAGTCTCTCTATTCCTGATAAAGTATATTTAAACTTCAAATTGATAAAATAGAAAATTAAATCAAATAAAAAGAAGAACTATGTTCTATGTATAAAAGTAGTTTATAAGAAATTCAGAATAAGCGATCAAATAAAAGTTCTTCTGAAAGAAATATTTCTTCTAAGAGAAAAATCTTTAACGAGACTTTAAATACGGATTTACTAAGAAAGTAAAATATTAAAATATTTTAAAAGTGACAGAACTGAATAAAAAATTAATCTGTAGCAACATTACAAAAATTATAATTTTTGAATTGTATGCTTTTTTTGAAAACAATGTCAGGTATCCGTATGCTATCATCGGCTATGCCCCGCTAAATGAGAATCAAGTCTACCGTTTCTGTCGATACCGGTTCGGAGACGTCATTGTCCTCGTAACTGTATCGTAACTTCCTAACGCTCGAATCTACTGCAAGAAAGTAGGACGAACATCCACCTTGCTCGGGCGACGCGGAAAGAATTCCTACATTTAAAAATTCCTCAAGTCCCATCAAGCTGCGTCTAATGAAGAGTCACTAATTGATAATCACGGTTTTACTATGTACATCGAGTAGATTGGAGATAAAGTATATCTATGGCGATCGGTGCAGCTGAATAAAGTTGCGCAAAACATTCTGCGATGTTTTTTTAAGTTAATTTTAATATTAAATTTCAATTTAAAATCAATAGAATTCAAGTTGAAAAAGCTATCAATGAAGATGAGACATCATTGAATGTGTTGATATACAAAACTGTTTTCGACTAGCTTATCATTTTGAAATATATATAGACACTTGAACTTTTCCTTTTTCTGTTTTTTCAAAATAAAAAAAATGACAATTATTGCGTAGGATTTTTTTCTATATTTTCGAAGAATTAATAAAATTAAATTCATACAGAATATATATTGTAAAGCATGTAAACTACTTCAGGAACTGCACTCAGGACGCTTCGAAAAAAAATAATAATATCAATAAAATATAATAATAATAAAAGCATCATTCTTTCCTTTTTTCGACTTATCAGCCCTTAAGCAAAGTGTGATTATTATCAGTGGAACGGTATAATGCACCGGTTAGTAGGGCAACGATCGAGTAGCACGCGTGTTATAAAATAGGCTGAACAGCCCGGAGCACGAGAAGCGCCGACCATGGACCGTGTACCGTTAGCATCCAACGCATACCTCGGTAACTACGAGGGAATACCTCTCTCGTAATCGCGCCAACGTAATAACTTGTTAGCCGTTATTATTATACCGCAGGAGCACGTCTAGAGAAATCTTGTTGAGAAGACGGAGAAAAACTGCAATTAAAAAATCAAATGTAGACTTATACTCTGACAAAAACAAAAGATTAAACACACACACACACACACACACATATATATATATGTATGTATAATTATGTAATATATGTAATTATGTAATATAAATATATTTCCTCTCATAAAAATATGATTATTATTAGATGATACTCTTGTGCGTATCGTCCTATGCGGTCTATGCGTCCGAAGAACACGACAAGTCGAAAAATACTAAGCCGACTACCACTAACGACAACGAATCCATTAAAGGAGAAGATGAGCCCCCAGAGGGATATTACGCGTTTGTCGAATCACCGAATGCGGAACCACCCAGAGTTCGACCACCGCCTTACATCGATAGCGATAAAGAATGTTACGGTAGGTCCGGAATACGGACTATATAAATAGAGTTATATTTCTATAAAAAGATGTAAATATATTTGTTGCTTTTGAAAATGTAGACATATTTTTAATTGTATCGGACGTGGAGAAAAACGCTTATATACGCGAGAATAAAATTTTATTTATATCTCAGATAAAAATTCTGCATCAAAGACAATTGCCGGTAATTCATTTATATCTCTTTTAATTTTTACATTTTTGTCGTAGCAAAGTGATTGCATTAGACATTAAATAAAAAAGAAATTAATTTGTGCATTTTCTCGAAGATTAAATTGCAACAAGGATTTTCAATTATTGCTGCCACTTGCCCTGACTTTTAGGTAGCAAGGATAAACAAGGAAAGGGATTTGTTTCAATACATAATATTTGCGGTGATCTGAACAAGGGCTACATTCCGCGGAATCCAATGAATCAATATGTGAACGGCTCATCGTATCCTTTGTAAGTGAGAAAGAAGTCAAGTAAACATAGGATACTTAATATAGAGAGATTCCCGCGTATCATTAAATGATCTTATTAAAAATGACCATTTCTAATAATTTTTATTTGCAGCGCGCTTATAAAGAATCATACCCTGAAATTCCTCAGCAAGGCGTTGCCGATCCTCAAGGCTGATGACTCACTGCCGAAGGTCGCCAAAGTGCATTCGTTGTCGCAAAATTCGTAAGTAGTCCGAGATATCTTCAGTATAAGATGCGTCGAATGTAGCTAAAAAATTAAATTCATATTTGTTGTCTTTTCATACTTTTAATTCTTCAAAAAAGTACATAGCTAAAATTTGATTATTTAATATACAAATGCATGTACATAATATCGATATCGATATATTTGTTGTGAAAATAAATACCTATGTTAAACTGGTGCTCGACAATTTTTGCTTTAGCCGCAAATTGAATACATCAATTCGATGTATCAAATCAGTGAAAATTCTCTTTTTGTAGTGTTGATACAGACGAAGAAGAAACACACAGTAGAAGCAAAAGGTCTAATCCGAATTCGGCTTTAATTACGGATACTAATCGAAACGGTCGCAAGTTTTGCGAAAACGGTGGCGGAGTGTAAGTATATCTCACTGTTTCAAGAATCTATCTCAACAAGTTCTGTATGAAGACTGCATACTCTTGTAGTAATTAATGATCTCTTCCTCGATATTTTCTGTAAGAAAAAGTCGATTAGAAAATATCTTTGGAAGACACAGAGTTCTTATTTATTGTATATATAATAATATATAAAATTAATATGATTAATAATATATAATTAATATGATTACATATACTTGATCAAAATATGATTATATATAATATTGTGTTCTCTCTTCACCTTACATACACATGTTACACGAACAGAGTGTGCATGTTGTACAAAGCGATCCAAGGTGAGCCGATCTCGTCATCAGCATCAGTTATCGAACGTCGGGACGAACCTTCGACATCCGAGTATCGACGAGGGGAACGTGTACCTTCACAAGAGAAAACGGAATATACGGGTCCGCCGACGCCGTGTCCGGCCAAGGTCGAATATGCGACTCCCGTCTTCGCCAAGAATTATCAGGGTGTTTGGAGATACGTGGTGCAGATACCTTACGAGGGATACTTCACACAGACTATCGAGCTCACCAGATGCATGTAAGATATCGAAACACTTTTAGTAGACTAACGATAAAATTAATAAAGTCGCCTGTGATGAGTAAAACCATACAAATTTATTGAAATTTCGACCTAACTGGCCATTCATTACTTTTAGTAGACCCCCTTGAAATCATTTCAAGTATTTTCAAGATCCTCCTGACTGATGTTGCAGGCAATCGAGATGCCATTACCTGGACGGTGGATGCTTGTCGTCACCGAGATGGACGAGCCTGTTGGTGGCCGAGATATTTTATCCGGACACGTTCTTGGAGGAAAATCAAGCGGTTGGTATCGGATCCGGTACCCGGGATCCCGTCGCTGGATCACCGCCGCCAGTCCACGACTTCCAAAATTATCAGCAATATTTGCAGAAACGGGCGAGCACGGGAGAGGCGCGTAACAATGGTGGCTCTCAGCAACATCACTGCGACGGTGTCGACGAAATGGGTTGCTTCCAAGTAGGATCTTTTCTGCAAAACACAAAATTGTTTTCAAAATTTTTGTCTGAGCTATAGTTTTTATTTTTTTTTTCCTTAAAATGTTAATTGATTGACTTACGATTATTCTTATATCTTTATATATTATTTTTCCTTTCAGGTACGATTGTATTACGATTGGTTCCTCGTACCAGGTAGCTGCAAGTGTTGGCGACCGGATTACTTCAACCGATACGTCCGTCGTAGCAGTTCCAACATCGAATTATGATGAGTTTCACATCCTGGTGACATACATCTCGAAAAGGTTTTACTTCATCAAGTGATTATTTCAATCACCGTACGAAGCCGAAGCGACATTCTTTCTCTCTCATCCGAATCGTTCGAATAAATATCGCGCAGAGCCACAAACATTGACGGGTTTATCTATTTATACGAAATTTTAATTTATTCATACATTTTTATATGCGCTATAGGTCGATAATTACCCAATACTAGTTTGTAAGCGCGATAATTTGTAGTATTATCATAATTTAAAGTGAACGAAAACACAAAGTGCGTATGTGAATATATACACATATACATACATATATACATACATGCATATTATATATATATATATATATATATATATATATATATATATGTGTGTGTGTGTGTGTGTGCGTGTGCCCTTAATGTAGGAGTATCGATAATATAATAAACGGATATACATCGATTCCGAGTGTAGCCATACGAAAGATCCAACACGTTTTATTAATTAGAATAATCATATATTATTATTTGGATATATGTATTATTTGAATACAATGTAATACGATGTAAAAAATAAATAAGAGAGCATTGTGATACGTGGAAGTATTATTTTTAAATATAAAAATGAGAAAAATGATAGTTTCACACACACAATTGTGAAATCTACATTGTTAAATTCTCTACATTGCTTATTAATCAAACTATTTCTTATAACATAGATACTGGTTGCATTTTCTCTTTCAATGTGTATATATACATTTTATTTATTATTTATATATATTTTATCTTTGCAAAATATACATTAATACTAGTCTCTGTCTCTTGTGTACAATAAAGAAAATTTTTAATATTTTATTTTCAAATATTTACTTTCAAATATTTTTAATATTATATATAATAAAATATATTTAAAAGAGAATAGAATTTTTTAGAGTCATTGAACAAAGCTGAAGGCATTATAAAAATGTATGAAATGTTAATGTAAAATGAATTTAGAGTCTTGAACACATTCCACCACATGCTGCTATGGTTTCACCAGCAGTAATGTAAGAAGCATTATCACTTGCTAAAAAGGCGGCTACATTCGCGATCTCATCTGACATTCCGAATTTTTTCATACTAATAAATGACGTAGAATAATCGTATGCTTCCTGCAAGTTATACAACTAAAAACGTGAAAATTTCATAAAAGATTTATCGCTAAAACGATGAAAATGGCAAGGTACCTGTTTTTGAAAATTTTGTCTTTATTATCCCTGATGCACAGTTTACACAAATCCCGTTAAATGCAAGTTTCATTGCAGTTATTTTAGTCAGACTCAATAATGCAGCCTTGCTAATTGAATATATACCAAGGAACTTGAAAAAAAGGTAGAAAACATAAATTATTATAAAGAATTATAATGTCTATTTTAGTAATAAATAAGATCAGAGTACAAATAGAAATCAAAATAAAAAAAATAGACTTACTTTATAATATTGATATGCAACATTTGAAGATATAGTAATAATGGAAGGCGACAATTTACTACATTTAAGAAGTGACAGAGACTCCTTCATGAGCAAAAATGGAGATTTAATGTTGACATCAAAATTTTTATCCCATACTTCTGCAGTGTTATTTAATATCTTGCCATTGGCTGGGTTAAGAGCTGTATTAGATACCAATAAATATCTAAATCTCCAAATTTCACTTTCGTCTGTAATTTTTAATTAATTTATATTATTTTTCAATACATTGATAATGATGAAATTTAGATATAATATCCTGTATAATTAAAGAAAAACGCATTATATTAAACAGATTCAGATGTAAATTTCTCAAAGAGTAAGAAAAAGAAAAGAGATGGGCAGGGAAAGAAAAAAGAAAGATGAGAAAACAAAGGAAGTAAATATGAGAGAAAAGAAAAGAGAGGAAGAGAGTTCAATTGTATTTATTGTTTACTTTTTCAAAGAGATTTTTCCTATCTTCTGCCTTCCCCACGTGGCAAACAACACCTGAAACTTGTAATCCTTCGGATCGAAGTTTTTCTACAGCATTCTTCACATTCGATTCTTTATGACTACTAATCATCACTTTAGCGCCTTTCTGTGCTAAGCGTTTCCCTATGGAAAGTTCAATTCTGTGGAAATTCAAAACATAATCTAAGCATAAATGTTCAAAATATTGTATAGCTAATAAAGCCTCATGAATGGAAAAGTAATTTCGAAACATATCATCTGAAATTTTCGAATAACAAGTATTAATTTCTTATATTACCCATCTGTCGATGCTGTTACGATCACGACTCTTTCTTCTAATCAGTTGCATTTTACAGGAGAAGTTATATTAGTGCTGAATCTTAGGACACTTTGATTAATTAAAAATTAAAGCACATGAGATCATGAAGAGAATGCGAAACACTGTCTTTCGTGATAAATTTATTCACTCACTTTTTCAGTTTCTGATATTTATATATTTGTGATGTCAATAACATAGCAATATTTGTATACCTGGTATCTTTTCTCTTCATATTTTGTATAAAATAGAAAATTAGAGAAAAAATTTTGCTTTCCATAAAACTTATATATTATATGTGTAAATGCAGTCTCTTTCCTTAAGCTTTTGTTCATGAGTACATTTTGTTTCCTTTTCTATATATTACCTTAATTTAAAGAAAATGAAATAACAAAAATAAACACAAAGATTCTACTCAGAGATTTTGATATAAATACATGTTCATTGTATCATACGTTATATAATTATATATATCAGAAGAAATTATGACAAATGTTAATAATTGTATGAATGGAAGTATGGGGGCAGGGGTTTCTCAGTTCAATGAACTTTTGCAGATCTCTTCATTTTTAACTCTTCTGTGTATTTTATCTATTTTTATCTCATATTGGCAAATAATCTTGACGATGTATATTGAAATGTTGCGCAATTAAAAATATTAAGAATATTTTTTTTTTGTTTAAGCTGTTAAAAATAAGAAATTTAGATATATACGTACATATATCTTTGGAAGAAATAATAGAAATATCTATTTCATATTTATGGAATTAATCTGACGTATGTAGTTGAAAATTGTAAATGTGTACGTGTGCAATAATTTTGTGAATCGTTTATACAAGTCATAATTTATTATAAAATATTTGATACACATAAAAATAGTTATACTAATTCTCCACAAGCAGTTATAACAACTTTTTGCGTTGGTGTACCTGCTTTTGTTCCACATTTTTCAACCTTTTTAAGGACATCTAATCCACTAAGGATATGCCCAAAGACGACATGCTTCCCATCCAACCAATCCGTCCTGGCTGTACACAAGAAAAATTGCGACCCATTTGTGTTTGGCCCGGAATTTGCCATTGATATGGTTCCTGGTCCTGTGTGTTTGAGTTCAAAATTTTCGTCGTCGAATTTATTGCCATAAATCGACTTACCACCTGTACCATTGTGATTCGTAAAATCACCTCCTTGACACATCTGTTATCCTTGTATTAAGAATTTTATAGAATTAATTAATTAATTTTATACTTGTATTAAGGGTTTAAAATTAAGACAACGCGAAATTATTCAAGACAAATACATTTTTAAAAACAATATTTAAGGATACAAAGTCTGGAATAATTCTGTGAAAGGTGCTACCCTGATATCCATATCCTTTCTCGTGTGTGCAAAGAGCTCGAAAGTTTTCTGCAGTCTTTGGTGCAATGTCTGCTCGTAACATCATGATAATTCTACCTACTTCTTGCTTTCCTATACTTATGTCAAAATAAACTTGGGGATTCTGCTTTGCTTTTTTTGGTTGCGTAACATCATTTGTCTTTGTATTATCATCATTTTTCAGTGTCTCGCCTGCGTGTTCTTGTAACCAAGCATCGTCCGCCCATACAGGTTTCGATGAGCCTTCTTTTATCTTTTGTGGCTTAGCAATATTTACCCTTATTGTTCGGCCAAATAATTCCGAGTCATTCTATTAATCAACAGATTATTTATAATGGCTTATCGTAAGATAAACATAAATAAGATGTCACCTTGTTCATGTATATATTTAAGATTAGATTAGATAAGAAAAATATCAATCAAATTTAAATAAAAATAGTATTAATGCATTTATCCCCTATTTATCTTTTAAATAATTTACTATAAATAAATTTTATGAAATAATTTTAAAAGCTATATTTCAAAATAATCAATTAATGTTCACGAAATTAACTATTTATGCCAATTTACGAACATTAAGTCTTGAACATTAAGTTATTCTTTCAAAATAACTCGCAATTATATATATATTATTTTAAAATATACCATATTATCTATAGCTGCAGCTGCATCTTCTGCCATTTCGAATTCAATAAATGCAAATCCTCTATGCTTTTCAGACTCATAATCCAATGGTATTTGGACATCAACAATTTCTCCAAAGGGTATAAATGCTGCGTGCAGTACCTTTTCGTCGACTTCCTCGGCCAGACCACCTAAAAAAGATTTAAAAATTAGATTAAAAAATAATAGCACAATTACAACAATTACAATTAATACAATACAATTACAATTAATACAAAATTTGTGTCGAGTGCAATTAACAGTTTCTCATAATATATTTTAGACAAATTATTTTTAAAAAATGTACGAATAAACTCTGCATTTAAAATTGGAGGTTAAGTCACGTTGTCATGCATCATAAAAGAAGTTACCGGTGAAATTTCTCGATTATTAATCCATACATGCCTACGTAAATGGTTCGTTTTGTGTTGCCGCTCATGATGCGATGACTCTGTTGTTTAAATCGATTTTGATATAACTTGAACAATCAGCCTCCGATAACGAAGCGTGTATGTGTTGACTGAAGGACGCCGACGCGCCGGCAACGACGAACTGAGCATTTGATTAATCCGAGTACACGAGATGCGAAGTTATCACGTCGCTTATATAAGTTCGTTCCGTCAATCGCAACCCTCCAATTGGTAACGTCAAGCGACCGGTGCCGGGACGTCGATCAGCTGACGACGCGCAAATCATCCGATTAATAAATCCGTCTCTCCGGAATCTGTAAGTGTTAGGTTCTATTAATATCATTGTTGCAGCTTGTATTCAATAAAGCAAATCATTCATCTTATGAAAGATATGAATTTGTGATTAAATTGCATTTTATACACGTATCATAAATACGTATCGTAAAAAAAAGTAAGCAATTAATTATACAGGGTGTCCCAGAATTAAAGACGATTTTTTTTCAGTGAAAATGTCCAGACATCAAAATAACAGCTTTTTTGTAAACTAAGTTTGTGAAAATAAATTGTTAACAAAATTACATTTTTTAGTTAATTTCAGGTAAAGTTTACTTTAACAGGATTTAAATTTAAGGCTTAGTTACAAAGATATATGATTTAAAAAATTGGGAATATTAAAAAAATGATGATCTTCGACATTTTCGCAGAGGAAAAATCGTCTTATTTATATAGAAGTCTCCCATAAACAGACGGTAAGGTTTGGGACACCCTGTATAAGTTATCAGTTATCATCAGACAGATAGAAAATTTATAAATTGTAAGCGTAATAACACTTACTATGATATAACTGAGTTGAATTATTTCAGTTTATTTATCTATTTTCTATTCTTTGCAGGATTCATCTAATTGCGAGAAAATGTTTGTTAGGACAAGGTTGTTGCAAGCTTGTCTATCTCATCATGTGCCTTTGAACTGTAGAGCGATACATCTTCTGAGAGACAATGCATATGTCAATGGGAAATGGATAAGTGCCAGTAGTAAGCAGACATTTCCTGTTTGCAATCCGGTTGACAATACTATCATCTCTCATGTTCCTGATATGAATATTGCTGATGCTCAAGTAGCCATAGACGCTGCTGCCAAAGCTTTCGAATCGTTCAGTATAACCACAGCCAAGGAAAGGAGTGACTTGCTTAGAAATTGGTACAATCTGATGGTTAAACATTCGGAGGATCTTGCACATATATTGACCAAGGAGAATGGGAAGTCCCTCTCTGAGTCTAGAATGGAGATCAAGTATGGAAATGCCTTCGTCGAGTGGTTTGCGGAAGAAGCTAGAAGGATAGAGGGTGAAGTCTTGCAATCTCCTGTAGCGAACAGAGAATTGTTTCTATTAAGACAACCAGCGGGTGTAGCTGCATTAATTACACCATGGAACTTTCCACACGCTATGATTACCAGGAAAGCGGGCGCTGCTCTTGCTGCTGGCTGCACGTGTGTCGTGAAACCATCCGAGGACACTCCATTGACGGCACTGGCACTAGCAGATCTTGCGGAACAGGCTGGCTTCCCCCCGGGAATTCTGAACGTGCTCACCACGAGCGTGACGAATTCCGCCGCTGTTGGCAAGGAGCTGTGCGAGAATCCTAAAATAAGGGTGCTGTCGTTCACCGGTTCCACAGCCGTGGGAAAGATCCTGTACAAGCAATGCGCCTCAACCATGAAGCGACTTGGCCTGGAGCTGGGCGGCAACGCACCGTACATCGTCTTCAAAACTGTGGACGTCGACCTGGCTGTAAATAGCGCTATAGCCAGCAAATTCCGCAATACCGGTCAAACGTGCGTCTCGGCGAACAGATTCTTCGTGGAGGACGATATCTTCGACGAGTTTGTCGAGAAATTCGTAGCGAGGATCAAGCAAGACATTAAGCTGGGAGATGGTAGCAAAGAGGGTGTCACTCACGGGCCGCTTATCAAGAAGAGTCAATTGGATATGGTGAGCGGTCTGGTGGAAGATGCGGTCCAGAAGGGTGCCAAGGTACACTGCGGTGGTCGTTCATTACCGGATCTTGGTCCCTTGTTTTATGCGCCTACCCTCTTGACCAACGTGACTAAGGACATGCAAATATACAATAAGGAAATCTTCGGACCCGTAGCCGTGATTAATAAGTTTAGCAGTGAGGAGGATGTATTAAGGCAAGCCAATGATACGCCGGTCGGTTTAGCCGGATACTTTTTCTCCCAGGACATATCGCAGATATTTAGAGTCG
This sequence comes from Nylanderia fulva, assembly GCF_048542155.1. NCBI lineage: Eukaryota > Metazoa > Arthropoda > Insecta > Hymenoptera > Formicidae > Nylanderia > Nylanderia fulva. The sequence goes on along the minus strand of NW_028189835.1, from coordinate 4,122,711 downwards.
CGCGTAAACTCGAAGTTGGGATGGTAGGCGTCAATGAAGGATTAATTTCATGCGCGGAGGCTGCCTTCGGTGGGGTGAAGGAATCTGGTTTAGGAAGGGAAGGTTCCAAGCACGGGGTCGAAGATTTCCTCGATATCAAATATGTGTGTATCGGCAATCTCAAGCGCTGATTATGCAAGCAAAGTTAGCAATATAATTTGCATTTGGAATAGCAATCATTTGATTATTCAATAATGGATACTCTAATTTAATGATAGACAATAATAAGCTACGTAATTTAATTATATTGCCTGCATAACAGCGAAAGAAAACAAACATTTTACATCTTCTAAAAATTTTATAGGATTTCTGTATAACTATATATTTATTCATATAGTGTTCCTATTATCTTTAGGTCTATTGATGCTTTAAGCATGTTTTTCCGCTATAGTTTGCTGCGAGATTTTATAATAAACATTAGAAACGATATAATTTATTCTACTTTTATGTAAATTAATTTAAAGTCAAGTAGCTTTATTAAATTAGTGTTACATACGCTTATTAAAATATATAAACTTTATTATAGAGTAGACCATTTTAACGTCCGCGCTCCAAAATTTTTTTATGCATTATATAAAGATAAATATTGAAGGAAAAATATAACGATAATATTAATTTGATCTTAAATACTATGTTAAAGTCTTAAAAATCGTCATAATTTCTTTAAATAGGATCATACATTTGTTTGACATACGTATATAAATATTAAGACTTTCGAAATATTATTTTACAAATAATAAAATAAAAAAGCTGCATAACATGATATAACATAAACGATAAGACTATACATATTTTCTGTATCTGAATTTTTTACTTGAATATTTTATTTTAATTTGTTAAATAGTTATGAATTTTCAAAGTTGTAATTAGTAAGTACACTATCTAGAATCAATGACAATAATTTTGAAAACGTCCTTGAAGATCAAATAATACTATTATTAAGATTAATAATATTTCATCTTTAATTTAAAATAACTTTAGCTTAAATCTTTTTTTAACAGAATGCATAAGAAAAAAAATTTTAGGATGGAGATATTAAAATGGTCTGTGTATGTATGTGTATGTATTTATATATATATATATATATATAATTTTATATTTCCTATATATATATATATATATATATATATATATATGTTTCCTATAATGTTAACATTATAAGTATAATATTTTAACATTAAAAATAAAATTATATAAGCGAGAATAATATATTAAGTTTTTATAGATTGCAATATTAATTATAAAAGAATATTGTTTATATTTTCTATATACTCTATCTTTTCTGTTATAAATTTTATATTTCCTATATCACGTATTATAGTACAAAACAAGTCTTCCAAATTTTGTAAATGGAGTACAATATATATATAAGAAATATCTAAGACACATTTTTCTGCATATACATATTTTTTCTACAATGAAAATTATGTAATATGTTTTAATCATGTTATTAAGTAGATGAAAAATTCTATAAGTTTAAAATTAAAGTACATAAAAGCAATAACATGGAAGATTGAGAGAAAGTATTATACTAAAATATATACATATATAATTTGTTACATCTCATTTTTTAAAATTATATTTCTTTTTTGAAATATTCTTCAATTACCATAATTTTTTAATTTAACTATCGACATCTATACTCAAGTTTTAAAAATTTCTCGTTTTTATAATTAAATACGCAATTAACTGATACTACATACTCATTTAAAGCTTCGTACAGAAGAAAATAATATATATATATATACCTAAATAGATCTATACTTTAAGAATTATTTGATTGTTATTTAATCAACCTAATGATAGTTTTAATGTTTCTATAATAATAATAAAAACATATATATCTTATTTTAGTTTGTGTAATATATAAAAAATGTGCCTATAACATTCTGTTGTTTATCTATTATAAATTGATAATCTGATATAAAAGTCTCAATCTTCCTTGTTCTGTGCATGTGCATATTCCATTCTTTTATGATTATGTGATAATTATATACACCGATAAATATATTACAGAAACAACAATTTTGTTGCCTCTTCTGATTGTAATATGGATAGGTTTTTCCAATTACATAATCATATTTTAGAAATAAAGATATATTCACATGATGTAATAGTAAATATAATACATATACAATAAAACAAGTTACATACATGTTGTCGATGACAATGTTATAACCATAATAAAACAATAATAAGAATGTCAGCAATTTGTCAGTCCGTGTTTTTTAATATACCTTTCTCTGGCTTCTTGTATCATTTTAGCTTTCTTTTCTTGGAAGGAAGAAGTACCCAATATCTTATCCTTTGCAGAATTTGAAGATCCACCAGACGAGGATGTTACAGAGGATGAAGTTTGTGGATTTGGCTCTGGAGTATAAGTAACTATGCCATCAAGAATATTGGCAATTGTAACATCAACATTCCGAGTTTTCACTGCAATAACAGATTTAATTAAATAATTGCTTTATCATCAAAAACTGTACTATATAATTGTATGAAATTAATTAATACAACTAAATTAAGACATGTTTCGTATAATACGTACAAAGATCTCGGAGAATCACATTGTGTGGTACCAATGGAAGTACTTCGCTGACTTGACGAACCATCCTTTGTATTTCTATGCTATGTATAACTTGTGAATTTGGTGCACTTCTGTTAGAACGGTTACTAAGTATTATTTCCATACGATAACGTTTTTCATATTCTGTTTTATCTGATACAGTGTGGGAACTTGTTTCAAGTCCCAAAGCATCTGCGATATCCTTTTCTACCTCTCGTACAAGAATTTCATGATCAGAATTTCGTCTAATTTTCAGGTACTTGAGTGTGAAAACTGTATAAGGGATGAACATAAACCAAAATACTTCCGTCCACCATGTTGAAGCCAATGAGGTAATGTGCACAGGCACAAATTGTGGTCTTGACGCTTTGATGGCGACCGGTTGAACAGACGTTTCTATGCTAAACGGCCAAGAATTAAATTTCAATAGAGCAAGTTTGCTATTAGTTGTGCCAAATTCAGGTTGTATTGCAACGCTATATGTAGAGGTGGAAAGAAATTGCTTAATATTGGCAATCAGTATTTCTTTGCTGCTCATATCCATTTTCTGCAATCCCAGCGCATTACTCAGAGCGGTAGGTAATTCCCAAACACTGGGAATTAACGTCTCCGTTGTTCGACGTATAGCAAAGTGATCCAGAACGGATACATTATTAGCGATTATTATTCTTGACTGCTTGTCTCTGAGCTCACTTTCAGTATCGAATTTAACTATGATTCCAAAAGCAAAACTAATACCATAATTTAAGAATGTTTGAAGAGGATTACAATCTGGTAATAGTGATGCAAAAAGCCAAAGTTGCAATGTTACGAATAATCGCAGCAACACAAGTAGAACACCCACTGGTGAATACAATATTACAAGTAGAAGACGCCAACCACTAGGAAACCTAAATTCATAACAACACAATTGATTATATTTCAATGCAACGTATGTAACACTTTGATGACAATTGTGTAGTGAGGAGTGAATCTAGTTTCTATTTATTTTTGTCTAAACTTGCTTTCCAATGATTATTCACATATGTGCGAAAAAGAATAATATATTCTTTCACGTATAAAAACCACTTTTGACACTTTTCGATTAACATTTGCGACATTTCGACGAGATATCGCAATTGAATAATAATGATTATGGTTCCATGTTTTGATATTTATAGTATTTACAGATTGTCTTACCTGCTTTTGTTAAATAAATTCTGGATATCAATTTGTGACATCTCTCACAACAAACATCTGTTACATTTGAAGATGCAGTTCCCGTTCGGTATTTCCTTGCGGTATTTAAATCGTCACGTTAAGAGCCGTGCTGAGGAACACAACGACGCGATTTTTATTTGATCCTTTTTTTTACATGCTTCTCCAGCAGTAACCTTCTAATTGATGCGGATTTTCCTTTTCGCCACTTTCTACAATCAGCTGTTCCATGTGTCACGATACTAGGGATTTTGTTTTCCAGGATGTCTCCGGCGGGAATTTCAAACGTGATGTTGTTAGTGATCCATTTATAGAATCCTAGTATTTAATGTAATTTATGAGTTAAAAAATATAATTTAATAATTTAATTGATAAATGACAGTATATTGGACATTAATAAAAAATAATACATATGCTATAACACATTTCTTACTCTATTCTTGATAATATTCTTAATAATTATTAGTTGCTTTTTATACGATTGATACATTTGTCATCAAATTTATATATACTTTATATAAAATACACATTTAATTTTTTACCAAAACGAAATTTATTTTTTCAACAAGTATAACATATTTTTCATTGTAAGGGAATTTATGTAAAGGGAGAGACGTTTATAGAAGAGGAAGAGATTATATTTGAGAGTAATGTGTAAATTATATAAGATATATATGATAAAAAGCGTTAATTAGCACTACAAGAAATATATTTTTATTTGCACAACTGACCAAATCACGTTCGTATATATATATGTACCTGGTGACAGCTAAAAATTTCGTGCAATGTTCTTCGTGTAATAATTTCGTATTTGAGTTTATATTAATAACTAATCGCATTATATCTTTAACATATTGGTATAACTAATATATACACGCATACACTTGTATCTCACACAATTTCTCATACATGTGTCAAGAGATCTATATAAATTTATTTGAAATAATACAATTTTTTTTTTAATTTTTCGATACAGATACTTGTGTATAGAACAATATAAGAACAAATTTAAAAACATATTTTGCATAGACTTATTCGTATGGATTTTAAAACTTACTACATATATGTATGTTTTGGAATTGTGAGCACATTTGCACTTTGATTTTATTGATGTGCATTCGATACGCGATGTATTGTAGAAAGCTTGTATATATAATTATGTATAGAGCGTATTCTAGTCAGTAGATTGAAATTAAAAATCGGAACCCATGGTTAATTGATCCTATGCTTGCGTATATAAAAGTGCAGAGAATCAATTCTTCATAAAATAAGATTTCCGAGAGAAATTTTCTACAATCGTTATCTTACCAGACGAAAACGTCGCAAACGTCCGCTTTCTTTCTGATCACGGAACACGTTCATATGTGTATGCATATTATATAAGAGAATGTATGTATACATGCATTATTATTATAAACAATACAGGTCTGCATATGCACATATGGCCATGTATGTGTATGTATATGTATATGCATACATATATATGTATATATATACATACACACACATATATATATATATATATATATATTATATCGTTTTTGCCTTAAAACGAACTTGAGATGTCACGTTACTATAAACATTTGATCTAAACAGATTATATGACAATCATCTCTTCAGTGGGATTGTTCACTCATTGTAGTTTCTTTTTTTAAGACTACATAGGACCCTCTATTAAACTGATCTTCATTGTACAATAATAAATGCTGCGTCCCAAGCACAAAAGTGCCAATAAAAATGCACCTAAAGCATATTATCTCAAATTAGATGGATACAATTTTTAAATAATAACAGAGCTAAGAAACGATCAACTTACCAACATAAGCAACATAAATTCCACCATTCGTCTTTACGTATTTGTAGGTCCCAACCTGTAATTGTGTATAGTGATAAAATTAATATTATGAAGATACAAAAGGCCGGTATTCACAGTTGGTTCTTATATTTAAGATCGTCTTAAGACCTCGTTCAACCAATCAAATGGCCGCATAGCATCTCTTGATTGGTTGAACGAGGTCTTAAGACGATCTTAAATATAAGAACGAACTATAAATATCGCAAAAACTTAATACACAAACAAGAATTCAAGTTAAATACTTGCCGTTACTGATATAGCAATTACTAAGGCTATAATTCCAACAATAATGAAAATAATCCCTCGTCCTCTAGCAAAATCTGGACCAACTGAAGATATCTTACGACAATGTGGACATCGTGCCAGAGCATTATTTAATGTGTTAAACTGAAAGACAAAATATCTCCGGGTAGAAAGATAATAATTGAAAGAAAAAAACTACTTCTCTATCCATATACTGCGATGCATATTTTTATGCTTACCAAGAATGTGTCATGGCAATGTGCACAGCCTACCCTGCACATGCCTGGCATGGACAAAACTGGTGGTGTAATAGGACTTGGAGCCAGATTGATAATACGTTTACAGTTCGGCCTTGGACAGGCAATACGTTGCGAAGAACTCTTGCATATTAGCAGACAATTACACGGACATCGTACGTATTTCTTTCCTGGTGGAGCATTCCGTATAGGCTGTACGAAAAAGAAAAACCCATCGTCATTTATTTACACATAGCAGAACAAACGTGGAAGACAATTGATTAATTTGACACGTACCGTGGCCTCGTTGCACTGACAACACTTGACGACGTGCTGATCCCTCTTGCCGGAAATATCTATCATCGCCTGACAAACTCTGCAGGTGACCATCGGCATGCCGCCCTGGGTCGCGGACTGATAGGGCGGGGGTAATTCATCCGGGCCGATCGGTGAAACGGTAGACTGTGATTCGTCTGAAATGTGAGGACATCCTCAAGCAAGAGGTCTACATGGGCAAAGCAAAGTACGAAGGCACGCCTTCGAGAGAAGGAGTCGTGGGAGCGGTGTGTCAGTCATGGTATATAATACGTATTTTGATACCTACCGATTGCATCGCTGCCGTGCGAGCTGTACGTGACGTTCTCGTTCTTCAGCAGCGACTGCCGTTCGCCCTCCTTGCCGTCTCCCATGTCGAACGACGACGCGATGTGATCGATTCGCTGCCGCGACAATTCGTCAACAATTCCGCACTTATTGTTTGACAGAACTGCTCCCGGTGCATCGATAACAAGGATGACAAAATACGAAACTCTTCTGGCATCGTCCGCGGTGTCGCGCGAACCTAGAGAGGAAACCCCGCCACGTTTTGACGTTTCGTTGCTGTTGAGCTGTCATTCTCGCTCGCGAGTTTCGCACGTCCGTAAAGCGAGATGGACGTATCAGGGAGAGTCGAGAGGGAAAAGAGAAAGAATGGAAATTGGAACAAATCAAAATATGCATGCGTTGTTTGGACTTTGGACCAGACGGACGGTGTCATATTTCGGATGGGTTTCGGAACGTCATTTACGTTTTTCTTCATGTTGGCTGCACTGCAGATGAGATTCGTGTTTGTGAGTACATAATGATGATAGAACACGCGCGTCGAGATTATGGTTATGATGATGTTGATCTCGTGTGATTTTTTTATAAACATAGTGCAAAGAGCGAATTATATCAGGCTTTTAACCCAATTACGAGAGAGTTAAATCTAGGAAAAAAGAAATTTTAATTTTACTTCAATAATAATCATCATGGAAACTGTTAAACACTTGGAGAACGTTAATCAGTTTACGGAAACTGTTAAGCATTTATGGAACGTTAATCAGTTTATGACAAAGCTCAATGATCCATTAACTAAGGAGTTACAAACGTTTTACATGTAATTTTTAAATTGCATATTTTATATTAATATTATTTAATTTAAGATAATTTATGAAATGTTACTGAATTGCTTGTTGCATGTCTCAATATTTATTGATTAATTAAAGATTTTATGCAATAAGTTTTAAAATATAATTATTTTAATAAATTAGTAGTAGCTCTAATAATCTAACAATAATAATTCATTATATAATTAGTAATTTGTACTACAATTAAAGAATAAATTTAGATATTCCGCATGTAATAAATTGATGACATTTATATATACTATATTAATAATAGAATGTAGTACTATATATATTAGAATGTAGAGAATATATATTTAAAATATCTAAACTATTTTTTGTCCATATTTTTAGGCAAAAGTGTAAAAATCTCAGCAGTATAGTGGAATTACCACAACAAAACTTTGGACCATCAGTAATGTGCTCGCATTGCGGATCACTTTGGAGCACTGTAGATCATCAAGTTCGGTTAGTAAGAGGTAAAAAAATGTCTAAATCAATGGAAAAGATTGTAAAACATATGAAAGAAAATCCAAACCAGAAGGTTCCAAAAGTTTGTGCTGCTTTGGCAAAGAAATCTATAAATAATGAAATGAACAAATTGGTTATTAAGTGTTCTGTCTGTTCTAAAAATACTTTGTTGCCATTCAAAAAGAAAAACCGACTAAAACCAGTTGAAGTAAACAATTCTTTGGTAGAGATACCGCAAAGTAACCGTAAAAAGAAAAAGAAGAAGAAATCTAAGGACAAGACTGCTGGTTTGAATATTTCAACTTGTATGCCTGTATCGCAACTGAATAAGGGAGATACCAGTAAGACGTATACAAAGTCGCCTTTAAGTAGACCTAAAGTAATACCAAGTAATAGTAATAAAAAATTAGTCACTTCCACTAAAAAATCAAAAAAACTGAATATTGAACGATTAAAAAATATCATGGATAAGAGTACAGCAACGTCTACAAAAAGAAAAAGCTTACACAATTTTCTGGCAGAACTGTATTGAATATTTATAGATAATATAGTATATTTTACTTTATAAACAGATAAATATAAAATTCTGTAAATACATGTGGGTATTATATTACACTTTATTTAAATGATAATTCATTTGCCTTTAAATCCTGAATTTGTCAATTTTTATTAAGAACTTAAAGAAGGGATTTGCACGAAAAAACTTTACAAGTCTTTAATTAAACCGTCTATTTCTTGAAAAACAGTTATATAAAGACAAGAAATAATTAAATATTTTCAAACACTAATTATAAATCTCATCGAGATAAGTATTTTTTCCATCATTGAAGAAACATCGATTATTACAAATCTGTAGTTGTTAATAAGTAGAGCATCTACAGAGATATGAACACACTATTTTCTTCTTGTGATATTTCTATCACGAATAAATTAACGCTAGGCGAATTAATGTGCGAATCGCGGATTACCGTCATGTCAAAAAGATATAAATAAACTTTTGCGACGAAGTTATGTTCACATGCTGCACATTATTTGTTTTCTATGGTCCTATATTAATTTCACATGGGAAAGGGAGGCTTCTTCACATAGTGTATACAAATTAAAATAAATACACTGCACGAGATACACGCTCTATCTCTCTTGCATATGACTTCAGGTGTACGAGTGTTTTTCTGAAATACTCTTCCGTAGTCACTCCAGTGGAATCTCCTTTTTTACGACCTGCAACATCGGAGTATACTTTATGCACGGTGAAGTTGTAGAATGTTAACGTATTCCCGCGGTATATACTTCGCTCGTATACCTTATTTACTTCAATATCCATATAAAAAAAGGCAACTCACACAGGAGAGGGAAATCGTTATTTACGCAGAAAAAAGCTGCGAATGGCCGCGCGGATCTACAATGTTGAATATTAAATTTTTATTTCTCGAAACGGTACAGCAAGTATATAATAGGATATTCTTTCAATATTATCGAAAATGGAAATTATTATCAGGAATTGATTTAAAATTATCTTTTATAATAAAAATGAAATATTCCTTTTTCGACGTAATATTTTTAAATATTTAATAAAATTCTGAATTTTTAACATGTATAAACTCCATATCTGAGTTTTTAATATTTTCAGATAAAAATTGTAAAAATTAACTAATAAGATTATGTAAAATTTTGTTAAATATCCATAAAAATAAGTCAATTGTAATAAACGATAACTGAATAAGATATTTTTTCAATATTGCTGAAATATAATTAATGTGAATTTGAATATCCGATATGAAATTTCGATTTAGGTAAACATTTTTGGATCTTTTCTACTTGTAATTCTATTCCTTCTGAGAAATAAGTAATAGACGACTTGACCAGAAATATAAAATAGTAATGCTCACTTTTCTTATCACATATAATTTTTTTAAAATTTCTATTAAGCAATTATATGATTTCTCTCTCTCCAACAGGAATTGAAAATAAATCATCTTGTATAAAACAAGAGAATTTGTAAAAAAATGTGAAAAATGATTTCCATTGTAATAATTTCTATATTACGTAAATTATAGATCGAATTTCACGTAGAGTAGCATATTAATGTTTTCTAGCTCGTTTATTTTTCACAATGCATTCGGAAAAAGCGTCCGCGACGATATGTGTATATCTCCGGAGATTGACGCAGGTGCGGCCGTTCGACAGCATTATTCGGCGGCGGTCTATTCACTTTTACGATTTTCGGCGCTGGAAAGTCTCGTGCACGCAGGAATTCTACTTTCATGCAACTGTTGTTAATTCGGTCAATGGGTCAAAAGACAGGAGGGAAGAGCGGGAGGCGAGTTGAAGGAGCAAGAGGGAAAAAAGGAGAAGAACGAGGAGAAGAGGAGCAGAGGGTGAAAGAGAGAGAAAGAGAGAGGAATACGTGTTAGTCACCTGAATGCACGCCTCGAGATAATCCCGCTCGGACATTTCCTGGTCCTTCGCAGGGGGAACTTTTCCCCGTCGGCGCAACTCTTGCTTGGCGTCGTTCAAGTCAAAGATCATCACCGGGTCCAGCCTGCCCTTGAGTACCAGGCCCGCCAAGTACTCAATGTAGTGCTGCCTAAGGGGGAAAAGTACCCAAGATTTTAGTCAGGCACGTCAAGGTGTTTGCTTTTACCTGGACCAGATCCTTCCTGTAATGCTCCGGGTCGCGACCGTACCAGTTCGCGGGAGGTTTCAGCCCGGCGCGTCGCACGCACGTTTCGAGATCGTCCACGTTTAGCAAGGGCAGCGGCTCCAGCCGCGTCATACGGATCTTTCGAACTAGATACTCGATGTAATGAATCCTGAATTCACATGGAGGATTTCGTTAATCATCGCGGATTCTCGTTATCGAAAAATCGCCCGGGATCGTCTTAGAAATTTAGGAAATATTGCTCGGAATTTCTTTCAACGCAACTCTCTTCTGAGTGTGAAGAATTAATTAAATAACTTTACATATATATATTTCAATCGACCTTATTATAATCTGCTGAGATGCAAGTGCACATTTTTTTATATAATATCTAGAATTTTTAGCGCCACTGAGAATATGAACTTTACCTGCATAGACCAGCGTGACCTTCGACGACGTCGGAATTGCAGATAGCGTCGACGACCCCGGTCGGCGTTTCTTTCTGTAGTTGCACTTTGCACTTGCGTTCCCCGACCGGACCCTCGGTATCGTAATCAATGCCGTTTTCTTTGAGCAACTGCTGTAGTTGCGCGGGTTCCTTATCACGAAGGTAGAAGAGACAATTGCGCGGATGATGGGCGTGCAGGCCCAGTTTGGCGCAATAGGGGCTAACCGTGCACTTCGCCCCCATCATGAAAGCTTTGCCACAACCGCAGCAGAATTCATATTTACATTGGCTGCAGGTGAAATGCATGCAACCTATGAAAATTCACGAATTCTTTCAGCGAGTTCCGAAAAATATGTCCCTGATATGCATATCGAATAATTTAGAGAAAAAATCTTTCTCCACATATATACATTAAACTCTCATCTCCGCGAGATTGATTAAAAATTACATAATGTTAAAATAGTTCACGCGCACATACGTATACGTGTGTTTATTAAAATAATATTTAGAATCATCATTCATTAATTCTTATATTACCATATGATTTTCCTAACAATTACTAAAATCTATATAAAGTGCAATCTTTCGTAACGAAGATTTCTGTCAGCAATATTGATAGATTTAGATATATCATCTAATTCTTCAGCATTATTTCGACAAGTATAATGCTTTGATGTGCATACTAAACGTTATAATAAATTTTACACATATATGTTAATTTTTTAATATTAATTAAAGAACTTGAATGATGAAATCTCACGATAAAAAATTGAATCGAAGATAAGACAAATTAATAAAGTCAAAGTGTAATAGTTATTACCTCCTCGAGATAACGAATAACGAAATTTGCATTTAGGACAGTCGATGCCATTATCAGCCAGATGTTTGGCCAAACCTGCGGCTTGATTGTCGGGATCGTTTTCGTCCTTCCAAACCGCAAACTTCTCGCACGAGATTCTCTCGTGTTGTTTCTCCCACTGAAAAAAGAGACAGTTAAAAAAAAGTATCTACAACGTTTTGTTTAACACAAACTCGAAAATACATACCGGTCTTCGGCAAAAGGCACAGGTGACAGATCGGCAATCGGGACAGATCAGACGCTTCTGATCAGGATCGGCGTAAAATCCACTCGAACACTGAAAAATACACATAATAATCTAGATAGGTTTGCATATAAAAATAGACGATCAAAGATGGCAAATTTTATTTACCTGGATACACCACTTGAAGTTCGGATCTTGCATCAAAGTCCGGTCTCTGAGCTTTCTCTGGAAAAGCTCGTGGATCGGCGGATCCAACAGGGTCTTCAGTTGAATATCCAGATTGCTGAAATATTCGAGAACTTCGTCCTCGCTCGCGTCCTTGAGATTAGGTTCTTTGCAGAACGGACAAACGGCATCCGTGATGTTTCGGTCGCTAATTTGGATGGTGAAGTAATTCTTCGCGCATTCGTTGCAGCAACGATGCACGCATTTCAGCATAGAGATCATCTGAAATTATGTGAAAAATGTGTCAAGACAAATCGAGAAGAATTACGATGCGATTTGTCGTCGAATCATTTTTATTAATCTCGACGAAACATCGTAAAAGAGTAAAATAAGATTTGCAGGACCTAACACAGGACCTCGACACTCACTTGACTCATTGCAAAACGGCCGGTGCACAGCTCGCACTCCTGCTGAAGGAAGGCGAGCGCGGATTCCACGCTGGAACACTCCTTCGCGGCCTGAAGCGCCTCGGCATCTCCGAACTTGAGGGCCAGCAAACTGGCGGCGACCTCAGCCTCATCGTAATTCGACGCCCGACCTTCCGCCAGGAGACGACGAGCTATTCTCTGCACACGTGACAAACATAATATCGCTCCGATATCGGCACGTACAATTTTCACATCTTGTTTAGAAAGATAATCTGTGCTTCTCATCTGTCTACAAATCTCGACTTATTGTTAAGAAGATTCGGATTTGCCATTTCTCAATGTAGACATTATAAGAAGTAAATGTCTCTTTCTGAGAGAGAGAGGAGAATTTAAAGTGACACTTTGAAATAATGAAGACAATGAGGTGACTCGAAATTTTTGCAATCCGACTTGTATGTTTAAATATTAATTTTACAAAAGGTATATCTTTACATTTTACATATATCTTTACATATATTTCAAGAATGAGATTAATCTCTCCTTTTTTATTGTTAATATTACTGAATGACTATCTCTACTAAAAATAATTAGTAATAAGTTAGATGATTAAATAAAAACAGAAGGTAAAAAGATATTTAATGATTGAAAATATTTAAAAAATAAGAGAATATTAAAATCTTCATGATGTGCATCAACTTTTAGAAACGAGCTCTCTTTTATTCAACATATAAAACTATCGAGATAAATAATTAATTCGAAATAATTAATTCAAATGTGTTTTTTTTTATACAATCGACGCTTATACATAGATGTCTTGAATACTCTATATCTAGAATAGGGTACTAAGTATGGGGAATCCAGACTAATACATCTCTCATGTAATCTCTTTCCTGAATAAGGAATAAACCAAGTGCTATTATACATGTTACATATACAAGACACACGTAACGTCAACTTTCTCGATAGACAATGAGTTAGTCGCGATACGATACCTACCTTCGCGTTAGCCACATCGTCAAAACCCTTGTCGCAGTCAAATAATCAATGATTAACGCGCAATTAAAATATATTAAGGAACATTCGTTCAGCATTTCGTAGACATCGCGACTTGCCATCAAATAGGGTTTTTTTTAAAGTCGATTCTTGCGGCGACTCGCGAGGAGGATCTTTCAACGTCTACAAGGGAGAGAGGGTCACGTCACTTCCGGCAACTCTCGTCTACTGACCTCCCGCTCCGTTTTGGGAGATCCCTGTCTCTTGCGTCGGATCCTCGTCCTTTCGACATCCTCCTCGCCCTCGAACCGCCGGATGCAACTGGCAACCAGGGAAAATCGTTTCCTGGGCGCTACCCCCCTTTAACACGTCGTCGTCATCGTCGTCATTCCCGACTTTGACCTCTTTGCTCCCCGTACTCGCCCTTCGGCCTATCTTTGCCCGTTTCCAGTTCATCACTTTCCTCGTCTTGTCACTCTGCACGACTGTCGACTGATCTTTCTCCTGAATTTTGTCGTTCGCGTCTTCGAGCCTCGTCTCATTTCTCTCTGAGTCTTTGGTCCCTTCTGACTGAATATCTCCCTTTGATTCCGCACTTTCTTCCAACTTTGCTAAAAACGATGTCGCGGAATTTGCCGCAGCAGTTTTAGACTCCGAGATTTCAAGGTTTTGAGAAACTTTCGGCGCCTCCTCGATCTCCGCGATTATTTCGAGTTCAATTAGTTCGACGACTGTAACTTTCTTCAATGGATCGAAATTATTCCCGTCGTCTTCTCGCGCGACTTCGGAATTACTTTCCGTTCCGCTCGAAATATCGACTACCTCATGTATTATGTCATCGGTCTCTTCAATAGTAGTCTCGAGTTGTTGTTCTTGTTCCGGGACATCGGGTTGTATATTTGTCTCCTCTCCTTCGGACGGTAGCTCCTCGTACATATCTTCTTCCATGGAATCTTCGAGCTCACTCGACTTAATCTCCCGTTCATCGACCATACCTTCGGACAATATGGAATCACGATCGTGGCTTTCCGTTTCGCATGAACAAGTGATATCCTCACTCTTCTCAGACTCGCTCGTCTGCTCCTCTTCCTCGGATTCCGATATTTCAGACCTTATCTCGTTTAGCGTTTTCTCTAACAACAATTCCGCGTCCGTGAACTCCTCGACGGAATTGCATTCCGAGTTATGATCGGAGATGTACTTCGCAGTTTCTGTGTCCTCGGAATACTCGGAAGTTGAATCCGAGCTGAAAGCATCGGAGTCTTCCTCGAGAGCGTTTTCGATTTCCAATTGTTCGTTAAAATTCGCGGACAGATCGTCGTTGTTAAGCGTCGAGCTCAACGCTCGCGAGTTCTCTTCGTCTAATGTGGATTCCGATCGTATTGATTTCATTTTCGGGAGCTCCTCGGTTTCTTCCACGGCGCTTCCCTTAGCATGATTTCCCTCCTCCGGAAGGTTCCGCTCGTCCTTCGCATTTTCTGCAATTTCAATCGTCCTTCCTAGATTTAATTCTCCATTATTAGATTCAATTCGATCCGAATTATCCTTGGAATTATCCTTAGAATCGACTTTCCGCACGATTGATGAACTCGGTACCTTAACTTTCTCCTGAATTTTTAAAGATAATTTCGAAACTGCTTGCGACGCTATCGGCAATTTGGTCGAGACGTTTTTTGATAATGGTGTGTCATTAATTTTTTTAGAAGGTCTTGATGGAATAATACTTGTAGAGCGTACAATTTTACGGTGCATCAAAACTGGTATCTTCGACGGTGAAGATATTTTAGATTTCGAGTTATAATTTATTTTTTCCATCGACATTGCTTTCATCGACATTTTTTTATTTTCAGTTTCGTGATTTATAATCTGTTTTATTTCTTGATTTTTGGGAATATCAATTTTTATATCTTTTGACATTTCCGGTTTTTTACTCCGATTAACAGATACAATTTTTTTATTTTTAGAACGCTCGAGCTTTCCATTTTTCGAATTTTCCGATTTTTTCTCGTTACATTTTTTAATGCCGGTCCGCAATTCGGGATTATCGATCGCGAATATTCTTTCTGCATCGGACGTAAAAACAATTTTTTTACCATTTTTATTTATTTCGTTACTCTCCGCAGTTTTTTGCAGATTGGCTTTCATTAATAACGATTGTTTAATAGATTTGTCCGACAGGAGTTTCGTAACCGATTTATTTCCGCTGTCTGTCTTTTCGCGGACGGTGCACGTCGATTTGACGGAGGATCCTTTGATCCTTGAGGACTCCCCATCATCATCATCATCATCATCGTTTCGCGTCGCTCGACTCGACGTCCTAGTGATCTCGCTGGCCTTCGCCCTCGCTTTTGTGACAGTCGTGCTGTTCGGGCTGGTGTTTTTACGGAAGGGTAAGCTTCCGCTTTTCCTCGGGACGCCGATCGACTTCCTTACTACCTTAACGGGCGACTTTCTTCGGACGATTTTTTTAAGAGGCGATCTAGATCTATCCTTTACGACGGGTTTCGTGATTACGCTTTTACGAGGCTGCCTCGTGTTGTCCCTTTCGATCGACTCGTTATTCGCTAATTTTGATCTAACCGGTTCGTTACGCGCGACGATTCCGGGCAGAGCTATCTTTGTATTAACATCATCATCATCATCAGCTAATCGACCCGGTTCTTCCCCGACGATATTTGCCGCGGTGTCTTTTATCGGCGCGCACTCGTTCACCGTTATTACAGGCGATTCCGATATCTTTATTTCAAAAGTATCGGATACGCCTGGTGTAACGTCGTGGATATTCGATTTAATGGGATCCAACAGAGAAAGATTCTCGATCTCCCTCGTCGGCGCGATAATTTTCTCCTCGGTTCGCGACGCGAAGAATTTATTGAGATTTTTCTTTAACGCGTTTAAAATGCCCCTTGTCGCGAAATTTGACGTTTGCGCGTTCTGTCTCTTCCCGTCAGATCGAGAAATGAAGCTTTCGCTAGACTTTGAACCCTCGGGAGCAGCATCTTCGACGGATAATCGACGGGACGTGTTATTACCCGGCGAATTATTAATGGTATTCATCAGTCGATCGTCCACATTTTCGTTGGAGAGTCCGTTAGTACCCGTAATAGAGTCTTCGTCGGCGATATGAAGTTTTAAAGTGTCAGAGATGGACTCCTCCACTTCACCCTGTCCTGAAATTTTCACGTCTTTCGAAGATTCAGAGTCGCGTAAGGTATTCGATGTTCCAGCATACAAAGTACCTGCGATCTTAGGGGAGGATCGTAAAACCTGCGTTAAGCGATCAATTACTTTTCGGTTACTTTGAGAGGATGGTCCGTCTTGGGTTAAATCGTCCACAGGATTTTCCGACTTAGGTTCGTTCGTCGAGCTGTGAAATTTTGTAGGAACCGGCCCTTCCCTTTCCGAATCGCACGGATTATTGAAATTCATGGTAGTCGAGGGGTCTGTTAATGGCAGCGAGACACTCTCATCATCGGTTCGTAATCGAGTAATGGATAAATCGTCGGTCGTACTTTGCTCGACGGGCACGTCTGCTCCTTTCAGCGTAGTTTCATCTTTACCGTCGCTCGCGGGAGTGTGATATGTGACCGAAATTGTCTGTTCTACTTTTTCCGAAACGTGCACCGCATCCCTCGCTATGGTCGGCTTTGTATCATTTTTATCATCGCGACGCTGCGTCGTTTCGACATTATCGAATATTTCCACGGACAGTGATTTCGCGTCGGAAATTTTCGCGGGAGATGAAATCGGCGAATTATCTAACGAGGTAATGTGAGACGAATCATTCGAGAGTTGCTTTAATTCCTGCGTATTAATATCAGTCTCCGTTTGACAGATAGATTCTTCCGCGTTATTTATAGAAGGGGGTAAAATTTGATTTTTTAAAAGCGGATCGATGATCATGAAGGCGTTATCAGCGGAAAGCTTTTCATTAGATACGATGGAAGAGTCGATCGCTTCCTTTAATAATGATGATGATGATGATGATGATGATGATGAAGATGATAATGATGCTGACGCATCGAGCAACGTGTCGTCGGATGCGACTGTAAGCACGTGAGTTTCCTGACGGACGATGGACGGATCATGCGTCGCAGATGCTGTTAACGATCGCGTGTGAAAGCTCGATGATTCACCTGAAGACGTCTCTTGGACTGATCCTTCCGTCGATACGGTTTCGCCTCCGGCAGATCTGTCCCGGCTATCGTTTTCCGCCGGCGTGTCGACTATCTCTAAAGAATTCTTACGTGAATGTATTCCCTCCGTGATGCCCGTTTGCGACGTTCCTGTCATGGGTTCCGCGACACTCGACGTTGCCCCTTTATTCGCAGTCAGCGTTTCTTCGGATACTTCGTCCGTCAACTTCGAGTCTACCGAATCCGAGAACGTTTCGGATGTCAGCTCCGTCGCGGTGTTAGTCTGCGAAATGTTAGCCTCGTCCGTGTCCGCATTACGTACCGATCTGACATCCAGCTGCTGTTGTTTGATATCTGGAACGCTCGACCGGGACTTTGCCATCCGAGAATCCGGAACTTGGCGCGATCTGACGATCCTCTTGTCGATGATCTCGCTGCTGCTCGATTTTTTAATGAGATTATTCGCCTGCTTATTACTACTACTACTCTTCTCCTGAACAGACGACCCGTCAGTTTTATCCGCGGTCACCGGGACAGGCTCCTTCTCGTTGTCTCTCTCGTTCCTCGGCTGAAGTGCGTCGACGTTCGTTTCAGCCTCGGTCGTTTCTTCGGCCTTCGTGCTACGTAAAGTATTTAATCGGTTCATAAATCGAACATCAGCGGTCGTTACATCGGCATCACCTTTCTTGGGCGACAGGACTTGCATCGCCGTTATGAAGGGCGTCAGAAATTGCTCCGGCAGCGATCTCACGGCGGACATCAGAGCCTCCATTGCCGCGACGTGAGACGACTCGTCGTTCTGCCCGGGAACTTCCCTCGAAATATACTGATCGGTTCGTTTCGTCGCGAAAAGATCCTCTTCAGCTGTATTCGCCGTGATCGAGAATTCATTCCGCGATGGCTGCCGCGATATATCGGCTTGTTGTTCTCGAGGGGCACTCGAATCCCGGAAAGAGATGGGAAGTGCTTCGCCCAATTCCGTCGACTTTCCAACTTGGACGAGCGACTCGTCGTTGTTCGCGGCGTGTCCCGCTGTATTAAGTAATTCGGGACCACTCCAAGTTTGCGGAGAAAAGGGCTGACCTGGTTCCGTATTCGTTGTGTCGGGCGCAGAAATTCCGGACAAGAAGGAGGATGCTTCAATCTCAACGTCATTCGACGATAATCCCCTGTGTTCCACTTCTTTCGGTGGACTCGTAACTCGCTTCGCTGTTTCTATCGCCGTCTCGTCGATCGATATCGTCGTCGCGAGGTCGCTCGCTTTCGAGGTTGATCGTTTCCCCGCGTCGACGTCGCCTCCCTCATCGTCGAGTTTCGGCGGATCGGATGATTCGGCGATTCGTACGACAGTCTCGCCGACGTTTGCAGGGTCGACGCTGTTATTTTTCGAGGGATATTCGGGCGAGAGTGTCGCGAGATCATCAAATTCGGCATGCGACGCGGCATCTATTTGGTCCAGGACCTCGTCGGACGGTTTCGTAGCATTCAACAACTCTGAGCGCTTCGAGCCCTCCTGCGAATCTACGGTTGCCTGTTTTTGCCGCGTAACAAGATCGCCCGGCATCATCGCTACATCATCGGGCGCTTGTTGTACGGCCCTTGGGACCAGATTTGCATCGATTAGAACAGTGCTACTATTATCATCGTCAGGGTGGTCGTACAGATTATCAGACTTATTATTACCCAGTTTATTCGGGGGATCTTTCTCGTGTCGCCAGTTATCGGTCAGTTCTCTCAGGGCCGCCAGTTGCTTTTGAAAGTCGGCCTGCAACGCCACGAAATGATCAACAATTGGTGACATTACCTGCTTCCGCGCCTCCGTATCGGATACATTCTGAACTTGTTCCACGGGTTCCGCCCCCGTCCCACCATCGACCACACCCGCTGCATCTGCAGCAAAAAAAAGGAAAATCGGTGTACAATTCATTATTTTTATTCCTTCTTCGAATCAAAGTTAAGATGTTTCTTTATCGCGTAGAGAAAATCGACTTGTTTAGAGAGAATTTTGTAAACATAATTTTTAATTATTTCATAATTGCATTCTATTTTAGATTTTATCTAAAATATGTATAATTCACAAGTCAGTTTTATATTTTTAAAATGTTCAGAAATAAAAAGTACATCATGCTTATTAAATAAAATAATATTAGCATCTATAAAGTAATATCGAAAATATTGGAAATCGCTAATAAAAATAATTAGCCTCGAGAGTATCCACCGACCTTCGTGCGGTGCAGCCTCGTCGTTCTCCACCCCGACCGGAGGACCCCAGATCCTCATTAAGAAGGGCTTGAGCTGATTTTTCTGTAGCTCGAGCAAAGCAGCGTCCTCGATCCCGGCGTTATTATCGAGAGCTCTGACGACGTCCGCGAGCGCAAAGTTTCCTTTTGCCATGATCTGCTGGCACTGTCAACAATCGAGAAAGAGAGAGAGGAGGGATCACAAAGGATCAATCAAAGAGTAGTAATTATTTTATACGCACTTTCTGCTGTCTACGCTGAATGGCCGTCGCAACAGCGTTCCACACGTCGCCCTTGACCGATCGTAGAGCCTCTCTCGCCTCGGACTGCGACAAAACGCCGATGCTATTCTCCCTCAGTTCCTTGCCCTGCGCGGTCACCAGGACTCGCACCGTCTCTACCAGGTGCGGCCACTGCGTGTGAAGCCACTCGATCGGATTCGACGCACCCTGGGCCAACGCTGTCTGAACATCGTCGGTCGTGAATCCCTGCCTCTCGGCTTCTCGCAGGAGCTCCACGATCTCCAATCCTTGACGGGTCAACGTGGAAACCCCTTGCTGGCCGGAACTGGAACTCGCTTCCATATATCTCGGTTGACTGGGTTCCTGAAATGCGGAGTTATTTATGTCGCCATTAAAGACCGTTTTATTGAGATCGGTGAAAAGGACGAGACAATATGAGATAGGTATTACTTAATTTATGGCTAAGGGTTCTGCCATCGAAAGATTATATCTTTGATCGTACGCTGTTAAGTGCCTGTCTAGATTAATATTAAAACTATATTTAGTAGCTGTAAATTATATATGTAAATAAGCATGGTAGATATACGATGAGACATCTATTTAAGCGGTTGGATGATGCTAAAAAAATAAATAAAAATATCATCCTGCCTACGTTCACACCGAGGCTAATTATGGTAATTGGATTGGATCAAGGATCAATGAGAACACAACGAAACACCCGTGAAGCTTAGCTTGTAAGCGAGTTTACCCTGGAACGATAATAGAGATGGGACGAGTCGATGGAGTTTCTCCTAGTCCGTTCTCTGCTTTTCTGACCGGATATAACCAGCTGCTGTTCCTGCAAAGCCCGCGGATACAGATCCGGACTGTTCGCAAATCTGGTCTGCTCCTGAAACAGACGCTCCGCCTTGTCTTTTCACTAGAACGTGATCGATCGTGGTAACGCGGAAACATCTTTTGAAAGAGTAATTTACTTGATTGGAATCCAATAAATCTCCTATATATAATCTTCATGTATATCTCTTATTCATCGTTTTCAGGTATTCGTTATAATTCGTACTCGTAAAATTTATTTATAATTTTTTATAGTTATTATAAATGTGATAAAATATAATTAATATAGTTGTATAAATTAATTTTATATATTATACAATTATGAAATTTGAAATTATACTCATGTATGTACAATATATATAATAAACTATATATCTATATAATGATATTTTTGTTTTATAAAATTACTGATTATTTATTTTATTCAATGTTTTAATTATAAATTTGAATTACGTTTTAATTCATTCACAGTTTTACGCTCACCTCTCCGTCGCTGTCATCGTAATACAAATAATTCTTTGCCACTGACGAGGATCTTCCAAGAGTCCCTTTTGGAGGGAGATAGTCGTAAGTCTAAAATATTTTATACATATAATTTGCTTCACATTTATTTGTAATCTTCTAAAATCTTCAGTAATTTGTTTGCTCGTATTTACGTTTATAGAAATATACGAATATTTTAATCTTATTTATATGAGATTTACCACTTACTTGAGTTGAGATATTCTGTGGCGGAGGAGATGTTCCCGTAGACACCGAATGACTCTTTAAAAGTTTTCCTCGTGTAGGTTTTTCCTCCTGCAACGGCGCGTTCGCGTCTATTTTGAAGATATTCGTAGCCGAAGAAGATGGTAATGTTGATGATGCTGCCGCCAGATTCTCAGCAATCGGCGATGATGACGTGTCTGTCGGTTCCAATAATGCTTCTTCTACTTGTGAAGTTGAAGTAGTGATCGTAGCTTCAGAATTCTCCACGAAAGGATTATCATCTGCTGCGATCACATCTGTAAATCATAAAAAATCCTTTATAATGTATTGCAAAGTTATTTCATTTTATAATTTTTAATTGTGGTTTTATAAATAGACAGAGATTAGTCAGAATGATCAGCCATTACTGTTGTTTCTAACAAAGCTATTTTCATATATTATAATTCTCAAGGTCATCCAAGAATGCGCGCATTTATAAAACTTTTATTTTATTTTTAGAAATTGAAGAAAAGATGAAACAGAGAGAGAAATGATAAATAATGTGTTGGCAAATTTTAGAAAATTTAATTTTACAAGGTATTTCTTAACTAATGTATATAATATTTGTAATAATTAACACATGTGTAATTGCACTGTTACAAAAATGTTATTAATAATTTAACAGTGCATTATTGTAATAATATCCAAATATTATATTAGAATTGGTGTGTAAAATTTCAACTGGGCAATTTAATCTTTCAAGAATACTTTGGAACATTTATTGTTGCATGAAATTTTTCGTTTATCTTGAAATAAATAAATCTTCTACGTCATTGACGCATTCTAACATCGCTGAGCCAAATGCTTTGGCAATGATTTCCATCGATGGTCTCGCCCCGGAATAAAGGAACATATGCCAAATGCACGCTCGTGCTTGAAACCGTCGCATCACTTGAATGAATAATATAGTGCCTCAGACATGAACGCAATAGATGGCCGAATTTCAAATACGACTATGCATTTGGTCCCGTTGTAGCCTTGTACGAAAAACAGTTTCCATGTCTCTTTATTATTCATCCAAGGGAATACATCGAAGGATGGAGAACAACCAGTTGTAGTGGTTCGTGACTGCACTGCTTTACGTATAAAAAGGAAAGAAAGAAAGAAGAGACGCGTGCATACAAATATAATCTGGGTCATTCGCATTTCTCTGGATGGGAATACGCGAGGCGGGGAGAGAACGAGCACGGACCCTGGAAACGTCACTTGGATAACTTGGTACCGAAGGAGAAGCTGATTTTGCGCTTCGGTCTACCTTTGTTCCTAACGGACCCGCTGTCGCCGCTCTCTTCGCTGTTCGAAATCTTCAACAGATTGGTCCGCTTCTCGAGATCGAGACCAGGATCGCCGACCTTGCTCGGGGTTTCATTTCTCGGCGCTTGCAGCGGATCAGGATCGTTCAGGGTGCTCGGCGGTAGCGCGCTGCTCTTGGTTTTGCAGCAGACCACGCAGACGCGATCCCTGATCTTGTTGATGAAGGTACAATGCTCGCAGGCCCACTCCTCTTTCGGAATTTCCATCAGGCCGGCCGTCTCGGTGGAAGCTGTCTTCTTGGATGATGCATTTTCGGCCGCCTCTTTTTTCGCTACCTTCGGATCCTCTCGAGACTGAAATCTTTGCAATTGCTGCTGTTTCTGTTTTATGTCGACGTTATCTTGTTTCTTTTGTTGAGCTTCAACAGTTCGTACGGAGTTCTCGAGCTGTTGACTCTTTTCGATCAATCGCTGGCGATCTTGAAGATCACCAGTTTTTTCTTCATGTCTTTTTATGGGTGTTTCGTTGGAGGCTATTTTTCTAAGACCTTGACTGTCGGATTCCACCGAGGATCTGCGGGAGCTTCGTTTGATGGAGATCCTTTCTAGATCATCGAGAGTGTCCCTTCGCTGAGACGATTCTCTCTTTACACGGATCTCGCGCTCTCGCGAAACATCACGGATCTGTTGTTCTCTTCTCGTCGAGCGTGATTCAACTTCATCCCTGTTCGCGCGACTCTTGTCTCTATCTGAATCTCCTTGAGAAGACTGTCTCTCCAAAAGGTGCGTTCGTTCTCTAGGTATCCTTTTCGGGGAAGTCACATCTCGAGAAGGGGTCTTCCTAGTCTGACCGTCACTCTCGAAGGATGATCTACGAGAGTCCCGACGATGATCATCCAGCATGATGTCCCTTCGAAGGGACGACGCTCTCTTTAATGCGTTTTCCACCCTCTCGAAATGGTCGTCGGACGAGCTGGTCACTCGCGTTCGGCTCGGCGCGTTGATCCTTCGATCGGAGGACTCGTCGTCGGTGCTTCGTCTTTGACGGTCGCGATAAGCTCCGTTTTGCACGCGTTCCAATCGATCTACTCCTCGGGAAACCGAGCGTTCGTCGTAGCTTCTCGAGGGCGTTGAGTACCGTTTACTAGACTGACTCTCGGACCATTGATCCTCGGTACTCATCACTCTCTCCTCGGACATCAATCTCCTGAAACATTACCGAAATGATCACCGAATGTGATCGCGGATATAAAATATGCGAGCTTAAATATTGACAAAACTAAATCTATATTTTGCAAAAAATCCTTCAATATCTACATATTTAAACATAAAATTTTGTACAAACACTTTGCTTCCGAATTTTAATCTCAAATATCTATATATATAAAATAATAATTTAAATAATCAATAATCTTAAAATATAAGGAATCTTTAGACATTTTAGTTAAACAAAATTAAAATAAATATTTGGAAAAAATATTGAATTTCTCTTTTTCCACTTACTCTCGTCGACTTCTAGACGTCAGACTTCTGGTATCATCGTCGTAGTTTCGTTGTCGTATGCTTCTGGATACGCTGCCGCGTCTACTTCTGGACCCCCGGGAGAGTCTGTCGTCGTCGGACTCGTCCGAGTTTTCGGAACTCGCGTCCGATGGTGATCCGGGCGACCTTCTCGATCGCGATCTCGAAGCGTAGGACTTTTTAGATTTCAGACTAGGAGACGGTGACGCCTGTCGCGATCTTCTGCTCGACTTTATACTTCTGGCCGGACTGTGCGCTCTAGAAAGGGATCCCGGATAATGTGGGGGCAGCATCTGCGCCGATGGATAGCCTACGGGATAGCTCCACATGCTTGGGTGATGCAGACTCACGGTCGAACCGCTCATCGGTACATCCCAGGAGTTGGTCGGCGGATACCACATCATCGGCATTCCGCTGGGTCCTAAGTGCGCCATCGACTGGGTCTGGAAATTTTACAAATACAATATTTTTTATATATATTACAGATACGATATTTCGACACTTTTATTTAATTACACGAATTTCTTCCAAAAATATTTAGATTTCCTTTTTATAATCAATTAGAAAAACGAGAAATAATAAGAAAAATTAAAGAATAAATATAAATGTAACAATACTTGTTGGGGAGAACATCGAACATACCTGATGCATTCCCGGATTCCACATGTGAGCAGCCGTTAAATCGCAAACGCTGGCCGATTGTATCATAGCTCTAGGTGGAGGCGGAGGTGGAAGCAGCGGTGGTTTCGAGCCGCCTAAGCTAAGTGGTCTTCCACTCAAAGTGTCCCTCGAGGTGTCCGAGGATGGATGTCGTCGCCTGTTTGCATCTTGAGCTCTCATCGCCTCTTGATATTTTCTGTATCTTTCCTGAAAAAAATCACAGCGTTTGTTATGCTCCGATTTTTGAGATAACAGAACGTCAGTTTTTTGGACGCGAAGTTACAACGATGCAAATAATAATGAAAAGAAATATGTAAAAACTTTCATTGAATAAAATGAAAAATATTAATAATTACCAAATAAAAATAAAAATTTAACTTTCACGAATTAATGAAGAAATGATGAAAATTATACAAATATAATTATTATTTTATTTTGTAGTTAATTTATTCATTCGATCAAATGCACATCAATTTTATAATTTTGTAGAATTATATTCTGAATTGAATTTTTGAAAGACCACTCTGTATAACAATTAAATTAAAAGATCTATACTTCTCACCTGTAGAGTAGACATTTTATCCGTTCCTGATCCTGAAGCATCGTTGGAGAGCGTGTTTAAAGCTGTGTTCGTAGATTTCGATACTCTCGAGTCCGGCGGTGCTTTCGGATTGGCAAGGTTGCGCTTCAAGTTCCCAACCTTGTCGAGCAAAGGGAGATGTGTAGAGCCTTTGGCTAATGTCGACTTAGCCTAAGCGCGAAATTTCGACTTAATTACATATGAAGGAACAGTGCTCGGGGTGTTGTCGAGGACTGTAGATGTATGCGAAACTGCGCTGATATATCGTTAAAAATAAATGTCAGATATATGGACAATCATGATGGACGAGGAATCATCTCTATAACAACAAAGTCTCCTCTAAAAAAAAAATACAATATAGAATTAAAAAAAAAAAAATAAATAAATATTACGAATAAAAATCTTGTAAATCGAACACGTTATGAAACGATTCAGTTCAGCTCTAGCTTTGCGGATGATCCAGTCCGTCTAGTACATACATGCTGAAAAGAAGTCGATCACACCGAGTGTGAAAATAAGTCAGGATGGTAGCTGTAACGGTGTACACAGAAAATACGGAGCGAAAATACGATAAATAAATGATCGTGTTGATCGTAACCTGCCATATTCACCGTCTCCTCTCCCTTCCGACCCCTATCCTATCAAGAAAATTATCCTTGGTAAAACGATCCGATTACACGTCACGACAAATGTTCGACAAAATGTTCGACATTACGATGGCGCCGACGCGCCACGTCCGTCTTTTCCGCGTCATTACGTCAACGATGAAACTGGAAGAGAGAACAGGTTCAGTGAATACGGCATCAGTGTTTTGCGGTAACATGGTGTATTAAAAAACAACGACAACATGTGTATATACAATAAAGTCTGAACGTAAAATAAAATGTAATAAATGTAAAGAGAACGAGGAAGAATAAAATGAGATAACAACGATCGTTTGAAACTCGCAAGAGAACAATGAGGAAAGCTCTCGGTTTGCCTCGGTGTGACGTTTCGAGTTAAAGCTACGTTATTACGTTGCAACCAGCGATGTCGTAAAAATCGTAGAGTTTCGTTCGTGGAAGAGGAGAAGAGAAGGAAGAGCACCCGGCGCGACGGAGACGAGGTCGGATACGACGACAAACAGCTTCTACGACAGTCGCCGGATCCAATCTCTGGAACCGCTGAAACTCGTCAGTCGCAACCCAATCTCCATCGAGCTGGTGCGATAATCCCGCGAAAGGATCCTCGGGGCCGGGGATAAGATACTCGGTCTTGCCCTGGAACAAGATTTCAGAGACGCAGTTTTTCAGGCCAGGACGCAGCCTACCTGAGTGGTCTTGCGATTTCTTCGGGGCGGAGGAACCGGCGGGCACAGATTCTCCCCTTTCGGCGGAAGGGGCGGTTTGCTTCTGCTCGCGTTCTCGGTCAGGATCCTCCTGCGTACGTGGCCCTTCCGCTTCGGGTGCTTGTGATTCATGTCGTCGCAGGCCTCGCAGAAGTTGTCGCGACACGTGTCGCATCGCGCAAACACGTTCTCGGTGCCGCACAGACCGCACTTGCCAACGTTCCACTGGGGTGTCAGAGATGGTTTCTGGGTCGGGAATTCGATGATCTCGTAGTCGGGGTCACCACAGTCCCCCGAGAGCGATGGCGGTGGGATTTTCGGGGGCGTTGGGGCTCGACGTAGCTGGTGCTCCGTTTCTCGTTGTTGCTGCTGCGCCTTTTTTTAAAAAATTTTTATACATATATGTATTTCTAGAAATATTATATTTAAATGTGTATACGCTTTTAGAGATCAATTAATATGTAAACCAGCTGGTTTATTCGTTTTAAAATTAAATGTAAAAGTACGCTGCGCGAAATAAATGATTTCGGTAAACATGAAAGAGAAATAAATACCAGAGCAACATACTGATAAAAACAACAATTTAAATGTGAGAAATACGTACCATGACCCAATGGGGCATGGATCTCGCCATCCGTAGCTTGGTGGATGGATTCGATATAGCCATCGGTCGCCATCGTTCAGCTCCCGGATTCTGCAAGATAGCACAATTTTCTTAACAATTTTTTTTACCGTTGGAATAATTTATTCCAAACATTTAACTATTTTTTTTATAAAAATAGCAT
The DNA here is from genome assembly GCF_048542155.1 of Nylanderia fulva. NCBI lineage: Eukaryota > Metazoa > Arthropoda > Insecta > Hymenoptera > Formicidae > Nylanderia > Nylanderia fulva. Next base: position 4,094,637 of record NW_028189835.1, on the reverse strand, counting down.
TCTCTTGTAAAAATTCGCAGATATATGCATATACAAGTATCTAAATAAGCGCGCGAAAAATTTTAGAAGATAAATTCTTTGTCAAAAATTAAGGGGAATTCCTTATACAAACATACACTTTTCTTTTTTTTTTTTAATTTCATCCCCTTATAACGACACAGGAAGATCAAAAAAATATTAACAAATATTCTTTCTATCAGTCGAAAAAATCCATCAAGTTTTATTTTTTTAAATTTGTCTGAAATTTGAGAAAAGAAATTAAAACTTAATTTTTACTCATGCAGGAAGGGATATAAATGTTTCTATAAGAAATCCCCTTAATTTTCCACAAAGAATCATCCCCTAAAATTTGTCTTTAACTTATTCAATTAAATATTTAAGACAATCATTATAGTTGCAAACAGAAAAGCGCGCAAACAACAACAGAGGGTTGAGCATTTGGTCGAGCTAAAATCTTAAAGCCTAGACGATTTCGAAGAAGCCTGGCAGTCTTCGATCGGCCATAAGACAAGTGCCAAGTATAAATTGATGTCATCGCGGCTTGTGGGCTCGCGCGAACTCGCGAGGCCCCGAATAATCTCGGAGAAGGAATGTCATAAATTTTTCCCGAAGCATAGGCATCGTCTCGCGGGGAAAGCGTGACGTCAGAACGGCGATCCAGGATCCAGAACGCCGGAAACTGGGGGGGACCAACCGGGATCTATTTCTGCGACCGGCCCCGGAAAAAGCGGCGTGTTCCGCGTCTAGAAATAAAGCCGAGCAACGTGGTGCGCGACACTATTTTTCTCTGCGTGGGTGACAAAGCTATGGATGATTTTCCTCTCGTCCTACGTGGAATATCGATCGCATCGTAACAGATTTAAATTTGAGACGTATTTCCGACCGCGTCGCTGAACAACTGGAGAATGATAATTAAATAACAGACAGAGACGATCTCTCTAAATATGATTCGGCTGCAGAAATATCCGATGAATTCTCTGCATTTATTTGTTAAACGTCTTATCCGTCTTCCACTCGCTTTCTCTCTATATCTTCTTATTATTGCATCGATCAATTGAAGACGTCTGTATATGTGTATAATCTTAGCCAAACGAAGCAAACGTATGTAGCCACGTAGTGAGAAGCTCTCGCTCGAGAGAGACTCGAATTAGTTTCTTGAATTAGAGTCGTTCGTATCTTTAGAACGTTCAATCTTCTGTTCTCTTGAGCGCAGCGCAACATGTTTTTGTTTCTATTTTGCGCAGCCAAAAATTCCCGATGAATCCACGAAAATCCACACGAGAGAGGTACAAAAAATATCTATCTTGTTAAAACTTTCATTAACATCGTGACAACAAGAAAAGAAGAAAAATCGACGGTTCAATTTTGCTTGCAATTAAACAGATATAATTTTATTTCTTTCTATCCTCATATATTTTATCTCAAAACGAGATAAAAAAAAGGGGAGATAAATGCAAATTGTGCGTCTATCGCGAGACTATTCGCTGAAATTGCACACGTCTGCGCGCAAGCTGGAAATCATCCAACTTCTCTAGTTTATCCAAGAAGTAAAACTTCTTTTCCGCTCAGACACGCCTCGCGCATTTTATTTCAATATTTAGAGCACGCGGTGCAATTTGAAGATCCGCTTATGTTTTCGTCACACTTCCCACAACGATGCACGATATATCGCAGAGTTACGGAATAATTAGATAGTAGTTTAGTATGCAAGACGCAATCCCCGATAAGGGTTCTTAAGCCGGAAGCAACTGTCACAGAGTAGGAGCATGAGATAACGCATACACGACAATTCACCGACGTAACCTTCCACGTAGTTCAGTGTGAGAAGCGAAATCTCTCGCGCTTTATCTTTTGTTTTACGTTACTTCTCATTTTAGTTCGCTGGTACCCGCATAGAGAAGATTACTGCGCAAATGCGGCGCTACAAGACTGGCAATTGCGAAGCAAAAACTTGAACGGCGAAATAATTAGTTTTCCAGATAAATTCTTCCCTTCATTTTTTTAACAAACGGAATACTTCGTAATAAATATTAAAACAATGAATATAATTTTGTCACGATTAAATCGTGTTTGAACGAAAATATCTTCCGTAAAATTTTGATGATATGCGGTTATTTATATTTCTTTTATGCGTGTAAAAGGAGAAAAAAATAGACGGGCAGAGACACGATTTTAATAGCTGCCTTTCGCGACACGCGTTCGATCGCGTCATCGATTTTTTTTGCGCCATATAAGAGATTCCAGGCGCGCAGAAAATAATTTGATCGGATCATTCGGTCTTGAGATCAAAAAGCACTCGTCGCAATCTACATTTGATTCCCCCAAAAAAGTGACAAGTGAAATGTTCCGCGCGTGTATCTTCTGACGTATTTCGGAGTCGATGCACTACGAGAGCTCCGATTTAGATTATCTTTATAGAGTGTCCAAAACGAGCCGCACTGAACGATCTTCAGTGCAAAGCACTCTTGTGTGTACATCAACGACATTTAGCAAATTTTATATTATTGCAAAAAATGATGCTACAATTTTTCGACTATCTAAAGAGAGAATCGCATATCTCCTTTACTCGCAGCAGGTCTCGTTTCTTTCGATTATTAGAAGGGAACGGGAAAAACACGAAGAGTCCAGAATTACGGAGGGTCTCCCGAGTGTCGGAGGAAGCCGCAAATAGCCGGTCGAATCGAGGAAACGACGCACGAGAAAGGATAGCACCACGGGGATGGCCGCACTCTCGTGGGACGGATATCGGCACTCACGTTCATGTGGGACACCTCGCCGCCGTGGCTTCGATTCTTCCGGTTTTCCTCGGGAACTGGTCGCCGCGGTACTGGCCTCTCCGGTTCTCTCCGCCTGGCGGACGTTGCATCTCGCCACCGAAAATCTATTTCCGTAACGCCAACCGTTAGGTTGGACCGCTGCCACCGTTCCTTGTCGGTGCGAGTCTCCCCGTTCGCGTAAATATATCGCGGACGCTGCCGTGTAGTTTGAATTTGTCAGAGCGGGCGTCGCTTTAGAAAGAGAGGGCATCGGTGGTTTAGGACTCATTTCGACACCTCTCGCGTAAACGTTGATAACTCTGTCGCGAGACGTTTCTATTCTTGCGGATACATTAACAGATTCTTGGTTTTGCAGAAATCTGCTGCGTTTACTCTTTAGATAGCTTCAATTATTCATATATATTTATTTATTTTATAAAATTAAAAGAAATATTTATATTATTTCTGTGTTACTTAAAATGCTTGAATTACACCTACGAATGTTCAAATCTCTCTTAAACTCTTAATTAACATTAAAAGTGAGTCTTGGTTTTGCAGAGGAACTGGAATTTCTCAAACGCAAATCTACTGCGATTACACTTTAGATAGCTTCAATTATTCATAAAATAATATCTTTATTTTTTCACTCGATCTAGAAAAAAATAAAGATCAAAATATCTAGTTTAATTTGCGAAGCGCTAACATACTAATTAATTAATATAAAAAAATTATTTTTATATTAGATATTATCAAGAGATATCTCTAAATTATTTCTTCTATAGTTACTTCGTATTGAATGAGAAAATGATTTGTTCGTCTAACTCTGATAAACGAAAACATGTCTTCTTAGTATTTAATATTACTACTTTTCAATATTCTTATATATGTTGATGTTAATAAAATCCAGATTACAATTCCGAGAAATTTCTGTAAGATCAATTTAAAGATAAAGTTATTATCTCATAGAATTTTGGGAGAAAAAAAAGAAGAAGACACACCTCTTTTGATATGTAACACCAGGAAATCTGTAATTATGCAAATCGCGTAGGCATATGCTAACGAAATGCCGGCTCAAAGTTGACCGGTCGCGTAGCTGACTTATGTCCAGTTCGCAAATTTACATGGTAAATTTGTTGGCACGCCTTGCTGTGTCACCGTGAAAATTCACGTTTGGCACGTTTGGTCGCGCAAAAGTATTATTTGCTTATCGCGTTCCAATTAATGAGGATGCACGGTACAAATTCTATTAAGCAAGTCTGTTCAAAAGCTATACCTTATTCAATTTGCTTCATTCGAGAGAAAGTTCTGTCTTTTATTATTATTATTTTTTCTTTTTTTCATTATAAAATAGAACTAGCAATGAGTTCCCACAAACATAAGAATTAAATGGAGCATAACAAATATAGAGAATTCGTTCGAATATCTCTAAGTAATGTAAAGTGAGTAATATGTAATCTGTCGTTGCCTCCTAATGTTGCATCACTGCTTGTAAAATCGCTTCCCACGTACACATGTGAAACATTCACGCGTGTGGGCGCCTTTGCGTTTTCTGCCTAGAAATGGTAGCTCGGAGGAAGCGATGAGTGTCGCTTTAAGGAGCATTCAACGCACGTTTTAATGCACGTTTTTAACGGAGAGAATTTTTTCTTAGGATTTACCCTGAAAATCATGATAATTGTGGGACAATATAAGTAGCAAAGGAAGAATTTTTTTGGAAAAATTTTATAAGAGTTTCTCTAATTAATATTTACCACAATAAAAAATATTAATATGTATACATAATAAATTTTATCTTATTGTAGACATTAATATTTTTTATTGTGGTAAATACGATATTAAAAATTCAAAGAGAGAACTCTTATAAAATTCTTCCAATACCAATTGTCCCACGATTACCATGATTTTCAGGATAAATTCCACGAGAAAATTCTCTCTATATGCAAATTTTGCAAACTCACGATTCATAAATCGCAATTCTGCAATCGCTAATAGTCCATTATATTGAACTCTCTGTCAGCAGCTCTTCGTTATAACTACGCGTAATCCGTCCTTGCGTGTATCTATTCCAACATCTGTCGAATCACTGTGTTACGTCATTACATTAAGTCATTACATAACATCGATCGCACGAAACCTCTTCTCGATCAATTTGCGCTTCCTATGTATATTTCGAATATAAATAAAAAAATTTTGTATCGTCGTAATCAACGTACCTAATTGGAATTCATGAAAGATCTAGCTCGTAAATTAATAATTCTTCTCCAATTAATAGATCGATGCAAAATCATAAATCATCCGCGGTGACATATGGTAATATCTAATACATAAAATATTATCTATCAATTTGTTTCTTTTTTTTCAGATATAGTTTCTTGTATCTTGATTACTTGTTCTTACAGTCTTCATTTAGTGTTAATTTTTAAGATATCTAAATGTAGTCTCAGGACGGAAAAAAATTAGCTACCACAGCTAAATTTTAGCTGTCTATATATTACACATAAAATTTAGTTATCATGCCTAAATTTTAGCTATGACAGCTAATATTTTAAGCTATAACATTCTCTGTTAAACTATGGCTAAAAAATATTAGTTACCAACTAAATTTCAAGTTGTAATATATGGACAGCTAAAATTTAACTATATGGTAGCTAATTTTTTTTTCCGTGAGCTAGAGAAAATTTAAAATTATTTCTGTCGCGATTTAAAAAAAATAAATGTAAAAAAAGAAAGAAGAAGAGACAAAACAGTATATCCATTCGCAGAGTACAGATTTCTATAGATCCTCGCCAGGTGATCGCTCGCGTGAGAGTGCCCGTTACGCAGGAAAGACGTAAAACGCAGGTAGGTCGGTTCTCCAACCTTCTAGCGCCACCTGCGCGATCCATCGGCGGTGCCTCAAAATGGCCGTTTCTCTCACCTCAGACCTTCTCGGAACGTCGTCGGAGGCAGGTGGCGATATTCGGGCCCGATCAGACTCGCCGCTGGGCCGCCTCGCCGAGACCTCATTCCGAAAGCGTGTCAGAGACGTTCGTCGCGCCGGAAGGTCGAAAGTGCTCGCGAGAAAAGACGCGAGAAAACGCGGGATCTCTTAACGCGAGAGCGCGTTCCATCGAGCTGATCGAGATATCGATCGACGAGAGCGATCAGGTCGGAACAGGTGGAAACTCGGCGGAAAAACCCTCGGTTCCACCTTCGTCTCTCCCGCGAAACGGAGCGAGAAGCGCGAGCTGGTGATTTCGATGCGCGGTGCAGAGATAATCGGCGGATCAAGGAGGACCGCGAGAATATCGCGCGGGTGCTCGTCTTTACGCGGTGCTCGAGGCTCGTCGTCATCCGCGATTCTCTACCTGGAAGAGTAGAGGTTCCCAGGTCCAGATTCCGGAGGACCAGACCAGAGGAAGAAGGAGCGAGAGAGATAGAGAAACATGCCTGGCAGTCACGGAACCAGTCATCGAGACTGCTCGCGGACGAAGCGAGGATTATGAGGACGTACGTATCGGCGCAGGATAAGTAATCCCCGTACATATGTATATGTTCGTATTTTTTTTCGAGTGGGACAACGTTGCTCCACTTTTACCACAGGAATCGCCATCCCGCGGCGTTTTCGATAGAGAAAAGGGCAAAAGTGCGTACGGGCGTCGCCACATTTACAGGGTGTTTCTAAAAGTATGCTAGAGATTTTAAGAACGTCTAGGGATCAAAATTAAGAAAAAAGTTCCATAAACATGGGTGCAAGAATGCTTTCCTTCCGAGTTATGGCCCTTTAAAGTTGAGAGAAAAAAATCGAAAATATGTATTGCAGCTCTCGGAGACTTTTCTACAGATCGTAGAAATCATTGCACTGCGTATAATAATTAATAATGATCTTCATTTTTATGCGGTTTTGACAATTTGATCTAATTTTGAGAGGAAATTATAAGGTGGTGCTAATTTTTAATTTTTGGACCCATGTTTATAGGAACTTTTTTTGTTATTTTGATCATTTAAAATATCTGACATAGTTTTAGAAGCACTCTGTATATTTTTAGTTATCATAGAGTCATCTGTTATCCCCACTTTTCGACATGATGCTCGATTTTGCATAGAGGCATATGTCTAGTTATTTAATTTTTTTCTCGTTCTTTTTTGTATCTATAACCAGCTTCACAAATTACAAAGTTGTTGAATCTATTCACAGATCTCTGTGAATGATCACAGAAAAAATTAGCTACAATAGCCAAATTTTAGCTGTCCCTGAAATTTAGTTATGATGCCAAAATTTTAGCTATGGTAACTAATATATTTTTCAGCTATAATTTAACAGAGAATTTTATAGCTAAAAATATTAGCTTTCATAGCTGAAATTTAGTTATTTTTTTTCCGTGATCAAAAAAATTTGTTAAAGAGAATTTTCTTTCAAATTCGGTGATTCATCTTCAATGAATGTGAATTAAACATGTCGTAGGATTAAAATTAGGACACGTGCCTATAAAATGTCAATAAACGTATCGTGTTATTTATTACTTTGTGCAAATTTAAAGTACTCCAAATTATATGTACATCATTGTTAATAGAAATCTCGCAAATTTTTCCGACGAGAAAATTCGAAAGATTTCTCTTATCAGAATCATCGGAATAATAATACGCTTCCACGTTCATAATTAAATAAGAAATTAAAAGACCGTTATTTATCAGTCACGCGTTTTACGCGGTTTAATTGACTTTTTACCCGTTAATCAAAGCTGTAATTAAAGTTAATTAGTATTAACAAAACGGAAATACTTTTAATATCCTGATCACAGAGGATGTCGGTATCGATGTTAAATCGCTCGTTAAATTTACATTACATCCATTAGAATGACACGAATGGCGACATCGTTTTCGTGAATCTTTTTTTGCAACAAATTCCTTCACGCTACATAAATATATATATCGATGCAATATAATGGATAAACACATACTTTAGATATGATATATAGAATATTTTTTTTCATTACGTAATCCCTACACGTGAGAGAATTTTCTTTTGGAATTCACCCTATATTTACCACAATAAGATATAAAATGTGTTCGATTAATTTTATGTATATAGTAAAAATTACTAATATTTTTAATTGTGATAAATATTAATCAGAGAAACTCTTATATATCCAATATTGTCCCACGATTATCATGATTTTCAGGGTATAAATTCAAAGAGAAAATTCTCCTTGTGTAGCAGTATACACATATGTTCAAAAGATATTTGAAGGACATCCAGGGGATGTTTAATATCAATGTTTTAACATTCTCTGTGCCGTTGGGGACGATTAAATAATCTCGAAAAATTCAATAAAATCTACACGAGCCATTGTCATTAAAATTAATGACGCCGCGCAATATTTCTACGAGATTTTTTGCCTTTATTATTATTTCGCCGTCCCGGCGAAAACGCGGCATTCCAAATTGCATATATCCAAATCGCGGCCGCATTCTCCGCGATTTACCTCATAATAAAGTTCGTCGTGTGCGTGCGTGGCGAGACGGGTGTAAAATACCTAGGAGAAGGTGGGCCACGAAGAATGGGGACACGGTGGGCATTCGAATGACCATTATCGCGCGCGATAAACCGACGAGGCGCGCGAGGAATGTGCGTAAATAATTTTTACACGTTCGCGCGAGACGCGTCTCGCTTTCTTCCTTATATACTTTCCGAAAAGCAGCTTTCTTTCCTCGGCTCATCCGCGCCGCCGAGTTTCTTCCCGAATCAAGGCGCGAAAAAGAGGTTTCGGTTCCGAATGAGTGCGCAGATAGGCGCGATTTTTCTTTATTTTTTTTATACTTAACGAGCGATTAATGACGCCGGAAGACGACTTGTAAAAGGAGCAACGCGCCGCATATTACGCGATTAAATCGCACTTGGCGTACTGCCCGTTTCTCACTCCGGCGCATTATGCAATTCGCCATAATCGCGCCGCTCCGATCGCATTCCACGGAGAGTCGCCGTTCTCGGTGTACGCAAGGCGCGGACTCTCGCGGATGCGAGTCGACCAGGGACGGATCTAGGTGAATGGAAAGTAATGAAACTTCAGTCTCTTTAAGTTTCTCCCAGTTGTGTTCGATAGATCTTAGAAGCAAAGAATAATCTTGTACGGCACTTGTCAAGTAGGTCTAGCAGGATTAGACACGTTCCTTTTTATCGTGGCTCTTCTCGTTCGATCGAGCTTTCGTTTGAAATCTCTTTGCATTTTATAGTAATGATAAAAAAATCTATAAGAAAAAGAAGGAATTATTCGTTGTAGTGTTTTTGATGATTGATAATCTTAGAGATGTGCTCCATCACGTCTCAAATTTAAATCATTCAAAATTGAATAAAAGGACGCGTTAGAGCTTTCGATACTTAAAAATAAATTGGCATGAAATAATTAAAATTATTTTCGAGATAAAATATAACTGTAGTTGCGAAAGCCTTCGACATTGAGCAACTATATTGTAAAGTTGAGCAACTATTGTTATCAGTTTATCGAGCCTCGGAGAGGAGTGTCACCGTCCACACCTGTTGCGATCGCTCGCGCAAAAATGACTCGCGCTGATAAAGTTTGACGAGAAAATCTTACGATTTCCGCGGTTCGTAAAGCCGCTGCGCGCAAAGTAAAACGCACATAGATTTAATGAGACGTGTTGAGAGAATTTCCGTTATAAAGAACGCGCGCGAGATCTCTCGGCCGGGCAGATACTCGTTAATCGGATAGCATTTCATTATGAAAATTTATCGTCCGATTGAAATATAGTATTTTTGCGTTTCGAGGGACGATATCAAAGAATCGCGCGCGAACCGCGACGCGCGTTCAATTTATCACTTATATTCTACTGGCGGATAACAGGACTCTCTCTTGTATATATATATATATATATATGCACCGGTAACTCGATGCGAGACGTTGTTAGCGCTATCGGGCACACAGTTACGTCATAATCAATATTACGCGTTATTAGTTTCATCGCCGGCAGTTACGGGCATAGATAGATACTGTGGGCTTATATACAGCGCGCGAACGGTATAACAAGTATAAACATTAGCCCGTTGATGAAGCGCTGTATTTCGAGCCGGATGGTAATGATCGTGTCTACTTATGCGTCGAGTATAATGGGAAATTTGATACGCGAAAATGCAAAAGTGGAATAAATCAACCGACGTCGATTACCTCGTTTCCGCGCTAGCGGAAATCAGGCAATCCTTAAATCGAATCAGTGAAAATGTCGCTGATTAAAGCAGACGACGAGATTTCACCGAAGATCGCTGAGTATGTCACTGATCTTTAGCGAAAACACACTTTGCTCCTTCGTTTTATGTATGCGAATAAGGCAGTAAGATTTCATATATAAATATAATCATCGAATTCAGAATTATATATTACACTTTTTCAATTTTAAGATAAAAAATGAACAAGATTTTTAATCAAACTCAGATATTTCTTTAACATAAATATTATAAGATGCATTTTTGTAAATATCATTGATTGAAACAGCCACTACTACCAACTGATTTTTCTTAATAACATTTCATTGCAGTACTTGTAACTGAAACCTATGTGTATCAGTAATAATACGTTCATTCCATTTACGAGAATATATTTACACGGAGAGCATTTAGTAGTATAGTAAAATTAATCAAACCTATTTTATATCTTATCAAGGTAGATATTAATATTTTGTATCACGGTAAGAATATTAATCAGAGAGACTCTTATAAAATTCTTCCAATACCCCCATATACTTACCATGAGATCTTCAGGATATACCTAAATTCTAAAAAATTCTCTCTCCGTGTAGATTTTGTACACAGAGTCGTCGGGGTAACAAACTATCTCGCAGTGGGGCGAGAGCAGGTCATGCACACCGTGGCCTCATTTGCAAAGAATTAGCTCATACCTCGATGTGTGAGGAGCGCGATATACGCGCGCCGTGACGCGACGTGTACAAAATCCTTTCTCCCGATATGGCGGTGTGCGTGCACTCGCTCTTCGGAAGAGGAACTTTCTGATACGTTCCATCGCATCGGTATGGCGCGCGTCATCGTGAGATCGCGATCACCTGCGGCTTATGCGCATCGATTTCGTCGGGGCAGAGATTTGTTAGAACTGCAAAGAGGGGAACGACCCTTCGCTCTCGCAATTGACCGCGAAAAATTCCAATTCGCTGTTCCGCGTGAGAGGGAAAAAGAGAACCGGAGGCTAGGCACGTGTCGCGTTTGATGAATGCATTGCTAATAGCGTGTTGCAAGTGCTATTGTTCGAATCGTTTGTCGACGCGATAGTGGGACACGTTTCAAATGCAGACCATTGGGAATAGTCGTTTAAATAGTTTCGATTAAATCAAATAATGCGTTGGGAAACACTATATCATATACGCATACTTATTTTTAAATTCGTGAAATTCATAGAGATACACATATACACGCATGAAATGCAAAAATTGATTAACTTGAATAATAAAATTTTTAAGGAATTGTCCGTGTATATAAAAAATTCTTATTTGAAATAATATTTGAAATTTATTTCAAGTTCAAATTTCTTGTATTTTTTCAAATATTGATTTAATAAAACACGAATAAAAGCGAATATGAGAAACGTAAGCCCCGTAGAAAGAAAAATAAAATAAATACAAATGTTTGAAACTAATATTCGAATATTTTACTATTCACGCATCACGCAATGACAAAAGAATAATGATTTTAATGGATTTTATTTAAAATTTTACACATTTCAAATATTTATTTCCGATGCATAAAAGCAACTAAATTTTTCAAACAGGATTTTAATTAATATACAAATAAATTATTTTATTTTACATTAATTTATTATAATTTCGTGTAATGTATTTCTGATGTATAATTAATAGGAAAAATATAACTATAATATATAAATATTTTTATTTTTCATTCTAAATAAATATATTTTTTTGTCCATTTTTTCTCACTGTCCACCATACACGAAGAATTTATTATGAGTAAATGTTTTTTACAAAGCGATTAGAAAAAATCTTGATAAATAATTTTAATTTAAAAATTCAAAATTTTTAAATATTATTTCTCAATAAAAATTTTTTAAATTTTACTTTGTAAGTAGTGTCTAAATCAATTTTCTAAATTTTACATTTTATTTTTATGTTATACAATATATAAATATACATATTAGAATGTTTGTCTAAAGAAACAATTTTGTTCATATCGTTAATTTAATGTTAACTCATTGTCAGAATATTTTTTATTTATTTAAGAAAAAGTGGAGAAATAATTTGTAGATCCCAAAATCTCAAATGACACTTAATTACTAATAGTTGCAATACGAATGACCTTCTATTATAAGGATTTAGAAAGCATTACGGCCAAATAGATGAAAGAAATAGTGCGTTTAACTTAATTTGAGCAGTACACTGTTCTCGCATATAAATGATAACTAAGAACCTTTTTGAAAGTGAAGATACTTGAAAAACACCAATTTTCACGGTACAGTAGGAATGATTTCTTTTTAAAGCAGAAAATATCGACATTTCGCGTGATATTCACTTTCTACATATTAATGCATTTATGACTTTCTATTCTTACGATTGTATCGATAATATGTAATCATCTCGCGTTAATATAGGGAAAAAAAACGGAAATGATAGATTAACTGATTCGCAGATATATACTGGTATTGAGAATCTCTTATAAAGAAAAATCTATTAAGCACTCTCAAGCTGAACGATACGTGGGAAAATCTCGCCGACGTGTTACCGTAGGCATATCGCGGTCATTAAAGCTGTTGCAATTTTACCTCTTTCGTCGCCCACCACGAGAGATATTAGCAATGATTCGTGTTGCAAAATTTCGCAGGAAAGTGTCGGCGATTCAGGCTCGCCTCGCATATCTTCATTCTCAAATCGGAATAGATCACTTTAATCTTGTCTGACATATCCCTCTTTCCTTCACGAGAAATCAAACGCGGATGTATAATTACGTGCTAATTTTTTACTGATTTGTTACTCTCTAATCACTAATCACTAATTTATTGAACATATCAATTGGCAGAAAATTGATAATAAAGATAGGGATGTGTGCTGATTTAATGTTACGCTGACATTTCTGAAAAATATTAGGTTGTTCGGAAAATAATGCAGGTTCTATGTAGATATATATTATATAATCTAGAAACCTGCAGTATTTTCCAAACACAACCTGATAATTATGGCAAAGCATAAATCGAAAGCAAATATAAAACATTTTTGTTGCATATGCGTATAAAAATACAAAAATTATTAATTATAACTTATTTATTAAATAATAAAATATTTCAATTATTGAAACAAAAACTTGGAATTTTTATGTACATTATCTTATAGAATGATAAAATAATAAAAGTGAGTTGCTACTGTCAAAATGAGCGAGCAATTAAATATTTTACAAATAATATATAACGAATTAATAAAATTATAAAATTATCACACGTAGTGTTTCGTCATCAGTAATTTCTGTCAGGCTTCTTTCTCCTCTTTCTCTTTGCTAATTCATTGTGACACTCAATCGCGAAAATGATTAATTACGATCCCACGGCACTTTATACAGCACTTCCGATATTAATCGCGCACGACGTACACTTGATTTTATATTGCGACTAGAGAACGCAAAAATCACACGAAGGTATATGTTAAACTACCAAGATCAATAACGACTGTATATTATTAATTAAATGCGTCGCGTTGACGCAGTCGGTCCGCGATATTTTGTTAATGACTGAGAAATTCGAAAATTATTATCGGCAACTTTATACCTGATACCGCGCAATACTATGCAAATGAGTTGCTATAGTTAAAACGCGATAAGCGCGAAAATTAATTACACGCGTTGGCTTACAATGTTTAATTAAATGTGAAGAACTTTGATAATATGATCATTCGTACTTTGATAATACGATAATGTAACACATAGGGCTCTTCTCATGTTGCTTCTCGTTCGAATTTCGCCCCGCGAATGACAACAAGCTTATCGTACGTGTGTAATATATACAATAGCATTATTGTATATATTGTGCATTGCACGTCGTTAAATACTTTGCGATATTTATTCTGATTTATTATACACAATTGTTTTGGTCGATTCTTTGTTGTTTTCTTTATCCAATCTTTTCTCAATTTTTTTCAATGCAGTTTACCAATTTATTTTCAGATTGAAAAATACAGATGTAATAAATACACAAATTGAAAGATTAAGTAAAATAACGAAAACTCATGGTATATATTGTTTATTCATCAATTTTGAAAAAATATAAGAAATGGAATATTTCGCGCGAGTTTATTTTGAAATATATTATAAATATTTCGCGTGCCGATAAAAGTTATTTTAAACTATTGCACGATATTCGATTTTTGTTTTATGCGATACTATTGTTGCGTAGTAATGTTCGTATACGATTGTTTTGCTGTCATAGGTATGCATATTATTCTTTATTCTATACGACTGTTTTCTCGTTCACAGTGTCGTCGTATTATTATTGAAAATAGATCACGACAAACACCAGAAAATGATAAATTACCACTTTGGACGAACGATCAAAGATTGTCGGTCACATCGTGGATAATTAATTTTCGCGATTATCGCGTCTCAACTAATAATTAACTCGCGTCTTGACTAGTAATTAACGAGAGCGCGGTATCAGGATGTCCAAGGTTGGCGATAATTTTCTCGGTTATCAATAAAATACCGCGAGGGTATTTTAATCGAATTTATTTAAGCGTCGCGTTTAATTGATAAGTACAGTCGTCGTTGACATCGTTAGCTTAATATTAACTTCGTTGCAAGCGTGATTTTCGCGTTCTCTCTTTGCAGTATCAAATAAAGTGCGCGCACCGTGTACGATTAATGTCGAGTGTGCTATGTAAATTGCAGCACGATCATAATTAATCCTGTTTTCGCGAGTGAGTGTCATGTAAATGTCATGAAGGAGCAGGAAAGGATGAACAAGACAGAAGGAGACTCGACGAGGCACGAAACGCCGACTGAAGAGATAAATAATTAATAATTAATAATGTTGCATTTGGCTGCAAATAATCGCCGATATAAATTATATTATAATATGTTAGAAATTACATATAATAAATTCAGCTAGAGATGCGATAACGATGCGAGATTCGGTCACTTACAGAAACTCGCTACAATGTCGAATTGGAGCGTAAAACGAACGCGAATACTATATTATATATGCTCGCGTGTTTCAACTGCCGAGAGAGAAGTCTACCGGTATAATTAACAGCAGTTACAAACTAATTCTTATGTATAATTCCTTTACGTGCGTTTGATTTCCACCTTCGGCATCTCGCACATTCATATATCCTGTGTATTGGAAAGGAAATCATTAAACCTATACAAGGACGACTTGTAAAAATGTCTCATGCCATCAATAATAGTAAGAGTAAAAATAACAGATTTAAAAATTTATAGATATATATGTATATGACATTTTAAATAGATTCTCTTTATAAATTTTATATATGTATCTATTTTAAGTATGGAAAGAATTTTCTCTTAGAATTTACCTTGAAAATCATGATAATTGTTGGACAACATGGTATTGGAAGAATTTTGTAAGAGTTTCTCTGATTAATATTTTTTACAATAAAAAATATTAATGTGTACATATGTACATGGTAAAATTAATCGAACATATATATTTTTTATATTTTATTCAGGTAGATATTAATATTTTTATATAGTGGTAAAGATTAATCAGAGAAACTCTTATAAAATTTTCTCTGTACATTTATTATTTCTCTAAAGCTTAATATTTAGATCCACATTCTTCTGTATTTTAATAATATTTTACGACGATGAAAATAATCTTTTTCTATGATTTTTCCCTTGACACACATTAAAAACACGTGACAATAAATTAGCTCATCGAATAAATTAGAAATTAAATATTACAAATTGCAATCAATCGAGGCTTTCTTTCGAAGAAAAATCAAAGAGAGAAATTCGAAAAGAATGGTTAGGCTAGGTGAGTCATGCGTCAATCTCTAACAGCCTCTAATGCCCAGTTATTTGTCTCGCGCCGGCGTCGCCTTATATCTCGGTGGTGAGAGGTAATTTCTCTATTCCCTGATCGAGGCCTTTAATTCCCAAGGTCGCACGCATCGAGAGCGAAACACTGCGCCGTGCGAGATCGTAGCGAGCGGTGATCAAAGGACGACGGAGTCTCGCAGAGGAGTGCGAGAGAGTTCGTGAACGAGAAGTGGTCCTCTCTCTCGGACAAACGGATTACATCGTCATGTATCGGCCGAACTTTTACGAGAGCACGTGTCTGAGATGCGCTCAGACCGTCTACCAGGTGGACAGGGTGGGTCCCCTAAAGGACTTTACGTTCTTCCACGCGGGTTGCTTCAAGTGCGCGATCTGCGGTACCAAGCTCACCCTGAAGACCTACTACAACAATCAGCACACGATCAACGACAAGGAGGTTTACTGCAGCAGTCACGTGCCCAAACCGGGACCCGGGACCCTGGACGGGTCCAGTGTGGGCATTCGGAGTGCCCTTAATGTACCTAGAAGCGGTTACGTCAACGAGCAGATCAGGGCTGGAGGTGCTTCACCTCGCGGCGTCTATCCACCATGGTGAGTTCTGGTTTTTTTTTTCTTATTATCGCAGTATTAACTTGGGTTTGCACGCACGGGATCTCTGAAAATCTCTCTTCACTTTCTATCTTCTTATCGCAACAGCGAGAAGATAAATTAATTCCACAACACTCCTGCATTGCAATAATAATATCGGGTAATTAATTTAATTCACGAAAAATTCCGTGATATATCGGCCGTGCCGTGTGTTATTAAAATGCATGTTACTTTCTCGAGTGTCTCTATCTCGTCTCTCCAATCGAAAGTCTTGAATAATTACAGATTTAATTAGAGCTTTCAATTCTGTTTCATTTGCTCGGTTTTCCTATTTCTTTCAATCATTCGATTGTAGAATATCTCCTTTTTTTCTCTCTTATCCGATTGACGCGATCGAAAGAGGAAATGTCAACGAAAAAATGACGAAATACTCGAGATATAATGGAATTCGAGATATTGAAAATTAAATGTTTTAATAAACTCGAGTTGGAAGGCCGCGCGTCCTTTCCCTCAAACAAATTACCGTTATTATATCTGAAATGTAAAATAACAGTATGTATCTATGAGAGTTATTGTCTTCGTGGGAACGTTAAAAGTAATTTCGGTGCTATCCTAAGATAACAAATGTCAGCGTAATAGCTCTTTAATAAATGCCGCTCGCGTGAACGCATCTGTTTTCTTTCGGCAAATAATACTCTCGAGTCATTCAAGTTTGTAGGACGCTGCATAGATTTAAATACGTAATGCTCTCAGAAATGGGCTCATTTGAATCGTAAATGGACGGGAGAGAAGCTAGGCTCTTCATCTCAATTTCCTATATTTAAAGAACAATGCGATATTTTGCAACGCACGCGCCATATCCTTGCATCCCTCTGTGGCCCAAAATATATCTCTTCTATATGTCGTTTAGAGAAGATATAATCTCGCGGAAAAACATCTCTTCTTCTCTCTCTCGATGTTCTCGCGGACCTTCGATCTTTTCTCGTCGAGCTTGCTTTTCGCGCGAAAAAACGTCGAACGAAAATTTTCAATGTTCGTGTTTTCGATATTATAGGGATACAATACGCCGAGAGGGCACGCTTGGCAGAACTTACGTCTAATTTCTCCACTTTCCCTTCGTCGAGTCCGATCGAGATCGAACGCTGCTGGAAATAATTACACGACGTCTCGAAATCGTGTTTCGCACGAAATATATATATACGAGTGTAACCAACAAGTTTTTTATTCATGGAAACCGTTTCTTCATAACCTTGGTAGAATATATTTTACTTTTTGATCGATGGAAAATTATATTTGATAAAAAACTCGAGATATGAAACTTTAATAGTAAGATATATTGGAAATAAATTTAAATATTTCCGTAAAATTAATGGCACAAGCTTTTGATATTTATATATCATATTTTTTTAATTATTTACGGGTTTACACGGAATAAAATTCCAAGATTATTTTATTGCTTGCTGGTTTTACTGCTAGCGAGTAAATTAATTGCTTGACGCCAACACAGTTTCGTAGAAATTATTAGTCATTGTATATGCATTCCATTCCTCGGTTCTGTGTCATCTTACGGGTTTCTACTTTAAAGATCTCACTTATGTTATATAACAAAATTACGTCGTCCTTAATCCGACAAAATCTTAGCGAATAAAGCCTCAGTAGTTGACCGAGTACTGCATTACTCGGTCTTTAATTTGAATGCCAACGAGCTTATTTCTGTAGAGACTGTGTTAATCTGTGATCGTATAACATTATTACAAAACTTTTATTAAATATTGCACTTGTACTTATATAAGAATATTTTACTGACAGAAGGAATCAGAATCGAAAAGCAAGAAAATTTGAAAAATCATTTTCATATAAAAATAATATTTAAAATAGGAGAGACGCGAATTCTTATAAAATCATTACGAAGCTGTCAGTATAAAATTGAGAAATTTTTACATTTATTTAAGAGAGAGAAAAAAATTAGATTCGTAGCATAGAATTAATCTTAAATATAAAAAATTAGAAAAAATACATTAAAAATCCAATGTCTCTAGATTTGTGTTATCGGCAAATCAATCTGATCCCAATCTGTCTAGTGTAATAGAAATCGCGAGATCGCGAGGTTCGATAACTTGATTAAGTAAACTAGTCGCGGTGTTGCAAGAAGTGCGCTGCACTCTCTACCGTCTTGTATGTATAAACTCGTGTCTGTATAACCGTGCATTATTGCGCATCTTCGCGTTCATAGAGAATGCATGCCTTAGCGAGCGTATAGGTATACTATACATATAAAGACCGTCGCAGTCGCGTATCTCTGGGATCTCTTAAGAATCATCGGTATATCTCGATCGTCCGTCTGTCGCCCGTTTTAACATCCTTCATTCAATGCAACACATTCGCGCACGCACTGTGTCTTTTGTATGCCTTTTTATGGCCACCGTGCTTCGTAAAAGTCGCGCCTACATGCGCGCGTATGCGTTACGCGAGGAGTTTCTTCCCGACGTGGCTTTCTTTCGGATTTTCAAATCTTTTTTTTCAATCAATCATTTTTTTATCAATTATTTCGAGTAATTTAAAAAAAAATATTAATAATTTTCTTTAAATTTCTTTACATAAAAATAGATACGATGTTATATGAAAGTAGCTCGCAGACGCTAAGGAGCAACAATTTTATGCAGCTTTTATTTCTTTCATTGTTGTACACATTTGTGCGTCTCTTTACTTTTATTTGTAATTTTTTAATTTATTAAAGTAACGCGCGAGTCGCTTGCAGGCACAGCAGTGAGATAAGTACATGGAGGATTTTATTTCTTTCATTATATCATATCACGCGTTCGTATACCTACATTTCTTTCCACACATTGTTCCACCTTTGCATTTTTAAAAAGGCTGCCTGGAGATTCTCTGCGATTCCTCGCTCGACCGGCGAATTACCGATCCGCCGATTTAGCTAAAGTCCGATGTTGTTTCTTGTATCTGCTTTTCGTGGCTCGATGATCACGATAAAAGAGCAGAAATCGAGAGAGAGAGAGAAAAAAAGAGAAGGGAAAGGAAAGAGAGACGAGAGAGCGTAGGTTCTCCATTGCGTGAGTGAATGAACCCGAGAGAAGCCGCACGAGAGGTGTAACACATTCATTTAAACGATATATATATATATATATATATATATATATATATATATACGCTAAATTCTCACAAACGTATCTTGGTGAGATTCTTACTGCAACCCGTTGAACTTAACCGCGACGCTAATTGCAACGCTGCGTCGCGTCGGTGAGTAATTGCGTCCATTATAGTTATCCGGAATTATGGGTCAAGCTCGCACACGCGGGTGGGAAAGGGGGGATTTGAGGCGGGGGAAGAGAGGCGATTGTGTTGCGAGGATATGTGGGTTAACATAATCCACGGACGACGGCGTCGACCTGGATTCTTTTCCGGCATCGTCGTGTAACGAGCGACGTTAGCTTACGTATCAAGGACACCAGTGTCTCGCTTTTATCCTCGTCGATTTGATCGATCAATTGTCGAGACGATGATCCCTGGAGGTGATCTTTGCTTTGATGATATTTGGTGAATTTTTCGGAACAAACCTATAATATCGAGAACGGGATTTTGATTAAAACTTTCGAGCTTGGAGTGGCAAGACTATTTTCGATTTGCATGAGAATTACTATCGGGAGACTTTCCGCTAACTGGGAATATGGAAAATTCTTATCTCGAGAGCTAAACTAACGAATGCGATGTGCCAGTTTTGTATTAAAAGATTAATGATCCAAATTGTCTCTTCGCTACCGAATCCACCTTCTTGAAAATTATATTCGCCCTATATATAAATTCTCTAATTTAAAGTTTCATAAAATTTTCATTAAATACTGAAGGGAGCAACTCTCTTCTCATCAAAAATAGTACTCATTATTTTCAATATCTTTCGATTATTTCCTCAATCACGAAAAAAGAATTAGCTGTCATAGCTAAATTTTAGCTGTTCATATATATTACATACGAAATTTAGTTATCATGCCAAAATTTAGCTATGCCAGCTAATATGTTTTAGCTATAACATTCTCCGTTAGTTACTACAGCTAAAATTTAGGCATGATAACTAAATTTCAGGTTGTAATATTTGACATCTAAAAAGCTAATTCTTATAATTTCCATAATATCGAAAAATAGTGAAGAGGATCCTCTTAATTTATTCTTATATTTTCAGAAAAAAATATACTAAAATTTATAGAAATTTCTTAAATTAAGAGGATCATCTTAGATGATTTTTCTCGTCGGTTCCGATATAACTTGGAAGAATGTTTTTTCCTGCACTACTCCCGGGTTGAAAATCCCCCTCGCAATCCTCTGAAGACCCGTGTGCACGCTTCTGTTGCAGTTACGATAATGTAGACTCGCCTAATTATGCCAGGCACCTGAACGGGCACGGCTCGCCGCCGGCGACGAACACCACGTCGTCGTCCCAGCGCGACGGCGGCATCGGGGGCGCATCCTCGCCGTACAATCACAATTATTCCGGAGACGGCAGCTATCAGTACGGCAGGTTCGACGCGAGCGCCCTTCACATCGCCCATGCGCTCAAGCAGACCGAGCTGCAGAAGGGCTACAGCAAGGCCCGCGAGAAACCCATCGATTATTATCTGGTGAGTCACGATGTTGGCGTTGCGTTCGATGTTCATATGCAATCTCTCCTCTCCGTCATGCTCGTCGCCGTATAAGGACGAGAGCGTTACTATGTTCTCTCTCTATCTCTCTCTCTTCGTTTTACGCTGGCGGACACACACACGCAATTTCCGCGGAGAACCGGAAAAAGCTTTTCCTCCGCGTGGAAAAGAGAGATTGTAAGATGTGTGTTTTTACGAGGGGAGAGACACCGATACGGATTGCGGATTGCTACGTGTGTTGTAACCAGAAAAACACATTTCGTATACTCTAAAAGACACGCTAATTGTCTTTTTAATCATTGCGAGACACTTTTCAAGTCGTCTATTTCTAATCCGAGTCACTGAGTCTCGAGCAGTTATTCAATTTTTATCCAAAGAGGATTATTTGGATTTCCTATGGATTTCCTTTCTTAATGTAGTTTTTGGTAATTTTTATAAAAAATTGAATTAAATTGTGAGATTTTGTGTAATCTTTTACTTCAAGATAGATATTATATACTTTTATTTTTGTCTTTTCCTCTTTAGGTGTGTAAATTATGTTTCGAAATAAAAAAAGGAAAAATTCTGAGAAAATTAACGAAAGCAACAAAATAAAAAAAAGTTTTGAAATAATTTTGCTTGCGTATAGACGAAATTCCGGAAAAAGTACAAATGATAATTATTAAAGAGTGCAAAATATCTCCAATAAGTACAATCATCTTTTATATCTATAATAGATACAATTTTTAAATGAAAAGAACGAAAAAATTATTTCGAGAAATTCCAACATTATATTATATTTAAACTGTATAAATCATTGTCTAATTCTAATAAAAATTAAAATCTCGCATATATGAAGACTATTGCGGCAAACAGCTGCAACAGTCGTCGCCCCAGAGGAGAAGTCTGCAACGATCATTAATTAATAACGCGAATTAGCAATGATAATTTTGAAGTGCGTAAAGAAGCAAACAATGGCGATGTAGTAATTGACTTTTTTACGCGAGTATACCGCCTGCTGATTATTAGCTTCTTCCTGAACCGGGTAAACAGGCGCAGGGGAACATGTGCATTGTGTGCATGAGCGAAAATACGCACAATAGGCTGCTCCAAGTACTTCCGTAGTAATAAAATCCAGATCAATGGCGTGTGTAAAGAGATACATAATTTCTTTTCCGACTTATCGCAAAACTTGCAAAACTCTGGTGTTGGCCAACATCTTTTCTCGAGCAATTCGCGTCGATATTAATTTAATTGCAACGTAATTTATATATTATTTATCTCTCTCATATATTCTATTTATAAAAAAATATATTTTTTTATTTGATAGGAATATAATCAATTTAAATGCAGTATGGGAAAACGTTCAAGTATAATTTCACTCGCCATTGAAATAAAATAAAAAATATTTTGCATTAAAGAAATATAAAAAAGTCACCATCAAATTCCCCTGGAACAAATCGTGGACGGGACGATGCGAACTTTACTATACTCTTCGGGGACGATCTCGATTTCGAGTTGCTAAAACCGCAAGATTCCCGAAAACCGCGGATTTCCGATTCGCCCGGGGAATCCGATATTCGACGTGGGTTATACATACGGATTCCGCGTCTCGCTCGCAGCGTGACTTCCATACGCGAGTAATCGTCCAAACGAGCGGCGCGAATGCAGGAATGCGCGCGCGAACGAACTCTACATGAAAATGAGATTACCGCTTTTCCCATCATTCGCTGCGCGCCTCGCCGTAAAATAAGGCCGAGCCGCTAGTCGCTCCACTATCGGCCGCGTTTTCTCCCGATGCGTGCTCTCTCGCACCGATTCGAGTCGCGATCGATCCTTATTTATATACTTGTATCTCTCGCGAAACCTATCGCCAACCTACGTGCGTTTTTTAACCCGCGAATATGAAAGCGCCGCCGACGACGACGACGTGTGGGCAATCGGCCACAAGTATTTCCTGTCCTTTGAAAATTTATATGCGATGATAATTCGCGCGGTAGCGAGTCATCTCGAGGGGCACCGTTCGTTTCGTTAAGCCGCGAGACAATCGCGATTTTTCTCTCCCGGAATAATCCGCCGGCGTGATTTATCCGGTATTTTCGTATCGCGGGGGCCCAGCACCTCCTCCTACGCACATGCGAACCGTACCCCGAAGAGAGGCGTTTCGCCCACAATGATCAGATAATCGCATACGTGATGGTCTCCCTCTTCTCACGCAGCTCGGCGATCAGCGGCATTGCGTTTAATTGGCGGAACAGCGCGGGCCCGTGGAATCCGCATGACAGATCGTCGCGCGTGACTACGATCGAATGACTGGAATTATTCCGATGCGTCGTGGAATCTTTTTCGAATTCGAGCAAATAAGAGATGCGAAATAAGCGGGAGAGACTTGATTAGGGGTATAGATATACGCGTTTGTTTAACAATCTAAAGCGCGGAATCGATGTGAAAATCATGAAAAGCGTGAATAAGAGTTTCTCCGATTAATATTTACCACGATCAAAAATATTAAAATTGATCGAATATATTTTATATCTTATTGGGGTAAATATTAAGAAAGAAACTCTTATAAAATTCCATATGGTCCCACGATTATCATGGTTTTCAGGGTAATTTCAGGATGTCCAGCATAGACTCGATGAAAAAAATTCCCTGAGTTTTTCAGATTTTTCAAGACTAGAAATTAAATTTTTCCCTGACTTTTTAGTGTTATTTTTTCCAAATATATATGTTAAATCATGAAATTCTCGAGATATTTTTGTCAACAATAAAGGTTCGAAAGTTAAAAAAACAAAAATTTAAAATCAATTATACAATCTGCATTATGTATACGATAATCGAAACAAACATGACACTATAAACTATTTAAATAATCACCTATTTTATTTATATCAATTTTTTAGTTGTATCTCTATTAAACACATTGAAATAAAATAACACGACAATGAAAATATAAATTAACAAATACGCTGTAGATGAATCGATTTTTAACAACACAGAAAATTAGCGTGCTAGCAGTCAAGGAAAAGTTTATATTTATTTAATAAAAAATTTCAAATTATTGAGACAAATGTAGAATAATGTGAAAAAATCCAGATAAACAGTCAAATTTCCCTGACAATGCCCGGTTTTCCGGATTTCCCTGACCGCTAAAGACACCCTGAAATTCCAAGAGAAAATTCTCTCCGTGTACAAGCTTGACGAAAATATGAGCCGACTAAAAATAGAAAAAAAAATGTTGACACTTTTAAGAACCTCTAATACAATTATTCGATCGATCAAAGTATACGACACCCCTAAAAATTCAGAACTTTGCAAGACTTTTTTTCGGAGCAAACTTCCTCGCGGTATCGCACGCAAATTCCCAGAGACGTGGTGGAAATATATAACGCGCGTCGTCGTTCGCGATTATTCAAATCGTTGCCACGGAAGAAGAACGCGTGTATATATATATATATATATATATATATATATATATATACTACATATATATATGTATAGCCCACGTCGTCTTATTTTCCCTCGTATACGCGAAACCGGGCGCGCACAGGACGTGCACGCGAAGGAAGGCCTCGCGTTCGCGAAACACGGGGTGGAAACGAGAGAGAGAGAGAAGGCTGGAAGCAGGAATTATTTCCGCTTGCGGTACTCCTGCACTTGATGGCTAATTAGAGAATCGTTGCCGGGCCCGCGGAAAGAGCCGACGGGGATAGCGTATTCGCGCGTCTCTCACGCGCCTCCGCGCGTAAACGCTTAGGGGAGAATTAATCCATTAAAGGCTGTTGTCCTATTTCCCGGGGAACAAACCGCGGCGAACGAATCTCGCGTAGCGCGAATCGAAACACGTATCCGCGCGCATATATATATCTGACTAATATAATATTTGTTCCTTCCCGCCGTTCTCTCTCTCTCTCTCTCTCGGTTTATCCCAAATATAATACGTGTGTTACGCCCGACTTCCAGCTGTTTCTAACATAACGTATGAAAATACGAATTAGAAGAAAAATGCGGCCTCGAATTACGTCAGGGACTGAATTCTCGGTGTGTTT
This sequence comes from Nylanderia fulva, assembly GCF_048542155.1. Taxonomy (NCBI): domain Eukaryota; kingdom Metazoa; phylum Arthropoda; class Insecta; order Hymenoptera; family Formicidae; genus Nylanderia; species Nylanderia fulva. The sequence goes on along the minus strand of NW_028189835.1, from coordinate 4,069,598 downwards.
CGCCCGGCCATTCTGAACGATGTCACAAACAGGTTTCCTCATCATAAAAATTACACGCGAAAGTCTCATATATATGTTTTTCTATGCTCCCCTAGCAACTTTTCCGCGCAATCAGCATTAAATCGACGCATTTATTGTAAGATTATTTTGAACGAGTATCGACTCTTTTTTCCTGCTTCGGCCTAGTGCGACGTTTATTCAAATTAGATAGATGCGTCATGGTGACATATAGAGTTATGTCACATAATTCCATTGAGTGGGCCAAGTCTTTACCTAGAGAAGAGAATATTGTGTAATATAATAAACGCGCGCTAGAGACCTTACTTCTCAAGATAGATTTCTCAAAGTCCTACAACCAATCTCCTTTGAATCGTATCTCGATTATTTGTGGCGAACCGTTTATGTGCGCAACGGTAAACCGCCGTTCCGAAATTGGTATGTTGTAGAGAAATTGCATCGGAGAAATTTTCTCTGTGCGTGATTCCGAAGGAGCATGCTCGTTTCTTTCAACGATAACACGTTGCGCTTATATTTTCATTACATCAATATTTCCGGTCGCGCGGCTGCGGACGAGCGAGAAAGGAGAGAAAGAGACACAATAACGTGGCATTTTTTAAAAAATACACCGGAAGAGGATTAGCTCACTTTTGTGTCGACGAGAGACGGCGGGTTGTCGTTCCCCCGAGAAGACTCTGTTGGAAGTGAATGAAAGCAGAAACGCGACGTGAAAGTAAATTATACAAAAAGTAGAGTACCTTATCCTACCTACCTCCGTACATTCTAGCTCTAAGACCTGAACGTTTTGCTGCGGGCGTTTTAAGAAATAGAAACGTTTCATTGCGTCCAACTATGTGTATCCGCAAACTCCGCCTTCCGCAACGATTAGCGGAATGTTTCCCGGCACGTAACGACGGTTTAATCCTTAATCGGCAAAAAATCCGCTTTTCGAAATTACGTTACAGAATGACAAAACTTCGAAATGCAGGGGGTTTTCTACTTTTGCGAATTATATTTATCGCGGAAATATTAATTATTTTATAATAAAATGTATTCTATTAATTAAAATATATATTTTTTGTTTTATTTAATAGAATAAATTCTACTTTATAATAAAATCATAGCATTTATCCACACATATTGCGATAATATATTTAACATTTTCTACAATACAATCGCGATAAAACTTTTTGAAATAAAAATGCGACCAATTACGCTCAATTATTCAATTCGCGTTATATCAATTACGAGTTAAAAAATAAAAAGAATCGAGTGTTTATTACATCTTTTTTTCTACCTTGCTTTTACCAGGATCGCGATGAGCAGACGCGTCTCGAGATGAAACACCGGAAAGAAGAGGATGATTTATACCGGAAGTTTGCGCACCATCGCGAGGAAGAGGACAGACGGATCCGCGAAGAATTCCGAGTACGTAATGAATACAATTCTAAGAAAAATAATGCGATTTATTATTTTTGTTATTATACTAATATATAATTTTTTGTTATTTATGAGAATGATGTGTCTGCGTTAAAAAAAAATTGTTAACGTATCATGTACGATTTAAAAAGGACGAGTGGGAGAAGGAGCTGGAACAATTGTCAGCGAGATGGGAACGGGAAAAAGGCGGAAGAGTTCGAACCCAACAATTTCAGCAGGAGAAGGAAGACTTGGAGAAGAACATGACTCTACGCAGGGACAAGAAGAAGGAAAGTCTCACGCGCAAGATGTTGGAGCACGAGAGGTATTTATTATGTAATTAACGCGATACTACATCTTGCTTTTAAATCGGGCAGGTAGCGCTTGCACATCGCGGATCATCATAATTGACTACAGTAAACAATGTATAAATCTTTCCGAGTTTAGAGAGAAAGTGTGATCGATAAAAATGACATATTTATGTTAATAAAATTTTCATACGTGCAATGTGAAATTACGATAACGATATTAAAGCTGTATAAATTGAAGAATTATCAACACTTTATTTTAGTTTTGCATTTGTAATCCGATACACGCAGCTTTTCAATATTTTATGAAATAATTCGCGCAAAGTACTCGAAATTTATTACGCGATTAATAATAGTCCGCGCAATCTCTCGAACGGGATTACGTTGATATCGATTCTACTTTTCGCTATACGAAGAAGAATTTAGCGAAAAATCACGCGCGTTTAACGCGCGCTTCTTTTTTCTCCCCGGAAACGATAAACAAGTCCGCGCACCAGGAAAGCCCGAGCTTCCGGAACAAAAGCTGTTACTCTTGATCAATTTATATAGAGCGGCGACCGCCGCCCTGGTGGAGAAACAGAGCTCGGAGATGCTGGAGCTGATCAACGAGGCGAGAAGCGAGTACATGCTCCAGGAGAGTTTATATCTCGACGAAGGAGACGGTTATATCCAGGAAGCGCCGCCTCCGCCTTATCCGTCGCGCGCGCCACCTCCGCAGCCACCAGCCCTGGCCAAATACCACATCTACAATGATCCTCTGGAGTTCGCTGACATGGATCAGATAGCTATTTCGGTAAAGCTATTTCGCTGCGAAAATTCTTTAGCGCGCGCCTTCAAGCCTTTCTTCTCCCTCAGAGACCCGAAACAAGCTTTTCGCGATGGAGATCGCGGAGCGACCTCTCTCGCTTCTATTTTGTATATTCTAGTTTCTTTTGGAAGCAATTGGTACACAGATGTTGGAGACTAATTTAAATATAAAAATTGTAGGACTCAAAACGGGGCACTTGACCTTGACTTTGACCTAGAGGACACATTCAAGGGTCATTTCAAGGTCAACTTTAGTCTTTTAAATAGAACCATCAGAAATCGATTCCTCGTAATATGTTGCATTAAAAGTTAATAAGGATTGTAGAAAAAGTGAATAGTTTGCCATTTTGTAATTTAAATATGTGACATAATTTTATCAAGTATAAAATATCCCGTAACTACAATTTTTATATTTAACATTTCTTTCTATATCTCGCTCCTTCCGAGAGATATTTCAGGGATCCGGAATTTTTTTTCTCAACCTGTATATTATAGTAATTTATTTCGACCGATCGACAAGTTTTAATATATAATTGCGGTTAAAAGATCCACTTTGACTAATATTTTCGATTTTTCGCTCCGCTCTCTTCTATTGTGAGCCGGAAAATATTGAACCGGGTAATATCCATATTTTATCGACGCGGCTTTCATAAGATGCTCGTTCGTTGATATACTCGCTGATTTACGATATCGATGTTATTCGTAGGTAGCGCAAGAAGATCAGAAAACGTTCACCGATCTGGTGCGACAGTTGGTGAGCAGATGCGGCTCGGACATAGAAAAGGCGAGGACAATATTCCGGTGGATCACCGTGAAGAATCTCAACACTATGCAGTTCGACGAGAACTTACGAGGCGACACTCCCATGGGTCTGTTGAGGGGCATCAAACACGGCACGGAAAGCTATCACGTTCTATTCAAACGACTGTGCAGGTAACATATGACGAATATGATTTTTGCATATGCAGGAAATAGACGGTTAGAGAGTGAGAGAGAATAAGCTTCACTTTGCAAACGTATCAAGAATACATACCCATGCAGTTTTGTATTATATTTAACATGCCAGTTATATATATATATATATATTTGTTGGCGAAAGAGACAGACGATACAAGTCATACTTTTAGATACATGAAAAATGCAGAGAATTGTTAAAAATATTTGTAAAAAATCTGGTTACTCTTTTTCCACGAAAATAAAAATTTTATAGTCAAGCTTTTCACGAAGAAAGAGAGGAAAATCTAAATAGAATGTCACGTCGATGTAATCATAAATGGAAGTTGATATGCAGGATTTATTTTACTTTTACCGACTTATATCGCGTCAGTTTATATATGCGACTCGTAAAACGCGCGTGCAACGTTTATAAAAATAAATCGACAGATATCGCTGTTCCGCAAACTTATTGGCTATATATATATATATTTTTTTTACGAGCGTATAAAAATATATATACTATATATATGTACATTTTATACATCCGTAAAAAGGCGACGATCTAAATAGCGTCGTATCGTTCTGATACAGTTACGCGGGCTTGCACTGCGTGGTCATCAAGGGTTACAGCAAGTCGGCGGGCTATCAGCCGGGCGTTTGCTTCGAGGACAATCGATTCCGGAACAGCTGGAACGCCGTGTACGTGGCAGGTGCTTGGCGATTCGTCCAGTGCAATTGGGGGGCGCGACACCTTGTCAATGCCAAAGAGGTTCCTCGTCCCGGCCAGGCGAAAGCCAAGAACGACAGTCTCAGGTAGGCCCATTTTCTACCGCGATCAGCCAATAATTACAACAGAGTTTAATCTGGGTTTTACTTAGGTACGAGTACGATGATCATTACTTCCTGACGGATCCCCGGGAGTTTATATACGAGTTCTTCCCGCTGCAAGAGGACTGGCAATTGCTCAAACAACCGATTTCGCTCAAAGACTTTGAGGAGCTGCCCTTCGTGCGTTCCCTATTCTTCAGGTAAGATCTTCTATCGTTGCATTTATGACACAGATCACTTGGGAACTCTTCAGTGTCACGATTAGACACTCTCTTCATTAATCAGATTTAAATTGACCAAGTGAGGCAAACGGCTTTATTATAGCAACTAGTCTCGACGGCATATGAAATCCTTCGATTAAAGCGAAGGCCGTTAGAATACGCAATTAAATCCCGATGATTTCGCGATGACTTCGCGCCGAGAGAAGTCTCTATTAACAATAGAGACTTCTCTCGGCGTAACAGAGCTGTTGCACAGGAGAGAATACCGTTCGGATAAATTCTGCGCCTACAGGTACGGCCTCTACTTTCCGGATACGAATACAAATGCCGTTATGTACACGGATTCCACCGGCGCCGCAACCGTGAGGATAGCGATGCCGGCGCATATGCAATCATCCCTTATCTTTCATTACAATCTCAAGTTCTACGACAACGACGGCGATGGCTACGACGGCGTGTCGCTCAAGCGTTTTGTCATGCAGGTAAATTCAGCATCCGCGAATCCTCCTGCACGTTTGCGTCGTCATTTATCTCGCGCATTTCGAAATCGCGGGAGGTAATCAGAATTTCAGAAAACAAGTCAAATATTTTTACAAATTATCTTCGGATTTATATACGGTTTAGAATCTCTTTTCGAGTAATTAAATATTTGTTGCAATGTATTCTTTTGGAAATCATCATTTTTATATTAATACTATTTTATGATGTATATTTGTGTTAATTTATAAGATCAGAAAATAATGCGGTATATTTTTCATTTTGAAGTAAATTCTAAATCTTAAATATAAATAAATCAAAAAAAATAAATATAAATCTTAAATCTTGAAATTTCTACAGTCGGTCGTGGGAAATATAGTCGCGTTCCGAGTTCACGCGCCTTGTTCCGGGGCCTTTCTTTTGGACATATTTGCCAACGCGGTAACGCCGAAGGAGTACTTGACCGGGGAGCCGATGAAATTTAAGAGCGTCTGCAAATTCAAAATCGCGTGCGAGGAGCTGCAGACGGTGATGGTACCATTGCCGGATTGCGCCAGTGGTGAATGGGGCCCCACCAAAGCCACCAGATTGTTTGGGCTTATACCCATCACTCATCAGGTAGGTCTAGTTAAATCGCTTTGCTTATAATTAATTTAGAGCAAAAGCTGTGCAAGATCGATATCAGAGTTGAAGATACAGGGTGGCTCAAAGATACGTCTAAATTTCTACCTTGCAAATATGGGCATCGATGACAATATGTAGTATTAAAATTTCCTAAAAATATTTTCTTCAATGAGAATCACTTGGAAAAAATGTCATGAAGAATGAGAGAGAAGAAAAAGTTCTCTATAAATTGTATAGAACTTTTCAAGATAATTTGTTATATATATTTTATATGAAGCAAGGGTCATATCAAAAATTTGTTCATTCTTTCGAAAAGCGTCAAGAGTTAAAAAAAAAGAAAAGAAAAATTGTCGAGGAAAATATCTTGCGATCTTATCTGTCAAAGGAACTATCGGTTTACGATCTATCGATTTTAGGAGGCTCTGGTGTTCGCCGGGCGCGAGCTGGAGATTCAATTTCGCATGTCGAGGCCGTTGACGGACTTTATGGCGACCCTGCACAAGAACGGCATCGAGGAGAAACGTCTGTCAAAGTACGTGACGCATTCCATCGCCGACGACGACGTGGTCACCTTCTCCATAAGCTTCCCCGAGGAGGGCCAATACGGTCTGGACGTCTACACCAGGGAATCCACGGCCTCGCCTGTCGCTCAGCATGACGTCACCGGCGAGAAGCATCTGCTCACGCACTGCTGCAAATATCTCATCAATTCGAGCAAGAGGAATTGAGAAAGCCCGATTCTCTCGCTCTTGAGACGTGCAGTCGTTTCGGAAATTTTTGTCCCGGAAATTTCCTCCGCCCTATGTCGTGGAAAATCGTTACGAGGATATCCGGGAGTTTCGTTAAGACGAAAGGGAGAGAACGTAGAAAATATTCGCGAATAAGGTGAACGCTTATCGCGCGCGACGAGACGACGTCAACAAGTTTTACGATTTCGAGAGAACGTCTCGTTTTTGTCGTATCGACAGCTCGTCCTGTCCTTGCAGAAACAACGATCCGGGAGCGTCTCCCGGAAAGTACATTCGGCCATTAACGATCAACTATCGACGCTGTCGTGAACCGAGAAAGAGGGAAAAGAGAGTATATAGAGGATGCGAAGAGAGACAATGGTGAAAGCACAGTGACGTTTTACGCCGAGTCTTTAAGGACTACTTTTAGGTCGCGCGCGCGCGGATAAAGACGACACGGCATGCAATTCCGAGCTCTGACACGCTACCTCGAGTCTAACAATAGGCTTACGACTTGGAGATAACCGTTTAATAGAAAATTAACTATGTGCACAGCAGTATCTTCCTAAAGACGTCTTTCTTTCGAAAGAGGCCCTCGAGTCGAACAGGGTATCCCTTCGTATCTTAAGCGATACGCCATTTTTTCAACACCCGGTATTTGTGGAACACACAGTTCAAACGATCGTGCTTGTATCATCTACCGAGTCGATATTTCTATATAATGATCTTCTCCTCGCGGTTACGTAACGCGCTTCTTACGTAACGTAATCAAATAAATTATTACGATCTGCGATTCCGTCTCGTAAACAATTTTCATCATAAAGTTCCCTTTACACCGACGTATTTATCCCGCTCTATGATTATTACAGTACGTATTTTGTTTTTTATTCCCAGTACTATTATTATTCTTAATCGCGGATTCAGATTATGTCATGCGTGACGTATATATAAATCGGATAATATATCAGCAAATATAATATATTTTACGTACAAAAGATGCTTTTGTATATATAATATACATATACGAGCACATATTACGACTTGAAAAAAATATCATTAACTTGATTCATGCTTAAAAAATAATATCATGTACCTATACTTAAACAAATAATCGTTCAATTCTTTTTACATCTATTTTCTCATTATTAAATATATTGCTTTTCGTCGGATTTATTATTTATTTTGAAATTTTTTACACAACTGGTGCATTTTCAAGTCGTAATTTTCGAAATGCACAGGTGCTGTACTTATTACCCTTAATTATTCGCACACACAATCGGAGTAGCAGTCATATAATTATTTGGTAATAGAATAGAATATATTATAGTATTGCGCATCATCGAGCAAACATGTTGTTTGTAATAATTAGGATGAAAAATAGTATATATATTTTTATATATATATACCATTATGTAATATTATATATTATATAATATTTCTTGTTGTTAATTAAAATTTTAACCACGCTTACGAAAGAAGCTCCTATATTATTGTCTTGCGTAATAACTCGAGCTTACTCGATGACTTCTTTGTTATTCATTAACGATCGTAGGTATGTAAATTAATTATTTTTATACTACAGTTATACTTAATGAAAATTGACATGTATAAAGATTTAATAAATCGATTTCCACCAAATTATTTCAATTTATCTCAATGCTTAACAAACTGGTTTTCACAAAATTGATTTCCAATATTGAAAATTGAATTAAAGTTTTAGTTAGAGGAAGTTGGATTAGTTATTTAGTTGTAATCTATTTTAAACATACATATAAAATATACACGTTTAAACATTTTTAAAATCATATAAGATTTTATATTAAAAATCGATTGACGATAATTTAAAAATACGTAGATTATCACAGAAAAAATGATAATAAAAATTTATAATAAGCATACGAAATAATCAATCATTTCAACTTCTGTAAAAGATTTCCTATCGAACAGCAACCCGTTTTACTTCCATCGAAGAAATGTAATGATATGGCCATCTTGTGGTAAAGACAGAATTTAAGCTTTTCGAATCGAATGACATTTTTATATAATGTATGCTACTGTTAAAAAAAATTATATAAAATATTTAAAAATTGAAGAAACTATTGTACTCGATAAACACGTATATAATTTAAATTTGCGTATAATTCAAAAACACAACTAAACGACAGTGTTCCGAAAATATATGTATCAATTATTTAAATTTAATCAGAATTATTTCTCCATTATCGATGTCAGAATCCGATAGTGAATTAGAATACTTCGGAGATATTGAATATTTATAATTTACAATGTTAAGAATATTCTATTCGCTCTCAAATTATTATTCGGCGGTTCTAAACTTACCAAGAAGAATTATTTATAATTTACATAAATCACATATATAGAAGCTACGTGTTTTTCATTAATCGATTGATTTTTATTTTAAAAAACAACTTTTTTACATATAATTCTCCATAATGGAAAGACTTGTGGATATACTTAGAAATATCGACGCTATATCGTATACTGTATCTTATCTTGACCGAATGAAAAATTCAAAGGCGACGACCTCCGGCAAAATCGAGTTCTTGGAAAGTTTAGAACCACCGAAGTAACTACTGTTGATAGATACATCCGATAACGAGCATCCGATATCGACTCATTTATCAAATTATAACATTCGCCGCAACCGCGACCGGCAACAACCGTATACTAAAGTTTCGCAAAGAGTGGACGACTTCCTATTTCCTTCCAAGCTCTCGAGAGAGGGTCTGGTCGCTTCTTATAAAAACTAATTATCGAGATTCGTCTTGTGTATTAACTCGAAAAGGTGAATTGTCATCTGGCGATAGAGATTCTTTATTCGCGTTTCTCGAAGATACTAATTAAATAGTCGGTCTTCGGGTTGCACAACCTTCCTCTTCCTCGTCACGTTAACTTCCGGAGGACGTGCACCGGAATTGTCGGGAACGAAGTTTCCTTATCTCGCGAGATGTGCGAAAAGAAAGATTTCATCGCGGGCGGACTTCGCTTCTTGTGATTTATTGCCCGCTAACTGCTTATTGTAATTGCAGATGAGGGCATCCATTATTGTTATTATCAGCGTCGGGCACGGAGACAGGACGCGGGATTTAGAAAGTGCTTCTCCGCCTTATCGTCGCGCGAAATGAGAATTTCTGTTCGTCGCGGTTAGAATTTTTAATGGCACTTACAGCGGAACTTATCGCGTATATAGCGGCTTCTCTCTCTCGTTCCATTTCTGTTAACATAAAATTTCTCTTCTTATACTTTCGCACTCTTAAAATATGCATCGTCGTTACGTAACATTTCAGATCCGTATCCGGCAAATTTACTTTACAACGGCTTCGACATGATAATCAAATTATTATATTAATTATATTTTGATTATATATTTTCAAATGAGATTATAATTAAAAAATTTTAATCTCTTTTTTTTTCACCGTGCATTTTTCTCCCGTGAATGGCTTTTATTATTTCGAGAGAAAATAGCAACTTGGTTTTACGTGAAACGTTTATGTTTGTAGGATAATCACATTTTTATACACACAAAAAAATATTTTTTTTTTCATCAATAATTTAAAAGTTCGATAACAAAATACAAAAGCGTAAAATTATTTTCGCTGCTTCTATTATTTCGGTCGTCCTTTGTAGTAGGCAAATTTCCATATGCTAAAAAACACAGAAAATATTCGACTAGCTTACTGCGATATTGAAGTTAAGAAGCTTTGATCGCCAGTACTGGTGTTCTCTCTTCGTTCCAGTTTCTATTGTTTGATGATGACCGCTTGTTAGTATTTCACGCTCTATACGCGCACCATATAGCGATGATATGGACTCAAAGTGTTTAACGAGCCTCTTCCTTCGTTCTTTTTTTCCCTTATTCTTCCTTCCGTAGACGCCCCGTTAGACGCCACATCTTTATAATTGCTCGCCGCAAATGGATGGCTATTAATGTTATATACGTCTATTCGCCGTTCCGGCTGCAACGTCTTAATAACCGCGATGTGCAAATAGCCATCTCTTCGATACACTCTCTAAATATCTTCTCTCTCGCGATTCTAGATAGCGTGTGTTTTAACATTTGTTTATTTGCACAAGTTTGCAGATGTTCCCTTAAAGAACCAATTCCAATAACAACGTTATATAGGTATAGTTTCATCGCGTATTCGGAGTGTCCAGACTCAATGAAAAAAATTTCCTGACTTTTTCAGATTTTCCAAGAATTAATTTTTTCCCTGACTTTTTAGTATTATTTCTCCCAAATATATAATTTGCATATATCTATATGATAAATCAATTAAATGTTAAATTAAAGAACCAATTCCAATAACAACGTTATATAGATATAGTTTCATCGCGTATTCAGGGTGTCCAGACTCAATGAAAAAAATTTCCTGATTTTTTCAGATTTTCCAAGTCCAAGAATTAATTTTTTCCCTGACTTTTTAGTATTATTTCTCCCAAATATATAATTTGCATATATCTATATAATAAATCAATTAAATATTAAATCATGAAATTCTTGAGATATTTTTGTCAACAATGAAGAAGTTCGAAAGTTAAAAAAACAAAAATTTAAATCAATTATAGAATCTGCATTATGTACGATAATCGAAACAAACATGTCACTAAAACTATTTCAATAATCACCTTTTTTATTTATATATCAAATTTTTTAGTTTTGTTGAATCGATTATTAACAACACAGAAAATTAGCATGTTGGGAGATCAAGGAAAAGTTTATATTTATTTAATAAAAAATTTCAATTATTGAGACAAATGTAGAATAATGTGAAAATTCTCTGACAATGCCTGGTTTTCGAGATTTCCCTGATCGGCTTGACACCCCGATATTCGTCGAGATATACCTGTAAATAGAACGTATACGCGAAAAAGAGCTGCGAATTATTTTGATGAAAGTTTCTAGTGGTTATAGAAATTTGAGATTCGAGTAGATACCTTCGGTCATTGAAACCCATGTTATATACACGAAAGTAATGCGCCGGTATTCAACCGTTCGCGTAACAGTAATGCCTCAGGGTCAATTGCATCAAAAGCCCGTGCAGCTAACTGTAGTTCCTCTCTAATCTCTTTACGGTTATATTATAATATAAGTAGAAAATTTAGCTCATTATGCGATAGCGTTAACGAACGCTGATGAAACAGATTTTTAACATGTGTGCAACGCGTGCGTCGGACTAATATATATATTTTAAAATTTTTTTAAATCAACATATATATAATATTCTCGATGTAGCTGATTGTAGCGTTAGAGCATTTTTAATTAATCACATAATTGATTTTTCATTCGAGCACTGTATATATTTCTTTTTATTATAATAGAACTGGTTTAATCAAGCAAACTCTCCTCTCTCCACTTTGAATGTAAACTCCTGCTAAACAGTTCGAACAATAAACCGGATTACAGCAGCAACAACTTGGTACATAATTAGCACTAAATTAATTGAATTAGATGCAACTTTGTTTAACGATGGTGGTATGGGGGACCAAAGAGAAGTTAACAGATAATATAAAAGAGATGTCGATAAGATATCAAAAGTACAATATCGATAAGCTAAACAGAGACGATTCTTCTCCCCATTTTAGTGTAAAATAATAATAAATTTGATATATATACGTCATACCAATATTTCCTAATAATTTCCTAATAGTTATTTCGTTTTATACTATCAGGTTATTATGTAGTGTCATATTTTTGTTTTTTGGAAGAGTTGTGATTTACTCTGATTTAAGAACATGGGTATGGTTGCGTATTAACGTGTGAATGTTTTTATATATATTCTATTATTTTTATATTTATTTTTCTAATAATTAATATTATATTATAGCACTTGATAAGGGCCGAAACGTTGTGAAAATACAATAAATTTAATTATTTGCCAGAATTGGTCGATTGAATTACTACCATTTTTTAATTATCATTTGGTGACTTCATAGAGTTTATATCATTTATTTCCTAATAATTTCGTAAAGTCTCGCGAACGAATCATCGGCGCTATCCCATCGCATGCATCGCATCGGTCCGCTTGAAATACACAGAGCCGTGGAACGTAAAAGCTATTGCCTTTACGAGTGGACTATTTTTGCCGGGCGCCACATTGCCCCGACCCACCCCCGCCCTCCTACCCCTCCCTAATCTAAGGCGCGAGCATCTATAATGCATGCCGACCGGGGCCGCGTGAGGGTATTTCTAATCCCACGCAACCCCCATCTCGTGGGGCGGCGCAGATAGAGAGTCGAAATATCGGGCGTCGAAGTAGCGCGTTCCAAAGGGGGCGCAAACACCCTCTCCTGTCCTTCGCGGCGTGAGTCACGCGATCGTCGAAGATCTCTCTCGCGACGAGACGGAAACGGTAAAGGGATAAGATAGCTCGGAAACTCAATCCCCTTGCGTGCGAAAATTTCCGTACCCGGGCAAAAATCTTGAAAGGCCGACCACCCTTTCTCGATAGGGGCGACGATATTACACGCGACGAGAAGTTGCGGCTTATTATTTATCAACGAGTTGAAAACAAAAAAAAGAAGAAGGAAAGGAAAACGATTTTAATACAAAGCGATGGCAAAGGTAATATATTTTTGTACGCCGGCAAAAATAATATAGGGGAATATTATGTTTAAATTCTCTATTTTATTATATATATATATATATATATATATATATATATATATATATATATTATGTCGTTCATTACAAAGTAAAATGAAATTTCGTAACTCCCGCTATATATATTTTTTTTATGTAATGTAAAATAATGAAAATAATATTCTCGATATGAAAGATAAATTTTTATATACAAATATCAGGTTTGATATGGAAAAATTGCTACAGAATAAATTATGAAAAAATCAAAGAGTTGTTTAAACACAGTTCATGTTATATTCAGATATAGGAGTGCGGAATAGAAAGCTTAAAAGTCACAATATCGAGGAAGGTAAAAAAGGGGGAAGGGAAAAGAAATATATAGGAAACCCATCGAGAGTGTTAATAGAACGACTTGGTAGGGGTGTTTCGCGGCCGCGAAATGAGAACGCGATCGACCCCTGGAATAATAACAATAATAACACAGAACGCATTGTCGAGCCCTTCGTACCGAGAGCGTCATTTATTTCTAATGGCAGTTTTCTGCTTCGTCTCTCTTTTTCTCTCTCAACCCGCAAGATGAGGTCGCCGCCCCTTTTATACACCCCGACTTCTCGATGATACATGTCCGCGACGAGCTTTTCCACCCGCTTTCACGCGCGGAAACCGCAGGACCGTGCGGATCGAACGATGCATTATTTATCCGGAATCTGAAACGAGAGTAATCGGCCGCGTCGAAAGATCGCACGCGAGCTCATTTCAGGAGAATGGATCTCCGCAAACCGGGGGTGGTTTCAACCCCGCGATCTCGAGGAAACCGAGCAACGGATTCTTCCAATCATTGTGCGATCGCCTCGAAGCATCCTTGTCGCGAAATTGCAATTTTAGTAATCGTTTTAGTAATGAGAGATGCTTCAGCTATTCCGATTGCATTTAATGGGAGATAATTGAATAGCGAAAAAAATGTGGTGATGTATTATGAAGGAACGATAGATTCGAATAATAAATATGTAAAATTAAAAAAATGGTTTAAATACATTTTTTATTAATTTTAAATTATCCAATTTTATTTTTAGAACCGATCACAGCTTTGGTTGGTAAAATGTTTTATCGTCGAGAAATAATTTCGTGAAAAAACAAGCCGATTCCAAATGAAATTTATACAAAGTTTAAAAGCAAATGAAATAGTTTTACGATATCTCGTATAAATGTGGAATATATTTATGCGGTGACAATTTAATTTATCGGTGCATTCCTCAAAGACAATTTCTATTAGAATTTTTATTAGAATTTTTGATTATAAAAATATGGAAATTCGCATGACACATTATTATATTTTGTCTGTAAAATACAAATTGAAAGGGAACAGAGAGAAACAATCTACATCTACTCGTCTGCCTCGATAATGCATTTTATATGCATCTCAAAAGGAAGCGTTTCAAACTCTCTAAAAAAGAAACACCAATAGTCGAACAATGCCATGTCTCTTCGTTCTCGGGAAAACCTTATACCTTATCGGACAATAAATCGAATCGAGATGATTCGACATAAATTACAAACGTTCTATTTTCTAACGAGCAGATATTCGTGTCGGTCTCTGAAGAGAGAACTCGCATCTTAAAATTCCTCCGCTTCGCATTATACCGTTCTGGTCAGTTTCTCATTCTCTGTGGAATTTACATACATTTTCCCTACACAATCCACAATGAAGTCTTTTAGTCTTGAATTTTTTACGGTTATCGCATAACAATTCATATATCATTTATTTTTCGTTAAATAAAATCCATCAGATTAACATTACAAATGAAATTAATTATCCATAGATATGTGAAAAGTGAATAACCATTTTATTTCTACGAATATTTTCAATCTTGTTTATTAAAAAAAAATTGAATAACTTTTCTCGCAAAATGTATAATATATTAGAACAACGAAAGCACATGCTTTTAATACTTTCAGAACTTGCCAAAAATACATTTTTCCTAATATTAGTATTATTTTTCCTCGGATTAGTTTTATTTTTCCGAATACTTATTAGTATTATTTTTTCTCAGGTTAATTTTATTTTTCCTAATATTAGTTTTTAATATTAGTTAATTGAAAAAAGAGAAGTCACTGCAGCAATTTGGTGAATTAAAATTATAAATATATAATAGAAATTCAAGAATTAAAATTAAGTACATAATAAAAATTCAAGAATAAATTATGTATACAATAAAATTATGTACATAATAGAAATTCAGCGAATTAAAGTTATTTATATAAAAGAAATACGGCAAATTAAAATTATGCACATAATAATAATTCACTGAATTAAAATTATATACATAATAGAAATTCGATGACATAAACATAAAATTATGTTTTAATTTATTTAGTTGATCAAAAAATGGCATCACTTTATTGTATGAAAAATTACATAACGTTTCAACCATCGCTTCTGGTCCTTATCAAATGTAGATAAAATCAAATCGTTAGTGATTGCAAATTTAACATAGATTATATATTTTTCATGTCGGTTAATTTGACAGACGAAACGAACAATTGTTGTGTCAAAATGAATATTCACAATCAGTATTGTTCGTTTCGTCTGTCAAGTTCACCGACATGAAAAATATATAATCTATGTTAAATTTACAATCACCAATGATTTGATTCTATTTACATTTGATAAGGACCACAAGCGGTGGTTGAAATGTTATGTAATTTTACAATAAAGTGACGTCAGTTTTGGTCAACTAAATAAATTAAAATTAAAATTTTCTACTAGCGATACCGCACTAAATTTCAATACACATAAAATTATGTGCATAATAGAAACTCAGTAAATTGAAATAATATAAAATTTAACCGCAAACTGTAAAACTGTCAAACGACTGTGATTCAAGTCTCGAAGCAAAATCTTCGAGACAACCAACCGCAGCATCGCGGAAAAGAGGCCTCAATACTTCGATTAAAATTAAATTCATTTAATAAATAAACATGTCTTTTTTAAAGAAAGGATATATTCGGTTTTTTTCTTAAAAATAAAAATAAGGCAACATATATTGTTCGTCGCAAAATTACTACAAATCTCGTTAGGATATCTTTTCGATAGGGATATCCCGATGAAATTTTAAACAGCATCTATGGGGCCCATAAATAGAATTTTTACAAAGTTTCGCGAGACATTAAGGGTCCCGTTTCATTTCTCCCGGGAAAGAGCGAACTTTGCAGTGCCGCTTAACCATCGTCGTCGGCTTGCACTCCTTCCTATATGTATATGCATATATATACGTATAGGAAGGATATCAGCGTTGGCTTATATTCCCGAGGCAGATATAAATTCATACGGATGACGAAGTGGGGGACCCATTAGTCGCAGCCTAACGCGGGATCTAACCGAAAGCCGGCGCGAATCTTTTCATTTGCATGTTTACGGTGGCTCGGGGTATTTATTGTCCGACAAAAGTTTGCGGCGACCACCCAGGGAAGAGAGAGAAAGCGGCGGATGAGAGGGAGATAGAGAAAGCATTTATTATAGTCTGACACGAGACAAACGAGTAGTTGATTACGGCCATATTGTCGCGATGTCTCGCGAATTTCATAGAAGCGGCAACCAATTTATTTGCAGCGCAATTTACCGCGTTTAAATATATTTCGCCGTAATCTACGCGGACAAATTGAGATTTTTATATATATAATTTGTCTTCATTAATAATATAATTTATATATATATATAATATTATAAAACAATTTATATGGATATTAAATATAATAATTTATATATATATATGTAATGGTCTCTTAAAATATATACCTTTAGTAGCATGCAGACTATTTTTATAATCGTATCCTGAATGTTGATATTTAATGCTAAACGCGTGTCATAAAAATTGTCACGTGGAGGAAACGAAATTTGTCGAAGAAAATCCTATATAAAATATCGATTTTATAACGAGATCCAGACGTGTAATATTCTATTCTTCTATTGTCCAGAGAGCTTGTTTTTTTTATCCTCTGTTAACGCGTGTGGTTATATATATTATTGAATAAGAATTTTTAATATTTAATGTATAAAGGTTCTTTCTCGCGTATACAAAATATTCCTCGCCGAAGAATGTCCGAAGAATCTGTAAAGCCACGTTAACCGCCCACGTAATTGCTTGTCAATATACTGTAACCTCACAACAGCACAATGACGTGTCCGATGATACGCAAAGCCTCTGACATCGTCATGCGACAGATTAAAACGCTCTTATATACAAAATATAAATTCCTGAGGATATTGCAAAATTTCCGGGCAATAGGAGAGAGAACGTGATAGGAACCTCGTGATAAAAGATACGTTATTTAATCAGAGAGCACATTACTAGATGCAGTAAACCAGATAGTTCATATTTTCGAATCACAAAATTAATAGACACAAAGAGAAAGATGCAAGATTAGTTTCCAAATATTATAACGCAAATGCCGGAAATCCTCCCAGCCGGCTAATTATAAAATTCAGCGGTCTCACGCAGACGAAGCTCGTTTTCCATTCGCCTTTATTACCTTATCAGCTTACGATCTAGAAAATCCGGCGGCATCTGTTCCCTAAAAAAAAAAAAAAAAAAAAAAAAAAAGTAAAAGGTCGAAAGAGGGGTTCACGCAATCCGAAACACGCGAGGTTGTTCATTTAGGAAGGTGCAATCTTGCTGGACCAATCGCGCGTCCAAACGATTCTCTCATCTCGATTCCGCTTAAGAGTCATCTCTAAAAAAATTCTAGAACGGTTCTACATACGCGATCCCTCTATATACATATATGTATATATATGTGCAAGGAAATCCCTCGAAGGAAAAGCTGGCATCGATTATCGATCGGTCTGATCTTCCAAATACCCGGCTATCGATCGGATCGATGTGGAAAGGAAGAGGAAAGCGATACTTCCAAGCATCGTAAATAAAACGGACTCCAATTTTATTATACGGCTGAATGTGTGTAAACGTGCTCGACCACACGCACTTAAAACGCGCGTCACTTCCTCATCTATCCTTCTCTCTTCCGCTGTATACGTTTCCCCGTCCGATTATCGATACGTCTCTCGCGAGTTTAAGCGACCTTCCAAATGAACAGTTTCGTGCCGCAGTCATCGATCCGACCTTCCGTCTCTTTATGCTTATCTAACGCTTATCTGGGTTTTGATAAAATTGACGGAAGTTTCGGTATTTTATAACAGCAGTTTGCGTGACTCGTAAAAATTTAGAAAAGGCACCCACTTTATATACGTCTGCAGATCGTTAAATTGTCACGTTGTTGAAACGGAAACGTCAAGTTATCTAGTTAATGAACATTTCGAGCGCTCGTAAAAATTTGACGAACATATGCAAATCAAGTCAAGTGAAATTCATAATGACCGTATTATTATTATCCTTCATACTGTCGCACTTACTGTCAATTAATAATGTAATAACTTTATTACTTCGCTCTTCAGCTTTATATAAATAACTTTACATTGGTATATATCTAAATTATGTTTACAGTGAAAAACCTTCTCTATTCGAAGGAACTTGTTTCCAAGTCAGTATCGCGCGACTGAATTAAAGCAATTTCCGACGAGACTAGCATACATTTAGACACGACCGTCGTGCACATTTAATTATATAGTTGAAATTTCGTCGCGCTAAAATTGTCACGTTCTTCGCGGTTTCCCGTGCCTATATGCGCGTTATCAAATATTTGCGTCTTCCTACACAGACATACACACACACATACATATATTATACGCGTGCCCGCATTATTATTATTCCAGCGTACCTCTCTCTCTCTCTCTCGACTTTGGATCGATACCTTCCGCGTCAATCGAGCAGTGAATGCGCGCATATTTATTATCGTTCAAACCTCTTCCCGCCGCAAATGAATGTCGGCCCAAGGACGCGATCGGTCATTATCAGGGCGCCTGGTGACCGAGTAAAATTGAGAACGCGAATAAAAAAATTACGGAGACGCAACCGCGCTTGTTCACGTCCTTCGTTTCTACCTCTCTCGCGAGAGAAAAAATGAATCTTATTTTCCGGCCGATAGGAGGGAAAAGCGAGAGAAACACGAGACCCGGTCACCGTTATGACGATATAATGTACAGTGACACTACGGTGGACCTTTTATGAGCGAAGCGTGCGAAATTTATGTGCAATATGTGGCGCATCGCGCAACGAGAGGAGGAAAAAATCGCGCTCGAGGGAAGTCACCGGGATGCCGTCGTATAACGTAGTCGACAAGAATATTCGGAAGAGAATGAGAGAGAGAGAGAGAGAGAAAAAACGAGGCGTTGCGAAATATTACAACTGTCGAGATTTATGCGGCGGTAAATAAATCCGCGCCGTGTACCTAATTGGATCCTTCCCGTGTAACCGTGTCGAATAACTTCGATTTTTGTCGATAACTCGTCCGTAACGAGTCCCCTGTCCGGCTCGGGGTTTCGCCAAAATGACGTTTTTTTTTTTTATTTTTTTTTTATCGTCGTCGACGCCTCCGATTTAGATACACCGTTTATCGTTTAATGGCGAATAATTGTGCGAGCAGCGAACTCGCGAGATTATTAATGCTTCGATAAAGAGAGATGCGTGTTTAAAAATGGGAGAACACATTTTGCGATTAATTATAACAAAGATATATTGATTTATGAAATTTTCGGAAATAAATGATCTTTCTTCGGAATATGAATAAAATGAGAGTTTTGATAACCGCGGATGCCGTCGAAAATCCGGAGACAAAGCTTAAACGCAAGAATGCAAGAGTGCAACATCGTCCGCATGTTCAGTAGAAACGGCCCATTTGCACCCTATATGTGATCTTAAAATTGCGGTCGGCGCATTGTGCGGATATTGCGCAAAACTGCATTATTGTGGAAGAATAGCATGGAAAATTTCTCGAGACAACGTATACGCAATTTTACTTTCCGAATCCCCTTCAATCCTCCCACGAGAAGTATTTCAGATTCCCGGTTTATAAAAATTTCGAAATTGTCAATATTAATCTTTCCCACGCGCACGCGGATGTATAGATACATACCGCAGAGAGTATCGAGGAATGTTTTCCACGGAGAGGGCAGAAGAAATCTTTGTAGATCTTAAAACGTCCACCCGGCGGCTCTTCGCGACTCTCGGAAATACGCTCTTTTGTCGAGCGAAAAGGCGAGTCATTCTCTGCGATTCTAGACGTAGGCAAAAGAAACTCTGCGTCTCGCTATATTGACTCGGAGAGAATCCCTTTCTCTCTCTCTCTCTCCGCCAGTCTTTCTCGCTGGAACGGTTCCGAGGACTGGGATTGCGGGTCAGCTGTCATTTCCCAGGCAGAGCAAACAGCTATAGCGGCCGTCATGACCTCCCCTAAACCCATCCACCGATAGTTAATTCCCGGGGTGCGGAATATTTACCCGGGCTACTACTAGCTGCCGATTTTATACTTCGCGATCTTTCTTCCCGAGGCGAACAGGCGATACGCCACGAGTGTCGATCTGTGCCGAATTGATCGCTTAAAGCTACCCAGCAAACGCAGTATATAAATGTTATATAAAATTGGGACATTTGTTATTTAGACTTCGCAACACACATTTGAAATTTTGAGAACTTGTTAAAACGATAATCATGATTAAATGTCGCAAAACCTGGAATCTCAGACCAATCGTCTTACTCTTCTATTAGTCATCAGCGAAGAATCGTTAACTTTGTATTTTAATATTTGATTTTTATGTATTGAAGACTGTAGTGCAGTCGAAACGTTTACGCTTTATATTGTTTCTCTAACGGAATGAGAATTTAATTATTAATAAATCTTTAGATCTTATTTAATTTCGCTCGTTTAGTTGGCCTACAATATTTACTTTTTTTAATTTTGTTAATTTATACGTGCCTTTCATTAATTAATTTTAAATGTTATATACTTAAGCATGTTACATGTAACGTATATGTTAGTTGTAAATTCCCACTCATAGATATGTAACATTTTTAATATTATATATATTACATTGTAGTTGTATTGTCATTATATCCCAAGATAGCACTGACTTATCAATACGTCAATGTGCTATTTGGTATATAATTACAATATAACTACAATGTAATATATGTTATATTAAAATGTTACATCTATGAGTGGGAAATTACAACTAACATGGATGTTACATGTAACGTACATGTTATATTCCGTTTTATTATAGCAATGTAACAATTATGTATCGGTGTTTGCTGGGTATACACTCGGAAATAAGCTACGAATATAACGAAAGGAATCGAAAAAATTGTATTCTCAGCGTCAAGAAGATCCTCTTAATTTAAGAAATTTCTCTAAATTTTAGTATATTTTTTTCTGAAAATAAGAATAAATTAAGAATATCATCTTAAATTAAGAGGATCCTCTTGGCGCTATTTTTCGGTAAATATCAACGGATATAATCTTTTTCTTCCGTGATGATCAGACTTCTATACATACAAGTCTGTGGTGATGAGAAGTAAAAAATATTACAAAGAGAAATACTTAAAACGCATATTTATTTATTAGAATAAATATACAAATTCTCGTGAAATAGTAGTATTAAAATATTTTATTGTCCATTTAATGAAGAGAGAAAGAATTCTTTCGATTGATTACGGAAAATTACATATTTATTTTTGATTTGTATAAAATTAATTAAATATTTCACAATAAATAGAACTTTAATTAGTACGTATAATTAAATTGTTTATATATCTCACGTTAGTGATATTTATATAATTCAGATACAGATGACGTGAAAAATATTTTATATTCCATCACTTTAAATACTATAGGTACTTGTAACCTATTTCTGAGCAATCGTATACAATATTGAGATAAAAATATGGATTTTTACATGACGTGCTCGCGTTACGTTTCTTAAATCTACCTTCAATTAATAACCTGAACACGTTTATCTCTTCTCTAGCAATTTTGTTAACTTCTCGAGATAATTCGGGAGTAAATTATTTTACTCAAGAAATGACTGATGCGATGTCATTTAAACGCGTCAAACGCAATATGAAGGTAGTTCATCAAGCAAACTGCGAACAAGGGTGTATGAATATTTGCAGGTCACACATACATCGTCTCGGTTAAGTTTACTAAAAAAAAAGATAAAAAAAAAGAAAAGAAAAAATCGAAAAAAGAAAGAAAAAGAAAAAACAACAAAAAAATATGCGCGTAATATAGCTCGAAATTGCGCGGGCGAATATGCATATTCTATATGCAGTTTGGAGAGAGCGCGTATGCGAATACGTCATACATTACTTGAATATGCGAGCTTTGAACCGGGACTCTCTTCTCTCACACGTTATATATGCATATTCGACATTTCTGCGGTTACACGGCGTATGTATACGCGCGCCGCGACTATTATACATGCAGTTTATACGTATAACATTCTCTCATCCCCTCTTTCTCCCAGAACCTGCGGAAAAATACGGTCGGCGTCTCGTTTAACGGCGGAGATTTGTCGAAATGGTATGTTTCATTTCAAACGCCCGGGCGTTTATATACCGATCCAATGTTTATCGAGTAAAAAGGTGCATTACGGAATAACGTGCCGCGAATAAATTGCCATGAAAATATTTTCGTACCCGTGTTTGCCCTCGTTTACCTGATATGTGTCTGCGAATTTACTTCGAATTCCTTTTACGTGGATACCTTTTCCCGATCGATCGCGTTGCTTTTTAAACGATTCCCGGTCCCTCTCTCGTAGGCCTAAATTAACCCGGGGCCCGATTCCACATTCCGCTATATATCATCGAGTGGGAAAGGATTCGCGGAGCTGGTCGATAGAATTTTATAGGTCCGCTTTAATAGTCGCGCGAATTTCGTAAAGCTTATTATTCATGATGCCGCTGGTAGCATAATTAATACAAGCACATCGGGACAGAAAGAGAAAGGGAGCATCTGCAAACGAAATTTGAATTTAAAATAAAGCCAACAAAACAGCACTGTTGAGTAAACGATTGCAAATAGTTCTTTAATTCTCCCTTACATTTTTCATTACGCGACTCTACACATTCATTTCCATACGCAATTTTTCCAAATAAGAATTACAAATCTCAAACCGTGTCTACACGCGCCCACCTTCACGAACGTGGTTTGACGAATTAAAATTTCTTTTTGCGCCGCGAGACACGGCGGCAAAGTTATAAATAATGACGCAAACGGGCGCTTACAAATTCATTGTTTATAAATAAAGACGTAACGTCGGTTATCCGGACTAAGTCCTTAATTATGCGCCAAGATAGAGACGAGTTGTATAAATTGGCGTTGGCGTTAAGAGCCCAATAGAGGATAATTTACGCCTGGCGAGCGCGCGAGAGCTGGGTATTTTATTTCGCGTCGGCGCTTAAGAGACGGCCGTGAGAATAAATTAAGGCGCCTTAAAATTAACAAGCCTAGACGATAACCTTTCGCTTGGGAAAATGAAATGTTTATTACGATCGCGAAGTCCCGCGCGCCCAAATTTTCGGTCTCTTCTCCCGCTATATACGCTATATACAAAACGGGTTTGCGAGAAGAAACGTCAGATCGGACGGCGGATAAAGCGAGGCGATTTCGAGGCCGAATCGACGAGTAACACCGGCGAGTCACGTTTGCCGCGAGAAATCCGGTTAGATTTCGCGATTCCGGAGGGAACCGGTTTTTATCGAGACGCGTAACGGCAATCCTTAACAATCCATTCGCATGGAAATCCGTTTTATCCGTTTTATCGTCGGAGCCGCAGAGAGAGAGAGAGAAGAAGATTTCGGAGGATACCGGTATTGACGGTCCACCTCTCCGAGAGTATCTGTCGGGTAATTAACCTCCGTAACCTGACGTGACTTCGCGATCTGGCGTATCGATCATAACGTTAGGTATACATATATCTGGTTGAATTTTTTATCCCTCTCTCTCTCTCTCATTCGCGAGAAGGACAGGAACTTAATTAAGGGTTTAACATCTTCGACACGCGTCGATACTCTTCTCTATCCTAGTTTCGTCATTCGTATCTCTCTTTCGTCACGCTCGTCGAGCCATTATTATCGCGTATTTAAAAATCGGTCTTGTTAAAGTCCGACATTGACAGGCAGGATCTTTCTAAGCTCGGATATTTTGTTTACTCCGTGCACGTCCGCGTCTTAAGTAACAATCATCCGACCGTAGCCCGGCTGTCACAGAAACGACGGGCCTTTGCCTAAACGAGCACCTCCGAAACCCCTTGGGTGGCCCTATACGGATATACGTGGTGGCAGGAATGCCACGGGGAGCATTGTGTGTAGCCGCGAACGTGTGCCGTCATCGAGAGGGCCTTTGAACGCCGGGCCCCGAGATCTCGTAAAGTCGAATAGACGCTTCCGCTCGTCGGACCCTCTTATTCGTCGACAAAACGAAATACACTTTCAATTCGATCGGTGACTTCGGAAGCGCGTTACGAGTCGATTTTTACAATTTTAACTTCGCATCCATATCTCTCTTTCTCGTGTTATTATTTATCGGCCGACGTCGAGACATAGAAATTTAACATGGGTGGAATTTAAACACTTTTTCATATATTTTTTCTCGAAAAATGTATTGTTTTAATAAACGCGACTCTCAGTCAAACATTTCGTTGTTCAATTATTAAATAAATAAATAAATAAATATATGTATATATATATATATAATCTCTCTTTCTCACGTTACTTTTATTTGTCTGGCGACTCAGAAGTTTAAAATGGCTCGAATTTAAAAACCGTTTAAAATATTTTTTCTCGAAAAATGTATTGTTTTAATAAACGCGACTCTCAGTCAAACATTTCATCGTTCAATTATTACATAAATAAATAAATAAATATACAAGCGACTGAGTGGATGCAGAATAAATATATGCACAAAATATTGACATTGCAACGGAGAAGAATAATCTCGAGAGATTTCGCAAGGACATTATAACGGATTAGCGAGACTCTTCGTGTCGAGATACGGTCCGTCGATTAGGGAGATCGCGAAATATCTCGGAACATCATCGTCGCTTTGGACGGCGGCTTTGGCTTTTATGAAATTCAAATTCCGACCGCGCGCGGGTTAGAGATTCGAGCTACATACATACATACATACATATTCTCTCTCCCGTGGGAAGCGCTCGTTATTATTTACATCCGATCGAGAGACAGAGCTAAGAGACGCGTGGCAGCCTGTAATCAGCGACGTATTACTTAGCCTCGCTTGTACGTCGAAATTGCACACGCGATGCCGCGCGCGCGAGACCCGAGCTTTATCGCGAAAGCTCGAGACGCATCGTAACCCGTAGATACCGTAATGAGCACTTGCGGCTGAATCCGCCGCGGATAAATTATCGAATAATCGCGGATTTTTTATCGCGAGAGATATCCTTCCGCGATCGGGGAATCTCTCATTCCTTTCCAGAGAGAGACTCTCTCGGAAGATTAAATTCATCTTCTCGTTCTCAGTGGAATAACCGTTTATTCCACGCCGACTCATTTCGGCAACAACTTCATCGATATTAAATTTTCTTATTAAAAATGTATAATTGTAATAATAAGAAAATTTAATATCGATGAAGTTGTTGCCGAAATAAGTCGGCGAATAAACGGTTATTCCACTGAGAATGAAAAGATGAATTTTGTGTATGCGTCGGTGCATCTTTTATATACATAACGCTTTTTGTAGTATGCATTTTGTCGGAAAATAAATTGGCAAAATCGATTTTATTATGAAATAAGGTCGTTGAAAGGTCACTTGTTTATGTCAGAATTTGAGAAACACTTATAAGACTCTTGAATTTAAATTAAGAACGTTTGCGGGTCATCTTGATTCTTTTATCGATAGGTACAATTTGATGAATCGATATGTACACTGGGAAAATCTTGTTGCATTAACAAAAATTCTGTTCGAAAATGGACGAAACAGAATTACTGGTTGAATCTACCAGAATTCTTTTTTTAATGCAACAAGCATCTTGTTTCCACAAACAACTAATTTGTTATGCAAACAAGATGCTTGCTGCATTAGATGATAGATTCAACCAGTAATTCTTTTTTCTTCATTTTCGAACAGAATTTTTGTTATTGCAATAACATTTTTTTTCTATAGTGTACAATCCGGATTTATAATTAAATCGTCTAATTTTGCGATACAATCAATTCGACATTAAGGGTACGTTTTTAATCGTGGTTGAATCTACCATCTAATGCAACAAGCATCTTGTTTGCACAACAAATCAGTTGTTTGTGGAAACAAGATGCTTGTTGCATTAGATGATAGATTCAACCAGTAATTCTTTTTCCTTCATTTTCGAACAGAATTTTTGTTATTGCAATAACATTTTTTTTCTATAGTGTACAATCCGGATTTATAATTAAATCTTCTAATTTTGCGATACAATCAATTCGACATTAAGGGTACGTTTTTAATCATGGTTGAATCTACCATCTAATGCAACAAGCATCTTGTTTGCACAACAAATCAGTTGTTTGTGGAAACAAGATGCTTGTTGCATTAGATGGTAGATTCAACCAGTAATTCTTTTTCCTTCATTTTCGAACAGAATTTTTGTTATTGCAATAACATTTTTTTTCTATAGTGTACGATCCGGATTTATAATTAAATCTTCCAATTTTGCGATACAATCAATTCGACATTAAAGGTACGTTTTTAATCGTGGTTGAATCTACCATTTAATGCAACAAGCATCTTGTTTGCACAACAAATCAGTTGTGTGTGGAAACAAGATGCTTGTTGCATTAGATGGTAGATTCAACCGGTAATTCTTTTTCCTTCATTGTCGAACAGAATTTTTGTTATTGCAATAACATTTTTTTTTCTATAATGTACGATCCGGATTTATAATTAAATCTTCCAATTTTGCGATACAATCAATTCGACATTAAGGGTACGTTTTTAATCGTGGTTGAATCTACCATCTAATGCAACAAGCATCTTGTTTGCACAACAAATCAGTTGTTTGTGGAAACAAGATGCTTGTTGCATTAGATGGTAGATTCAACCAGTAATTCTTTTTCCTTCATTTTCGAACAGAATTTTTGTTATTGCAATAACATTTTTTTTCTATAGTGTACGATCCGGATTTATAATTAAATCTTCCAATTTTGCGATACAATCAATTCGACATTAAGGGTACGTTTTTAATCGTGGTTGAATCTACCATCTAACGCAACAAGCATCTTGTTTGCACAACAAATCAGTTGTTTGTGGAAACAAGATGCTTGTTGCATTAGATGGTAGATTCAACCAGTAATTCTTTTTCCTTCATTTTCGAACAGAATTTTTGTTATTGCAATAACATTTTTTTTCTATAGTGTACGATCCGGATTTATAATTAAATCTTCCAATTTTGCGATACAATCAATTCGACATTAAGGGTACGTTTTTAATCGTGGTTGAATCTACCATCTAACGCAACAAGCATCTTGTTTGCACAACAAATCAGTTGTTTGTGGAAACAAGATGCTTGCTACATTAGATGGTAGATTCAACCGGTAATTCTTTTTCCTTATTTTCGAACAGAATTTTTATTATTGCAATAACATTTTTTTTCTATAGTGTACGATCCGGATTTATAATTAAATCTTCCAATTTTGCGATACAATCAATTCGACATTAAGGGTACGTTTTAATCGTGGTTGAATCTTCACCATATAGATTCAACCAGTAATTCTTTTTCCTTCATTTTCGAACAGAATTTTTGTTATTGCAATAACATTTTTTTTCTATAGTGTACGATCCGGATTTATAATTAAATCTTCCAATTTTGCGATACAATCAATTCGACATTAAGGGTACGTTTTTAATCGTGGTTGAATCTCCATCTAACGCAACAAGCATCTTGTTTGCACAACAAATCAGTTGTTTGTGGAAACAAGATGCTTGTTGCATTAGATGGTAGATTCAACCGGTAATTCTTTTTCCTTCATTTTCGAACAGAATTTTTATTATTGCAATAACATTTTTTTTTCTATAGTGTACGATCCGGATTTATAATTAAATCTTCCAATTTTGCGATACAATCAATTCGACATTAAGGGTACGTTTTTAATCGTGGTTGAATCTACCATCTAACGCAACAAGCATCTTGTTTGCACAACAAATCAGTTGTTTGTGGAAACAAGATGCTTGCTACATTAGATGGTAGATTCAACCGGTAAGGGTTTTCTCTCTTTTTTTTTTGAGGTCGCGTTTCTCCTACCTTTACGTGGTTTTTTTCACGTCGCGAGTATTTCCATCGCAGTGGGGGTGTCGGGCAGAGAGCTCCGTTCACAATGAATGCTAAATTCAACGTCGTGCCACGACGTCCATAGCGATTCGAAGAGACGGAGAAGAGATAGCCACGATACGAGTGCATAAAGGAGAAGGAATCGCCAACAATGAGCTAACAATGAAGTATCGTGCGCCCCGCTGCCTGTCAACCGCCAGACTTCTCCGTTTTGTGGGGAAGCCCCATTTATATATTTTCCTAACATACCTGACTCGATGCGGTCAGAGTTTCTCAAGCTCAAATCACCACTCGACTGGTGAGAAAACCCATAACTCTCTCTCTACGTACATATTTCACGAAACGCGAAGATGCATCTTTACAACGGAACCCGGACTGTATAAAATATCGCGATTTCGTTGCCAACGGATGTGTGCATTAGGGAAATCATTTTAAGGCAAAAATTCGACGTGTGTTGAAGTTTTATATCTTTCAGAAAGAAAGAGCGAGAGAGAGAGAGAGAGAAATATATCTTACGCGCAAAATTATTTTCTAAAAATTAATAAATCAATCATAATATAATAATGATTAATGCATCAAGTTTTTCAATATTATTTCGAAATACCAAGTTTACGCGTAAAATAATATCTCGTCATTCAAAATTACTTTTAATCCCAGTTTAAATTGCCTTCGAATGGCCTTTTAGTTTCAATTTATAAGTACATCCGAATTAAATTTCCAAAAACGCATTAATATGATGCGAGTACGCCGATTTCGTTGCCAAGTACATTTTCAAGGAAAAGCCGCTCGTCGTTTCACCGCTAGAATGAGCATCCCTGGGAATGTTTCTTGAGCAGCACAATACGGAATAATAGGATTACATAAACAACGGCAACAAGGTATTGTGGCCAGGTAGATAGGTAGGTAGGTATAGGTGGGTAGAAAGTTAGATAGGTAGGTAGAGGAACCAAGAGAGAGAGAGAGAGAGAAAGAGAAGACAGTGGTCGCCTTAGGTGCCGGAGGTGCAGTTGGCCAGGAGACATTCGCCAGATTGCATCCCGTATTGAGCTGATACTTTGTGGATTTCGGACAATAAAATCGCTACCAACACACCGACGCGTTGTCGTTGGCGGTCGATTCTCCGCGGTTGCTTTCATTCGATCGTAGATCGACGACACAACCGTTTTCCCTTCAACAAGGGCATCCCATTACCCAAGGGGGCCTCGTGCCCCTCGGGAGGATCTTCTCTATATCTATCGTATATATATATACCCGCGGCACCCCAGTCAATGCATTGTCAAAATATTGGCGGCGATCGAATCGCGCGGTCCATTGTCCAACCCCCTTTTTCTCCCCCTCCCTCCCCCCGATTTTGTCAGCCCCCGGGCTGACTTTTTTCCAAAGCCGCGAAGAAAAAGGGGAAGGGACAGACCCGTCCGCAATTTTCCGAGGATCTTCCTACGGGACCGGCAGCTCACGCGCGGTCTGCGGTCTACCGGTATATGTATCTTCCTACCGCATTGCGTAGCCGGGGGCACGTGACTCCTTCATCTCTCGAGGAGAGGATCGTCGATGCGCGACCTTACAGCCCCGGTAACTCGAGACACTGTTGTTCGCTCGCGATACAAACACGTACACGGCGATTACGAGCGTTTCCGTCCGCGCCCAATATTGCGGAGAATATGAGACTGCGAGTGTATAGGAGGAAAAGAATTGCATGTTATAATCTTGCGCGCATATATATACCTATACTCATGCGCGTTGCAATTGTGCAGATGGTTTTCTCGAAATATCAATTTCTTTTCTCTCATTGCACGAAAAATATTTTTTTTCTACGTATATATAGTTTCGTACAATTGGTAGGTTTATATCGTATAATTCCCGAAATGATATTTAAAGGGCAATATTAAATTCTGTTCAATTTTGTTAAATCACTATAGCGCAACCGGAATCGTATTTACTCAAGTTTTTCGATTCGGATTCTATTGTGTGGAGAACATAATAGAGAAAAAACATATTTTTCCTTAAATAAGCAAAATTCGAAATATATTCTGTTTGAAAAAAATCTACTACGTGTACACATAGAAAATATAGAGATCAAAATAAAAAAAAAAGTAATACAAATAAATTCGTAAAACAACACAGATCTCGGAATTTACAACACAAGGTGAACTATCAACCTGAATGTGCTGAATCAATATATGCAAATATTGAATATGCTAGTATTTACAAAATTTTTACTCCGTCAACGCGGTGTCGTTGCTTTTACGATCAAGATAATCATCAATATGCGCTTCCAAAAGCTTTGATGTGTATTGCAAATATTCCCGTTTTATTGACCGACGGATTTTATCTCACCACAGAAATAGATTTATCAATCATAAACGTACAATATATTTATTTAACACCTACATATGCTAGATACATGCTACTGCAAATGTAGCTTTCGATTAATTCGTAAAAAAAAAATATATATATATATATAAAAGTAAAAAAAGAATTCCGATGCAAAGTGGAATAAAAATATCAATATAAAAAAACATATTAAATAAGTACTTTGAAATATATTTCTCTCTCTCTCTCTCTCTCTCTCTCTCTCTCTCTCTCTCATACACAACTAAATAATGAGTAAAACGCGGTAAAATTCTTTATAGTAATCATAACAATTAAAGTTTCAGCACATTTAATATTTGGCACATTTATGAGATAATATGCGCGGAAATCAATTTTTTGAAATAAGCTTAAAACTGTAGGTAAAACTTTTTCTCCAATTATCTGCAAATTATTTAACAATATAATGTAAACGGATAAAAAATATATCAGATATTCTCTCGTGTACTTTAATAAATAAAAAAATCTTCTCGTATAAAAATTTTACATTATACTTTAATTTTAGTAATTTTATATATAAAAAAGAAAAAAATAAAGAATTTAAATAAAAATTAATAACAACAAAACTATATAAAAGATTCCGGCGCAAATCTAAAACTAGAATTAAAATAAAAATCTTACGCGACGCGCACAATATACATTGATATATACGATACTTTCTTTTAAACCGATCGAAAAACGCATTGATTCTCATCACTTATTGATTTGGTTACATCGCGATTCCCAAGGATTCGAAGAGACGAGCCGGCGCGGCGTCGCTTCACGTTAAAAGAGGAAGCGTAGAATCGCTTATCCCGTCGATCGTTGAGCGAAACGTCCTCCGGCAAACCGCAAACTACCGGCCGTAATCTAACCGCGACGCGGTTATAAGAACGGTTTTCAAAAAAACCGCTCTCGTCGACGAAAGAAGTCGAAGAGAGAGCGAGAGAGCCTATGTACTCTATCTAGAATAGGCATTCCTCGAGCGTATACGCGGGATAATCACGCGCATCAATTACTCTGCGAATTATGATGCCCATCTGCGGCGGCGAACGATTTATGACGAAAATTGGACGGCCGCTTTATCTGCGAGTTATCTCCCACTTTTTACGCATACGGACCTAACTCATCGCTTTTAACGGATATTCATTGCAAAAGTATCTGCAATGTATGCCACGTCCCTCGGCGAGAGATTATCTCGTATTTCCCCATTCTGTGTGCGAATTTCGCGTGTACATGTGAAATGATTCGCAATAGAAACCGCGTAACGTGTGTCATTCAAAAGTTTTCCTACTGCAAATAGAACAGAATTAAAAGCCGATTCGAGTGTGTTTAAAATTTAAAAAATCTATAATATTGTATATAGAATCAATTTAGGGATGTAACTTTAGAGTCTTCCCTTCTGTCAAATCATCTCAATCGTGTTTCGAAATAATTTTCTTGGAAATTCACGAATGAAAAAAATTCATATTGTTTCATTATTTAATCTAAATCCGGAATTCGCAAATTTCGCGGACATGTGTGAAACGATTCGCAATAGACACCGCGTAACATGTGTCATTTAAAAATCCTCCTGCTTCACAAATAGAGCGGAATTAAAAACTGGATTCGAGTGTGTTTAAAATAAAAAAATCTGATACAGAATCAATTTGGGGATGTAGTAACTTTAGAGTTTTCTCTTCTGTCAAATCATCTCAATCGTGTTTCGAAATAATTTTCTCGGAAGCTCACGAGTGAAAAAAATTCATATTGTTTCATCATTTAATCTAAATCCGGCATTCGCAAATTTCGCGGACATGTGTGAAACGATTCGCAATAGACACCGCGTAACATGTGTCATTTAAAAATCCTCCTGCTTCACAAATAGAGCGGAATTAAAAACTGATTCGAGTGTGTTTAAAATAAAAAAATTTGATACAGAATCAATTTGGGGATGTAGTAATTTTAGAGTCTTCTCTCCTGTCAAATAATCTCGTTCGTGTCTCGACATAATTTTCTTGGAAGCTCAGGAGTGAAAAACAATGCATATAATATGTACAAGAATTGTTTCCTCAATTTTTTTCGGTTAAAACCAAAACACGTGCCATCTCATTACGTCAAATAAGCGCTGCGAAGCTTACTCATCCTACAAAGGGGCGAAGCAACCCTGTATTACGTATCATGCAAGATTCACCGGCCAGAGTTCCCTCAAGAGGATATACAAACCTGTTTTTAGTACGACTTTGCGCGTGCCTCCCTCTCCAGAAATTTCGGAAGCCCCTGACGACGTCTCGGAAGCGTCGAGCCGGCTCCTACCCACCGGGACGAGAAGCGACCGCCTGTGCGAAACGTCTTAATTATGAAAGGTAATCTCGCTCCGGCTGCCTCGCGGCTCGCGGCGCCACGCGGTTCGGATTTAATAATCATGAAATTATATTTCCGATCGCGGCGCAGTCAGTCGCGTCGGATCGTCCGTTTTTGCGGACTCCCGCGGCTCGGCCGATCTCACGATCTCACCACCACCAAACCCGAGATATTAATGAGCAGCGAACCGTTTAATTGGCTTTGGAAGAGTCAACCGCCTTCGGTATCGCGGCGACTATCCTCTCTTTGAAACACTTTGATACGATTCTATCGAATCGGTACAAAAATTAAGCATTTGATTTCATAAAAAATAAAATTTTTAAAAATTAAGAAGGAACGAAAAATAAAAAAATTTAATTATGCCCCATCCTGAAAAAAATCTCGCGGGCGTTCATGGTTGAAGAGTATCGGTTGAATTAAAAGTGGCTCCTTCTCTCTCATCTGACATACGGTGGACTCATAAGCGACCACCATCTGCCGCCCTTTATTCCTGCCCTTTAAATTTCTGTGACGAACCCAGCATCCCGCGTTTATGTCGCAAGTGGAAATCCCGGGTACTTAGCTCCGTATTCTTCGCTTATTGAATATAAGCGCAAGAAGGAACGTCGTTTAAAATTCTGGCGCGGTCGAAAAATGTGAAACATCGTCCTACTTTTAGGGGATCCGTAGAGCCGACCGGAAAATCAGTTTGAAATAAGCTAAAAAATATTTGTGTCCTCCCTTTCTCTCTCTCTCTCTCTATCTCTCCGACAAGAGATCCCACCCTTTATTCAGGCACAGACCGGTGTGTGACGAACGTAAAAGTATTTCCTCGATAAAAGTCGCCACACCAACACACATGGCGTATTCCGCGGTCTCCTTTTGTTCATGGAAGATACGTATGAAGCGTGACAAAACGCGCGCGGACTCGAGAAAGTCTACGCGTTTTGTCACGCAGGAACATTTGGGCGACATATTCGTGGCAAACGAATCGTGACGGGCCCTCCTCTCTTCTCAAAAGAACATTCACAATGGGCACGTCGCGGGACCAGCCTTTATCTTTGAGATGTTCTCGCATCAATGCATATATATGTATACGTGCGAGTCGCTGAATCACTCGGTCTACTTATCAAAAAGACACACGCGATAATGAATTATCGCGGCGACTTTAACGATTCGTCCCCGTAGTACGGAACTGCGGGTGTCCTTTGTCCCGAAAAGATGCAGCCGGATGATGTAACACGGTGACGGGCGCGGATGACAGTGTTGCAGTTAATCTCGGGGTATAACGAAAGAGTAATGACTCCCGCGACCTGTCACCAAGATAGCTCCTATCACGTGCCCTGGACTTGTCCGCGGGATATTTGCATATTGTGCAACGCGTACGCGAGATTCTTGCAAATTTTACGAGGGAGATAAATGCCAGAGACGAGTTAATGAGCGCCGGTATTGTAATAATGATTGTTGTAATGACGGATAAATAATAAACGCACGTGTATGCATTATATATCGCGATTTATGCGAACCGCGGATTATACTGTGCATTCGCTTATTGGAATTACGTGTGATTTAATTATATATATATAACATATATCTATACACTAATCACATATATAGAATAATAGAAATTTGCGCAAATATTTTAGAAATTATATACGAGCGTTGATGACGATAATCGAGCTAATGGAATGGGGAACAATTCGGTCCATCGCTCGTCGATTAGATATTTTAATGCGATGCGATATGAATATGCAAAGAGCGGACAAATGTTCGGCTAATTTCCGTATCGCGGCATAAGGTCGCTCTTGGCCACATGCGGTGCACACGCAACATTAAACAAGTATCAACCCTTCGTCCGCCCCTCTTCACCCCATCCCCCCGGTTCCCTTTTTTTCCCTCGACCCTTCAATTTAATCAGCTTCATTCAGTCTACCGCGAAACAACCTGCCACATGGTGGCCATTGTAGGACGCTGGAGATATTATTAACGACACACACAACACAGATATGACGCGCGCACTGTGAATGCGGATCGTTTCGTCGTCTCTTCGTTCGCATTTTTTTTCTCTACACTACACTGAGCTATCACCATCGCGAGAATAAACACGGAGAGACCCGCCATATGCACTCGCACACACGTGCCCCTTCTTCGTCGGTGCCGGGTTATTGTCATTTGTTACACGACCCGCATTCGGAGTCGTCGGCTCGGAAATTCCGCGACGGCCCTTTCGTCTCATCCTTCTAATCGGCGCTAGCCGATAACGTAATGTAAATGTGTAGGTACCCCCTTGGAATCGGTACAAAAATTCAGCATTTACTTTTGAATAAACACTGAAATTTATCTGCATATTTAACATATATCAAAAAATGAAAATTAAATTAAATTTTAAGAAATTAAGAAAAAAATAATAGTATATTGTGTATCAAGTGCGGAAAGTTGACAATTGGTCACGAGTGCGACCACCCCACACGAGTGAACAATTGTCAATTCGCACGTGATACACATACTATTTTGTATTACAAGTGCAGGCATAGTGGCTTTGTGCGCGTTTTCTGTGCGCGAGATGGCACGCCGCCATCTTGCGACGGCACGGTACGGGAATAACCGCGTTCAAAGTCATTGCCCACGGCTTCAGCCGTGGACAATGACTTTGAACGCGGCTCAGCCGTGGGCAATGGCTTTGAATGCGGCTTATTCACTCACCGCGTCGCGGCTAGATGACGGCGTGGGAAATCGGTCGCTTTCCGCACAGAAAACACGCACACAAAGTGCCACTTTGCCTGCACGTGTATACAAAAAATATAAATTTTGAAAATAAATGTCTTCCCTTGGAGAAAATCCTGCGGACGCCCATGATAAGTATACGTATGTAAATGTATAAAATGGGAATGATATAAATTATCCCCTTGTTGCGTGCGAATATAATCCAATCCTCGGCGGTAGGAGAAAATTTGATCGTTTTCTTGGCACATGTACGTACGTACGTGTCTACACATCCCGAGGATTTCACACACTTTCTTCCCCCTCCCTCCTCCTTCTTGTCCGTGTCATCTCAAAACTATCGTCGTTTTGGCAGCCAGCCAGAGGGATTCTTCCGACGCCCTTCGCGCGCAAAAGTAGGGCGCGGAACTCTCAGCGAAGTGCTAGGCACTTCGATAAAACTTGCCTCACTTCGATAATGGATTTTCGCTGTGTCCCAGAAATTTCCGGGAAATAAATGCGCCGCATATTTAAATTGCCCGTCCCTCTTGCGTTTCCCGTCTTACTTAATTCGAAGAGACGTTTTCCTTTAGGTAATTAAAGCGCGAGGCAAAAGTAAACTGTATAAGAACCACCTGACAATAAATCGATCACTCGAGGAATTTGTGAGAATCTTTGCAATCGTGTTGCATCTTTATCGCGTGTTTGCGAGCGACAATAGATTTCTCTTTCAATTTGTTTAAAGGGGAAAAAAAATATCGGAGATTTCCAGAACGCATTCCAATCTGAAGGAAAACTCACAGTTTTAATAAAAGATAATAGCGATAGCCGGCTAAGTGATTGCGAGATTCGGGTTGGGCGGATTATTTTCAAATTCTCATTCACTGAGATCATTGAGTATTCAAAATCTCGGCGATGCTGAATAAGACGCATAATGACGGAAATCTTGACGAGCGCTTTAATGAACGGCCTTGATTGAACTCACGGCCGAATATTGAATTCGGCAGAGAACGCATAGTGTTCGAAATTCGACGTCTATATATTATATCGAGGTCCATTCGAGGATGGGCAGCGTCCGGTGATAATGACGGAGATGACTGTGGCAGTTTTTTCGATGATTAACGACTATCGACCGCCGGTCGATTGAATTCGATTTGTCTTCCCGAACGCCTCAGGTAAAGCTATATCCTTTAATCATATTCCGGCGTTTCCGATCGGAGTAATGAGTTTACGCTGGATTTTTACGTGAAGGAGTAGCCCGCCTATAACTTGATCGTGATCGATGAAACGCAGACCTCTATAAAGATGTTACTCCGCTGTAAGTAAAAGAAAAAAAAACTGCGCCGACGATAATTCGTCCATAAACTGTGCGTCCTCTACTCTCGCTTCCGCTTTTATTACACACGGAAAACACTGAGGATATTTCCGGGAGAGATGTATAAATTCATGGCGATGGAGAAAATTTTATCGCGAATCGATCGAACGCGATACTTGCGGGAAAAACCGACTTTTATATCTCGCGTCGATTGTCCAAGTTTTCATTATAGCGTCTGTAAAATCCACAGATCGATCATTTCGACTACCGGTCATTGCGCCATTGTCGTGTATCGATCAGTCACCGTCGGGATTCTTTATTATGACAATGGTATACACGACATGGTGTGCGGTCGTAAAAACAAAAAAAAAAAGAAAATTTATTTCACAATCGCGCGCGTCCTCCATTACGACCATTAACTTTCATGAAACGTAGTTTCGGAATGCTGCGATGCTAGATACACGTTCCCGTATAAACGTCTACGAGGCGACTTCTCTTGGCACGCAGTCCCGAAGCGGTACAAGACTCGAAATTGTAAAAAAACACGACGCTTCATCATTCGTTATAAATCAAATTAATGATATAGCGTCATAAATATTTATATTTCGAGTAGAGTATATCTTTTCTCCATTTATATTTTTTTGTTCGCATTTTTTTTTTGCCTTCCCCGATCACGCGCTTGAAATTAAATATCCGTGCGATTGAAATCGTACAGATAATGAAATGCAACCGCTGTTTATTTTTAAAACACGTACGATTTGCTTCCTCGGAGAGGAGCTCGATTTTTACGGGTCGGATGATATCGCGGTTGCCGGGAATCGATTAAGCGCCGATACGATTTTCCGGGGAGAAAAAATGGTAATGTATTCCTGAAGGGACTGCGCGAGAAGAGACCAGGGTGATAGTTCGGTGGCCCACATCTCCGGGGGCGAGAGTGCATTTTCCACGCGCGCAACAGCCGGTCTTTGGCCGCTGTCAATAGTTGCCGAAAATAGTCGGATTCCGGGAGTTTATAACTGTACGAGCCTGGGGAGGATCGATCCGCCAGGTAAACACGTGTGTGAGCTCATATATCCCGACGTCCAAATTGCAATATTCCGGCGATGCGATAAAAAAGATGGTAATGTATTCGAGAAAATGCAATAGAGAACGCCCCCTTTCTCTCTTTGCATCTATCTGCACACGTGCGGTGCATTAAAGTGGGACACCCCGTGAAGGAAAAGCCGCCGCATCCCCGAAAGGGGAACGACACTTGGAGGGCACTCGTCGAGAGGACTCTGGGGCGGAAAGAACGACGAGACGCGACGAGGGCGAGTCCTGCACCTACTTTGACACGTTTCCCGCGCCGCGGTCGTCACTTGTCGGGTCTCTCGCCTTAAAGAACTGCGGGATGTCGATGTTGTACCTTCCCCGCGGCGTACAACACTGGCTTTCTTTTCGCTTTCTCTCTTTCTCTTTAGACCGAAACACTTTCGGAACACTTCAAAAAACCGCTGCGTCTATGTCTATAGGGTGTCCCAGACTTACCGTATCACCATGGGCGCAGGATTTTTTTTCAAGAGAAGGCATAATTAATTTTTTTTTCTTTCTTAATTTTTTTATTTTTACTTTTTTTATATTAAATATGTAAATAAATTCCAGTGTTTATTCAAAAGGAGAGTAAATGCTTAATTGTTTTACTGATTCGAAGGGGGCAAATGCTCCCTGAGGTGATTTGGAGATGATTTTTCCTCAGCGAAAATGTCCAGGCACCAATCATTTTTGAGTTACAAACGATTGAAAATAAAAGTTTTGTAAACTATCTTGTAAAAATAAATTATTAACAAAACTGCATGTCTTAGTTAATTTCAGGTAAAGTTTACTTTAATAGAATTTTAATTTAAAGCTTAGTTACAAAGATACATGATTTCAAGAATTGAAAACATCAAAAAGATGATGACCTTTCTCGACATTTTTGCTGAGGAAAAATCGTCTCCAAATCGCCTCAGGAATTTCCCGTTAACGTGTGACACGGTAAGTCTGGGACACCCTGTATACGATTCCTTCCGATTTCGACGTTTCTTGATGGATCGGGTGTATATAATTTTTAAAAAAATTGTTATCTTATAAATATGTTGCGATCGCTGCAAATTAGCCGCAACGCTCGAACAGATGCAATAATTTTTTCGAGCGAGAAACAAGCGCCGAATATAATATAATGCGAGTTTGTAATTAATTCATATTTAAAGCATAAATGGAGACTGGCTGAGAGTTGAAAATATATGCTTATAAATTTCTCATTACAAGTTAACAAGTAATTAATTAGGCCGGATTTAAAATAAATTGCTAAAATTTTGTTGAAAAAGTTAAGTGTGCTGTTGTTGAAAACGGTATATCCGTGCCAACAGTTTTATTAATTAAATTATCTGAAATTGCCGCGGACGATGTGTTCGTAAAATGTTCTCCCCTCCTCGTGTCTGAAACTACCGCGAGCGAATTCACGATGATAGAGCGATCGCTCGGACGATCGTAAAACTTAATTTGTATAATGGACCGCATCTTGTAGGGGTAGTGCCCGTATCGTGGCACGCTCGCGGCCATTATTATTATACACGGGCGGATAACATATTTGATGGAAAATATCGTGATACGCTATCGATTACGCTGCATTTAGGGCTTTTTATCTTAATTATACGACCGCGCGCGCGGCCTATTCGCGGGTGTATTATTAGCTCGTTAATACATTTTATAGGCGACCACTAACAAGCCTTTGTCATTGTAATGCAAATTTGCGGATTAAGCTTAATTAAAATCTCACCGCGCGCGGGATCGTCACAATTATTTTCATAATCATTCGCTTTAATTATCGTATATATATATATATATATATATATATATATAGATATATATATAGCAAACGTGCGCGCGCTTGCTCGCGAATATAATTCCGCGCTCACGCTCGGCGGCTGTCATCGAGAAATTTGCATTTTCCAGGCAACATTTACGCGCGATTTACGGAACGCCGTCCGACACGAGCTATCGATCTCATCTGCATCCTTCCGAAGTGTTACGCGGAGCATCGATCTACATAATCGCGCAGAATCACGTCCTGCTGAATTTGCAATTAATGTGACATTATAGAAAAAAATACTAGCCAAATTATAGAGTTGAAACTACAAAACGAAAATTTAGATTTGATAAATATAGAGGTCAACCATGATGACTAATATTTTTTTTCTGTGTCGCTCTTAATGATCATTTCTCGCAAAAGAATGAAAGAATAAGGAGTGAACGATACTTTTTTCTGCATCTCGCGGAGAAATTCAGTGAAATTCCTCGGACGTCTCGCATAGCTGCCGAAAACAACGTCATGTCCGAAGGAGATACGCGAATCGAGGATCGCGAGAACGCCATACCGGGTGTCGGATTAATGGCTCGTCGACGTGGGGTGTGCGATCGTTTCGCAGCAGCACCTCGTGAATTATCTCGAGGGGACGCGAGAGCAGCCCCCAATTTCGATTCCGAGGGCACCGTGCGTTCGTGAATCGTGATTCGCGATACCCCCTCGAGATCCGCGCGCGTGTACCTACAAATCTACGGAGAGGATTCAACCGCACATTGTGCGACACGGAAAAGGGATGCCGTTAAAGGGTCTCCCTCTCGCTTTCCCGAAATCCCAATCATGAAAACGCCTATTCCGGGGGCTCGCGATTACATTCCAATCCAGTTCGCATATATATATATATCGATGTAGATCGATCGTACCGAGGTGAGTGTCCACGATATGGCTTTGAGGTCGTCGGGATATCTGATCGACTCGTAGCTTGTCAAATGGTTATGGTATCTTTGAATATCTTGCGAGGGTCTGGCGCGTTCGCAGAAATTGGTATTAAGCTATCTCGGAGATATCTAAAATGGAGCACGTGCACGATATATATATATATATATATATATATATATTTATTCGAGCAACATGAACGGTGGGAGAGATGAAATAAAAATAATTATTCAGCGCATATAGTATTATATATATGAAAGGGAAAGCGATTTGGTTCGATAAAAATGTATGTTTTCGGATATATTTTACGTTCTTCAAATGATTGAAGATTATTATTTCTCAAACGACCTGCGACCTTATTTGACGAATACTAAAAAAGAAAGATATTCCGATGTCCTTGAATTTGTCAGCTACAAGCTGTCGAATATTCTCCGGGATAGCTACTGGCGACTATCCGCGATAGGAAATTTATTTATCGAGCACGCCAGGAATTTCCAAGATTATCTGAAATTTTCAAATATCCCGGAACATTCCGAAACTCGCGGCGAATCTTGCAATCGATTGGCGGAAAGTCGCCGTGGGCGGTCTTGAAAATCAATTCATAATACCTTCGAGATGCCTTCGCGTTCTGTGGCCGTGATCTCATTATATACCTAGCGTTGGAGAAGATTCAGTTACCAATATCCGACTACAACTTCGCGTTTGCCCCGAAGAGAGATCTTATATTTGCAGCTGGTTTCCCAATCGAACATTCCAATGTCTCGGTTGCCGATATTTCGCATTGCGTAAGACTACATTGTGTTTCGAATGTCATAATAAGATTGGACGAGAAAGAACATGGAGTGTAGAAGCAGACACGAGAACTTCATCGAGATAACGTCTAGAACGATGGATTATGCAATGAAATGAGCGCCGGCTCTGAAAAATGGTTTAGGCGACTCTCGCCTTAAGGTAAAAAATATTTCATACGTCACGCGCGATGCATTTACATTGATTTTCGCGTGACATGATTGATTGATTGATTATGAAGTTCATAAATCAAGAATACAATTATAGTTATGATAATGGTAATTATCAAAAACAATTTATCTCTTTTTCTCTCTCTCTGCTTTCATCCATTCCATATATATTACATCTTTCCATATATATATATATATATATATATATATATATTATGTAACGTTTATAATTAGTTTATGAATTAAATTATTATATAATATATATATATATATATATATATATATATTATGTATAATAATTTAATTCATAAACTAATTATAAACGTTACTTGAATTTAAAATTCCACGTCTCTTTGTGCGACGAATAATTTATGTAGATAATTTAATGCGAACAATTCAAGTAAATATATAAAATATAGAAAACGTAACGACTACACTTTCGATATAATTAATTGAATTAAAAGAACGGATACAAGAATCAATATTTTCAGAATGAAATTATAATGTAACCGAAGGATATTGGAATTTCCGCGAAGACTTAATCAACGGAATTAAACGCTTCTATATCTTTTCTGTAGAATCGTATTTTCCCGACACTCGCTCGACAATGGTCTACATCCATATACACCTTCTTCCTAAGCTGCAATATTTTTAACCGACCGCTTTTCGCGGGATATCCCAATGTCTCGGAGCATTGGTATTCTTGGAGTCACGCCAGAGAGTTTCGCGACTCGAACTCGCGCGGGATCTATATCGCGTTACCAATCGCGCACCAATATTTCCTGCCATTCTCGTGATTCACCCCAACGCGTTTTAGGAAATAATCTGTCGCACTTTGCTCGCGAAAAAGAGATCGAGAAATCGGCATCGACTTTTGCCGCAACCGGGCGGATGCTGCGTCTCCGGCATATCGTCACACAACTGCCATCCATGCATACACACACACACACACATACATACAGAGGAGCGTTTATTCGCAGACTCTCCTGCACGCCACATTTACGACGATGAAACGAAACGCACACAGGGGCGGTCTGCAGGCGGTCTTTCCAGCTCAAAAGCTCCGCCTGCGAAACAACCGGCCTACGATGCATGCACGAGAAACGTCAACTTCTTCGAGAGAGGCACCTCTCCCTCACCGTCCGTTTCGTATACATGTACGTCCGGTCATACCTGTGTTCGTCCGAGAGCGCTGCTGGCCTTCTCCGACGCGCCCTTCGCGTTGCGAGTATATATATGCTAATGCGTCTCGTGACGTGACGCGATACACTTTTCGTCGTTAACCTCTCAGCTGACCTCCACGAGTGA
This sequence comes from Nylanderia fulva, assembly GCF_048542155.1. Taxonomy (NCBI): domain Eukaryota; kingdom Metazoa; phylum Arthropoda; class Insecta; order Hymenoptera; family Formicidae; genus Nylanderia; species Nylanderia fulva. Next base: position 4,026,725 of record NW_028189835.1, on the reverse strand, counting down.
AAGTGTGGGCGACGCGACGTCCGGATCGATGCCACCCGAAACAGACTTTTTTCTAAGCTCTTTGCATTTTTAAATATACCCTTCTTCGCGGATTCGATTATCGGCTTTAAGTGCTTCCGGTTGTTCTCGCGCAGATGAAGGGAAATTTTCTTCTCCTCCGCTCTTTCAAGGGAGTTTTTGGAAAAAGCCTTTGTCGAGGAAAACTGGAGATATTTCGTGAATAGGCCGTACATCTCTACTGTTTGAACGTTCGGACGATCAAAGCGAAATACTTTCAAAGAGGAAGTTCTTCTCTCGACCCCAATTTCCTACGTATTAAATAAATTACGCAAACGCGCGACTGGTTTTTTTTTTCCGTGCAAAGTTAATTCGCTTACGTTGACCTACATTGTATTACATTGTATAATATACAATATATTTTTCATCTCGGCAAGAGTGATAAAAGGTAATAATTTATGTATTGTTTAATAGGGTTCACCGCAGAGGCCGCTGGATTTTTCCGCCGAAAATATCGACTTTTCGGTCATTCAAGAGCGATGCCGACATTCCTGCGAAATGGATTCTCGCGAGAGAAAAAAAAACGCTCATTCAAATAAGAGAACACAGCCCATTCAAAGATCCGGCCGTGCACGTGGAGAACTAATGCGAGCATAAATTTCAACAGATAGTACGCACGTTGCTGTGAAACGAGAAGAAAGACTTCTCTCCCGAATTCTCTCTACGTGGTTATTTAGATCTTTCATTCTTTCGCGGATAACTCAAAGACTCTGTCATCTATCGTCTAAATTATTTCTCCGATATTTCCACGAGAAGGGAAAGAGAGAAATTCATTTACGCGGCATTTACTATGATTTTTTTCTCGCATTGCTACACGAGTTTTATTTTGTTTAACGTAATACGCTTTTAATGTACATGAATATTGCTGCTTCACATTCGGAGAAAGAGAAAAAAAAACCTCTAATCTTGCAAAGTGAGTTTCACATAGAAATCGATATAAAGACTCGAGTGAGTCAAAGAAACCGCTCATACCTGAATCACGCTAAACGAAAATAGTAGCACGTAGTGGAGAAATTGGAGAGAGAGAAAAAGAAACCCCGTTAGAGTACACGCTTAGTCACACTGATAAAGTATTCCAATTGCGATGCGAGGTGCGCGGTTTTAGTCCTCCGTAGGAGTGACGAGGGAATGATATCACGCTGACAAGCCGTAAATACATAATGAAGTGTGGAAACCCCGTATGTTTAAATCCATGAATGCTTCCATCCGTCATCGCGGAGTATATACGCGCGCGCACCAGTGTACGACTTCGAATTTATAATCCCGTATACGTTCGCATCTAGTATATACCCGCGTGATTCATCATCTCATACACTCTTACAGCCGCGACAGATGAAGAGCCGTCGCTCAGGATATAAGTTGAAGGAAAAGTTGGACGCGTTCAGGAATATGCAATTAGTATCACGCTCTCGCACGTGAATATTAATCCTTTAATTAACTATTTTTTTTTAATCCGCAGGCGCACTGGATTTTTAATCCAGATAAAACACTGTTATTGGGATTCATAAATTAATAGTTTTCTTTTATGAAAAAGGGAAATATATGTTGTTACTATTATTTAGAGAATTAATATTCATACCACATCTCCTACTGCTGTTATAAGTATTATTTTAAAAAATATACCAGTTTTTTTTGTTGTTTTACTACTCTCGCGCGGCCATACATATTTAAAAATCCAAATATATTAAATTTAAAATCTAATGGGTTAAATATTGAGATTGAAAATTTGAGAAATTAAAATTGTAAAAACCCTAGGAATTATAAAAAATGTATAGAAACAAAAGAAAGAATAAGATTCAAAAGAAATTACATTTTAAAGCATTTACTATATTGAAAAATATAATATATTTTTTCTCAAAGTTTATTAATAAATAAATAAATTTATATTTACACATTTTTATATTTGTGAATATATTAGATTCACATCAAAGTAATAGAATATTCAAAAAATATGTTGTACAAATTAATACAAGACATAAAGTTGCTTGAGAATTTTCTCTTTCTCTCGCTATCGTATACACATCTAATCTTTAAAACGCGCAAAGCGTAGGTAAAAGTACTATTCATTAGCTGAAAGCCACCTTGTTTCAGTTCACTAGCTAAAACGCAGATGGCGGCAAAAGTCTCACTCACTTTTGAAGGTAGCCTTTGATAGGGACCGTGTTTCCATATATATGTATAAGTATGCAACTAATTTTCTTTTCTCTTTTTTCGAATACAGCATAAAAGTTGCAAGGCTATTATGTTTAAAATAGCTTCGGCTAAACTTTAATGAGGGAAAATGTAGCAATTATGAAACGTTAGTTCTGAAACTCGTTGGCCGATATCGATCCATCCAACTCATCCATCGCGAATGTACTAATTAATAACTTGTAAAGCAAGTTTCGATATTAGTCGCGGATTCGGTCGCCGATATTATCGATCCATTCGCGGAGCGAATGTAATCACGAGCGGTGTATGCGTAAGCAAGTGTGCTCACGCGTGTCCAAAGCTGCAAACTTGCTCCAAAAAATACCCGTATATATCTGTTGCGAAACTTTCTTGCGGAAAGTAACCCGCTCACGTTCGCGCAACAAGGCTCGCAACAAATCCTTCTCTCCCATGCAACAACGTCGCGCAGCGATCTTGAATGCTCACGGGATCGCTGCGAAAGCGAGTCTGTTGAAGATTCAACCCACGGAACGGTAAAGAAAGAAAGAAAAAAAAATAAAATAAAATAAAAAAATAACGAATCATCACTCGCGGGAAGAGCGAGTGTTTATTCTGTAAAAAGTTGGCCGACAGTTGCCGTGGGACTGCAGGGTTGCCTATTAGACGGAGGATGAGGACAGTGCTCGCTCGAGGGTCGAATCATCCTCGCCTGGGGAGGAATGAATACTCGTTCTTCGGGGATAGAAGAGAGAGAGAGAGAGAGGCGGCTTGATAAATGCGTGGCGGTGCGTCTAGGAACTAGTTTAATGTTTACCTAGTAAGTAGCGTTGTCAGTCAGCTGGTTTGTTGCATCTTCGGGTCAGGCAGCCGCCTGTGGCATGCAACGTTCGCCGAGAGAAGCGCCGCCGTCTCTGTCTCTATGGTCTCTCGGTGCCGATTGAAGAGAAGAAGCGTGTGGGGGTTGCGAATAGTGGGAGCAAAGGGATGATGGTGGGGAGCCGCATGCCGCTAGTTATGCGGGGTACTCCGTGATCGTCGATAGAACGGCTCCAACTCAGTTGCACTCCGACCGCCGCGGTGGAATGTCGTTCTCCCCGGGCTGTAGCAATCGTCGTCGTCGTCGTCGTCGCCGTCGTCGCCCGGGTCGTCGCGCGTAAAATTCGCATCGTTGGTAAACGACACGCTATATAGGATTAATCCATCGAGTTTGATCTTTGTTCATCGTTTATTGTGGCGGATCGCTCGCGTTAAGGAATGAGCGATCGGTGTCTGATCGATTCGCGCGAGCGGACGACAAAGTCGCGGATCGTCGCGTCGTCAGTGTCAACGGTGTGAACGGTAGTGTTTTGAATTTTTGGTTCTTTATCTACGACCGAAGTGCAAAAACGACGGTTCAAGTCTATAGTACAGAGTGACTAGTGGGCTATGAGTGCGTGACGATACGAGGGTCTACGTACTAGAGCGACTATCTCCCACAGCGGCCACAGGTGCGCGATTCGGGATGGATAGCCGTCGCGTTGTAACGTCGACGACGATCGTCATCGTCGTCGTCCTGTGCACGTTGCTGGATCGTCGCACGGTACACGGACGCAGCATCACGAGCCTCGAGGCGCCAAGCGGCTGCGAGTGGAGAAAGGACGACGGCGAGGACGGGGAGCAGGATCTGACCTGTCGAGTAAGAACGATCGCGGATGTGGCCGGTCTCATCGGCAATCTCTCGGCGATCCAAGCGGACTCGATCACGTCCCTGGGATTAGAATGCAGCGACGAGTCGTACTTGGAGGGTCAGCTCGACGAGGACCAACCGGACGGCTTCCTGCCGTCGTTGCCGCGTCTCGCGAGGCTGCGCGTCGATTACTGCAACATCCGGTATCTGCCGGGCGGCGTGTTCGCGTCGGTGCACAATCTCCGCGGTCTATCTCTGCGGTTGACGCGCAATGGCGACCTGTCGACGTTGGATCTGCATCGGGATGCGCTCCGCGGTCTGACGAGCCTGCAGCATCTCGATCTCGCCGACAATAATCTGTGGACGCTGCCGTCGGAGCTATTCTGCCCGGTCCAGCAGAGTCTCGCGAGGCTGAATCTAACGCGCAACAAGTTACAGGACGTCAAGTCCCTGGGCATCTCCGATCGATCCTGCACCTTCAATCTCGAGATCCTCGACATCGGTAATAACGACCTCAGTGCCTTGCCCGATCACGCGTTCAGCGGCCTGCGTAGCCTGAGCGTCCTGAGGATACAGGATAACGCGATCGCCTCCGTGGGCGATCACGCTCTTCACGGTCTCGCGTCCCTCCGGGTCCTCAACATGTCCAGCAACCGACTCGTCGCCCTGCCACCGGAATTGTTCGCGAAAACGAAGGAGCTGAGGGAACTGATTCTCAGTAATAACTCTCTCACGTTACTGGCGCCCGGCTTGCTGGACAGCCTCGAGCAGCTTCACGATTTGGACCTCAGCGGAAACGAGCTGACCAGCCACTGGGTGAATCGGGAGACCTTCTCGCGATTGATTCGTCTCGTGAATCTCGACTTGTCGTTCAACGCCCTCACGAGGATCGATCTGAACGTCTTCAGACATCTGACCAATCTGCAGATTCTCAAGCTCGAGCACAACAATATCGATACGCTGCTCGACGGCTGCTTCGCCTCGCTCGTCAACTTGCATACCCTGACGTTGTCTCACAACAAGATCATCAGATTCGAACCGGTGCACACGCTCGGTCTCGGCGCGCTTCAACAACTCTTCCTGGACAGCAACAGGCTGCGCGGCCTGCACAGACATGTGTTCGCTAATCTCACGGATCTTCAGGATCTCTCTCTGAGCGGGAACGCTTTGGCGGAGATTCCCTACGCGGTTCGCGTGCTCAGATCGCTCAAGACCCTCGATCTCGGCAACAATCAGGTGTTGAGGATAGACAATGACTCGTTTGCCGGCTTGAACGAACTCTACGGATTGCGATTGGTGGACAACAAGCTGGAGAATGTGTCGCGGGAGGCGTTCGCGTCTTTACCGGCATTGCAAGTGCTCAATCTGGCGAACAATGTTATCCGTCACGTGGAACAGAGCGCTTTCTCGGCTAATCCGGTGTTGCGGGCGATAAGACTCGACGGGAACAAATTGACGGATATCCGCGGCGTCTTCACGAGTCTCTCGACTCTCGTCTGGCTGAACGTGTCCGATAATAACTTGATGTGGTTCGACTACAGTCAACTACCTACCAGCATAGAGTGGCTGGATATACACGCCAATGAGATAAAGGAGCTAGGGGATTTCTACGTGTTGCGCAACACCATGCGAATAAAAATGCTGGACGCGAGCTACAATCGCATCACCGCCATCACGGAGGCGAACGTGCCCGACAGCGTGGAGACGCTGTTCCTGAACGACAACCGTATAAAGAGCGTCGCGCCCGGGACGTTTCAGCAGAAACCGAATCTAGAGAAGGTGGTTCTGTACGGGAACGAGATCAGGAGACTGGAGATTGGCGCCCTCACTCTGCAAACGGTGCCGGACGAGCAGGAACTACCCGCGTTCTACATCGGCAACAATCCCATCCTCTGCGACTGCAGCATGGAATGGTTGCCGCGGATCAACGAGATGACCCGGCCGCGTCAGCATCCGCGCGTCATGGACCTGGACGCTGTCACGTGCGAGATGGTGCACGCACGCGCCACTCCGCGACGTCCGCTGCTTTCCCTGAAGCCCAAGGATCTTCTCTGCCGATACGACGCGCACTGCTTCGCCCTCTGCCATTGCTGCGACTTCGACGCGTGCGACTGCGAGATGACCTGTCCGGATAATTGTTCCTGCTATCACGATCATAGCTGGTCTAGCAACGTCGTCGATTGCTCCAACGCCGGATACAAACACGTGCCCGAACGATTACCCATGGACGCGACGGAGATTTATCTGGACGGTAACGAGCTCGGCGATCTCGGCAGCCATGTATTCATCGGGAAACGTCGTCTGGAGGTACTGTATCTTAACAACAGCGGTATCGCGGCGATACACAATCGTACGTTCAACGGCGTCGAACAACTGCGCGTTCTTCACCTCGAGGACAACGCGTTACGGGAACTACGTGGCTTTGAGTTCGACCAGCTCGATCACATGTCGGAATTGTATCTGGATCACAACGCCATCGCCACTGTGGGCAACACTACCTTTAAGAAGATGCATAACCTCGTGGTGCTACGACTCGACGGCAATCGTATCGTCGATTTCCGACCGTGGGAAGCCCTACCGAGCGTCGGCGGCGGCACCAGGATCGCGCTCGAAGGCAACGCCTGGAGCTGCGAGTGCGGGAACGCGGCCCGATTACGCGTCTGGCTCGCGGAGCATCGCGGCGACCCGGAGAAGATGTACTGTCGCGACGGCGTCGAGACCCTCGCCCAGGCCATGGTGCGATGCGGCGATCCCTCGACGGAGGCCGTAAGTCGAGGTATCCAGGAGATCCCGCTGTTGGGCAGCAACTTTGTGCCGTTGCTGGCTGGCGCGCTGGTAGCCGTGATCGCCATTTGCCTATTCATCGCCCTGGCCTTCGTCTTTCGTCAGGACGTACGTCTCTGGGCCCACGCGCGTTACGGTTTACGACTCGGCAAGATGGCGGCGCCGCCCGACGAGGAGAGGGACCGACTGTACGACGGATACTTCATCTACAGCGAGCGCGACGAGGACTTTGTCTCCAGATTCCTCGCGGCCGAGCTCGAGCAGGCAGGCCTAGCGCTCTGCCTTCACTGGCGCGACCTGCCACCGGCCAGACCGCAGGAAGCGCTGCCACCGGCCGCGGCGGCCGCTAGGCGCATCGTCATCATCTTCTCGCCGGTCTTCCTGGCGAACGAGTGGCAGCACGTCGAGTTTCGCGCCGCCTTGCGCACCGTGTTGGAGAACATCAGGCCGGCCTCGCGGAAACGTCGCGTTCTCCTCCTGCTGGCGACCGAGACGCCGACTCGGGACCCGGAGCTGCAGCTGCTGCTACAGACGTGCACCGTCGTGGTCTGGGGCGAGAAGAGGTTCTGGGAGAAGCTTAGATTCGCCATGCCGGACTCGGTCGACAAGCGGCAGCGCGACAGCAAGAAGGTCAACGACCGTAATCGCACGCCGACGCGATACACCGCGGCGCCGTCCGTCGCCGTGGACGTGTGGACCAAGCCGAACGGCGTCCTGGTCGCACCGGTGCATCACGCGCCCACGCCGACTCCCACGCAGTCCACCTACGTCAGCTCGGCGTCGAGCCGCACCGAGGACGAGGACAGCGGCGCGGAGCACCATCAGCATCAGCATCACCACCCGCATCATCAGCACGGCTACAGCACGCTGCACGCCGGCAACGGCAGGCCGGCCAGCCTCTTCTCCAGGAGCAGCCATCTCTACAGCACCATCCCGGAGCCACCGGTGGTGCCGACCGCGCCGCCAGGAGAGGCCCTCGCCCCGGCGCATCCAGGCAATCCGCGTACTTACTTCGTCTAGCGCAGAAGGGCGGCGATCGTGCTCCGATCCAGCAGGAGATAGACCGATTCTCTTTCTCTCCCATACTATCTTTCGGTCTCTTCTATTCGTTTCCGGTAATCCTGCTGAGGTGCGCGATCGCCCGGCCGTGTCGCGAGTTTTCTTCTCCTTCTTCTTGCGCGAGAAGAGAGAGTTGGTCGAACTTGTACAGCGTATTTCCGGTTACTCTGACAACGGCGAAGAAAAAAAAAATCAAGTTTCCCGGGATCAAACGAGGGTGATCCGAACGCGCGATGTAGCATTATATACGTAAAAACGAAATCGATTCGATGCCTTGCGCGCTTATTATCGATGTACGACGAACTAGACTTAATACGCTTGTGACCTTTTCTTTTCGAAAGACGAGAGACGCAAGACACATCCGCGACGAGGTCTCGCTCTTCATTCCATTCTCGCGCGGTATCTACTTTTTCATATCTCGTTGCGCAAACGTTCTTCCAAGTCACGATCAAATACTTACCACGTTTCGAACTTACTCGGAAAATGTAAGTTCCGACGACGCGGTTTGCTTTTCTCTCGTTTAAGTTTTGTAAATAATGACGCGATATCAGTGAGAATCTAGATTCTATACACTTTTTTTCTTCTCTTTTCCTTTAACTTATGTACGAGCGGGACATCGCGCGTATATATATATATATATATATATATATATATATATATAATTAAGACTCGACTATTAATTTACTTGTGTACATATGTATATCTGTCTCTATCTCTCCGATACTTTCCGGCGAATCCTCTTCGCCGCGCTATTCTCCTCTTCGTTGATTAATTTATTTCGTCGAATCATGACAAATCGTCGAGAGCTCCCGGAAAGTGGGTCGCGATCGAGAGAATTTTAACCGTTGTTTCATCGCGAGATCGATGTATTTCTGATTTAAACGTTTTACCATTCGATCTCCCTTTCGCAAGCGAGTTATTTCGTTTGGAATCGTGCCGCTTCGATTTGCATTAATTGGCATAACTGTCAGTAAAGCCATCAATAGGATTATTTGTTGTGGCTTGCACAAATACTCATAAATTTGCGTGTACATATATACCCGAATAACGATGATAATGATGGTAACTGAATGTAATCGGCAGCTGATGCGCGCAACGCGATCATTTTGCGGATATTAATTATTTTCTTTTGGTTTCGTAAAGCATCTTTTTCAATGTTCGAATGCAAGCGAAGCGATTGCAACAACAATAACCGATTTACAATATACGATATTACAAAGGATAAAGGGGAAGGGAGATTGAAAAATGTTTCCTTTATATATAAATATTTATTTCAAATACGCTTGAACGGACGCATTTATTTTATATCCTACACGTGATACCTTGTAGTATTACTTTATTAGCGATATAACCGTATTATATGCGTTTGACAACTTAATTGCGAATATTTATTTGTATTTTTTTTTTTTCGATGCTCGAATAACATTACACGCGAGAGAGAAGCGATACGTACAATATGTACGAGTATTGTATTTTTTGCCCTTCGGGTCATCCATTTGGTTTTTAAACGGGCATCGAAATATCAAGGAAATCATGTTTACATGGTAGATTTCGAAACGTAAAACGTACCCGAAACATATTGTCGAATATAATAATTTTCAACGGTTAAAATGTGTGAAGATATAGCAGCGCACGCGTGTGTTACGAAAATACTATATTTTCTCTCATACTATATATAGGACTCAAAATTTTACGATAAAGTTCCTCGCGCACACTCCGACACCTTTTTTGGAACCGTTCCGAGGCGCATCATCCTTATATAATATCCAAACTTTCGTCGTTTGTTCGTCAATCGTTCGCGATTGGGATTGACAGCGAAATATCGTCAAGTGTCAAATGACAGCGAGAAAACAGACAGACGCCTCGTGAGAGTTTGTTCCTAAAAAAGATTCACGACTGTCTTGATAAAGTAACGGTCGCGCATAACGCTTATTAGTCCGTAAGTGAACTCTTTGTAAATATTGTATCTAATTTTGTAAATACTCGTGCACATTTCCGAGTACACATTTACATACATATACACATAAACACACACACACACACACACACATACACACATCCCGAAGACCAGCACTGCGTAACGTTACTGGTCGTGAATAAGTCTCAGCTATAATCGCGCGTTTAGGAGTGTATAATTCTAATTAATATTGTATTGTTGTAAATACGCTCACATCGGAATCACGCGCATTATATATTCACAATCTGTTAAATACGTATTAAATTAATTGCAACTTTCCATTTCAGCAAAGAACCATGAAAATAAACACGTTTGTTTTATAAAAAAAAAAAGAAGAAAAAGAGTTATCGTCCTCAATCACAAACCCCGACAAAATTCCCGATTCCGATTGTAAAATTACAAACGTCACGCTGTCAGGCATCAATAAACGCGACAGAGAATTAATATTAACATGGAGATTTTTCCGCTTCCCATGTATATTTGGTCTCGATATTACTCCAATATCGGATATTAGCGAAAAATTTTCTTTCGTCTGTTGACATAAAGAAGTAATGCATCTCGCAAATTTATACGGTCGTTTTTTGCCGTGATCGATAGCACATTCGACGATAGTCGAATCTACATTATACGCATGCATGTAGAGTAGATATGAAATTCAGCTATAATATACGTATATGCCGACGATATTAAGGCAAAAAGAAAAAAAATGTGCGCGTTCGACATCTCTCTTGAATTCTTTTTTACATTGATCCGACTTTGCGTTCTTGTGCTGCTGCTATGGCTACCGCGATTATCGCTCGTGATTTTAGTTTATTTTTCCCGAAGAAAAAATAAGAGAGGAGCAATTCTTTTGTCGCCGGTAAAAAGAAAAAAAGAACGTGCTTCGCTGCGCCTTCTGATTATTTTCTCAGATTTGCGATTGCGGTCGCATGGGTGTTAAGTAACGATGACGGCAACTCGAGAGGAAGACAAAAGAAAGAGGGAAGGAAACGCGAAAAGATACGCGGAATAATTTACCGTGTAATTCCTATCGCATGGAAAACGGGAACGCAAATGTTATGCAATTTAAATTTTTGATAGCTGAGAGAGAGAGATAGAGAGAGGCAGCAAAAGTGAAAGAAGAAAGAAACGAATTTAGATCCTTCAAATTAAATACAATCAATAATTAAAAGTAAAATGCCCGAATGCTATTTTGTCGATTTAAATGTGTAATAATATAGGATGTTTAAAAGCATATTCTAATATTTTTTCTCAGTTAGAAACATTTTTTATAATTAATATAATTTATCCTTTTTTTTCATTCTTACGATGAGAAAATATGCTCTTAATTTCTGCAACATCCTATCTAACAAATGCAACACGTGCGCGATATCTCGAATTATCTTACGCATTTATATAACGTAACGTGTTTAAAAAATCTGCATCGTAAGAGACTAAAACGATAAAGAACTACGCAAGAACGGATACGCCAGTTGCAACAATTGATCGCGTATTCCTTCTCACTTCTCCGTCGTAAATTAAGATATCTGGAACAGGCATCGCCGTGCGTTAAATACAGTGCGTACGTGCGGCGAGAACACCTTCATCACGGCGGTCCACCAACCGCGCAGGCAGTCGTGATAACGATAGCGACGACTGTCTCCTCCCCGGGACGAAACGGCATCGAGAAAAAGGGAGCATAAATATACTCTCTCGGCGAGAGAAAATATTAACAGCGTCTCCGCCGAATATTATCGCTTTCCTGCGTGGCTGGGGAAAAAAGTGCTCCGAGATTTCCTCTCCCAGTTTTCGCATTACCGTTCCAGGTCACGCGCTTAAACGCAACTAGGTGACATAAGTTAGAGCTTCGCTGTCGGGAGCAAATTGCCTCTTAAAAAAAAGGGGACCGAGTTTATTCACGTGTCTCCTTCGCGCCGTCTAAATAGCGTTATCGGAGATGCATGCGACGATCGTTGCAATATCATATAGAGCGAAACGCATCCCAAACTTTCGGAAAAGTAAAAGGGTGCACGCACGCGCTATATACAAGATTCAGATATTTGGATCGCGCCCGTGGGCCACGAATACCAGAAAAGAGCCGTACCGTGGCTAATGACGTTACGACTTTGGGACGCTCTCCGGCAAATTACATTTCGCCAGATACCACCAGTCGAGGATACCACCGTACCGGTATAAGCGAATGGTGTAATAATACGATTCGCTGATATCGAATGAAATTACGCGGCGCGCGTAGATGCGTTTGATAATTAAAGTACTCGGCGCGCCAAGTGGAGAAGATAATTTAAGCTCTATCGATTTTTCCTTGCCATTCGACGGGTCCGCCAATTTTTCACGGAATTAGAATCCGCGTCGTTATCGAAAATCTCTGGAAAGAGGGAAGGAGCCGCACGGATCATGCTAAAATTTGTTAAAGGATATTAATTTTTAGCGATTACTTCTCGATTATCTCGAAATGTATTTCATCGATCTCTCTATACGACGAGTTTTTCGTTTTATTTATAAGCATGTCACGTTCGCGATCCTTTTTTAATCGAGCTTTTTTAATGCGAGCTTGAATTAAGAGAAACGCCATGTGCGCGTCGAAACGCGAGGCACACCTGCGACAAATCGCCGATGTTGTTCATGCGCCAAAAATAATTCCAATTGCAAAGCGAGTTGATTCGAGAGTCTACGACGGGATCGATGCCAGAAGAATGCGTTCGAAAGATAAATTAAAGCTACGAAGGATTACAATGGACGATGCTCAGGGATGACGTTGAGCAAAATGCGACAGGGAGTTTAACTCGTGTAAATCAATTTAATTATGGCTAAATCCTTTAACGTCCATCTAAAGCCAGTTACTTATTAACATATAACATGGATTCATTAGGTTCGGAAACGTGCTTTGGAAATCTTTATCGGATTACGAATGCAACCGGACCACGCCTTAGAGAAGCTGTGTTCAGCTACAATAATAAGCTCGACATGCTTGCAGCATCGAAAATTTTAAATTGCTACGAAATTAATCTCCTTCTCTCTTTTGTCATATATATCTTCGTTAAAATCTATGGATCTCCGCGTAGAAAAAAAAAAAGAATACTCGTTTGCCATTCGTCTCTATCCTTTTGACGTTCTTAGAATCACACCGAATAATTCTCGTTTACTTTTTTTTTTTGATCAATTGAAAATTAACTTACAATTCAATGTGTATGCTAGAATCCCGCGTGGTCGCTCAAGTACCGGTACTTTTGTTGCTAAAGTAAGAAATATCTGATTTTTTTTTCTCTCTCTCTCTCTCTCTCCACTCATCTCTTTGACGTATGTATTCATGTGCTGAATCGGATATTTTCGCGCACACACGAGTGGTTCTCTCGCGCACAGAAACGCTCTAGTCATTTTGGTATGCGCGACTTAACGCAGGAAGGCAGCTTCGCGTCTGAGCACGCAAGAACATGATCCGCCACTTGTCGGTTTATCAAAAAGATTTGTGTGCTAAGCAGTTCCCCGTGTGAACGAGGCCGCGTTTCTCCCGCTGCCCGTTTGTCTCGCGCGCGAAAAATAAATGACCCCGCGTATGTGACGTCCATTAATTATCGAGATGAAAGGACGCGCATGCTTGTAATTCCGGAAACAATGCAGTCTTCGCGGCTAATCTTTCCGGAGCAGTTTTTGCCGATGACGATCGATTGACCTGGAAAGCTGAAAGGTCTTTTCTTCGCAAGAGAGTCTTTCTTTGCAAAGGTCTGTTCTTTCAAAGATCTTCTTTCCTCTGCTTTCGAAGTAAATTATTTCGACCATTGCACGCACATATATATCTTTCTCTCAATCTTTTTTTTCTTCTTTTTCATATATAAACTTGACATACATGACATTTGGTTGCTTTTCTGACGTCGGTTTAAGAACGCTGGCGCAAAAATGCACAAGTCAGTACGCGCCTTATCGGTTTCGCCTTTTTGCGTCACGTCGATGGAACAAGCGGAGGCGCCGGTGCATCAATCAGCCCCGACGATGGAAGAGCCGCTAATTGCATCGTCCGCTATATCTTGATCAATCGAACGTGGGGCGTTGGAATTAATTAGAACGATGACGTGCTCGCTCACGAGGACGATGGCGATGCGCACCGTGTAACGCTCAGTCGCGATAGGAGCCCGTCCGAGTCGATTCGGTTGTGTACGAAGGAAGGCAGAGATACTCTATCTTAAGTGAGTAGTTTTCCTTCGGCTCACCCCGTCTCGGCCGCGATCGAAAACGAAGGAACTCGCCGAGCGAGATAAAACGAGCAAATCGCCCAGCCTCTAACGCACGGAACGACTTTCCTTGACAGTTAGTGTGATTCTAGAATAAATTCACTAGGGGATATCTCGCGGCGCGATAAGTAATTTCTTAGATAGCGGCTGCGTTTTACGGAGCGTCTCGATCACCTAAAAGGAACACTTTGATGCGCGATCAAATCGCGGACTATATATTTTAATAAGGATCGAAATTGCTCTCAAAGGACGTGTAGATTGATAAAGCGAAGAGAGAGAGAGAGAGAGAAAGAGATCGAATAAACGCGTGTATGATACACACTTTTTACAGATTAAATTATCCGAGCACCTGTACGTAAAATTTCTCGGTCTAAATTAATGAATTCGAGTGATCAAACAAACAAGTTTCGCAGAACGCGGTCGTCGTTTCGGGATTAATTACGGCGCCGGCGACGTGACAATCGCGGGCAAATCGGCTTCTTGTTCCGAAACTCTATTACGTTCTTGCGATACTTTTTGGCAGCCATAAGCCCAGCCGGCTACGAACTGTTCGCATAGATAATATTCGATGATTTATAACGGCGCGAAAGAGAAAGAGGAAGGAGGTAGAGAAGGAAAGAAAGAGAGAGAGAGAGAGAGAGAGAAAGTCATCGTGCTCGTTAAAGGTACACGCAACGCTAAATAACATCGATGGACGATAACGAGCAAAAAATAAATAATAATCGTCTTGTCGCGAATGCACAACAGAGCCTCCGCTTTGATTAAAAAGTATAAACGAGCCCGTCCGCGCGCGGCCGACCCTGTGTCAATTTCTGTGGCAATTACACCGCCGGGAGATCTCTCTCCGTGTCGATTTTCGACAGTCATCGTCGCATCACGCCGTGGAATCACACGAGTTATTCCGTATTAAGCGCCCATTCTATGACCCTCGTTCTTCCTCCCACATCGCGCATTCTCTCTCTCTCTCTTCCTACCTTATTCGGGTTGATTGCACCACAACGGGCCATCAAGCACCGACAGAGAAAGAGAGAGAGAGAGAGAGAGAGAGAGAGCGCATGCACGACTCCAAGTCATTTCCAAATCCCGACAGGACGAAGAAGGGTTACGTACACATTGTACGACGGCCGCCAAAAAGAGGATCTTATCGCGCGACGTCGTGTTTTCTCCGGAGAATGGGGCGGGTTAACGTAACGTTTCTTTCGTGTGTGTCGTAACGCGTGTACCACGAGAATTGCCCTGCGGCGAAACTTTGAAATTTTCTACAATTATTGATAGCACCGATAATATTACGACGTAATACCTCTGACGTAGCAGGTAGAAAAGTTTCTCTCTTGTTATGCACACGATGTAAAGTCTGTAGATCATCCACGATACGTCGAGCGATTCGAAGAGGATCGACCATGCGAGTACAATTTTTTTGAAAACTCGTGTTGTAGGTATATAAATACCTCATGTGTTTCCAAAAAAATAATGATGATAATAATAATGACGCTACATTTACGAGAACATTTATAAAATACAAAGCCAATTGTATAAATGCAATTATTTTCTAATTTCCTCCAAATAAACGATGCGCCGCCTAAAAAGAGCATTATTTTGCGCGATATTTAATTTCGGCGATTACAATCTGCATACGTTAAATCATCGATTGCTCGAATTAAATCGCACAATGCATTCATCTAATACGTTTTCGCTTGGTACGTAGATTATTACGAGTGCAGCTCGGATTCGTGGAAATATAAGGGGCGCAAAGGTCATAAAAGGTACAGGGCGACCCTCACGAAAATGTTCCTCGTAATGGGAAACGATGATTGATGCGGAAAATCAACATTGAAGGATAAACAAGCGATAAATATGAATCGTTCCGGAAGTCAGTCGTGCCTGCCAACGGTAGAAATGCCCTTCGTAATAAAACCAACTGGCTATACGCAAATTAGTATGTTCTTCATGTGCATAACAAGTGTCACGTTTCTTTTTATTTTTTACGTGAACGTATAATCAAAGCTGCGGATGTAAACAATTTGAGCGTGACATTTCTGTCGCGGCAAAAATATGATATCGCATTTTTGTGGTAATTCCTGAAATTCGACCGGCTTAAGAGATCAGCTGATTAGATGCACCACGAGTGGGATATAATTATACGTCAGGACACATGTGTCGGGGCGACGTAAGTAGGGTGGTATCTATACCCTAATAAAGATGAACGCGACGACGCTTAATTAGTATTAGCTTAAGAGATATACCTTTGTACCGGCCATATACGAGTGCGTTAACCGTAAGCACTGACAATAAATGTCTCGGGGAATTTACTCGTCGGAGATAAAGGACGCTAATGGCGTGTGCGCGCGAGCAACGTTTACACGGGCATTGATATCAAACCGAGTGTTCCGAGTGCTTTATTATTACGGCATGCTTTCGCGGTTATTGCACTTGCTGTCGTTAAAATGTACAGTATGTCGGGAGGAAAACCAGTAACAACCGACGAATTTTCCTCGACGCGAGTGCGGTGTCATTCACTCTTTTCCGGTGGAAAATTTATAAACAGTTAACTAACAGCGGCCCGAACATCAGGCGTGACGTTTAATCGAAAATTGTGCACCGCGGGCTTGATAAATTCTAAAAGTTGTCGTTTGATGCGAATATTTCATCGATATACTCGTAATTTAATTATATGCACAAACACAGGCAATTTTTGCCGCGGCTTGCCAATTTGCGGGAGAATAACGTATATACTGTAATATAGATATTCCTCTCCGAATATCTACGTATCGATTGTTATAGTTTGGGCAGAATGTCGGAAAGTCGACGAAAGACAGCCGAGAGTGTCACGTGTGTCGTGAATTAAAGTGTAATTTTGCGAGACCGTGCAAAGGCTTCTCTCGCCTCGCACAACGGAATGTGACGTTTAATTCGTCCGAAGAACGTCTCTTATCTGTCGTGTCTAGACGTATTCGAGTCGAGCATGCTTCGAAGAGCATCGTCGCGAGGAGGAGATATCGCGTCAATTGTGAAAGACAAAAGAGCGCAAAGGGTGAATCGGAAGATGAAGGAATGACGCGAAATGTCCGCGTTGAATAAAACGGTCCATTTGACAAGAGCTAAGGGCAAGGGCACGGGCCAAGGGTAAATATGCAAGAGCCCTCTTTCGTCCACGAGGGAGAAATGAAGAGAGAGATGTAGAGAGAAGGAGACAGGGGCAGAGTTGTGGAACGTAGCGAAACTTACTTTCGAGGCTTACGGCTCTGTGCCCGCAGTTGTGTTATTGCAGACAGTCTCGACTTATTCAAGAAATATTACCGACGGCATGTACATTCTTCGAAATTACTCGCGACACGACAAATTTCATTCCCGGGATTTGGACGTGTCTAATACAGGACATAGAGTTAACGTTGTCAACTCTGTACCTTAAATCCGTATCTCTCTCTGGACCAAGTTGTACAGAGTCTACAAATTCTGACACTTCTCAAATTTGATTATCATTTGATATTATTTATACAATATTTATTTATCTTCAGACGATTCGAAAATGTTTGGAATTTTCTGCTGAAGAAAAGAATAAAATTAGTCTACAAATTCTGACACTTCTCAAATTTGATTATTATTTTATATTATTTATACAATATTTATTTATCTTCAGATGATTCGAAAATTTTTGGAATTTTGTGCTGAAGAAAAAAATAAAATTGGTAAGTATCATAAATTCATATTATCTGACTTGCACATGTATTATGCTAAAAAATCTTGCTTAACTATGCAATTTTCGTTTGCATAATAAATATTGTGCCCTTATAACCGCTGCTTGTGCGAAATTGTTTTTGTTAAACATGCATATTTCAAACTTATTTACGAATTTATTTACGGGTAATTTCATGCATGTATGGTTCTATTTCTCTTTAAAAATTTTCATTTAAACATTAGATTTCAGATACTTTATATACATTAATCAATCTTTTTAATTAAAATCTTATTTTCGTAACGCATTTATTGAAATCAACCGATTATTATATTTTGGATTGCGACAATAATTAATTATTAATATTTAATAATAAATTAATAATTAATTATTAATATTTAATAATAAATTAATTACCTAATTAATATTATATAACAAAGAATGCTTTAATAAGATTCTTGAAGAGCCTATTTAAAAAAAATATTGTTAATAATGATTTAGAGTCCCAAGCTGTTGCAGATATATCAAGTAGAAATCACGGGAGTATTATCGTCAGTTTGTTACAAGTATATTGATCGTATTGTTAAATGAACGAGTATGTGACAGGAAGTCTAGGTCACCTCAGGTCTTCGATTAAAGTGCTTTATTGATAATGCACGTATGCAATGGAACAAGATTTCGATCTTGAATACAGATTACGCAAATAAAGTATAGTGCATACAGAATGCGGACATTTATAACTTGTGTTTTTTTATATAACTGTCATATAAATTTGATGACCTCAATCGCATATTAACAATTGGTTGAATATCGAAATCGCTACTACTTTTTACCGGTTCAATCAAACATTTTATGAGTGACGAGAACGCACAAAAAAAGTACCACGACTTAAAAAAAAATAACCGTCAACATCGAGTATTGTGCGTTGGATAATAAAACATTTTTGTAGTCGTTTTTGTGCACTACACAGGTTTTCTACGTATTTTGTTCTGCAGAGAAAAGAAAAGAGAACAAGAGAGGGAGAGAGAGAGAGAAAGAGAAGCGATTCGATTTCAAGCGAGTTGAAAAATCTGTGAATGGTCCGCAATTTTAAACGAATCATGACATTCAATTTGTTCCGTCCATAAAAAGATGAAAATTCTTTTATCGCGATATTTTTTAGCGAGTGTAAGATTGAAGCTAAATTAAAGTAGTTAGCGTTCTCATATGAGAATCCCGCTTGATAAATTCTGGATTTCTCACGAGTAAAATGAATCTCTCGCTGAAAAGCACGCGCGCGAAGGGAACGCTCTTCTGATCATCCTGAAAAGCCCTGACCTAATAATAAAAGGGAAGCTGGGTGGTATCTGGACCACCCTCGCGACTGAACACGTGTCTTTCATTTCCGTCATATATAGATCGTTTAGCCGCGCGCGCGCGCGTGAAAGAGAAAGAGAGATAAAGTATGAGACAAAATTAATATAAAATAATGAAGAATTATTATAAAATTAATCAATTAATTAAACAATGTTAAATTAAACAACTCGTGCGATAATAATTCTTTAATCTTATAAAAAAATCTAATTTATTGTCATCTTTATCAACTTTTCAACATATACGTTTTAATTATTTTATTAATCTCGTTGCTCTTGTTATACATTTAATTTCCGCAACTTATACCTCGCGAGTGCAACTATCGTGTTTGAAAATTTAAAAAATTCGAAAGACCCTATATCTTTTTTAATATTACAACAATAATAAGTGTAAACGCGAAGAAAGGGAAGATTACCGTCGTTTCGGTTCTTCGCAGTTTCGCATTTTCCGCTCGCGGAAAACGGGAGGGCCTCACGAAATTAGATCTATTCAGAAAACGGCCTCTCGATAGAAAAATCGGCCGGTGCAGGCACTCGAATAGAATCCCAGGCCAGGCCAGGCCGAAAAGCCGGGTGGCGCGCAATCCCCCATAGCCCGTGTCTAATCCACGTTCGTTTCGCCCGCTCACGGGGCATCTCCCATGAAGCTTGTCCTCTTGCCTGCCTCATCTCGGATCGCTGGGATCGCCGGGTCCATCGGTCGCGGATCCGTAGATGTACCGGCTCGGTCGATCGATTCCCCGACGCGATCGCCGATTCCTTACACCGAGAGAGCGTTCTGAGAAATCACGCCGCCGACAAAAAGCAGCAGCAGCTGCTGATTTCATTGATGATCCATCGAGAGATGTTCCGACGCGCTCGAGTAATCAAAACTGATGGCGGATCTTATCGTCTACCGGGACGATATATTTGTTCTTCGATATTTTTCTTTAATTATTTGAACGTCCAAGGAGCTCTCTATAAGGAGATATAATTAATCTTTTTGTCATCGAGCAGAGTACTAACGTAAATATAAATTCCCCTTTTAACTCTCTACGTGTGCTAAAGTTAGATATTAACGTTAAAATCCTAAAGTACTGTTAAAGTTACAATACGAGTGTTCTTATGCAAATAAAAAAGAATAATCAGGCGATTAGAGGAAATCAAAATTTTACATGTCGGTTCAACATTTAAAATAGATAATATTATGTTTTTCTGTATATATTATACGAAAAACAGTAACATTAAAATATTAATATCTCGAGGATATTTTAATTCAACTAGAATATTATATCCGATTTCATAATAAAATTAGCTTCTCTCCTCTCTTTCGTTAATTCCAGAAGAGCTATCGATTAATTAATTCTCGGCCGGCTTTTTATAACGGCTCGGTGTAAAAGAGGTGTGCGGCATCTGGATAACGTTGTTCGCTTATAAAACGAATCCTCTCCGCCAAAATTTATTCCGCGGCACGTTCCCGCGCTTTCTCTGATACCACCTGACGAGCTCTCTTGCAAGATGACGCTTGAACGAGCGTTTCAACGTACGTAATATTCCCTTTCCACCCTCTTGATGTACTTAACGTCAAGCTTCTTTATCTCCAATATCGCTAATGAGAAAAAGAAACGAGTCAGCTGAGCGCGCAAATGAATTTTGTCATCGGCACGGTGCTCGGACAAGCGATCGATAACCACCTGAGAGGATAAGAGTGCAAACATCTTGGCGCGCGTTCACACACACACACACACATACGAACATACACGTAGAACCGCGACCATCCGGCAATATTCTCGACAGGGGCGTGAAAAGCGTCTTACGAACGGTCCGAATAATCGACTCACTGTCAAAAAATTCCAAGAGCAAACAAGAGAACGCTCGAGAAACGTTTCAAGCACCGTTCGTGTTAGCACGAGCACAAACCTTTCGACCTTCTTTTAGAGAGAAAGAGAAAGAGAGTGGCGTAAGATCTTTCTTTATACCTGTATAAAATATTTGGCCAACGTGGCATATTTACTCGGCTTACTTAATTCGTCGAAACGCGAGGAAACCCGGCGGCGAATCCAAAGTCCACGTGCGACTTCCGCGTCGTCGGAGAGATCGAAGAGATCTCCTCTATGTGTGTGGGAAAAACGTGGCGCGATTCGTCAGGGATACCGGCCAACACGTGTTCCGGTCCGTGACCAATTTAACCGGATACCGCGGGACCGTCTTCTATGAACCACCCTCTACCAGCCGAACCGAGAAACGTCAAATGCACGCGTCCATCTGGATCATTGTCAGCGAGATCCACGCGGACGAGAAAATCGCTTCGAAATTCGTCTACCGTGACTTTACGGCGTTTCTTTCGTCGGCTTTCCTTTCTGTTCAATGTGCATTTGTCCACATTTCTTTTCAAATTATTTTTTTTCTTTAAGCAAAATATCGTTAATAACAAATGTTTCGTTGATCTCTGTTCGGTGGTTAATTTCTAGAAAACGAATCTTAATGGTATTTTAATTTGAGATACTTTATAGATTATATTTTTCGTTGTATAGGTAAATATGCGTTCTCCTTATATAGGTTCTTTGAATGAAATGACTGCGAGACATCTCCGTTATATATATGAGCGCGTATCGATTATTTAAAAATATATTCTAAAAAGTCGTGCACACGCACATATATACACACAATGACGTGTAGCAGATAGCTCGGCTGCGCTAATGTTTTATGGAAACAACGTATACGTATTTTATCTTCTGTCTAACATTCCTTTATGAAAACTAACCCGCGAGTTTTTTTAAAAACATTAAACATTAAACGCGCGTTACCGCGAAGTGTATAATGGATTCCAAACGACGGCTTCTCTCTCCTCTCTCGATACAGACAATGTTATCTTCGGGACGATGACTGACGTGCGCGAGCGTTGAAATAATCGCACGCACGAGATCGCAGAGAGCGTGAGAAATAAGCGGCTTCTGTGCGTGTACTGGAATTACTTCCACGGGTACGTGATGTACGTATATATTCGCCTCTCTTGATAGTGCCGGGCCATAAACTTTGATTTTATAAGCGCGCGCTCAAGCCACTATTGCGTCGCCGGCTTTGATTTAATAGAGGCTAATGGATAGGGGTGGATCCGCCAACTGGGTGGTCCTGTCGCAGGACTTTGTTTAATTATGACGTATGGCCCGTGGTGTCGCCTCCTTTCCTGCGATTCAAGCTGGATCGCGCAGGAGAATTCTTTGTCGCGCTTTCTGCGTCTCTTTCTCTTTCTCTTTCTCTGTGTTCTTTCGCCATCGTGATTTCGATAAACGTAATTGCAAAGTCAGAAGTGTCGCACGGATTAAAAGAGCTACAGCATGATAAAAAAAAAAAAAGAAATACGTGACAAACAAGACGCATCGCACCTTGCTTCTTCGTGTTCTTCTTTGTGTCGTTGTTTCTCGAATCGAAATTTTGCTCCGATTTTCAATTTGCTCACTTTTATAGATTCTAGAAAACTTCTATTTATATAGATTTAATTTATATAAAAATTGAACTTTCATTTTATATCTTAAATTGGTAATAAGTAAAGTTTCTCACTGAGAGACTTCAAAGAGAAATTTTCACGGCAAAACTGTAGATTAAATTTAAAAGAAAATGATTCGACTGCTTAACATATTAAAATAAAAATGTCAGATTGAAAATTAGGATCGGAAATAGAAGAAAAATTTCGACTCTGTTTGATCATCAAGAGAACCGTGAGTCATATACTAATAAAACATAGACTCCATAAACAACTCGAGAAATCTCGCGTTCCAAGAAATCGCATTCTAATTGTAACTGTCAGCTGATTCAACGACAATAAATCGATTTGACAATAAAGTATTCTGGGTCAAGCCAATCATGTGTGCTCCGTTGAAAAACAGTTAACAGGTTTTAGTCATAGTACATTTGACCGACGTATACATAAATCGTAAGTCTCGTCATCGATTAAATCACTACTGCTAATGTTGATTTTCACATCAGATGATTTATTACAATCTGGTCGTTACTAGTAATAAATTATAAAATGATGAAAAACATTCCTCTTAACGATGATAAAATATATAAAATTTGACGACAAGCCTGATTCATACAAAACAACGATTTATAATACTTTGACAGTAATTATATGTATGAACAAAACCTGCAGAATGTGATAGCAGATGCATTATTATTCAAAATATTTCAAGCAATTTATCCTGTATCTCACAATGCCTTAAATAGCATTAAATTAATTGATTTATATATGTTACGTAAGATAGAATTTGATAATTTTTGTATTTCCTGATAATAAAAATGCAATGTTATATATAAACTCTCTGAGAATATAATGCATCTAGTATCATATTAATCCAATTAATAATTATTCAATTAATAATTATTCAATTAGTAAAATTATTCCAGCACAATTCTGCGTCATACATTCAACTCTTATTAAATTAAATCCTACAAATTATTAATAAACAATATTTTTCACGATAATATAAATACAATGTTATATAAATTTTAAGATATTTATTCATTTAGTATTGCATTAATATACGCAATTAATAATATACGCAATTTAATAATATATACCTTTCTATCTTGTAATATGAAAAATTTGCAGAGAGCAAAAAGAATGACCCGCTTATTCTCCTTTTCACAATTCAAAATTACAAATCCTCTGTCAAATATTTTATCAAATAAATCATATTCGTCAATTGTGTGGCAAAATTAAATGTCTTTTCATAACTTTTGGAAAATATGAAAAATGGATACTACCCGCAGAAAGAATTGAGGTTTAACACAAAGGTTTGGTTGGCAAAATCATCGTCGGAAAATTTAAGAGACGTCCGACGGTGTTATGCGAAGCAAATCACAGCCTAGTGTAGGCACCTCAAAGCCCTACCGATTAAGAATTCCCAACAGGTCTCCGGAAAGGGAGAGAAACCGAAAAAGGAGCAAGCTGCGGTTGACGACACTAAACATACATAACGGTTTAAGAAGACTCGACGGGGATGCCGCGTCAAACGACAAAGCCGATGAGGAATCTCTTGTGATTATCGAGTTATTTGCAACAAAACAAAAAAAAATTATAAAAATTCCTAGGGTGTGTGAATCGCAGTAGAATGTATCTGAGAGGCGTATACCCGATTCTCTCTAACCTGGCGAGAAGCAAAAAGAACGGCAGGACAAACAGAGATTATCCGACGAGCCGCTATCTAAAGCGAATTAATTCGTCGGCGAAGGTGCGGGAGATTGAACGAAGCAGATTCGCGCTGATGGGGAACGAAGTGAGGTTCGCTACGTTACGGAAGCGTGACGCCACGCAGCTGGGATCGAGCGGAATCGAAAGGGGAAAGGATGAACAAAAAAGCGCGAGTCGACCTGACGGAGGAAACACGGACCTCACTCAGCCCGAAACTCGCAAAACGGAGTCGCGCGCTCTGGGAAGTCTCGGTGAGCTGCTCTCCGATTTGAGGAACGACAGCCACGACGCGATCCGGCAAAAAGCGCTCTGGCGCGCAGAAACAACGCCGGGACGTTCCCAGGACGACGCGACGCCGTCGTGACTCAGATGCGAGGCGTAGGTGGATCCGGTACTCGAGCGAGCGGGCGAAGACGAGAAAGAAAGGATGAAATCTTAACCGGGGATTCCGAGGATCTTGCCGCGCGCGACTTGATTGTGTCGAAAGAGCTAAAAGAAGGTCGTCGTGTCGCAATAAAGTGACATATTGTTTCGCTGAAAAATAAATTAGCTCCCGCGCGCTCTTTCTCTTTCTCGCGGTTTAGTATTTTATTTATGAAATCTACCCGCTGCATATACGAATCTCTATATATAAACAAATTGCTTATTTGCAAGTTTATTTATACGGTATTTATACGCAAAATAATGCATCGTATTTTCTCTATTTTAAGAAAAGAGGAAGTATATCTCAATTAGATGCGTGAAAGTGTAAAATAAAATAAATACGAATATACGTAATCTTAGATTACTAAAAAGTGGAAGATATCTAAGTTAATATATATGTTATTATTTATGATGATATAGAGACAAAATTATATAAAGATTGTTAAAAATAAAAGTGACAGATTTTATATATATGCAGAGGAAGTTTAGATAGCTTTCATATATATATATATATAATAATATTTGCATTTCACTTGAAGAATTATGTGTTTTAAAAAAATATCATATTATTTAACATTACACAAAGTGTCCACTTTTTTCACTAGACTGTCTCTTTGAGATATAACAGCGAGAAAACTTACTTTGATAAATAACAAGCAAATTTATTCTTTTAATATTTTCTAATTACTTCGCCTTTTTCCATATATATATGTACCAAAAATAAAGAATCTATTTGACGAAATATTAAAATAATAGCACAACAGTTATATATAATTCAAAATTCTAGCCTATGATGACATCGAGGGAATAATGGTTCTAAATAACTCTGTTAAATATCTCAGAACGATATGAAAAATTTGGCATTTGCGATCTGAGAGTTGTGATGGTTTAACATTCTGTTTTGTTCTCTGCAAAAAACTTTGTTTAAAGGGATGTCGGATCTGATACGTGGAACTTTTGTAAAATTATCACCGATTTGTTTGAATCTTGATTTAATGTTTAACAACATTTCATCGGGAGGATTTCAATCAAGATATCTCCTTTGACCAATAAATCAGGAAGTCTATTCTCATGGGTGATTGCATGGTGCGTTCTCTCGAACAAAGTATGTATCGGAAACGATGGTTGTCGTACACGATGACTTGTTCAACAACATATGTATTGAGACAATAACTGATTTCACATATTTATTATCTTGACTATGTTAACTACCGTCTTTAATGTTTAATATCACGTTCTAATTTATAATTAAAATATTTGTATTGCGCTGAAGAAGGCTTGAAATGTCAGCCGAAACGTTCGCATAATTGTTTTATTTCTTATATATTTATTTTCTCATTTTAAAATACATTTTATTAATATCATCTACACATAAATGTTTATTTCTTATGTATTTATTTTCTCGTTTTAAATGAATTTTATTAAGATTATCTGACAACTGCAATTTGTTTAATATAGCTCTTACAGCCCTTCTTTGTTCACAAACATTAAGTTTAATAGAGCTAATTACTATTTTTATTTGATATGAAAAAATGTTTCGAACGTCCTGATAGAGATTTCTGAAGAATGTCGAAGAAATGAAAAATGCGAAAGAAGGAAGTGCTTTCTTTGCGATAAGATAATCCTCGTCCCCCGAAGCGACGACATCTCGGCGCTACCGTGCGCTTCAATGCTTTTTCCCCTGATGTCCGTTCCTGCTCTTCGCACTCGACGCGAATTCCGCAGCGTCTTCTATACGCCGAGAGCCAAGCCGGAGGAGAGCCAGTAAAGAAGGCATCCTACGAACGGAGTAAAAACGCGTGACGTACCTGCGATCTACCTATGCCGCAGGGGACCACCCGCACGCAACTTGCGTCACCTTCTTTTCTTTTGCCTTCTCTCACCTTCTCCACCCCTATCTCCCCCCTTCGTTTTCCTCCTTCCTCTTCCTCGAAAAAGAGCGAGAGCGTTTCCTTCGTCACCCGGTCTCGGCGGCCCACTATGCCTCCCTTTTGCAACCTG
The DNA here is from genome assembly GCF_048542155.1 of Nylanderia fulva. Classification (NCBI taxonomy): domain Eukaryota; kingdom Metazoa; phylum Arthropoda; class Insecta; order Hymenoptera; family Formicidae; genus Nylanderia; species Nylanderia fulva. The sequence continues at coordinate 4,000,203 of NW_028189835.1, read as the reverse complement.
CGAATTAAACCCGCCACTGGATTTATGAGTCGGCCCGACTTTACAAATGGACGGTACCTTTCCGCCTCTGCCACATTTGCAAAAAATTGCTGCTGAGGAAGGGAGAACGCCGAAAAATGTTTCGTATAATTTCATGCGAAATGAGACGTCTGCGCGTTGCAACAAGCTGCATATAAGGAGGACTCTTTGTCCTTCGCTTAACACGCGGGAAAGAATCAATTAAAACAATTACGTGATTTATATAATTATAAGTTGTAAAATTGCATTTTTAAAGAGGAAATCCACTTGATATTTTTTCCAAAATGTCACAGCCGGGCTGATATTGCCTGCTATTTTTTTTTTTATTATACGTACGCACATTTCGACCTCCATCTGCGATTAAAGAGTGTGACGTAAGATCGTTTTTCGAATAATTCCGAACGTTACAGTTTCGTGGGTTTAATTTCACGCCCGGGCCAACAAATGTCCATGGCACAGCTGTTTTTGACAAATCCAGTAATCATATTTCATTCCCGCGATATACTCTCGGGGGCGGCCGTCTAGTCGTTCAGCGTTTCCGAACGACAGGGACATATTTTTGCGCGGCAAATTTCAACGACGATTTTTTTTCCCCGCACAAACACGCACGCGAGCGATTCTCTCTCACTTTCTCTCTTTTTATTTTCACATTCGTCCCTTCTCCCAATACGAACAAACCGCGTTAATCTCGTTAGTATTCCCGATAGTAGGAGAAAGTTTTGTGGAAGTACGAGGAGAGAGGACCTCCATCCGAGACCTCCACCGTCGTCCTTTGTTAAGATTTAAACAAGTAGCGGAGCGGTGGCGTGATAAATTTTGATTACGTGGTCGAGACTTCCGAAGGGGTTGCGATGGCGCGCGCGTGCGCACAGCGACGCGGAATAATTAGGATCGAAGGGGAAAATATCTAAGCCTGTCACGTCCACGTAGTCAAAGGAGCGACTTGCGAGGAGAACGGATGCTCCTCAACGGGGAAAGAGAAGGTCCGCGGTAAGAGTCGAGAAGACATTAACCACAAAGAGCCCTTTCCCAGGAAGAAGGACCCTTCCGTGTCGCCGTCGCCGCTTACAATTGGAAAGCGGATTAGTGCATAATGATGCTTTTCCCGAGTTTCCTTTTTGGAAAGCCGCGTGGTTCATAAGCCGGCTAAATAGGAGTCTATATACGTGTGTCCTTAACCACGACGAATGTCAATCTTCTTTCGCGACAAAAAAATTGTGCCGTACACTAGCTAAAAAATTAGTAAAGCTATAGTTATTTGCAAATATAAAATATTCAAATTTGTATGCTCGTGAAAAATGCGATATTTATATACAACAACGATCTAAACATATAATAGTATATTGTGTATCAAGTGGGGAAAATTGACAATTGGTCATGAGTGCGACCACCCCACACGAGTGAACAATTGTCAACTTTCCGTACTTGATACACATACTATTTTGTATTACAAGTGCAGGTAAAGTGGCTTTGTGCGCGAGGTGGCCGATCGCACGCCGCCATCTTGCGGCGGCGTGGGAAATCGGCCACTTTCCGCACAGAAAACACGCACACAAAGTGCCACTTTGCCTGCACGTGTAATACAAATATATTATTGTATATATAAGTAATATGTATGTACATATTTTTCTAAATTCTGAATTTAAACAAAATCGCAGAGCCAGCTTTGATAATCAAACCGTAGGAAGAACTCTTTTACGTCACGTTCCCTTTGTAGCCATCGAAACACATTTTCCTTGAGGTTTTCCCGGTCGTAAGAGACCCGCAGAGATATTCTGATATTCTATTCCTGGGCGGATTGTTCCGTAACAATGGTATCTTTCTTTGGCGAGCAACTTAAATTGCGAATATGAAGGGTCGCAAATGCCGCGCTGCGCCGGCGAACCGTCGAAGGGAAAAAACCTCGCGGCACGTCGAAGTCCACGGCGCGAGGCGCAAAGAAAATTAATTAACACTCTTTGAAACCCCTGGAGCGTGTTCGCTTTCAACGGAACCTCACTCTTTGCTCTCTGTCGCCGAGAGGGCAAACTGCAGCTGCGGCTCTCGAAGTGAGCTTTGCCTACCTATACGTATCTATATTGCTCCGCGAGCGAGCGAGTGATTTAAAGCGGAAGGAATCGGACGATGAGTCGAGACCTGTCGAGAGAAAAGTTATTCGTCGAACTCCTGCCGAAGCTGCGACTCGAATTCGTTTACCGAGACGGTCTCGCTTTAATTACTCGCGCGATCGATGACGAGGACGAATCCAGCCAGGATTCGAATCGATCTTTTTCGACTCGCCGTTTGTACTTTCGTTTTCTCTTTCGAGCGTCGCGTCGTCTCGTTCACTTCCGTTAAGAACCGAATGCTCGACTGAAGGCTTAGCTCTCTGACTGAAACTGAAGGCGAGGGATAATGCTCGAGGATCGTCGGTACTTGGAAGGAAAGATGGTGATCACTGGTCATTTTCTCTCCGCCTCAGCGATCTCCGTTATACGCTTTTTTTGTCTCTTATTCTTTTTTTTTCATTATACCGTGACGGTCTCCCCGGAATGTATTACTCGAGAAAAAAAAACTCCGTTAACGCGATATGCGTTGTTCACGCGACACGTTTACCTGTCCGAGAGCGCTGTTTTTTGCTGCAAATGAATCGTTTGGGAGATAAATCCGCGTAAAAGCGTAGAAAGAGGACCGAGAGAACATTCGAGTCTCGACTAGCGAAAGTACACGTCTATTCAGAATTATCGAACGGATTTCAGGAACGAGCATTAAAGCCGCAAAGAGAGAAATTACGGAGACAGAGAGAGAGAGAGAGAGAGACAGAAATTACGACCGATCAAAGATGGCGGATGCGGAATGCGAGGCACATCTCGCAATGTCCAGGTACAACGAAAGAATATGTTAAAAGAGAGAGGGAGACGACAGACACGCTGGTCGCTTCGGGGCACAACCGCCGTATTTTATTACTTAAACGCCACGTCGAGGAAGGGGGCAACTGTTTGTTGGTTAAACAAGGAATTAATGCCACGGTAATCCGTCATTATACATGGATACTCGCGCACGAGGATCTGCATGATGCAGCGTCCTCGACTCGCTTTTCCACTTTATTTCGTTATTCTCCTCTTTCCATAGAATTTCGTCCTTTCAAAGGCTGGAGAAGATCTATATAAGAGAACTGACAAATCTTTTAAGATTCAAGGATAAGTCGAAGGGTCTTTGGTAGAATGATTTTTTCTCGAAATATTTGTCAGTTTTTCTTCATTTGTATAGCACGGAAAATGGAGACGTTTTATTATTTACCCTTTTCTTTATGACCTGTGAGAATCCTAGAAAAAGTCATTAGCAGAATCCAGAACCCTTTCTGAAACCTGTAACAGTTCTTCATTATGAGCTGCCAAATCCGACGAAGAATGTGTCATTGTGTTAAAAATCCTCTATCCTTCTGCACAAAATTTTTCTAATCGTTAATCATCTTTTTTTCTGAAGCGTCAGAATATGACGCTGTTAATAATAAATTTAAAAAATAGTAGTGTTTTTTATTTTCTATATTTCAAAAAGCAAACATACTCTCAAAACGATTATTAATCGAGAGACTTGTTCTCGCTTTAGAATGATTTTATGAAACAAGCTTTTCGTCCTGAACCTGTCCTACCCAACACGTTTTCACTAGTCGCGGGACTCTCTCGATCGCTTCGTTAAAATAAAAAAAAAAATGACGGACAAACGAGACGGGACATCATTCGTATACGTATTGTACCCATCTATATACGCGAAATACGCGTGCAAAGCGTTTTCATCATTCGACCGACGCCATCGGCGATCCATCATCGGGAACGTCAGGGATGAATAATGGGCGAATCAATGTCGCGAAATTGGGGAAGGGAACCGCGGGCAGAGGAAAGGGGCAAAAGCCGCCTCTCCCTGCTGGATCACCCAGAAGCGGTCGCGAAATTTACGGGCCGTACGTGCGGCACGTAAGTACATCTCTAGATGCGCCAGCGCAAATTTATGGCGGCGATCGGATGCGGCGATTTGTCCGAAAGCGATCGGACGGTAAACTGCCGGGCCGATCATCGCGTCCACGAAATATGCGTGCGCTTGCAGCTGATGCAGGCTCAACTGGGGGGCAGTATAGGGTTAAAAGCACCCCCGTCGAGCTGGGCCCTATTTTTCAAAATTAAGAAATTAATAGCGCATAATTAGAACCTCGACGTTTATTGGTATCAAAATACTTGTTAATTGATGTTAAGATATCTAAATTATTGACTTACGTGCTCGTTCCGTCTGGCAGGATTTCGGACTTGATTAACGTATCTCGTGAATTGCATGAATTAAGGGTTGCTTGGGAATTTAGGGGATAAACTCAAAAATCGAAACTATATCAGTTTGAAAGCTCATAAGTATAGCTAAAAGATTGATTCAATCTCGACGAAATTTCTAATTTGCGGGAAAAGCTCATCATTATGCGCTATTAGTTTTTATATTTTGGAGAAATGGGGGACCAGCTCGACAGTTAAAAAGTGTACTTTGTGATCCGATACTTGGAAGTTCGCTTGCTTAGTCTTCCGCCGCGATCGATTGACATTTATATATTCATCTTTATATTGCGATTCCTCTATAGCGCCTCTAATTGGTCCGCGAAGTCGACAACGAGTAGAAGAACGTTCGAGCGCCGCTCGGCTTTTAAGAAGCTTTTAACGGAGGACGGAGCAGCGAGCGAGAGAGAGAGAGAGAGGAAGCGCGCCCTGTCTGTCTGTCACAGGTTGTCGGCCGCCGCACCCATCGCTCGATCGCGGCGAAATCGCGCGGCTCGTTTAATAGCCCCCGGGGGCGCGGAATAAAAAATCTCGCGCGCGCGTCGGAAAAGAAAATAATAATTTCATCTTCTGGGCGCGTCTCGTCGTTACGCGTTAACGTGCCGCGTCCGAAACCGTCCGCATCCGGTCGTCCTCGCCCTCTGTCACGCCTCGACGATTTTTGTCTTCCCGAACGCGTCGCGAAGCGATGATAAAGTTACGAGACGTACGTCTCTCTCTCTCTGTTTCAAGATGTCAATATGTTCTTAGAGGACTTGTTCTAGAACGATAATCAACGCTTTTGTCTCTCTCTCTCCTTCTTCGGAGAGATGAAGAACGTCTCTCCTCGATGCTATCGCCGATGTTTCCGATAATATCGAGGCGGGTCTCGGACGATCCCGAAGAAGACTCTTCCCTTCCCGTCGACCGGACTAATTGCGACGGACCACTCGATTCGCCGCGAACGCACGAAAACTCACGCATCATCATCATCATCATCTCTGCGCTTGCTGCCCCGAACTGTCGTCGCGTTAAGCAGGAGGTAACGAGGCAGATGAGTAGGTATAAGGCCGAGAGAAACGTGGGGTTGGATGCGCGCGGAATCGGACAATTTAATTGTTCGGACTTAAATGGAGAACAGCAGCTGCCTTCTTAACAAGACGGTAATAACCCGTTTCTCTAAGGTCTTCTTCTCTTCCAGCGCACGGCGAATTCTCACTCTACATCTCTCTTTTTCTTCCCCACGATCGTTCGCTTCGAAAACCACTAAGCACCTAACCATGACGCCCGTGACCCTGAGATGGCGTGCCGGATTTATAAGCGAGCTATCCGTGAAACACAGCAGGTGCTTCCGTTGCGTCGGACGTGGTCCGAAAAAAATAAGAAAGAAAAATAAACAGTCCCGGGGTTTCTCTTCCTAATTCTGTTTTATGATCGTATGCGAGATCGTTTACAACCTACGAGCCTCCCGCGTAGAAGACGGCGGGATTAAATTCTGACGTCGCATCCGCGAATCTCGTTCAAGGTCGCTTATGCAGATATAGCTTCTGCCAACGCGATCTCTTCCGCTTTATCGGACTTTTAAAAAAAAAATAAAAAATTGTCTTGCGAAATCGAGCGCCGATATCGCCTTACGTGTATAATTCCCGTCGGATTAGGTTTCAGTCTATTAAACGAGCGCTGAACGATGATGAAGAGACGTATAACGCGCGACGACGTTCAGACTGAAGAATACCTGGCGGAGGTTAACAGGTTGGCTCGAAATAGATATATGCTATTCGCGATGGATGATGGGAGAAGAGGACGTGTGCAGAAGAGAAGGAAACGAAGTGTTCCGTTCCGAGAAGCGATACATCCTTCTCATAGCCGTGATTATTATTAATGAACGTGGAATACGTAAAATATCCCACCTGGGTGATGCGCAATAATTCAGTCGATTATGTTCAAAGCTATGTATCAGCTCGCGTCCAAGTTCGCTACTTGATAAACTTTCAAGTGATTTACTTAGATATTATATAATTGGCTGTCGATTCTAACGATTTTTTTTTTTCTAAATAAATATAATTCATCCGATAGAGTAAAATGTCAATTTCTCAGCTGATCGATCTTCAATTTTGTTACATTTTTATCGCGCGCATATTTTATTATAAAATGTTGAGTTTTTGATATAATATGTCAAAATGTGGTGAAAAGATCGAGATGCAGTAAAGTGAAATAAAAATTGACAAGTCGTTCGCGGATTCACTTTCACTCACGTCAGATTGCTCCATTAGCCCTCGTGATCGCTAGGAAGTAGTTATTCCTACGCTCGCTTATATACGCTACACTTTCTCTGGAAACGTGCGTTTTAACTTTAACCCGCCGTTATAGCGGGTATATGCAACCAATGCATCCATCCATCATCTTGCGTACTTAACGGGAATATCGCGGGGTTTTAGGATCGCGAAATTTGAGAGTCGTTAACGGATTAGTTACAGACATTGATGAAAGATACTGTGATGAAGAGTGAAATTTGGCGGCGAAATACATTCAAGCTCGAAAAAATAAAATTGATGCGATGATAGTGCGATTATACATATATATATATATATATATATATATATATATATATTATGTGTGTGTGTGAATGGTTTTAACATTAAATATTTCTTTTCATTGCAGACAGCGTCACTGGAATTAATCGTTCTCGTTGAACGTTAATAATACTCTCGTTTAAAAATTCCGACAAAAGTCAATTAGATTAATAATCAATCGATTAAAGTAAATGAAATCAGTTTATCTTTAAAACAGTTAAATATTGTATTTGAAAAACTGAATTTATATATGCAAGAGACAGAAATGCAATATTGGAATCACGAGTCTAGACATTTTTCAGATCTTTTGAGACTCTAGAAATTTTATTAAATTATTATGCAGAAATAAAAAATATACGCAGAAAATTCTTTGTTTTTATCGTGAAATTAAACAGCTAAAAATATTTTTCATCCGGAGATTTTTATTTTTAAAAATATGAAAAACAAATTTAAACGAGAAAACACGTATATATTCGTTAATCAAAAGCACGACTTTTAATCGCATATATATATACAATGATACGGAATGAAAGTGATTTTTATTAATAATACGCAATTATAAGAAGAAGACTCCCTGGTATAATAAACTTATTTACCGATCTCAATTTATCGCGACGACGAAACTATGCGCGATCCTCTCGCTCCTTCTTCCTCATCCCTCATCTTTTTTTTCTATCATATTTCCGAGGTTAACAAGCTAGGTAGAGCTGTCTCACGCAGCGGCGGGCCGCTATAGACCGGGGCTGGCGTATATAATAATAGCGGGGTCCAGGGATCGTTTCCACGGGCAGCATTAATACTACTTATCTTGCGCGCGGTACAGCACGTGGTAATTATCGTCCAATCTCCGTAGGACCACCGGGACTCTAGAATATATAATTCTTCCGAGTTGGCTACTTAAAAAAGTGCGCGAGCGCGCGTTTTCGTTTTTTTTTTTTTTTTTTTTTTTGGCGACGTCCCTACGATCGTATATCCCTTTTTTCCGCGCGCTCGACCCGCGTTCTCCACCCGCGACATCGGGGATTTAAATTTAATTTAACGCATCCGCGTCTTCGCGTGGCACGGCTAACGAGCTACTGACAGCCGATTATAATAATTATCGTTAGGCGGAAAGCGCTTTCGTGGGACAGCGGACTCGTAAATCGACGAGAGGGCCGGAAAGAGAGCTGTAAAGCGCCCGAGAGATTAACCCGTCAAAGTTCTCCGTTATATCCTCCGACGGTGTTGCTTGTAATTTGCGCGTGGTTTTGCATGAGAACGCGCGCGGAGAGAGATTCGCGAAAATATAATTATTAAATCCAAAGAGGGCGAGCGATGGATAATTAATATTTATTAACGTTTGAAACGCCGCGGCGCTCCTTGAGATAGTTATCGGCGATTCGCGGTAGCTTCTTACATCGTCGACCCTAATATTTCATTCCGAGAGAGATCTGGCGGGTCCCTCCTCCTCGCTTCCTCCGCATTAGTTTGTTAACGGTGAGCGACGTGTCCTTCATGCGTCCTGCGGCGAGAGCAAATTAATAGCGTCCTACCGAAGAGAATGCCCGGGCAAGAGAATGCATGACATTTCCTTTTTTTCTGCACGAAACAACCATCTTGCGCGCACTGCCAATAAATCTCCGCCACAAATCAATCCCCGACGTTTGAAAATCTCCGGGTGGTTGTCATCCGAGGGGGCAGGTACGGGTAAAAAAAATTAGACGTTACCAGACCTCGTCGATAAACCCTCGTCAATGATTTTTTCCGTCAACAAGTTTTCTAAAGTCAAATTCCCAGAGTAATAATGCGAACAATGAAGAAATTTACACTGTCGACCTTGCAGACTGACAGCATACTTATTGCTTGTTTAGGGCGAAGGCATGGGGACCTTTGCGAGGGATCTCCATACGTCTCTTCTTAGTTAGCTATTTCCGGAAACGAAAGCCCCCGAGAGAATTACGGACGAATCGTATATTTAGACTTCACAAACGTTAGACAGCGTAGTTAACTAGATACAAGCGTCCCATAAAGAGGCATAATAAACGGCCTTAAAATTCATTTCGCTGCCGACGAGAGATTTTCTATAGGTGCCGCCTACAAAAATGGCATACGTCAGTCGTAAAAATGGCGGACAGAGTTGTAATAAAATAATGATCAAATAATAAAATGGCTGTGGCTCACGTGTGCGCGTGCAGACACCGGAGTCGAGTGTGTCACGCACTGTATTATTGCGTCGGTGATCGTAAAGATAGTGTTTATTGACACAGAATGTATATATATATATATATACTCTCTCTTTCTCTTTCTCTGCTCGCATCTCCGGGGAAGTTAATTAGCGTTGCCACGTTCCTTAAGACATCGGCGATTTATCTTCTCCGCTTTGGCGCGCGATTATAATTCGAATTCGTATTCTACAGATATTCGCGCCCGTAATTGTCGGAGTGTCGCGTTAGCGAGGTGTCGAATGCGCTTAACGCGTTGCGTCGAGACTTGGAAATGTGGTACGAGATTAAGTTACCCGGCTTAATCGTGGAAAGTTGTCTCTGGTGGCAGCTACTCGAGGGTAAAGTACGAGAGACGAGCGAAGGAGGATGACGATCGTAGGCAGATCAGTCAGCGGCGCTTTCAAATCGACGCGAACTTGTTAACGCGACGGACGATGACAGAGTGGTGAACGCGACGCGAGTTCGAGGAAACTCGAAAACTTTCGAAATCTCAAAGTCGCGAGATGCGTCGAGATAACCCGAGCCAAGATACAGTATCGAAAAATATTGTACACGTCGAATAATAAATGAATTGATCAATGCTCTTTTGGAGATTCTCCTTTACAAGTATATTTATAGAAAAACAATTGTGGTACATATATCGAAAGATATATGCTGGACACTTTGTTGTAGAAAATGTTTTATACCAAATTTTATTTAATAATATATTCATTTTACAAACTGCAGTATCGAAAGATAATTCAAAGTCGTCTGTCTCCTGTGATTAAAAAAATATAGATCAAGTAGATCTTGCAAAGAAGATTTGGATCTTTTGTACATGTATATTCGATGCTAATATTTTTTTGGAAATGTACAACTGTCTTGAAATAAAACAAAGATATTATGTATCTTAATAAATAAAAAAAGTGCGCGCAAATGATCGATAAGTTTCGTAAAACCACACTCTTGACATTTCAGCCAATTTCGTTCATTCGCATTTTCATAATAAAAGCGTCTCGGTATAATTAACCAACGTTTCTGAAATCCCAGAGTTTCTCTGCAATGTCATAAAATTATAAAAATGTTAAACGCCCATTAAATTACCTTATTTAAGATTTTTCCTACACGTATCCCAGTGGCGCGCTCGCGTGTGTGTACATTTCTCTCTATAAATTACGCGAATCTTGCGGGTGGTGGTTTTCTCTCCTTTACGGCGTACAACAAGTGTTCATTATAAATCGGAAGCGTGCACGCACTTGGTTGCCGAGTAAAAGAAAAAGAAGCGCATGCACACACAAACACACACACACACACACAATAGAAAAAGAAAGGTTACACGTTCCCTATATACGGCACCGGCTCGACTCGGGGAAGCAGTAGCCCGCGATGATGGTCCATATACGGCAACATCCGGCCGTGTGTGCGAAGGGGTTAAAATGATTCCGTATCGAGGAAAAAGATCTCTCGATGCGTCTGGTTAACTCCGCGTCGGAAATTTTCCTCGAGCCATGTGTACGTGACACGTACAAAGGATGGACGCGAGCTCGATCGACATTTTTCCAACATTCCTGAAAGGAAGTGACCCTTCTCGACATTCGTCCGATAGCCGATAGACCAATGCGATCGATCGAGCCGGTCGTTACCGAAAAGATGGAGAAGAGTAGGCGGCGGCTTGCGGAGCACCGATTCCGACGGAGAAGGAAACGATAAGGCAGCTTCCCTCTCTCTCTCTCTTCCCGCTTCCTTCGTCTCCCACCGAGAGCACATCGGCATCTCTCCTGCTTCGGGTCTCTCGGAGAGAAGCTGGTCTCAAGTGGGCCAATGTGAACGCGGCTTTGCGATGGCATAACGAGCGTGGAGAGCCTCTCCCATGCCCCGTGTAATCTGGTCTTCAGGTAATTGTATGTTATACGTCCTGGCTGGAGAGAGGGAGAAGGGACGAGCTTGGGGAGAGCTTGCGAAAAATCGCGGCTCATTCGGGTACGGACGGCAGAAGTCTCTCTCGTGATGGTCGGGAGAGAAAACGAGCAAAGAGGCGGACGAGAACGGAGAGAGGTGAGAGAAGAGCAGCGAAAGGAGGAGAGGGAGAACGAGCCTCGCGAGAGAGTGTGTGAGAATGCTATCAGCGGACTCCTCTCGACCTAAGGACCACACGAGGCGAGACCACCGTGCGTGCCTTCGGCCCTCTTCGCCAATATATATCCGCGATCAGGCGGAGCGAGTAAAAAATACGTGAGTTCGTACTACATTTTCTTACGCGAACACGTTTCTCGTCTTGTCGCGTCGTAATGGCACGACTTCCGGACGGGGACTCCCATCGCTCGTTCCAGAGAGAATCGATAGTCGAGATTATCCCTGGTCATTTCCCATCGACCGCATAATTATCAATCCGCGGTCCCTTACGTAATTATAGTAAGCGCTTGTTCGACGTCGTGTCGTTCTTGTCGTCGTCGACGACGACGACGACGACGACGACGACGTTGGTTACTTGCTTCAATCCGGGGACGCTTCATTTTAATAGAGGCTCGATAATACCAATCTCGTATAATACCACGAGTATCAATAACACTCGGTTATTTTGTTCAAAGGGATCGATATTTTGTAGCATCGTTGATAATAATATATATATAAAAAAAAACACCGTGAAATAAATTAATGAAGATCAATGTACACATGTGAGATCGAGACTCGTACGTTGTGTAATTTTAAAAAATCGTAGAATTTATTTTGGCAGACAAATAAATCGTTTAAAAATATAATGATGATGTAATGTGAGATAATATCAAATAATATATATATATATATATATATATATATATAATATAATGAAATAAATAATAGGAATACATGAATAATAAATAGATTAAATAAATAAAAATGTTTGAAAAAACGTGAACATATTACGGCTTCGGTCGCTCGTAATTCAAGCTCTCCACATTTTATTAAATAGAACTGTTATTCGTGAAATATTTTCAACACGCTGTCCTCGATATTTGAATAACATTAGAGTCGGAATATCAATGTGCAAAATACATTTCGTGAGACGAGTTAATCACCAGTGAGATATTGTGAGAGACAATTTGCTTAGAGAGAATAGCCAAATCATCGCGCAGCTCCTTTCCATTGATTATTCACCGACCGTTATCCTCCCATTGATATACTCCAGGGTGGTAACGCTCGTCAGATCCTCGCAGGCGCGAGCGCAAATTGAAGCGGTTAACAACATACGCGTGCGTGACGTCGAGAGGCCCGCTCGCCAAAATATCGGGCCCTCGTTCTCGTGAAAACATTGCATCACGCAGGTGTTATTACGACGAAGACGACGGAGTGCGTTTTTTTCAGGTAGCATAATCACTCATTGACATAGTCGTTGTCGAATTATCGTGATCGTCGCTCGGGGATAGAATAACTCTAACGTAAGAGGAACGAGAAAATATCTGGAAGGGAGTCAAAGTCGGAATTTAACGGATCGACGATTCTTTAGAGTCGTCGAACGACGAGGGGGTCAAAGAACGGGCGCTCAAAACGCAAACCCGGGGTCTCTCTCTCTGTCTTCATCCAAAGAGGACCTGATGGTCCTCCGCGCGTAATTGAAGAGTCTCGCGATAAAGGGATTTGCCATTTTCGTAATTGTCGCGTAATTATTTCTCTCGCAATTAAGCTTCGCGGGAGAGATATACCTCTCGCTCTTCGAACTCCCCGTTTTCTCGTTTCCTCCTCGCGATTTTATCATTATATCCGCGCGAGATTAAATATCGCGTACGGTACGTGAGGCGGCGCTGATTATGCCACTTGTGCCCTCTCGTCGGGTCGCGTAAATGTTCGCCCTCGGTTTGACCGAATCAAATTTTCACGCCCGAGGCGCGGCTTCTCGAATGGATTTCGCCCGCGGGGCTGCGCCGAAGAAATTATTACGTTCGCGTTTTCCCTTCTCTCCATCTCCCACCTTTCCACCGGTCTTTCTCTCGTAATCAGTGCTTTATCGTCGACCGACGCAATCGTTTATCGGATAATTCTCGAATAACTCGCTCGCTCGGCAGGTGCGTTAATACCGATTAGCAAGAGCGATACGTTAAGCGCTATTATCGCGCCCTCCGGGACCTCGCGAGAGCGTGACTTTCTCTCTTCTCGAGGTTACCATCTTTCTTCCCTTCCGACTCTTGACAAGTCAATCACGGCTGGCTACGCGCGGAAAAACAACGTGTAGAGTCAGTCATCCGTGGAATATTGACGTATCCGTGCCTCTAGCGCAGTTTGTATATTTCTGTTCCGTGCTATACAACTGGGTGAAATGCAAGTGGCGGGATAACAAAGGAAACAAACTTTAGCTCGATTCCCGACGGAGTATATACTCCATGGTTATGCGTCGTCCGCCTTGTGCCCGATATTAAAGGAAAACTATATTAGTTTACCTATCGCGAATCGTCGAAAGAGGGGACGAGTCCGAAGATGGTTCTCGCGAATCGAGAAGAGTCGCGGAAAGGCATCGCGACATGGTAAAGCGCGCGTAATAAAGCCGTTTTTTCCGCAAAAAAAGTCCGACCGTAAAAAGCGAGCATAAAAAGCGCCGTTTAGCAAGTACACCGTTACGTGGAAGTGTATATAAGGATCTCTCGTGAGAGAAGAGACAGAGAGACGGAAAATCCTCTCGAATTCTCTTAACAACATAGTAATAGAGGCTCGACCAATTCTCCTCCCCTTTCCTTATTTCCCCTGTGAGAACCGCTCGTCCAATTATACTGATTAACGATCTCACCTCCGTGGAAATAATTATAAAAACTTCCCGAGGAATGCCACTTAACCCCAGGGGCGCGAGCGCGCGACAGCCCGAGAGAGAGAGAGAGAGAATCCGAGAAGGTGGGAGAGAATGCGCGACCTTAGACTCGCTAAGGCGGTTTCGATCGACGGTCCATAAAAGCGATAAATCCGTCGCCGCGCCGAGAAACCCACGACGAGGGAAGGGCTAAAGTTGCTGCACAACGATGCTGCGGCAACGTGGCTGGCTCACCTGGCGCTTAATGACGTGACGAGAGAGACGCGACGTGTCCCCGGTTAACCGACCGCGATATCGAACACGCCTCCGGTCACCGGTTTCCGGTGCGCCGCATCGTGCATTCTCCACCGACTCGTCCCGAACGATCATGCGTATCCTTACTCGCGATCGAGAGAGCGAGAGCTGAGATTCATGCAAATTATTCTCGCATCAATCGCGATATATTTTGCTGGATGAAATCAACTATTTTATTATTATACCACTTTTTGTGTGCTGCTAATTCTTTTATTAGAAAAGTAGAATATCAAACTTAAATGAAAAGTAAAATTTTTCTCATTTTTTTTTCCCGCTTCAGCGACTTTTCGGACCTATATTTTTCTCGCTTATTTCTCCATATGTAAGTTTCGAAATTAATTTATATGTGGAACTTTGGGATCTCAAATTGAGATACAGTTCCGTTTAATTAATTTTTCGTTTCGTTTCCTTGGCTCTATTGCCCAGCTTAGAAGACAGCATACTTATATTATTTATATTGAGAGCCGATAAAAATATTTATTTCTGAGTTTCTCATTTTTGTTCGCGATCGTTATAATTCTTGAATATATATATATATACTTGCGAATTTTTTGTTATTATTTTAACCTGAAAGTTATTGGATTTCTCGAGAGATATATTGAAAAATCCACTTGCACTGTTCATTCATATTTTTCCAGCTTAATTCTTCGTCGCTTGTATCTCGAACATCTTTGACCTTCCGACATCAAAGAAAAAAAACGGTTCTTTTTACTTTAGCTTTTGGAGTCTTCTATACAAAGAAGATGCGATGAATCTGATACCAAAGTATATCTTAGCGATTCTTTTGACTCGCGACATTATTAAATGGCTCATTAATTATAGTCGTTACAAGGTAACGGCTAGGATGATTAATTCGACGTCGCGAAAGCGCGAAGGAAGGAAAGGATAAAGGTGTCTTTCTAAAGTCGCGTCTAATCATCGTCAACAAATTCAACATCGTGCGTAGATAGATAGATGGAACTATTTTTTTATTAAACGAGCTTTAAAGCAGCATCTGTTTTAAGTCGCTATTAGCTATACATTTCAGACAGTATGGCTGCGGTATTCACCCAACGAAATATAAAAATAAAGAGAAGAGTATATGAAAAAAAGATTGCATCAAAATTAAGAAGAAAATTAATTCAAAAATATATCGCATTTAATTAAATTTTGATGACAATAATGCAGTTATCAAAAAATTATCAGAATGATGATAATCATATAACGTACATCTTTTAAAATTCAGTTCTTTTTTTGTAAAAGATTTTTTTTAAACGTCATCCTATAAAGATTCGGTACTTGATTTTCTTTTACAAGAACCTTGCAATATATATGAATCGCTTAAGCTACGAGATGATGATCTTTATAAACTTCTAAGCGGTAATGAAAATTATCCCTGTAATATAAAACGCTATATATTTCTTCAGAAAAAATATACAGCAGAGGGTGTGGTATAAAAGAAAAAAACCCATTTCTTCAATTAATTTATCCAATTGTGCAGGAACACGTGTCCGTGACGTCTACTGTCAAACGTGAAACGTATATATATATATATATGCACGTAGTTAATTTTTGATACAATTTGGAGCCACGAAATTCTCACGCGCCCGCATTGCGTCATTTGTCTCGAACTAATTAAGCAACGCGTCGAGAGCCAATCCTCGACCGATCTCGGGTGTGCCGTCATTTTTCGAATTCGCCGAGAATCCCCAGGTCTAGATAGTCTCACGCAGATAGCTCGAGCTCGATACAGGTGCCCGAGGTGATCCCTGTTGGCCGAGCGCGGTGAAACGAGCCACGGCGGAATTGAACCCGGCAGGGGTTCAACGACGCGCCTAAGTTGTGGGTGGCGGACCGTCGGGGAAAGGGGTTGAGGGTTGAATCGGGGGAAGACAACGACCACGGCGCGTAGTCCGTATATCCCTTTGTTCGACGCGTGGCAAGATAAATTCAGCTAATAAATGACCGGGGGCTATTTACCGTGGCGGTAGCGCCTCGTTATCCGGCTCGGGACTCTCTCTCTCTCTCTTTCGTATATACTAACATATATATATAGGATATGTATATGTGCACACGTACGCACCTGCACAACCACGGTGTGTTTTGCAGCATTTTGAGCATGGCTCAGTATCGGTAAGAGGCCGATAAATCTTGGCGCGCACCTCGCTCGGAGTCATCCCGCCCTTCTCTTGGATGCTGCGATGCTGTGTGTATGTGTGTGTGTGTGTATCCTCTCTGTCCCGCTACGTAAACCATGACTTCCTCCCCATCATTCTCCTGGTAGCTACCAGAGAGCACTTCGGAGAGAGAGAGAGAGAAAAAAGAAGGGACCTGGTATGGGGTACAGTTATGTCCCGTACTTATGAGGGAGGGCAAGTATGAGGTCCTCGCTATCGCGAAATCAATGTCCGTCTTAATTATCGCCCTTGGCCTCTCTCTTTCTCCCTCTCACCCGCCCGCATAGATTCCTCACGCCCTCTCACGCACGGCTTTCCTTCGCGCGCGCGCGAGAGAGAGAGAGAGAGAGCTTTTTTACACGCCGCCGGCGTGATATCGCAGACTGTCGCTACCTCGTCGAAAGGAGCGATACGTGGACGCGCTTATGCAGCGATAAGGTATACACGGTTAAAATGTAAACCTGCGCTTAAGGTGAGCTACATGTGAGAAAGGGATCGATGCTCCTCGCTTATGTGCACTCTGTGTGATTTTTCTACAAGATTTTTTTTAACTCTCGATCTTACATAGAAAATGTTTAAATTGCGCGCCGTTGTTTCACTTGCTTTCTTTTGGTTGATTCAGTAAAGTTACGTAATACATTCAAATATATCGTCTTTAATAAATTTATAATATTGCACAAACGGTCCAGGATTAATTTTATTGATGATTGATTTTGTATGTACTTTTATCGAATTGACATTCCTCTTCGCTCTATTAAAATTACAATATTATGAGATATCCATATATTTGAAAATATACACAGTAGATAATGTATAATTAATAGAGAAAGACTATATATTTCTAGAGTAATATAATATTCCTAAAAACAAGGATATAAAGTTCGCAAGAGACCTCTTAAACTTTTAATTTGAAAAAAACAATATTTACAAGAAAGATTTACATTCCAGAAAAAGAGAGGAAAAAAGCTGTTCTGCGATCTTTCATTTTATAATGAAGGTTGCGTTAATGATCGTTGCGGAGCACGCAAAAATCTAGGAGAGCACAAATAATGTTCCGTTTAACAATAGGAGGAAGCAGTTCCCATTTTCGGACCGCGAAAGCTTGCAAGAGTCGGCTATTAACGCGAACTCGTGTTTGGGAATCTCGGCAACGTTTGGACGATTCGACGTTGCATTCGTGGTTCGCGGATGAGAATCTGCGACGTCAGCGCGTTCTCCGAGCGACCATTCTCCGAGTGACCTTAACTGCGACGTACTCCGGGAAGCGATTACGACTCTTCAATGCGAATCTTTCCCGCGGCTTAGAAATGTCTCGCGGAAAATCTCCCTGAAATCAGGACGGCGGCGTCTAACAGTTTACGCAAGCCCCGGTGAAGAACAACGACCGGCCATTTTTTTCTTCTCTCGCTAATTGAGAGAGGCGAACCCTTTTTCACTCGGTAGATCACGATAAGCTTTGCTAGCCAAACAACAAGTTGTACGGGGACTACGTTCAACCTCTTCTCCCTTGTCTTCCACAAGATATGCTTCCTGTCTGGCAACGATTCCTTCGCCTTGTACTCAACTACGCCATTATTGCGTACATTATTCTACGCAATAATGTACGCCAAGTGGAAATCGCTTTGGGTAAAAAGCGAGACTAAAGCTGTGATTTGAAATTCACGTGAGAAATAAGGGAAGAGATATCGTTTGAAAGAGAATAGAAATATTTACGTGTCCCCTTATTGTGAAAAGTCACTTCAGGGTGTCCGGCAAACTCAATGAAAAAATTCCCCGACTTTGTCAGATTTTCCAAGACCAGAAATTAATTTTTTCCCTGACTTTTTAGTATATTATTTTCTCCAAATATCAATTATACAATCTGCATTATGTACGATAATCGAAACAAACATGTCCCTATTTAAATAATCACCTTTTTTATTTATATTATATCCAAGTTTTGTCTCCATTAAACGCATTGAAATAAAATAACACGAAAATATAGAGATTAACAAACACGCTGTAGATGAATTGATTTTTAACAACACAGAAAATTAGCGTGGGAGTGAAGGAAAAGTTAAAAAAAAAATTCAAATTATTGAGACAAATGTAGAATAATGTGAAAAGTCCAGATAAATAGTAAAGTTTCCTGACTTGTCCCTGACAATGCCTATGGTCTTCCAGTTTTCCCTGACCGCTGGACGCACCCTGCACTTGTCGCGGAACTTTGACGCACCGATTCTTCGTTAGCGCGCATTCAATTTCAACTTATTATTTTGATTAGCGTATATACGCGAAAGAGAAACACTTGAAAATGCGCAACGTTCCCTCTCCCTCAATGAGGAATATCCCCGCGAGAATTCGCATATAAACTAAATGCGGCAAATTGCACCCGCGCGATGAAACTGTCCCTCCGGAAATTATTTTAACGTACGCTTTTAAATTTTACAGCAGCTGGTGGCGAGAAATAGCGACAAGCCCCGCCAAAGTTTTCATCGGACGGCGGTCCCCGATTCCCCGAACAAAGATATTTTCGCGATGTCAGCTATCTTATATCTCGCGCCGTCACACGGTCCATCTCGCGTCAACGACGCGCGAAGATAAGTTTCGACGAATAAGGTCTCGAGTTAAGCTCGTATCTCCGAAAGGGAGACGAAAAAATAATAGAAAAAAGTCTAGTATGATTTTCGTTCCTCGTAATTAACGGAACGCGTAAATGACGGCTACGGAAAACAAGGGCCGAAACCGAGACATGTATAAAAGGGCAGATGTTGGAGTCAAACGAACCTTGGTCCTTTTGATCAGCCGTAATCCGAACGCGTCCGCGCATTCCTCTGTCGGATTAATGCCTCGTATTCGAGTTTCAGCAGCGGGCATTACGTAATAACGTGTAACAAAAGCGTCCGTTTGTTAAACGACTGTCGTTTGTGATAAACGTCCAGTTTGTCGGGCAACAAGGGATTATCGCGGGCGAAAGCCCGATAACCCGTGAATTTTATCGTAAACAAAATCCAGTGGAGGAATATAAAATTTCGATGCTCGGGTTCCCACGCATTTTCATAAATTCTGAGGACGCGCGCGCACGCGTATATATGCATAAAGCGCATCTATAGTGCATCTATTTCTCTGAACGGTCCCGCGATTTTACATTTTTTCGTCCGATATTTTCGCATCGCCTGTTTTTAATTCAGCGTAATAATCGATCGTACGTTCCATCGAGGTTATCGGATTCCCACCGATATCTATGTTAATGTAATCACATGCGGGTGACGTATCCATTAATCGCGTTTTAAAATCCAGCGAGAGAAAGAAAAAGATAGATAGAGAGAGAGAGAGAGAGTTCATTACCGTTTCAATTTTGCATTTTACCACTTTGACCGTCGCGAATGTACGTCGAGAAAGTAGGAAACCTCTATGGGGGATGTAATCCGACTGTATAATCACCGTTGCGTTGCGCAGAGATTCACCGTTGCGTCAAATGCACTTACTTTTCGACGTCTATAAAACGCGACGACTTTGCCGGCCCCGCAGTCGGTCATTCGGCGGGTTTTAATCCCTCGCGGAGCGAGAGCGCACATATAGTGGTGCACGCCGGCTATCCGTAAAAAGAAAAATAGCAGCTGTAATTCCGGAACTTTCCAGACTGTCGGGAATCGAAGGAGAGCGACAGAGAGAGAGAGAGATGAGTTCGAGACAGTTTCGCAAAGCCGATACCCTGCAAGAGAGGAATTATGGTGCGCGATTTGGAGTGGCCTCACGTAGACGCGTTCCGTCGAACCTTCGCGATTAAATCTAAGCCCCCGCAAAACTTATTTCAAGCAAATAATTACTCTTCGCCGCGACGTACGATATTTAAGCGCGTGCGAACTATATTAAGAGAAAAAAAATTATAATTCCACCATCCAACTTTCCTTATGCAATAATGTACATGGAACGTAAGTACGTCATTTAATATTTTTCACAAGCGAGTGATGACGGGTTAATTAAGAGCCAGGCGCGTAATAAACAGCGCGCAAATTATTCTTGCTTGTTAATTATTGTTTATCTCGTGCATTTCGGTTCTAATTTCCCATCATCAACAACTGTCAAATACAGACGAAATAAATCTTGTGAAGCGCGTGGACAAAGTAAACAATGATTAACGCGGGAAATAATAATTTGCGCATTGTTTACCGCATAATTAGTTAATTAACTCGATAACCTTTGCGCGCAATACAGAACCATCTAATTTTAATATTTCTCACGCACAATTTTTTTCCACATCGCATGTCATTTCGAAATAACATCTTTTATACCGTCATATTTTGATATTCATGTCCATTCTTCCTATTATTTTCCCCAAACACACAAACCGTAAAACGCGCAAAACTTTCATGTAAATCGGAGTTCTAAAATGTTGGTCGAAGCCGTAAGATTCCTGTAACACGGGAAGAAGAGCCGAAGCTTTTTATGAGCATGAATTATACGCTCGGAATGTGTCATTTCGAACGGAAATCCCTCGTCGCCCGTGTGTTATAGGACATCGAATTACCACAGATTTTCTCAGAATCGAAGTCTTTCGGAATATATCCCGCGCGATCCCCAGAATGGAATACGGAAATCTTTTAAGAAAGAAATATTTAATCGCGTCGCGAACGCAAATCCAATTGTTGGATTTAATAGATTCCGGTCTCCTCTCTTAAAACAATCGGAGAGAAATAATAACGGCGACGTTGTGCAAAAAAAAAAAAAAAACTGCAGTAAATCGCGATACCAAGATTTCAGTCGCGTCTCGACTGCGAAAAGTTTCATTTGGATTATACGCCTCGAATAACTTAGCGAGCGATCGCTAACTTTCCGCGCGATATGTCAGTATACGTTAACGGCTCATAATATGCTAATGTTCGAAAAGAAAAAAAGAGAAAAGAACTATGCGTTGCACGAACTTGACGTCGGCCGTCACGCGCACTGTATTATTTTTATATAGGTATAATATATATTAAATGCCAAAAATATATAAATTTGTACATAATTTTATGCGCAAGATACATGGTACAAAATTAAAAAACAAATCACGTCGAAGAATTGTGTCGTATTATTTGTACATCTATACGATCGTCGTTGCTTTTTATATACTTTGAGCAATCTTATCGTTGGCAAATTTTTTTTATTACACAGAGAGAATTTTCTTTTAATATTTATCCTGAAAATCGAATAAGTCAATATGGTATTGGAAGAATTTTATACGAGCTTCTCTGATTAATGTATATATATTTATCAATAAAAAAATATTAATATCTATCACAATAAGATATAAAATATGTACGATTAATTTATTGTGATAAACATTAATTGGAGAAATTCTTAGAAAATTCTTCCAATATTGTCCCACGGTAAAAGAAAATTCTTCCGACTGATATTCCTCTTCAAACCGACAGAAAGGGTATGTGCATTAGGAATATACTTTTTCTCGCACCTATTTGCCGGAATATTATTGTAACCTGGGATTTTAATTTTCCTAAATAAATGCTATTTAACGATTAACGAGACGTGGATCGATTCGGTGGAAGCTTTAGCTATATAGTATATTTCGTTAGTCTCGTTCGACGAAAGAAAAATTCGCCACGACCGGCGAAGCGCGATTTCCAAACGGCCGAACGAGTATACTTTCCTCTACCTGTTTTCCAATTTCCATCCAGAGAATGAGAGAGAAAGATCTGATCTCGATCGCGAGATGGAGAGGAGGAACACGCGATACAGGACGTTTCACAATATTGTCGGTCCCCGGGTCCGTACGAGACAGGGGGAAGGCACTTCGAACCCTTGTCACCACAAACTCAACTGGAAATCGAATTCTCAGGGCATCGAATGACAATTTAGCCCCGGTCGAGGGAGAGCGAATAGAGAGCCGATAGAGGAAAACCGAAGGAGAGAAAGATGGAATAGACATAGTATACGTATATAGAAGCGAAAAGAAGAGAGGAGAGATGTCGCAGCCTGGGTCGCAGAGAGATGTTATCAACTTGCGGAGGAGGGTTATACCACCGCAGGGACGTAAGCGATGAAAAGGTGCCCGGGCAACTAACCGGGCCCTAACAATCGTGTCGCGCATTCTTCTCCGCGGACGATCCGCTCGCCCCGATAGTTTCGACAGAGTTGCAATTTGCTCGATGCGGTTGGCTCCTCCCTCTCTCTCTCGCTTCCCTTCGTGCACGACCGTAAAGGTTCCTCCGCACCGGTGGTGCGGACGACAATGAGATCCTTATCGGGCCGGTATGTTTCTTCTTCTCGCTCTCCTTCCGTTCCTCGGAGAGAGCTCGAGCAGCTGCTCCAGAACCGCATTTGTATACGTATATACATATAGCGTCTCCTCGTTATATAAAACGTTTAAAACCGTACCGTAAGACGGGAGGATCTCGAGTTCGCTCGCTTCTTCTCCGTTTCACGGATAGAAACGGGAATCTCGCTGAGAAAACCAAGATCCCGAAATCGGTATAAATACATTCGCAGACTCGCGGGAGTTAACGTCTTATTCAACGTCGCGGAAAGTTTGCTTTAGACGAGCTGCACTCGTCTGCTGTACGCGCGATATTCCCGTTTGACGGGAAACGGGATGTTTCGAGGATATAACGTCTCTACGAGCGCGCAAAAACGAACGTTGTCGTTATTATTAACGGGAATTTAATCGTTTCGCTGTTTCCGCGATGCGATCGACCCGCGTCTCTCCTTAAAGGTCCCCGACGACAATGAGAGAGGCCTTATCGAGATCTTCTTTCCCGGCTACCACCAGCTGCATCGCTTCTTCTTGCACGCGATCCTGTCCGCGCGGTCTTTTTTTCTCCCTCCCTAGATTCCGCAAAGTTTTCCGGCGAAGGGAAGGACAGAGGTAGAAACTATCCCCCGATAAAAAGAATGGATCTTTAATAAATAATGGGTCGAGTTGTCATTGAGAGAGAGAGAGAGAGAGACACCTATTGTAAAGCGTTTTTCTTCTTCTCTTCTTCTTTGGGTTTGCTCGAGACCAGCTGAGGATGCTTCTGGATGAGAAAGAGAGAAGGCTTTTATGCGATTCGTATGTTTTTTCTGTTTCCTTTTGTCGGACGATCCTCGCGCGGAAACGGGCGTCACTTTAAGATGACGTCAACCGATATACGATTTCCTCGAATTTTACTACGATGGCTGGGAAGACAGGCTATGTATTCTTTCGATAGTTAAAGCGGACTCCCCGGTTTTACAATGCAGTATCGTCGAATATTTCAGTGGTCGGGAGACGCGAGATTGCGTCCGCAACGTTATTAAAGCGTTATACAGGGTGTCCGGTAACTAACGGACCAATGAATTTGGAGACGATTTTTCCTTAGCAAAAATGTTGAGAAGTCAATAATTTTCGAGTTAAAAGTCTAACATAATTACATTCTTCCGGTAATTTCAGGTAGAGTTTACTATAATAAAATTTGAATTTGAGGCTTAGTTATAAAGATACATAATGACAAATATTGGAAAGTTGTAAAAAATAATGACCTTTTTCGACATTTTCGCTGAGGAAAAATCGTTCCCAAATTGACCAAAGAATCCATTTGTAATCGTTGATCCGTTAGTTACTGAACACCCTGTATATGCGACATTATTAGAAGAGAATTTTACCTCGTAATCGAGCATATAACTGCATCATAATTTAACAATAATGATCGCAAAATGGGAATAACCGAATAATACGGTTTTTCCCGTATGTGGGAAAAAAGGTAGATAATCCGACAACGCCTGGCATGCAAAATTTCATGACAGCTCGGAATAATGCGGAATCGCGCGGAATAAGAGACGAACGAGCCATTTATTAAATTTTATTAGCATATCGCGCATCGAATAGACGAATAATTTCGCGTGTAACTTTTAATTCGAGATTGGGGGGTGAGAAGAGGCGTGGTGGGGATGGGGGCGGATTATTAAATTTTCCCAATGCGATCTTAATTAAGGCAGAGCGATCGAGCGCCCTTAATTAATAACGGATAAGTTTCGCGGGGATTGCCGAATGGCCGTAATTGAAACTGGACGGGCGTAGCGAAATACATACCGGGGGACATAATTGAAGGGGGCAGGTGGATGAAAGCGTTGGCTCGCATTTACCAAGTTGCGAGAGAGAAGAAAGGACGGAGGAGGAAAAAGGGCGACTTTAAGACTTAAGGGGTCCAACTTTTTTTCCGGCTTCATCGAAACTTTAAAGATCCGTGGAGCGGCAGCGCGACACCGGTCGCGTACAATATTCGTTATTACGGAAGTTATTACGATGGGGGTTGAAGGGGGGACGAGAGGGATGAATTTACGGTACACTTTCGCGGGACTTGGTAAGTGCATCATAACGCCCTCGTCCACTCCATGCTCGGCTCTAGACGATTATTCCGTGACACGCCGTTTGTTACTAGAGCTTGTTAGTGACGGAGAAAACTGTCGCCGGGCGAGAAAAAAATATCCCAGATATTCGCAATTTTTACGTATTTTCAGAATGACGCGAGGTAACGTCGGAATAATTATAATTAAATAATTCGATTATTAAACGAGCGATTCGAGTTCCCCGAGTTTTTAATTATTTTTTCGATCGTTTGTCTCGCTGAAAATTGAAAAGTTTTTATGAAATATAGAGAAAGTATTATACAGCAGAGTGATATAATCAAAAAGGATGATATAATAATAAATATAGTTATTTCGTTTTATACTATCACGTTATTATATGATGTCATATTTTAAAATCGAATTTTTGTTTTTTAAAAAAGTTGTGATTTACTTTGATTTAAGAACGTAGCACTTGATAAGGGCCGAAACGTTGTAAAAATTCAATAAATTTAATTATTTGCCAGAATTGGTCGATTGAATTATTACCATTATTTAATAATAAATATTTTAAGAATATAGAATATGGTCATACACATTTGGAAGAAGATTAATACGAATTTCCGCGATCGTGTAGTCTTCTCTCCTCGTATATATAGGAAGCACCTTCCTCGATTTCCGAGCGGAGTTTAGCCCGGCGTAGTCGCAAATAATCCGAATCTTTGTTTAAGCCGACGTAAAATTTGCGTTAACGCGTGCTCTTTACGATCGCAATCACGGGTACGTCGAGTCGAGGAGCGGCGTGGCAAGAAATTGTCGAAACACTGTAATTTACCGACGATAAATTTCTCGACCGAGAGAGTCGAGCGGGAGAATCGATCTCGCGATCTCGGTTCGCGCTTCGCGAATGGCGTTTTAGAGAGAAAGAGAGAGAGAGAGACGCGAAGCGATAACAAGGACGCGGGCCTCTCTCGGACGTATAAAGGACGGAAGGGCACGCGGAGTAATCGATAAACGGGCCGCACAAAAGTTAATTGTGTACCGGATAATGCCGGGCGCATGAGCGATTTCTCGAGCGTGGCCTCGAATCGTGCGCGACCGTCTTTCTTTATACTCGTTAACCTCGAGCAATTCCTCCGCGATATCCCTCTATACCTTCTCTCATTATCCCGACTGTTACAACACGTGCGCACACACGGGGCTTTTCTGCCCGCGAAGCGAAGCCGCGTACGTGCAGCTCTGTCTCTCTTTTCGCGGTCGAGCGACGACGCTGACATTTTTTTTTTTTCCCAACGGAAATTAGCTGCCGATCGTCGTCGCCGGGAACGAGAAACCGGTAACGGTTCGTGTCTACCCTCGCTCGGGCTTGTAAAAGATACGCGATATTGCCGATCGGAAATGCGGAACTCGAACGAGCGCGCCGGCGACGACGTTTCTAAATAATCGATACGGGAGAAGAGAGAATAAAGAGGGTGTCTCGAAACGCAAACTTTGCGAAACGCAAGAGTAACGAAGGCCGCCGTCGCTCGAGGGACATCGATAAACGGGGACAAAAGACTCCGGAAACAAAGCGAGCGCGGACGAGAACGTTTAATCGAGCGACGTCACAATATTTACGTGAAAATTGCTCCCTTCTATCATCCCCTATCGTTTTCCTCCCTCATCGTCGCTCTGCGTTTTTCCGTGCTTTTACGTGCGTTACACTCGTATACATTTCCGACTCTGTGAAACGCGTCACCGTGACCTCGACACGTGTTCGCGCATGCAGATGCAGCCTCTCTCTCTCTCTCTATATATATATATATATGTACTACTATATATAGGTACGCGCGAATCTGCGAATGAGCGAGCGAGGCGGTCGAGCCGAAACTGGTTTTCCGGCGGGAATCAATGGGTCACCCTTGCTATCTGATCCACCGGGGCACCTCTAGTAACGTGTCGCCTACTGTACAGATAAACGCATTAAATGGTGTTCCACGGAATGTGACCAGCTGTGATTTACGGGAAACCGAGGGACCGACCGGGCCGGCTTTCTTTTTGCGCGCTTTCGTCGAACCGTTGCGGGAAGAGAAACAGCTTCGTCGAAAATTGACTCGATCGGCGAAACGATACGGAGATAAATGCTTCGTCCATGCCATATAGCTCTCTCTCTCTTTCTCCCCTTCTTTCGACATTCGCTGTAAAAGCCGCAGATATCCCGTACGGCGATCGCCTGCGGAAAATTATGGCCGTGTAGCACGTGTCACCCAGCAAGACCGATACAATTCCCTTGACTGATAGGTACAAATCTAGATACATCTCTTCCTCGGGGGACGCAGTCATAAATGATCGATATCTCGATAAAACAAATGGAAAATATTTCTAAATTTGTAGACAGTTTTCTAAAGGTGATTTAGGCTCTCTAGATTAAATATCAATTAAAATAGAATGTAGTTCAGAGCGAAAAGAAGGTGCTTCCTTAAGAATAAATCTATACGATATTTCCTCTTAATGCCGTGTAATTAAAAGAAAATCAAGCTGAGAAGATTAAACCGATCGTACGATTATAGAAAATATTTCTAAACTTTCGACAGTTTTCTAAAGGTGATTTAGGCTCTCTAGATTAAATATCAATTAAAATAGAATGTAGTACAGAGCGAAAGGAAGGTGCTTCCTTAAGAATAAATCTATACGATATTTCCTCTTAATGCCGTGTAATTAAAAAAAATCAAGCTGAGAAGATTAAACCGATCGTACGATCATAATGAGAAACGGAGAGAGAGAGAGAGAGAGAAGGAGAAAAATCGCAATCGCAGAAACGAGATGGGAGGTTTCTGGACAAATCGTACACCTCGGGACTCCCTTTATCTCTTTGGCAAGGCGTTTTACTGCGCCGTTAAAGCGACGCGTCGGCTACCTCGGGAGAAAGAGGGAGCGAAAGAGATGCCTCTCCATAAGGATAAAAAAAAAAAACGCACTTAGCTACGCGCTGTCTACCTCGGAGACTTTACATCCCTGCGACACGTCGGAGAGAAACTCACGGGGAGAAAGATTGCGGCACTATCTCGCAGCATGCGTTCCCGCGCGATGCAGAATGCAGTGGATATTCCTTCCTTCGCAAAATGGGCGGATGTCAACTGCGACGTGCCGTCCGATCAGCTGACGCCTGAAAACGCGTTTCAGAGAGAATCTATATATTCGGGGTATACCTACGTTTTTCCCCGTTTCTCGATATCGAGCGGCCCATTCGACGCAGCGAGGATAAATCGAGGCCTTTGAGAAAAATCGCTGGCGGGCATCTCTCCGACGAATTTTATCTCGCCGACCGAGCCACGAATACCGATCGACCTCCTCCATCCCCGAAGGTCCATCTTCCCTCTTGCCCGATACGCAATGAAACCAATCTCGTTAGCGACTCCCTTTATTCCACCTCTTCCTCTCCGATACCAAGACGCGCGCATGTGACCCTTCGGTTCCGTGATGGAGTTCGCGCCGCGAGAGAGAGAGAGAGAGAGAAATAATAGTTTCCGACATAAATTTCACGGGCGTGACCCGCGACTCGGGATTATCTGTTTGCAATCGAGTAGCCGTTGTGTGTGTAAGGGAAAAGGTTGATGGCGTTTCGCTGCATGTAATTAAAGAGAGGAGTAGCGAATGTATTAGTCCCGCCTTGCGCGTATTTTGTTCCAAGGTTTTACGATAAAAAATAGCGACACCGAAACGAGAGCCGGAAAAAAGTGGCAATTGAAAGTGATGGTGCATTGGAGGAACCTGCGAAGCGTACGCGGGAGATGTTGAGATACAGACGAATCGAGTAACATTACTAGGCAGCAGAGAGAGAGAGAAAACAGAAATAAATCAATTTCGGGAGAGTGTGAATTTCGCGCGGCAAAGGGCCCGGTGTGTGTGTGTGTGTGTGTGTGTGTGAATGGAAACGGATGAAAGATAAGAATTTATCGTAGGGATTGAAACACCCCTCTGTGTAATTAATTTTCGACGTTGTTTCACAAAATATATACGGGATAAATATAATCGCGCGCAAAAACACTGCGGCGATAAATTCATAACGGGATATAAATTCATGAAAGAGATTTCTATTCTTTCATCGTTTACAGCGACAGCTAATTTTCCTTCTCTCTTTCTTTCTATTTTTTTTTTTTGTAAGTATAGCTACTTATCGCTCTTTCTTCGAGAGAAGTTGCGGCTGTAGGCAACGCGATTGTAAGACCGCCGACGGACGAGGATAAAGATATTGTTCGAAAGACTTATTGTTAGCCGCGGACGCGAGAGAAGTAAAGTATCTTCTCTCCGTGAGATAGTCCTGACACGACGGTTTCTCGAGCGACGGGACCTTGACCGACACGCTTAAACGCTAATTACGTTTTTCGTTCGTGCGTTGAATACCGATATCGCTCGGCTCGAATAATGCTGCCCACGTAGAAGGCTGAAAAGCCTTCTTCCACTATCTGCCGTCCAAAGGCTTCTCTCTCTCTCGCGCGCGCGTGAAAGAAGTCCTTTAAATCATCCGAGGCTTCGACGGTCTTACTTAGGAACGGGAATGCGAG
The DNA here is from genome assembly GCF_048542155.1 of Nylanderia fulva. Taxonomy (NCBI): domain Eukaryota; kingdom Metazoa; phylum Arthropoda; class Insecta; order Hymenoptera; family Formicidae; genus Nylanderia; species Nylanderia fulva. The sequence continues at coordinate 3,971,104 of NW_028189835.1, read as the reverse complement.
GCATTACGCGCCTCATCGTCTACGCGAAATCTCGCGTATTAATGGCAAATATCCGGAATTTAGTGCCGTCTATACGTTACGTCGCGATAATTGGATTTAGTACAACGCCTGGCGGTGCGAGGTGCGATCGGCTCGCAACACACGATAGATGTACAGGTATTTTCATTATCGAACGTTCGACAGCTCGCCGCTCGTAAAGCCTTCGCCTCGGCTTCGAACGAGCTCGAGATGATTTACACGTTCTCTTTTTCTTTTTTTTTTCTCTCTCCCTCTTTCGTCCCTTCAACGCGCCATCCGCCCTCGTTCCCGTGGAATTCGTTCTTTTTTTTTTTTCATCGTGAAACAAAACACGTCGCGTATGTGCGCTCTATCTGTACGTGCATTCGAGGGAAAAAAGAACGCGAAACGAGCGAATGAGCGGTGTATATAAATTTGCCTAACAATACGAACGGATATTTCGTCTATATTCCCCGCTTAAGGGCAAGAAATATATATAGGGTCGTACGGTCTGCCACGCCTAACTTATTCCTCCTTCGAGCCGCTGTCATTTCTACAACTGGCTGGAGGGACTCCTGCTCTCTCATTCTTTTTCCCTCACTCTCTCTCTTTTTTCTCTCCACCCACTCGGCCAGCGTTTCTAATTACAGACCGCCGCGTTTTTCTTTGACCCGTCGATGCGCCCCGTCGAGGGTGGCTTCTGCCAGGAAGAAACAAAAATTACAGATTCTGGGCGCCACTTAATTTCCGAGTTGTCTCTTCTGACGCAACTCTTCGGACTACGTATATTTAAAAAAAAAAAAAAGAAGAGAAAGATGGATGTGCATAAAGGAAAACTACGCGCTTCCTGCGCGTTGTAATGCGTTTCCCTCCGTCGTTCCTGCGCTCTGCAATTTGGTCCAGATCTAGGTATAGCGTTTTGAGATCAAACGTCGGACGGGTATGGTAGAAATTTCTCCGCCAACGACGCGCTTTCTCATTTGCCGCCGGACGTATTTTAGGAATCCCTCGGTCCGAAAATACAGCTGCTCGTTGGCAGATTGTGCGATATACTATGTAGAAATATTCAAAAATAAATTGGAAATACAGTGTAGAAAGCGTCGTTGTATCTCGGAAGCTCATCTCAGATCTCGGGATTATATAACGCGGGAGTGTAGTAATTAAATGCGAATAAATGTATTTCTCCAGAGTATTCCCGGAACTGTTGCAGCACGCTCAGGTGAGAAAGTCTATCGATTTTTCGATGCGGTCGGCGTGTTTCTCTTAAAGTCCCACGAATATTTATCGCATCTTCGATCCGCTATTACGTACACGTGGAATTACCCGGACGCTTCTCCCCATCCGCGAAATAAAATTCCTTTGAAATGTGATTCGTTTGCATGACTTTATTGGATGAGCTGCCGACGATATTGAATCGCATGAATATTTAAAGATACGTCCCGCGACCGAGGGCGAATTTCCCTCAAATTATTATCCTTTTAGCTCCTATTAAACGTACTTTTAAACGGGCCGCGCCGAGTCGTCTCGCAACTTTTCTCGCTGCTTTTAAATACCCCACTTCTATTTATTATTCTCACTTCGCCGCTTAAAAATTTTTCGCATTAATTATTCATCGGCGTTAATTCGGACTGGCTACATCAAACATCGCGAGAGAATCTTCTCCCCCATCCCCTTCCTCTTTCAACCACCCGTATGCCTTTAATCTCTTTTACATCGATCCACTTTCGAAACGTTAATTCGCGAACGATAAAACAAGCCGACCAGCTTAATGCAAGTACTCGATTAAATTTCTTTTTCTCTTGGACGATCGAAATGTTAATTAGAAGGTGTCTCTCTTTCTCTATTTCTCTCTCTCTCTCGAAGAAAAAAAAAAAAAAAAATTCCGCATCTGGCGTAATTGTGCGCGTTATTAATGAATGGTTTGTCGGCAAACGAGATTCGCGGCTTTCACGTTATATAAGGGTGGTGGTCGCGTTAGTAGAGCAGACAGACCGAGGCCCGAAAAGGCACTTAAAAATATTATTCCGCCCCGCCTAGAGACCCGCGTTATTCCTAAATATCCCGTCTACCTAAACTGCGGTCTACGTTTAAAGTATAATCTAGTAAGAGAGGGACTCGCTCGCTAAGTAGCCTGCCGACCGTCGCGTTCGCCTACGTCCATCCATTTTTCGTTAATTGCGTCGGGCAGGCGAGCACGCTTCTCACCTGTTGCAAAGGAATAAATATATTGCGCTCCGTTATACATGACGATTCATCCAGTCCTATAAAGTACGAAGATAACCATCGCGTCTGTCGCGCGCCCGTATACTTTATTCTCTGACGTATATGTCGGAAGGAAAAGCCTCTGAAAAAAAAAAAAAAAAAAAAAAAAAAAAATGGAAATTAACGTATCGCGGCACGCACAACGGAGAAATAGCCTGTCTAGCGTCGATCTTTCGAAGATGCAATAATCGTTATGTTATATATTATGGGATATACATAATACAATTGAGTATAGGGTGTATTATATATTGTGTTTGAAAAGCATGCTAATTAATTTAAACGTAATATAATCCTGCTAAATTAATTTGTAATATATTCTTCTTTAATGTCGAAAACTAAAGGTTCATTATTTTGATCTACTTTTTCTAGAATAATTAAATTATAATATTAAATATATATATATATATAATATTTAATGTATACAATTCATTCGTATATTATAATATTAAATATGTATCGAGATAATATATATCGAGAGAATACACGCGTATTTTTCTCTCCTTAAAATACGATCAATCTATATAGCTCGCGCTACCTTTTTTATTTCTCACATATATAATCACACATATACACGCTAGAATACACGCCTGATGATATTTATCGGTCCGTCACATCGGTTTATTCAACAGTGGCTGCTAATAAAGCGTATCTCTTTTGTCAACCACCGCAATTTTCGAGGGATCACCATTCCCCCTGACAAATTTTGACTTTAACGGGGGCGCAATCGACACGGGTTGTATCGCGACGCAACGATATCAATCGAAATCACCCGTGGCGGGAGTGCCTAATTAAACTTTCACGAGGAACGCAAATAGGCGTATCCCTCAAATCTTGCCTAATCTACGTACGAATCTCTCCTTTCGTTTACGTTCAGGCTTATTTAGAGAGAGGCTTCTCTCTCGCTCTTCCCACATCTATCTCCATCTGCGTCTACTCTACCAACGCGCACCACCTATGCGTCTGTTTCTCCTTCGGTCGGCTAGGTGTATCAGATTTCCGATGGCCGCGCTGGCACACACGTACACTCTCGGCCGAAGGTAGATTAGATTTTAATAATGCAATTTGGGTTTACGGCAGCGGGGACGACGACCCGGGGGTGAACGGAGAGAGCCCCGTTCGAGCCGGTTTTCGCCCCGAGGAGGTAAACCCGGCCAGGTAATTGTTGGAATTTGATTGGACCCGAACGCGCGTTGTATGCAAGTCCGCGTCCTCCGGCAACTCTCGCGCGCGCGCGCGCGCGAGAGAGAGAGTCTGCGTGCGCGATTGCGGATATACTACGAGGGGCTTTCTCCGATATAATTGATAACGGGGGTCAGGAGGACGGTTCCCCGGTTGCGCGCGGAGAACGGCCCCTTTGTTTCGAGGGAAACGTCGGGAAATCGACAATATCCGTACTCGCGCAATGCGCCTGCGCCACCGTGTTCGATCACCGGAAGTTTAGATATACGGGTTCAGATTAATAGCTCGACGACCCCTATAGTGTTGCCGGCGCATCGCTCAGACTCGCGATCAAGTTTTTAACGCTTTTTTTTTATGCGAGGGGCTACTGAAACTTTTCATCGACACGTATACACGGCACTTGTTATTGGACTATAATCGATCTACCTGACTCTTTTATAAAGAGAATCCGAGCAAACAACTGGTCGAAATTGAGAATCGAATTTCTCGAAGAATAACTCTTGCACGACACGTGAACTATTTTAATTTCAATTTAAATAGCGAATTATCTATATATCATTTGGAATGGTCTACTTGATGACTGATGAATTATTAAAACACTGTCTTGCAAATTTGATTGCGACAGATATTCGATGAAGTATGACGTTTGAATCTTTTATAGAAATATTTCTAAAATAAACCGTCTTAAAAGACATTCAATTTGAAATCATTTCAACTAATAGCTCTTGATGAGAAAGCTAATTTTATAAATTACTTGGTTTTAATAATAACTTGCTATGTTAAAATTTGCGTAATACTTAATTACATAATTGCATTTAAGAAATTTACGTCAATTAAAATACAATAACACAATTATTTCTGATCTTTTAGCAATTAATCTCGATATCTCACGGTAAAATAAAAGCTTTTTTTATATGTATTCAAATGTGAACGATATTAATATATTATATTATACAATACTTGCGTTATTATTCTGGCAATATTACTGGCAGCTTGACAGCCTAATTATGCCGCTTATAATTGATATCTCAAATAAATATCTATCTGAATCGACGAACAACACAATTCCATGTCAATAATCATGTGAACATAAAAGAGACGCATTGTAATTTCTATCGAGAATCGAGAGAAAAATAAACCCTCGATTGTTTATCGACGAACAATGGAATCATACATGCAAACTCAAATAATTATGTCATTTATAGAATTAAATTAATGGATATACATTTCTCACATTTTCTTTTAGAATTCTCGCTCAACATGATATCATCACCCAACGATTTCCAAGGAAGACATTCAACACCTGACAGACGGGAGAACGCAAAGCGCGCGTAATGTCATATCGACGAGCAGAGCGGTGTGTCAATGCCGATGAGGTAATCCGAGTCGTCGAGTATAAAAATAGTCGCTCGACAATCAACGCGCGAAAGTGCGAGTAAATCCCAACGAAAGCTTGCCCTCTCTTCCCTTGACACGGATTGGATCCGCGCGCGTTAACCGAGATCTGGCTGCCGCGAAGAGCAGCGCACAGATCCGAGGTGGAGCACGATAGAGGAACGGGAAGGAAGACGAGACCCCGAACACGAGGAGATAAAGGTGGAATAAGCCGCGAGTGAAGGAGAAAGGTGGCGCGGATATGGATGGGCGAGAAAGAGAGACGGAGTAGCCGCGCAAGTGCGGTAGCACCATAGAACGGCCAGATAATTTATTATAGCATTACTCACCGGTGGACACCTCAATGGCCAATGGGGAGGCCAAGTATACCCGCGCGGTCAGCTTCTCCTCTCTCTCGCTCTCGCATCACCATTTCTCGCGCGCATAATTGATATTATTTAGTTGCTCTCGCGGAGAAACGAGCCATCGAGAGATGCAGCGCCGGAAGGTGACGGTGGATGCACCTTGGCCCGTGGTCCCCAGCGGCGTGTAGATCATTCAAGCCCGATAGACCGGTTTCGTGTCACGCGCTTCCACGATCTCGTGCTCGGTGAGAGAATTCGAGACTGCCAGAGATAACTCTTGGATTTTCGAAGAAGCAAATTATTTATTTTTTTGTCATTTTTTTATATAAAAGTCATTGAATGACTCGCACGATTTAATATTCTCGCATTGAAATTATAAAATGATTATTGAGAGTTGGTTCAATCTCTTTCTAATTTTCGAAAAAATCCTACAAAGAATATACATAGTTTCCAGAGTCACGTCTGTCAATTCCAGATTTAAGATAATGGAATGATAAATTGAGCACTGATAAAAGTTGCTGCTACGTTAAAACTGATGTATTATTGCGTGTTAAAATAATAGCGAGTTATTTTCTTCAATAGATGAATATATTTTTTTTCCAAGAAAATTATTCATATCAAGTTGTCAGTTTCTTATTCATTGTGACTCTGAAATGTGTATAACACCAATTGATCATGATAAGATAAGCCGTGTCAGGAATAACGATCTTATATCCCTGATAGCAGCGTGGGGTTACTTCGAGGAACAGTTTACGATCGCGGCCAAGTGATTTTCTATTTGTTCCTAAAAAAATAAAAAAAAGAGTCGTAAAAGGCAACTGCTCGCGTTCTCCGGCCGCCGTAAAGTGGCCAGTTGGCGAAGGGCTGAAAGGGAGGGTTACACGGACCATCAAGGTTGCACAATCTGTCATAGAAGTTTGGTAGGAAGAGGAGAAGAGGAGGAAACGGCAACCTGTTGCTTCATTGTTACCCCGAGAATGTGCATGGCAGAGTGTGTGTGTACGTACGTACGTACGTACGTGTGTGTATTTGTGTCTGTACAATATATTACATATATATATATTTGTATATATATAAGTTGCCTTTCTCTAGCGCCTTTACCACACATTGACATTATAACGCGCGCCGAGTTGCACATTTCGAGCACGACTCGCTTTCGTACGCGATAGGCCGTTTGTCATCACCGTGAGAGCAGTTAATCCCACGTTTTTCGACTCCCTGGTCGAGATACGTGGCTTTAATAAAATTTCTACTTCATTAGAAATAATGGACTGTCAACGCACGTCTGTCGTGCGACAATGAGTCAAACGTTTTTCCCGTATAAAATATTCAGCCTTTCTCTCTTTCGCTCTTTCTCTCCTCACATATATATGTATTCGCGAACTAATGATTGTTGATTATCTCTATACATAATCTCTTCTCTGTATATGCAAACTTAAATATGGAAAAATATGTTGTTTAAATTGAAATGGTTCTTTATAGAATTATTTACCCTCATTTGAATAACAGAAATGCATTATTTTTTGTGTGAAATTGTAAAATATAGAGGCTGGCAAATAAAACATTTCCGAACAAGAATTCTGTGAGTTCTAATTTTGAAAATCGGAAAAAGGGAATATTACATGCATATATATTCATATATTTTGTCAAAAATCGAATTTAAATGACATTCTAAATAGACATTCTATACATAAAACAATCCTTAAAATTAAAAAAAAAATGTTTTCCTGTTATAAAAAAGAAATCATTTTTTACTACATTTATTGCAAAAGTTTCAAATAGTACATGATAAGTCTAAATTGCTAAATTTATACTCGTATATGGTAATATGAAACATTCATCTATTTGATAATTTAATTCTATACCATAAAATAATATTGCTATATTTTCGCTACGAACGATTCAGAAATACGAATTTATATGTGCATCAAGATAAGGATAATTATTATTTTATATATGTACTTTAAATTGTAACATAAAATTATTTTATTAAATATAGTGTGACATTTTCTAAAATAGACTCACAAAAATATTCGGTCTATATAAATGATTCCCTAGTATATCAAAGTATAATTGTCGATTAATATGAAATCTCTCTCGTGCAGAGAGAGATAAATTCGTTGATTTTGTAGAATAGCATTTAAGAAGAAGCTCCGATAATTCGAGTACTTTGATTAAACATTATACTCAGAGGGATGAAAGTAGAGGCAATTTCACGCTGCGCTGAACTCAATAAGGGCATGGAACATTGTAAACTAGCACGGCGATATAACGCAATAAAGGATTTTGACACTGCTTCACGCATTACAAACAAGCATCCCCTCGCACGCGTGTTATTTCGGCGTAATTTTGTTTGTTTAACAATGACGCGAATTGTATATCCAAAAGCGGCTTACGCGACATGAAAATCGTTAGAAATCGCGCGCATCGCGAAGGAGGAAACATTCGTACAACTAATTTTCCGTCGATCCTGCGCCGTCGGGAGCATCGAACCGTGAATCCTTACCAAATTGGCTCCCAGGAGTCTGAGACTTTAATCAGGGTGCACGTCGAGCTTCACCGAGCCAGCTCTACGAGCGACCGATTATTTCGTCGATTAAATCCTAAGGTATATCGATCTCCCTCGGCAACTTTCCTCTGCCTTTTATGATCCTGGCACGCCACCGAGTTACCAAGTTTTCAGCTTTTCGCTTATTGCTTATAATGCATTTTGCGAGGGAGGAAAATAAGTAAGGGGAAAGAAAAGCAGACGCGAATCGTTACATCGATAATAATATAGCTGCGTTTCCGAAAGGCGCGTTGTGACTCGAATAAAATTCTCTACGCTCGAACGTAGAGCGCGTATGCACTACCCTTATAGAGCATGCAACCTTACCTAATAGAGAACTCTCTCCTCTCTTCGAAACTTGCCTCCTCCTGTGTACTTAAGAATTTAATAAACGATATCGCCGTCGCGGACTGCCAAACACACGGGTTAAGACTTCTGCATGGCACAGGTTATTACCCCAACCAATATCTAGCCCCCTGAACCTAACTATGGCGGAGTTTAAGGACTTGTGCCATTAACCGTATAGTCGGAGGCTTTTAAGCTTTCTCGCTTGCTTACAGACGGAAGGGAAGAACCGAGAAAGGGTCCTGATATTCACATAATTTAGATCCAGTTAACACACGATTGCCCTCTCGAGAAAGAGAGTGCACGCGCGAGAGAGAGAGAGAGAGGGAGAACTTGCGCTCCCTAGATCTGCCTCTTCCCGTTTTCCGTACTAACGACTTTAATCAACCTACCTACAACCTGACTCTCGGCGCTCGGTCGAATGTGAAACCGCCATCGATTTGTCTCATGCGAACGCGTCCGATCCGGTTCGCGTTTCGCCCGTGATGGGATTATTGATGGGTTTTGTTTAGTCTATATAACATATATATATATATATATATATATATATATATACACACACACACACACGGTCCGTTCTACCTTCCCGAATTTCGCCAACGCGACGAACCTTTTCGAAACTGCAGCATTTTGCCGCACTCTGAATTGTTTGTTTTTTCGAATATATAAACGAAACATGACGCAAAAAAAATGCAAAAATACAAAAATATGCGAATGCTTTGAAAGAGTGGAAATAAAAATAGTAACGAGTTATCAAAAGTTTCTAAATGTATTATTCGAAACTTCGATATCGATATTTTTAACGTTGTCGCAACTTATATATATATTATATATATATATATAATATATATAACTTATATATATATATATATATATACCGTAACTGTATATCGAGCATCATTCTATATAAATAAATCGTCGAGTTTGAAACATTCGTCCCGTTGACGCACACACACACACATGCATCTATATATAGAACAATCATAGTTATAATATTATCACAAACGTTTCGCGATGATTCACGTTACAGAATTGAATAAGCGTTCTACTAAGCGTTATCTCTCTGCTCCGAGCGAGACAAACAGACGAGTTAAGACTTTCGTAATGCATATATGGCTCACGTACGGTCGTTTAGCTCGTGGGATAAGAATTTGAAGAGTTTCCCGGTAATAAAAGTTGGAGACTTTTATACTGCGTCAACTAATTTATTAAGAGGAACGGCGGTAGAATCTAAGCTCAAAACTAGGAGATTCACTCGCGCACTCATACGAGTCTTAATAAAAGGATAAAAAAATTTGGCTGATATGAATCAAATTATACAGCTGTCGGTTTTTTTCCTATATATCTAATGCGAACATCTCAGAGTGAACGTTTCTTCTCAGTTTTATATATGTCTTAATATTCGTTCGTCGATTTAAACGGCGTGGATCCGCCTTAAGCAAGCATTAACTGCGCTCCATTTACAAGAAGCATTACATGCTTGATTTTGTAGCTGCATCGAGGCAACTACGTCATTACTGTATCTGTAACTGCATCATGTGACAAAGTCCTCCGGTGTCGCGCGTATTCGTTTGACGCTTTAATTAACTTCATCTATATACTTTAAATCTCGGTTTTACATATGAATGAGATTTATTTTCACTGCTTTTGGATCGAAAATATTTTACGAATATATCTCTGCTTTAAAAAAAAAAAAAAAAAAAAAAAAAAAAAAAAAAAAAAAAAATATTTACGTCAAAGAGACTAAATATACTGTATTTTTTTAAGAGTTTTGTTATACAACATGTAATAATTTATTAGGAAGCATTTTTGTGTACTTTAAACTTTATTTGATTTTTATTCCGCATACTTTTCAAATGCGTATATATCCGCGTAATCTTTGAAAATGTTCAATTCTATTTTTATCAATTTTGCATAGAAAAGATTTCTTTGCGTACGCGTATTAAAAAAATCAAATAATTTAATGTAACGTGAAACTATTAGTATTAATTTTGTGTTCACTTGTTCGCGATTAAACGGAATGATTATATACGTAATATTAATAGATAGTTGTGTATGTACATGCTGGATAAAACTCTATATATGTGTGTGTGTGTGTGTGAGTGCAATATATATGTATATGGAAACTCTGGCATTTTCTGTGCAATTTAATTTCTCCTTGTTGCATCGCAATATTCGCTTTAGTAGTTTTCAAATGAAAACTTATGCCGTTTACTTTTCTCGGAATTTGCGGAAATAAAAATTCGGAAGACAGCCTTTATGCGAGATCCCTTTTGCCCCGAAACAGTATCGCGTTATATATACGAAATAAGTGGACGGAAAATGCCCGTCGTTCAAGGAAATTACGAATTTTACGAAAAACCACGCGCAGACGACATTTCGTAACTTTTAAAGCGCGCGTCGCGTTAATAATGCGTAACGTTCATTTAATGGGACACGCCGAGCGAATTGTACGTGATTTCGCAATTTTATTTGTCGGTTGTGTGCGAAATTAATAGTTGTTGACGATTTTAATTGCAGTCGTGTTTACATGTGCGTGACGCTAATTCTCGCGTAACAATAAAATGATTTGCGTCGCGCGCCAAAGTCTCCGTAAATAACAATTTTTCAGCAAAGTGCTGTGCGAAAGGGCAGTAACGAGTCGAGGCGAGTATTGATCCGGTTCTGGCGTGGCCCAATTACAATATTTTATTGAACTATAACCACACGTGCTTGTGTCTCGAATGCAGGAGGGAAAAAAAAAAAAAGAAGAAGAAACCGCGACGTCTTGGAGCGAGGTGGAGCGAAATTACATATATAGCGCACGAGCGTGTCTTATCACTTGTTCCAACGTCGTTATCATTGTCGTCTAGCAACTACCAACTTGCCCGCCGGCCCGAAACATTTCTCGCGTAGCTGACTAATGACCTAATAGTTTAGATAGCGAGACGCGGGACAAGCATTACTCATTAGATACATAAACGAGCGAGCGCGACCCGAGCTTGTAACCGGAAATCGGTAGACGAAGTAGAACGGCAAACTATTCGTCATCGATCCTTTCGAAATATCCGACATCCGTACATTCCGCGAATTGCGTTTACGTTGTATATATATAACATCGCGATACTCATTCGCGAATATAACGATCCCGCGAATCGGCGCGCATTTAACAAGCGCGCGAATGAATCGCATCGTTTAACGCTGAAAACGTAAGAGATGTTTCATCGACGAATAACGGGAAACTTTTTTTTTTACAGTCAATGTTCGCGTGTATCGCGATATAATCGCGGCTTTATCCGCGCTACGGGAAATAATAATAATAACGGCGAGAAATTGGAAATTCAATTCCGCCTCGCCATTAAAGCCCATCGAGAGAGTAATTTGTGAAATTTTATTTTTTATTTTCGGCCCACCGAAAAAAGCGATCAGATTTTTTTTCTAACAAAAGGCAAGAAACGCAGGTAGCGTCTTTGTCGCGATCGGCGGCGAAGGAAACCCGTGACTTAAGTTTTCCTCGCTCGCGATGGAAGCGGGATAGGAGAGGGTAATATACAGCAGCTCTCAGCAAATTAAATGAGGGTGGTTTGCAGTGCTGACACGTACACCCGTTCGTCACACCCTAACCACACGGACCACCCCTTACTTTGCGCGAAAGGAAAAAGCAGGAAAGAGCCGATCAAGAGAGAAAGAGAGAGAGAGATGAACCACCTTCGCGGATCGCCGGACGTCCGAAATTGAACTGCGGCATCGATGATAATGGCGATGCATACTTCAGGTGCAGCAACCGCGAAAAAGAGGCCACCTCGAGATCTTAGCCGTGTGATCTAACCGGTTCAGAGACGTGAGCGGCTTGAAAGTTCTAGAGGATATAGGAGAAGGAGTCATCCGTCATCGGGGAGTTGGGCGCCGGTCTCGTTAAAAATGTACGTAACCAGTGCGCCCTAAAACTTACTTTTTCGTTAGAGACGCCGAGCGTCTAAGAAGAGACGGAAGAATGTTGCGAGGCTTTATTTCTCTTTGCTCTTTGCTCGTGCTGACGGAAACGGGTGGAAGAGGAAGAGAGCGTCGGGCTGAAATATTTATTCGCGACGTAAGATCTCTCCGTGTTGCGGAGGATTTCGAGAGCTCCTATATACGCGATTTTCTCATTTCGCTCGATTCCGCCGACGCGTTTCCGCGCTCGATTAACATCATTATCCCTCCATTCTTTTATCGGAGGTTCCATCATTTTTCTTTCAGAAGCGACAAACGAGATTTTCGTGTAAACTCGACAAGATTATGTTTGAACAACCTATTTTGACGCGAATCAATGAGATTTTCTACATTATAATTTTACACGCGAGCCTATATATATATATTCATCTTTATTTAAAGAATTTAAAGTTTCTTTTTTTAGAATTTTTACATTACATTTTGTATCGAGCAGCAATGCATGTTTGTATCCTTTCTTAAATCAACAATTACCATTTCAAGCTTATGGAAATGAGTAATGAACTCTGCGGCAACACAAATCACACTTAAAAATCTATTTCATGCAAGATACTAGAGTTAAGTTGCACTTAATAATCTAGAAGAAAATTATGCAAATTTAGTGACTGTAATAACAATGTAGAATGTCACATTTCTTAAAAAAAAGGAAAGAAAAGAAAAGGATAGAAATTATACAGAGGTTTTATCGATTTTTACGAAATTAACTAGATTTGTTGTACTTATAGTTATGTTTGCGGTTTCAATTACGAATGACAAATTTATGTAAAACAATAAACAGACATGGTTAACACACGCGTTTATTGCTCCATATGACGTTTTCATCAATGCGGGGGTTGGCGTTGACACTGATATTAAAGTTACGAGTGTCCTCTCTGTTCCAGAAACAAATTTGTTATCGTCGGCCAGAAGCATTTCGTAAATTAAATTACATTTGACGTATTTCGTTTAACGCGTTAGTCACAAACTTCAGATTAAATTTCCGACGCTATTGTCTCGGCTCTCGAACCGTGAATATCGCCTAGCTCACCTTAAATTCGAGACGCGTCCGAACTCACAAACTTGTAAAATGCAATTTGCTTGGTTTAAGAGTAACATCACCGTGTCCAGTAATGTACGTACGAGCTGCATTATCGCCATTATTCTCTTCATTATTTATCATGCAAGACTGCCCATCAGCTTAATCCTTAAATTTGACTATACATGCATTTTATGAGATTAAATTTCTATTATATCTTTGTGTTGTGTTATATTAAAATATATATATATATATATATATATATATGCGGAAATTTATATATCGTACTTAAAACAAAACTATTCTTTTAAAAAATAGACAGAGTCTCCGGCAAATTAAAATAAACCCACAAAATTAATTTAACAAAGATAATTTATATACAGTCTTTGTAAATTTTTTCAAAGATCTAGCACAATATCTTGGTATTTACAATATAATTTTAATGTCTATGTTTTTTACTTGTGTAAACATTTTGATAAGTTCACAACTTGGCAATAAATTAAAAATATTATGCAAATTGCGCGAGATATTTTCTATCGCTTTCGATCAAAATTAATATCGAAATAACTACACGGAGGATCTGAATAAATTGTCAATAAATTATGCTTATTTAGTTTAATCCATTCATTAAACCTGTTTTAGCTCAATCTGGCTTATCATGTAATATTTATATTATACGAGGGGCTTTTGCAACTTTATACACAAACTTTGGGAATATAATTTCTGGAGCAAGCGATGAGTCAAATGCATAATTACGAGAATGGAATTCTCACTCGATGCAAAAAAACATCTAAATGTAATTAATAAAATTTAAATTAATACAAATCGAACACCTTATATGCGCGCGCGCACAGACACGTGTTTGTAAAATTACATTGCATATATAATTGCACGATTAATCAAAATCAAATTACCTAAGACGCTTATATGGCTTTTGATCGCCGCAATAAATCTCAGATATCGATGTTGATTGCATAATTCGATGTCGTTGCGTCGTGTAAAGTTACAGGACATCTCGTATGCATATAATCATTTCGTGCATCTTTTATGCATGCGAGGCACAATGGATCCACGAATATTTGCCGATAGCACGTTCGCGGAGATACATACATATTGCCGCATATATAAGAGACAGAAGCGATAAAAGCAATAAAGCTCGCGAAACGCGTCCGCGAAAGAGCACGTGACTTCCGCGATTATTCGCGTAATTATTCAGGAGCCATTATAGGGGTTGCGCCGTATCAAATCGTCACCTTTTCAATCGTCATAAAATTTACACACGATACGCGAAACCTTAAAGATACATTCGCGGACACACGGGTTACGTGTCGCCGCGCATTATAAAACGTGGCGGGCAATTTTACGAAATTATTATGGTCCGCTCTATGGTCGGCGAAATATACAAGTCGCCGCGGCAAGTCGTGGAAACGAGCATTAATATCGAGCGTTTAAAGGCGGCGGCCGCGAACCATTTCGCAGCCCTTTCTTATCGCATCCAACGGGGATATGAAGCTATCAGTTTTAAGTCTCGAGGCGGAGAGATGCAGCGACGAAGTTCGCCAACTTGGAAATTGATATTGTCGGATATGAAGTTTTCGTTTATTATACTGCGGGCCGCAATCTTTTTATTCCGTCGGGCCGCGTATACATACACGCGTGCGGCGAGTCTCGAAAAAAAGAGAAGGAAAAAAAAAGGGCCGGAGTTAACTTTCAGATAATATTGCGGCGCGAGATGCGGAGGGAAGGTGGGAAAGCGAGAAGGCCTTATTTATGCGGCCGACTGCCGCGGCTTAAGTGCAACAAATCGATTAGCGTGGGCTTTATCTTCTTTCCGCGCGTTTCCAACCTCCTTCCTCTTTTTCTGGAACACCGTCGAGACACGCGAAAGCGAGCGAGCGAGCTAAAGCTACCCCTATATATATATATATATATATATATATATATATATAGCTACCGCTTGCGAAGGGGTAGCTCGAGCTTAGAATCGGGGCCGCGCGAGCACGACTCCAGATACAGTTAAGTACAAAATGTGGTAACGATGAGGGCGGGAACGCGATTTTCCTCCTCGTGCTCGCGCGACATTACGCGAGGACGGCTTCTCTATCCGCGCGAGATACGGTTCTATCGGTTTTAAGTTGACCGTGCGTCAGATATTAGACGGTCGTTCGGGTTTGCCAAGTTTTTGGCGGAAGAGACTACCCGAGAAGAGTCTACTCGAAGACGTGTGTCGTTTTATTCCGAAAGTCCGAGAGACATCGCTCGCGGATCAATATCTTTCTCTCTCTCATCCCTCGGCTTTCTACCCCCTTGAACATAATTCCGTATATAATATCGCGACAGGCACGCGGCTACTGAATTCGGAAACTTCGACAACTTTGAACTTTGCCGTTCGCCCCCATAGCAGCCTCCGATCTTTCGGTTACGGACACATCGCCCATCTACGAGAGACGATATTCTCATCGATGATAATGGAAAGTATCGGAAAGCAAAGCCGTCTTCTTACCCTCCCGTATCGAGTTACCTGTTATCTCATTTTTGTCAGATTATCTTGCGCCTCTTATTTTTCTCATATTTTCCTTATTCAAATATATTTTGGAAAGGAGCGATCGACATTATTTATTTGTTTACAACAAATCTCGAATTTTTCAGTAATATATTTCTGCCAAGAAACTCGAAATATTTTTAGATATAGTTTTGAAGAATCTTAAGCACAAATATAGAATTTAAAAAAATAATATTATTTATTGTGACAGATGCATTATACATATGACGATTAAGAAAGATTGTTTCGAAAAAGTTTCAAAGATTGTTTAGAACAATATCTCAATTTAAACAAAACAGATTACATTGTTCTAATAAATAATATAACTTCTTTTTACACATACGTCTTTTTTTTCCATTTTTTAATTTCTCCACTAAAACTTGTAAAATTTGTAAAGCGTTTCAATGAAGTCTCGAATAATTATCTATACATGTATAATAAGCTTTTTCTTTCTCGACATATCGCAAACACTAACTGCCTAAATTACTTTTCATCATTGCTCAGGATTTTATATGCAGTGCACGCTAGTCATAAGCTCTCTTATTGAGTTCCAACTCAAAGTTTAGCCGCGCGTTTATATTTTCGTAAACATAACCAGCCGTAAAGTTATTACTCCTAGTATCGCAATAAATATGTCGTTTATATTTTTCTCTCACAAATCTGTATACGTATACTGCCGTATCGTACATCGTGTTTTGCTAATACGCACGGTACAATACGCATTTTCTTATATCCGCACACGCAAATTCGAAAATAAAAAAAAACTCACTCTTTTAATACCTCGCTCTCGACT
Source organism: Nylanderia fulva (assembly GCF_048542155.1). Lineage (NCBI taxonomy): Eukaryota > Metazoa > Arthropoda > Insecta > Hymenoptera > Formicidae > Nylanderia > Nylanderia fulva. The sequence continues at coordinate 3,954,715 of NW_028189835.1, read as the reverse complement.
TCCTATATAATGCTTTTTTACACGGCCTGTGCGCGAATATTATTATCAGCGCTAACAGCGAGTTATGAATACGAGACCTAGGTTTCTCTAAGTGCATTAAGTATGCGACTCTGATAAGGGTAAAAGAGATTAAAGCGATATATGGAACGAACCATATAGGGGATGCGATATCGCGTTTTATTGGCCGACACTAACGATTTTAAATGAGACGTAATACTGGAGAGGATATACGCGCTTGTAAGTAAAAGTGTATATATACGATGCTCGCGCAATATTGTCTTCTATGAGTGTACACGACGGATTAAACGGTACCATCCCTACCGTGGAAATTCCTTATTTATGAGGCATATGACGCGGGCTATTTCCGCAGCGCAGAAAGTCGAGCATGCGACATGTTATTTCACGGATTGTCGCCGGGACGAGAGCTTTATTACGGACAAACGACGGCGTTCATTGGCGCGAATTGTTTTTGAGAAATATCTCGCACTATTCATCTCTCCCTCAATGGGACGCCATTAATAAAAACCGATGTAGATAAAGACAAGAAATTGGTTTGTCGCGAGAGATACTCCGTTTTTTCTCTCGTTCTCGGCAACGAGGTCCAATAAACTCCGAGATAATCCGCACAATCACCCCTTTTATCGATCCTCCCGGAGAGACCAGACACGCCACTTGCGATTATAATCGACGGGACGTTTCTTATTTCTATCTCGAAATGCTCCGTCGTGCGGAATATTCGTCGCAACGACGAAACATAAAGCTCACAACATGATCGATTTTTACGACATGATGACAATTTATAATTTTATCAGGAAATATTTTTCATGTATATTTACGTTATTTATATTGCATTTTTTTATTTTTTTTTAATCAAATAAATAAATTAGAGAATGAAACTCGCTTGAAATAGTTTCTAATTTGCGTCCTTTTAAATAAAAGATTTTCAGAAATGTATTTGAAATTTTTACAAGAATGTAATCTGTATTTTTTTTTACTTTTTTCAACGTATATTTTTTTCAAACACCTTATATTACACGACTCATAAAATTACAAATAGAATTCCGTCTCGACATTTTTGCAAAGTACGAATTGTTGATTTACATTTCTAAAAAGATTTCTGTTTCGAACTTTCGATTTACATTATTTCCAGAAAATTGTGAATCTTGAAGAAGCACGAATAAATCAAGGGTTCGACTAATACGCGAGAGAGCACTTTCAATAAAGAGAGTATCGGAATAATACGATCGTCGTTAGTTTCGCGAGATATATTCGGGATTGTCAAAGAGAAGCTCGAAAACACAAATCTCTCTCGTTTCTTTGGCAATGTAGAAAAACACATAAATATCCGTCAACGACTTTATTCGCGTGCGACGAATATTTAAGCGAGATACTCGTATACTTTTCCCCGAACTTTGCTCTCCATCGCGTCGTGTAACGCGACGTGATGAAAGCACCGCCCTTTGCTAGGGGAAAGTTATACGATGTCGGTGCGAAAGCGAGACGGGTAAAAGTAGCAAATTGACCGTTTGATTCCCGATCCATCAGGCAACCGCGCCATTTGCGGCCATATAACCATGTCAGTCTTCCTTATTCCCATCACGCATCGCGAGCGCTACAGCGGCGAAATGGAAATCCGTGTGCGGAATTCGCGCGCGGAATCATATCAGAAACTAAAAGTTGAGACAGCAATATCGCGTGGTAGACGAATCGTTGCAGAGATGCTCGATCGAGTGAACACCCGACGTTTGATCCTCTCTTTTCGGTTTATTCGTGTCCTTTTATTCAAATGCAGCATATTTTTCGAGATATAATCCGTATTCGTTAATTATAAAAAATAATTACGGTTGAAAAAAATTCTAGATGGTATGTGTGTGTGTGTGTGTGTGTGTTAGCACGGGATCGAAAATAAATAATTTATCAGCCGCTAGGCACGCGGGCATGTTAGTCGCCAATGAAAGCGTAGTATAAAGTACGCTTTAGTGCTCTTTCGAAAAAAAACTCAAGGTACACAACATTGTTAATAAATCATTCCTTCTTCATTAACAAAGGCGAAAAAAAGTTTGGAACATGACCAAGGGCTGCGCTCAAAATTAATTAACTTCCACTTTTATTATACCAGGGTAGTACGCGTTCATGATTGTATTGTTGAAAAACTGTAGAAAAGATTTTGTTAGCCGCCCCACCTAGTTTCCGTCCTTTTATAAAATAATAAAATCGTACTGATTAAATTAATATTTGCCGCATTTAATTTCGTTATTACTTTATAGAAACATATACGCCGTGCATTGTTCATGAAATTATTATAGAGAATCATTAATAACTCGTTGCATAAAAATATATCACGAAATTGTATTGTAAAAAATATGTAATGACACATTTCGTTGAAGTAACAATCATGCAAAAATGATCTCTACGTTGCAAAAAAAAAAAAAAAAAAAAAAAAAACTCCCTCGGTTCTTCGAAAATGTTCACTTCCAAGAGATACTCCGCGGCGTATATTTTTACAGACGGGGAGGCTGAAAGGGTTAAACGCGAAAGAAACTCGATGCAATCTGCCGATTCAATAACTTCCATTTTGCTTTACCCAGCGCGCGACGTCTAACCGAAACGACTTCAAAAGGCGAAAGAGGGTGAGAGAAATCGCGGAATCTCACGACGCGAGGGTCTTTTCGAAAAACCAGAGTCAGCATGTAGGATACTTCTGGCTGGTCGGGAAAGTCCTTGAACCGCCCGGAACGTCCACGGGAGTCGTAAAGTGCCGCGCGCGCTTCTCGAGAACGTGAAGAGAAGTTAAGATGGTACAACGTAGAGATAAAACATGTACTTCTGACCGTCGTGCCTTTTGATCTCGATGGTCCACGGTCATCTTCAAAGAGATAGAGAAAGATAGAGAGATATTCTCCACTTGCCAAATGATTCTTTCACGTGAATACATATTCCGCCGCGTTGCTCTCCAGCTCCCGAAAACCCGTCATCCCGATGCGCAATTAAATTAATTTTGTTTGCAGCATCCTTTAACTATTCTCTCCCACGCATTTCGCATGATCGCATCGAGCGCTTTCGGCGATTGCGTTTGATATGTTATTTAATAATAATAGTCGAACAAAAATCGAATTCAATTCTATAATATGAAAGAATATATATATTATACAGCTATATATATATATAATAGCTGGTAAAATAAAGTTAATATTACATGCAATTTTATTTAGCGGATTTTATACATCGGCATAAAAATTATACGTTATAGTAAAATAAATCAAATTTAAGCATAAAAGAATTTATTATGCGGCATATAATATCCGCGTAAAATAAAATTAATGTTGTATATAATAATTTTTCATCGAGCGTTTTTTTTTTTTTTATATACGCGCACCTACATAAAAATGACGTTATTCATTATATTTTATTACGCGTTAAAGTCACGCAAATTATTTCGTTAAGTTAATTTTAAGAAAGACATATTACCTATATACAGCACACGCGCGCGCACAACCCTCTTGAGAGATGGCGATTTTTCTCTCGACTATCGCATTTATATACCGTTTGCACAGGGATATTGAGAACGGATGCTGAAATGATTACGAATACGAGACCCGCGATGCGCTTCTACGCGAATAAATCGATTACGAGTAAATTGCATAAACGCGAAACTGCGGCAACTCGCATTAGCCGAGCGCATATTCGATCGTTACCGATAGCACAAACTTTGAACCATAATTACGAATCGCGCATCCCTATAGCTCGCCGAAGGCGGACTAATCTCGAAGAGATACATATATGGTAGATAGAGAGATATTCCTCTGCTGATGTAAAGAAAGACGTCGCCCGGCTTCTTATTCCGCGCACGCGTCACTATTCGCAATGCAAGAGAAGAAACGGGCAAATCTTGGCGCGTTACGGAAAGAATATAAGAGAGACGGAGATAGAGATCCATCGGGGCCACCGAGGGAATAAAGAAAGAAAGGGGTTTCTCTCGCGACCGCTTGGACCCCCGGTCGTTAAAGGCTCTAAAAGCGTTTACGGCGCCGTGTTTCAACGGGCAGCGATGTGAAACAGTTACACAATTATCGAAAAACCATTACGTCGGCCGAGTGCTAACGGTATACACGCGGTCGCCTAGCGCACGTGTGCATGTGCATGTGTGTCCGTCCCAGGCCGGACTCGCGCGTATATATAAGCAGACGAACCCGTGATTTATAACTCCCGCTTCTCGTAAATATATATACGCGCGACAATATATCTCCCGGGCATGCATGTGTATATACGAGGGAGAGAGAGAAAGATAAAGGGTGCACTTTACTCCTTTCTCTCCCGCTACTGTTCTTTTTTTTTTTTTTTTTTCTCTCCTCTCTTTCCTCATTTTCTTCGCCGACCAGAGAGAAAGAAGGATAAGCGGGTGACGAACGGAACTCGAGAGGACCCGCGCGATCGAGTTTACGATCCTCGTAAAATAAATCAATAAGCGCCTGTTTTTAAGAGCCTACCGAACGTTATGGGGATGAGTGTAGAAGACCCACCCCAATTTGCCGAAAGAGCACAACCTCGGGAAATTATTTCTTTTTCCGTATACACACTCTTTCTCTCTCTTTCTCACGCGGCATTGATGTTTTCATGGGGACGTTCCGATTTTTAGGGAGGCGAGCCGTATATCCTTCTTCCTACGTATATTTCGGCCGAGTCGTGAAATCCGCGATTTCGGAATTTTTACGAGCGCCGTTATGAGCGCGATCGCGGAATACTTGGCGTGACGGAAGGAGAGTTTAATCGAGTATCCGCGGATTCCTCTTCTCGACGGAATCGCGCCGTTCGATGGACTTGGTTACATCGGAATTCGCGCAAGAGGAATCCAAACGGACAACCAGAGTGACCGGGCGCTTATTTATAGCGCGTACAGCCGTAAATCGAGACACGCCTGCGAGAGACCGCATGCGGAGTAAATAAAACGTTCTTGCTGCTACGTAACCCCTTTCCTCCCAACCCCTATTTCTCGTCGATAAATATATTTATAACCGCGCGCGATATACTATAAAGACCAATAACGTATATTATGTTTAGTTCAAGTCGGAAAGAAGCGCCCACCTTGAAGACCATTCCCGACTCGTAGTTACGTAGTTACATATTTGAACGTTCTACGACGACGGTTAGCTGGGCTATACAATGGTTATACGACCAGTTGTAAATCTTAATTCTCGTTGCATTTCTCGGGCGTACGTCATCTCGAAGGGATCCCTTTCGACCTATCTTTATGCGCCGTGTATTTGTGAAAAAGTCGTTTCTGTGAGAGATTAGTGGGTATTTCCAACGCGCTCTTTTTCAACTAGATTGTACCCCTTTTTTTGTCACTCTTTTCTTTTATTTCTCGCGGCAGTAATTCACTCCGCGCCCATTTGCGTTTGTTAAGTTACAGGTATATGAATTATCTCGAAACGAGAGGCCTTTTCAATGTAAACACAAAATGTATAGCTGAACCAATAAACACGTTTTGGAGAATCGTCAATTATTCTCAATAGAAGAAAGTTTTGTACGACAGTTTTTGTATCGGGTCGTTTGGATAATTTCTTCGGCTCTGCTATATATTTTTTCCTTACATACTTTATATATGTACAAAAAGAACTAGAGGAAAGAAACGTTCGAAAAAATTATATATTATACATAGTGGTTATTACAAGACTTGTAATTTAAAAATTGTAATTTAGAAATATTATAATTTTTAAATTAAAAGATAGAAATATGTCTGAATTTCTTATATTCAATTTATTCTTATTTTTATTTTATTATTAATTTTTATTTTTCTAAATGACGTGTAAATTAATTCTGCGATCACGCAATTGAAATCTCATTTATTCGTTATTTTTTTTTTTCCAGAAATTATCTCAAAGCGACAACGCGTTCGCCTTAGGAATGTATTATATTCCCGAAAAATTGACGCGTCCAATTACAAGAGCGTCGCCGAGACGAAATAACAGCATCCAATTGTAGCACCTCGTTTCGAAACAAGTGTTAACGCTTCCATAAAGTATACGAGCCTGATAACCGCGACCCCATAACGAAGGAGCTGTAACGATGAAACGGTGACGTTCCAAGAGAACCCCCCAGCTAGGAAACGAAACGATCCCGTCTCGAACCACGTGTAATGATCTCTCCCTCTCTTTGCTCTCGTCCTGCATTCTGTCTGCGCGAAACGATAATCGACCGCGCTCGTGTGTCCGTTCGACCGATACCTGTTGCGCTAATATTTCGGGAGACCGCGAATTCAACCCGATACTGCTACGTGCGTTTGAACCTCGATACCGTGTCAGATTTTAACGAACGTCTCGCTGGTTGTACATATATCTCGGAGAAGAGACTCGACCGCGGGTCATTTTACGTCCCTTAACACGGGTTTCCTACGGGTTGGCGCATCTCTTGCGGGCAACGGCTGGCAAGCCGTGGTGCTGCTAATTTATGCCGCGCGTTTCCTTGGCGTGCGACGTAGAAATTTAATTAAAAAGTGCAAAGCGTAATTAATAGAGCGAAACCGTATTTATGATGCGCCGTTCTCGCGTTACTTTCACGACGCGCCGGCTGTCGATTAATATTACATTCGATGTTATTCAACTTTAATTTACCTGCGAATCATGACTGCGGTTTATTATGGAAATATTTGTGGCCGCATGGTTCGCGCGGAGTCGCGCGCGTTGAGAATACAAAATTCATTTCTCCCGCCAGGAGAATTTACAAGTATCGTCTACGATCGAGTACGTCTTTGATTGATTTTTTAGCGTAACGGTATATTTTTCGCCAAGATCCGCGAAAAATGACGAAACGATTCCAAAAAGTTTGCGAATCTTAAAACATATGAATATTGAAGAGTAAATTAAACCTGAAAATTAAATAAATCTTTTTCAGTTAAAATCAAATATAAGGTGTTTCATCAAAATTATATTTTGTAATAATATATAGCTGATATTAATATTTTATGCACTCATATTAAATACGAGTTTCGCAACAACAAACTTTCTACATATATCAGTGTCCAATTATAATCGATGGATAAAATATTTTGAAATTAAAATTGGAATTAAATGAGATATATATTCTTTTCAATATATTTCATTAGAAAAGTGATTGGATCAAAAGTATTTTTGTCTAGACAGAGATAATTGGACACTCTGTAATATGTAAAAATGACGTTTTTGCTCTCCGAGGTTTGCTAAATTCCATTAATCAAACCAATTAAGAGTTAAATTAAGTTGCTCATCTATAAAACACTGAAGAGTAACGCAAGCACTCCTCTCGTCTCGGTAAGTGACGTGAGTGTTTTCTGTCAGATGTGACACATACACACATACACGCGCTACTTCTCTCCCTCGCTTTACTCCGCCACTGTGCCATCGTCAATCTCTAACAAATCGTCGTATCTTTCGTCGCTAAGAGAAATTGATTATCGGTCGTTGTTTTCTCGCTGGCCGAATCAAATTTCACGTTTGTAAATCACGAGCGGGTTTAATATCGCAGCCGGCCACCGTTGTTGCACCGGGCGGCATGCAGCAAATAATCTCCTTTTTTGCTCGTATCTCCGTTTTCGCCACCCACCGCCAGACGTTATACCCCAGCCATCCCAAGCCAACCCTCGCACACATCTCTCCCGATCGGCCTGATTTCCCGGCAAAGCGAATTTTCAGCGCGATACACGGAAATGAACTTTATGCCATCGATTATCCGAATGATCGTTATTCCGCTTCCATAAAGTCAACTACGCCATTATGAAACCGTGCAAAAGTTTCGTATTGAAACGTTTTTTATACTTCGAGCTTCGTCAAATATTCCCTCGTCGTTTAAATAATATTATTCGTCGAGTCTATGACGTAACTTTTGAAATTACGTGTTCTCTCGAACGTTATATCATGTAGTTATCGATAATCATTATACATACGTTACAAAAGCAATTGTTTAAACGCTAGAAAATAATTGACGAGATTACGAGGAAACTTGCGTCCGCATGCGATGAAAATTGATTCGAGATTTTGAGAACCTCTGTTTCGTTGCGTATATGTCGGCCATTCTCTTCACGCCATACGCTATTATCCGGTTCCGTGACAAAACGACATAAGACACGTACGCAGTCACCTACTATCGAAATTGAAAGTCTGCAAGGCTTTCGACCAAGGTTAACGGCGCGGCAAAAAATTTAACGTCGCTGTAACGATGAACGACGCCTTGGATGGTTCGTATTAATGCGATGCCCTCCTCTTTCGTCGTATCTGCCCGCTATTTTTTTGTCGGTCGATTAAGAGCCCCGACTACAAGGCTCTGTAGATAGGGGCGTCGTGACGATTATAAAATGACACAAGACAATTACGTATTGTTTTCAACCGGATAGAGATGCGAGCGAGAGAAAGAGTTCAAGTACGCGCGACACACAAAGTAACGCAAAATCAATAATTTAACGTGGCTTGAGCTTGCGTTTAAAAATGTAGAAGAAACAAAAGATATAAATTATACGGGAGGTGCAAGAGATAGGACTTGGAGTAAAATATTAACGACAGACTATTTGGCCAATAAAGTGGAGCAACTTACTAATTTTCAAGATTAGATACCTTCCACGGGGTAAGCGCGAGTTTCAAATTAAATATTCGCTAGAATCACACTTGAAATTACACGGAGAATAAAGTTTCGTGAATGTGCTTGAGAAAGAAAGATAAAGATAGGGAGAGAGAGAGAGAGAGAGAAAGCGCAACTTTTAATTTTCTCTAAAAGAAAGAAAAAGCTTTCATATTCAATCGCTCTTATATTGATTTATATAAAAATTGATACTCTTCAAAAGAGTTAAATTAACAGTTTTTTTTTAGGATTAATTTCAAATTGATCGAGAAGTGTAAATCTTCTATTTTAAGCATCTTTGTATTTAATATTTCTTACAGACACGTTTATTCATATAACGATCTTATTAATTATATATGTATATTGGAACAATAATATAAACATTAAAGAAATTGTTATATATATAAATTTTAAAAATTAATTATTGTAGAAACGCGCGTTAATAATATAACGAAAGTTATTGATCAAGTCAATTTAATGGCAATATATAATATATGCAGTCTATGCTGCACATGAAAAATCGAAAACTATACGTAGGAAAATTATACAGTATGAAATATTTTTCACACAAACATTTTAAACATTTTAAAGCAGAGTGAACTTAATAAAAACTTTTTTACCCAGTTGATATATGTATATATGTATCGTTATTCAGTCGATTATAAAAACTTTTTCGTTTGCAAGTACGGCATGGGGACCATTCAGGCTGCACGCTACTCATCTCGCAGGTACGTACTATAGTAATATGCGTTCGCATAAAAGAGAAATAGGCAACCTATGCATTATATATTATATATATATATAGAATAAAATACTTTTTCTGAATTAAGCTAGTGTAGAGTATATGAAAAGTATATCGTTGCCGAATTTTTAGATTTTAAGAGCCGTAAATCATGCATTAACTGAAAAAGCATCGAAATAAATCCGGCTTGTCGGAGTGAAAGAGAATGTTTTATTCTTCGCAAAATTATTGTACGAAAATGTCGACGAGAAGAGGGGCCAGCAGGGGCAAAAACATGAGTTATATTCGCGCCCCTTTTAAACGATTTATCGCATTGAGTCGCGGTTGCGCGATATACAGTGTATTGCGCGCGCGAGTTTAATTAACTATCGACACCGCTAATTATTGCGCAAGCCGCAATTAGAATCGCACGCTTGATAGAACGCGATCGATCGTTCGTGATTTCTGCACTTGCATGTTCTGCGTAAGACCACTCGTGTATTTATAGCGGCCGTCGCACGCTCCGGTGAGCATTATCGTTGCGAACAATGAAACCAGTTCGGATAAACGATGGAAAGGTACTGAACGCCCTTCTGAACGGATAACAGAGTACGTCTTTGGCTCGTATAAAAGAGATCTCGGAGCGAACAAAGTAACCGATAGAAACTGTATCGAGGTAGGTATAGGTGGAGAGGTATTTTCGAATATCGATGAGGTTACTAAGGAAGAAAGATAGCCATCGTCGGCCGCGGTTAGGTCAAATCAACAGTCGAGTCTCACGATGCACACACATGTCGTGAATATAATCGACGCGCGGTTGCGTTCCTCTACTACGGAATCGTAAATCGCGCGTCGTGGTATTATAATTGGTGCCAAGTAGGCACCTGACAAATGATACTTAATATATGTATTTGTATATACTGTAATTTATGTATCCTCGTTAACGCGCACGGACGAAACACGACGCGCCGCTAATAGAATGTGAGTCGAAAAAAAATGTTATTTTCGCGCCGGCTGGCTGCGCCGTAATTTATCACACGAGGGGCTCGTAAATTTTAATTTAAATACGCGACGTCCTCCTAATGTCGATCTCGCGCCTACGATTCTAATTGTCGTGTTTCGATCGAGCGACAAATCGCTTAATTATTTCGAAAGAAATTGAGAGATAAGCATCGGATATAACTAATTTTCACGCGAATGACATATACGCGATTTATCTTGTAAAACAACATCTATTCATTTAACTTGTTATCTCGACACATATTTCAATATCCTAAAATGAATATTTAATTTATATAGATAACTTGCCGCATTTTCATCTTAATATCCACAGTTTGCTACGAATTATCTAAAAAAAATTTCAATATTATATTTCGTTTATAATACTTCTTTTGCGTGCGGTATATTTTTGCGAGACATAATCACGGGGGTGGACGGATTTTTTCCAAGTGTTAAGCGAAAAAGAAAACAGCGATTATTGTTTCAACAAACACTGTTATCTGAGAGAAATATAATACGCTCGCTTACGTAGTGTAATTTGAAAAAAAAAAAAAAAAAAAGTTGAGAAGGGAGACAGCTGGTCGTGGATGAGTCGGCGCATTTAAAGTTCCCGGGGCGGGCTCAATGAACGGTTGACGATTTTCAACAGCTCTCCGAGCGCGCGAGCGAGCGTGTATATGTCAGAGAGAATCACTCTCCACCAAATGCTCGCGGCGGAGCAACAGAGGAGCGACGGGTTGATGCTGACTGCGCGCGTTTGATACGATGAATGTAGTCATTGTTGTTCCCTGCCATTCAAGATACGGATACGCACGCGCGCGTTCTGTGAACCAGTATCTCTCTGTTCGGCAAATCAGCGCTCGATAACGCGTTAATCGTGCGTCGATGACGATTATGTCGGATTCGGACATTGTAATCGAATGTTGTTTGACCCCCCGATATCTGACGTTGCAATTAGGACTCGGATTTTGGTATCGTTAACGACCCGCAGACGCGTGTGCATATTGCGATTTTGATCCCATTTATAATTCTAACGAGGTAAATTAACGTTCTCCCTTTGTGAGCCGATGCGAAAATAAAAACTTTTTGAGGCTAAGCCTCAGTTGTTTGATTGTATATAAATTGCTTCTATATCTACATCATAGTCATCGTATATTATCAATTGAAAATCAAAATTTTCATCTTCGAGAAATAAGTTTATATAAAATAGGGTCAATTATTTGTTTCGTTTCCTTGGCTCTATTGCCCAGCTTAGAAGACAGCATACTTATATTATTTATATTGAGAGCCGATAAAAATATTTATTTCTGAGTTTATTCACGCCTTGGGCTAATCACGGCGGTATTTACTAACATCTACTAAAAAGGCAAATGAAAAATATAGGATCGAAAGGGTCTGAATAGCTTAGTGGTAAGAGCAGTCGCCCGGAAAGTGAAAGACGCGGGTTCGATTCCCGCTTCAGCGACTTTTCGGACCTATATTTTTCTCGCTTATTTCTCCATATGTAAGTTTCGAAATTAATTTATATGTGGAACTTTGGGATCTCAAATTGAGATATAGTTCCGTTTAATTAATTTTTCGTTTCGTTTCCTTGGCTCTATTGCCCAGCTTAGAAGACAGCATACTTATATCAATTATTTGTATTCCATTTTATATTTGCCAGTCTATAACAAGATAAATATTAATAACTTATGTAATTAAAAAAATCAATGTTAATTTCTGAGATGCTCAACATCGATATATTTCGAGAATGCAAAATCAGCGGAATCAATTAGCGCGCAGTCTACTTCGTAGCTATTAAATGAATCATAATTACTGTGCTTAAGCTTAAAAGATAGCGAGACTGATTCTTCGCATTTCGCTTCGTTTCAATGCGTTGCAATCGTAGATAACGGAACAAAGTACATAATTAAAACAAAATAGCATCGCGTTTCCTATCGCTCAGACTTATACTTCACTTGGCAAGCAGACGAAGGCTTTTCTAATCCCATGAATGCGATCTTTGTTATTGCAGGGCCATTCACGTTGATTACGCTTGTATGTCGGCTAGAGAACCGAATTCTCTCCAGCTTAAATTGTGGACCAACGTGTATCCTCCTAACCCGGGCAATTCGTGTGTGTGATAAAAGGGGCGTCAAAATATGCGGCGATAATCGCGCTTAGTCATCCTAAAGGTATCTATATTATGTTGACAATAACATTATGTGGACGTTGACTTGACGCTTTCATAGACATTCTTCCGTATCGAACGGTTTGAGACATACGTCCGATAAAAAGTTAATCTATTTGCTATTAAGAAATATTTGTGTGTGTGTGTGTGAAGCTAACATATTGATTCGTAGAAGATCATAAATAATTGAGAGTTTTGACTTTATTTTCAATAGTTTTAGAGTTTTGGCTAGAATTATTGGAAATAAAGCAACAACACTTAATTATTTATATATTTCCGCGAGATGAAATGTTCCACACACCCTTATTACACCTATAGAAATGTTAGAAAACAAACAATTTCTCACTCACCGATACCTGCAATAGCGGAGTAGTACACAGCATATTGTTCTGAAAACAAAATATTCAAATTATGTATGCATATACATGTGTGCACGTGTATGTATATGTATATTTTTTTAAATTTTTATTTTGCATACCTCACAGTTGCCCCGCTGTCGCCCGATGCCTGTCCAGGTCTCCTCCTCCTCTCTGGGTCTTTCGTAGCACTCGCGACACTCGCGAAAACACGAATAATTAAGATCGCCCGACACTCTGCACGGCACTCCCGACGCGCGGAACTTTACACGGCACTCCCGACGCGTGAATCGCACGCGTGTGGCATAATGCGAAAAAACGATGCGAAAACTATAATCGCGCGAAGCAATGATTTGTTCGGCACTCCAGAATCTCACAAACTCGCGCGCGGCTTATCAACAAAACTACCTGTAACAAATAAAATACATACATATATTAGAAAAAATATATAATTTTCGAAAATCGACTGGGACCTCATCTCAATATCTACAGATATATTAAGTGTCCGGTTGTCTTTTTATTTTTACTTAATTTTTATTTTCACTTTCAAAAATTATAATTTTTTTTAATCCTGATAATTATTGATAAGAGAAATAAGACGAAATACAATAATATGCTGCATTTAGTTGACAATCAATTTGTCCTTAGGTATTTTCTTTGATTTAATCGCCAGAACTATTCGTCTATAAACTCTATCAAGAACTCGAGTATTAAAAATAAAGTCAGAACTCAATTATTTATGATCTTCTATTAAGTTATGTGCTAGTTTTACACACACAAAGTCTTTGCGCAGAGATCAAAATATTATTTTAAATTATCCTATTCTGTAAAATCTTTTTTTTATTTTATTTTTTTTTTTAATATTCCGGACAGTGGATACACTTTAATTATACGATATTTTTGCTTTTGAATAATTCCGCACAATTTTACAGATTTTAGTTTTTAAATTTAATTTGACAAATACATTTTAATATCGTATGCAAAAGAAATATTATTTTGACAATATATTAATGGAAAATATTATCTGATCGATTAATATTAATCGAGTACAAATTTTGCAAAAACTTTGGACTATACGGCTTTTTTTATACGTATTTTTTTAGCGGAACTTGAGACAAAATCCATAAATCCGCCGTACAATATATATTTAGTTCTGAGGTTATTAATAGCGCAAACTTCATATTTTTTTAGATATGCGTTTCTGCTACAAACGCGTATTTCGGTCGTTTCGACGTGTTAGTATACACTTCATTATTTATTGTGCGCAATATGAAGGGTGCAAAAGAAATTATTTATTGCCCAATCGCGTACACGCAATTGGAGACCAGAAATCTGGGAATACAGGCAACGGAAAGAGTACCGATACATTCGGCTTATTCAAAATTTTGTTGGTGTTTCGATCGATTTTTATTTATTTTTGCGAGCAACCCGTAACATGTTTCCACTTCTCTCATTGTCTAACGAATATTTATCGGTTCTCATTAAATAATAAAATTATCGTCGATAATTTTATTCGCTAAAATATTAAATAAATAGGTTTGTATATATTTTCATCAATTTCTTTTATACCGATCGTACGAATATATATAATATACTATATAATTTTGTGCGAAATAAAAATATTAGCAGAATAGACATATATACATACACATATATATATATATAATCCATACCTGTTTTCGCGATTTATATTTTAATCCCTTTACGATAATTTGCGATTAAAGAGCCATTTATATATGTATCCGAAATATATTACCGGATTATATATAAATCCCAATAAAATTCTGTAGTATAAAATTAAAATATGTTATATCACGTAAAATTTGGTGTTAGCACACACAACGTAGGTGCATACTTCAGGCGGTACAGAGAGGATAAAAAAAAAAAAAAAAAAAAAAACTAACATACAAAATTACATGACACAAAAGTTTCGCGTGTAGCGAATCATTATGATATGCACGATGCAGCCGTCATACATCGCGAAGGGCTGACGTATTAAACGAGATTGATGCATATATGAAACGTGACGAATTTGACGTGGTATCATCGGCTCCAAAGTTCAGCGATGTAACCGAAGGGAAAATGTTTACGCTACTTCGCTCAGTGCGCGATAAACAGCACTATTCCTCACGCAATTTGATTTTAACTGTGTCCGGAGTTCTCTCGTCTCGAGGATAAGAGCATGTTCGAAGTTAACCCCGAGGTAGTTCTGAAACTGAGTTTCCATATTCTTGCTCGCTCAAGGGATGCACTTTTCGCTATGCAATTCGAAGGAGTGGACGAGCGTTGTTTATAAAGTCTAGGTAGACGTTGCGCGCCCGCATTATACCGCATTTCTCTCTCGTTCTCTTTCGCCCTTTTTCTCTCTTTAGCCCTCTCGAAACCCAGCGCAGCAGCCAACGTTGCGTTCTCGCACACGCTCGTCAAATATTCAACGATTCCAAAATGCACCGCGCATTTGTCCCCGACGCGTTTAGCTGCGTTTTGGCGCATACAATTACATCTCGTATAGCCCCGTCTATGATCTCTGTCTCGAGCGAATAAATGCGCAGTTTTGCGTGCATGGAACCGTCTTTGCGGAAGAACGTAATGCGGAAAAATTTATTCAACCGCCTCTCCCCCGGTGTGCTCTATGAAAAATTTTCCGGATAAATTATCCCTAGCTGTTATTATTATTACTATGTACTATGTAGACTCTCTCTTTTATATAAATGATCGACCGAGAAATATCGCTCTCGATAGCAACCGTTTTTTTTTTTTTGCCCGCGCAAAATTTCATGCTCGCAGTAACATCGCGATTCGCGGTCGTAACGCGATTCGATCATTCGTTATCGATATGCAGTTATCCATCGCCGAGGAGAGCAAACAAGCGCATTACGCACATTTCCATCGGAAGCGAGGTCGGCAGCGTTCCGCAATTATCGTATACAGGATTCATCGGTTTATTATTTAACGCGGCGTATTTCAAGAATTTATGCGTTGTATTCCCCTAAAAACAGAAAATAAAATAAAAATAGGAAAAAAAAAAAAAAAAAAAAAAAAGAAAAATATCTCGACATTCAAATTGAAAGAGTAATTCCACAAACGTATTCTGGTATAATGAATTTAATCAGTCTGATTCGACGTGCCTTTTATCTCGTTCGCGCGCTCTCTTCCTCTGTTTTCCCTCCCCTTTCTCGAAATTAGAGATTTTATCCCGTTCGCCGGCGGATCGCGCCATTAATTAATTCAGACGGAAAGCCGCCGAATATGGGGATCGGCCTGCGCGCGCTCGTCAACAAAGAGAGACGGGTAATTAATTAACCAAAGTGGCTCCGACGAGGCAGAGGCATTGTTACAGACGGCGACGGCCATTGTTGTTCCGCTCTCGCAGAACAGTCAATCCCGAAACCGCGTCCTTGTTGTTTCCGCGTACGTCTGTATATACACGTATATACAGAGACTTCCTGCGGTCCTTCGGTTTCGACCGACCGTTCTCGCTCTCTCTCTCTCTTGTTCCGAGCATATTGTCGCATTGTGCGAACCGTCCGCTATCAATTACGATTCGCGATTTATCGACCGGAATAAAATCGCGCCGCGATTATCTCGGCGAAAGATCGGCGCGAGATCGTAAAAGCCAATTTGCGAGCAATTATCCGCCCGCGAATTGAACCGTGCGACTGTCGCGGATAAGCCGCAGAGTCGACGATGAGTCAGTCGAGCCCACGTATCGCTTGTCGAATAAGGAAGGTTGTATTATATGAGCGATGTGTATTATAATTGGAAATTGGAATATTAATAAAAGAACATTTGAGTAATGATCCCCGTGTGCGATGGATGTTTGTGTTCAGCGCCGAGCAATCGTTATCGGAGCATTAAGCGAAATCTCGCGCCGCTTTACGATATTTAACGTCGCAGATCGACGTTAATCTCGGAAAATTGCGCCCGTGGAAGGTACGTTATTTCCGTCGGAAGCGCAATTATCACTCGTGAAGAGCACTATAATTCTAGTTATAGCGTGACGCCCTTTTACGTTTTGCACGTAAAAGACGCAACAACGCGCTCCGAGATTAAACATCCGACCGTCTAATCCTTCGAGTGAGAGATAAACGAATCAAAATGTCGCAGATATATATATATATATAGTTGCATACAATTAATGACTAGATATTTCCAAGCAAAAATTCTCTCCGCGAGAGAAAAACTCGACGAAAATAATTCGAAATAACTTTGCGTCAAATTTTGACATGTAGTTATGTCAGATATCGCATCTTGATGCATCAATTCTTGATTAATATATGCAACATTTAATTGAATGTAATTTTCTCAATTTTTATCAAATACTAGATAACTTTGTACTCCTACAATTTAACTCTTTTCGGCTCAAATAATTTCCTAATTGAGCAGGCTTTGCGTCAAATTTTGACATGTATATAGTTATGTCAGATATCGCATATACTTTTATTCGTGGATTCTTGATGCATCAATTCTTGATTAATATATGCAACATTTAATTGAATGTAATTTTCTCAATTTTTATCAAATACTAGATAACTTTGTACTCCTACAATTTAACTCTTTTCGGCTCAAATAATTTCGAGCAGGTCGTTTTAGAAAAAATTCCACTCGCGTAATTAAGAGCGTCTTCTAGAACACGTGTACGCGTCTTATACATGTACATATATGCATAAGATTTTCAATCTTTCTCAATACGGGATCGCAGGAAAGGAACGGCAGACGTGAAACGGCAATTCGAACGCGTATATACCCGATGCCGGCAATTTAATCAGCGATATCGTGCAACCTCTCGACAACGCCCACTCGACAACGAATCCGGCGAATTACGCCGACTGGATAATTTGAAAACTCTCCATCGAATCCCAAAGCAAATGCAGGAAGGGCACAAGGGAGAACCCCGGGACCGGAAGCTCTCAAGAAATCAGCCCTCGCTGGCCGGGCAAAATCGAAACGTCGAAATCGAACCGGGAGATTCGGAATTCGAGCGAGCGAGAGAAAAGAGGTTCTTTCTCTCTCTCTCTCTCTCTCTCTGTCCATCCCTTTCGCCTCTTTTCCATCGAAATGAGAGATCCCCGTTGATGCGCAACTCCCGCGATGTTCCGAGACGCGACAGAGCGAGGGAGGATGGTCGCGAAAGGCGGGTGAAGGTGAAAAAAATGTAATTACAGCGGGGAATGATAATGAAGTTTACATTTTAATAACCCGCCGTGTCGCCAGATGGTCCCGAATGCAATATTAATACTTCCCTTTCCCCCATTCGCTGCGTTTACAGCCACCTACTACATACAACGAGCGAGAAAGAGATAGGGAGAGACAGCAGCATGTGCAGGTGCGTGCGCACGCTTTTACAAAGAAAGAGTGAGAAAGAGAGCGCGCGAAGAAGTGCTATTGCATTTCGCGAAGAATGCGGCGTCATAATATATATTTGTGGGGCCCGCGAGTGGACCTCGGGCTATACGTCGACACGTCGACACACAAGCGCGTACTCTTCCCGCCGACGACATGAATCTAATTTATAAGTTATGAGTCTGTCCGGGGCCGACGATTGTCCCTCCGCATTTTTTTTCCTGCCTCCCAACCCATCGAGAGGGTCGCGCTCTTTCTTTCTCTCTCTCTTCGCTCTTCCTTCTCCCTCTATCCGAGTTTCAATTTGCAACTGTATCCTGCGCTACGAGTCGTTGCCTCGCAGTAACGAGGCAGCCGCACCAACCGACAGGCGAAAGCTCGCCCGTTCCAATCAGTTTTTACATGAGAGAGAGAGAGAGAGAGAGAGAGAGAAGGAGAAAGAGAGATGATACGTCGGATGCTCGTAATTTAGCCCGTTCTCGAGGTGCGAGTCGCGTTAATAACGTTCGAGCCTATTTTTTCTTCGGAGATGTTTATTCGAGCTCGGCATTTACTCAGCAATTGTCGGAGTTGTTGATAAGAGTGTTGTATTTAATAACACGTCTTTACTTGCTTTCTTTTTATGGAGAACAAATGTGGTATACGAGAGACAATATTAATTGTGAAATTATATTTATGTAGCGATTAGACATTATTTCTGATTTATTCGAGTCGATCGCACTTATCGAGATTGGGATCAAGATGATTGAGAAATATGATTGTCTAGCAAGATAGTGTATACACATATCTTGGGTATTATTTTCTATCACATTTATGAAAGTATCGTAATCGACGAGATAAAACACAAGCGCGACTATTTTCATAACTTCTCTCTTTCCAGGAAGAATATTAGGTCGAAATCGATCCCTATATTCTGTACTTAATTGAGGGATACCAAAAGATAATGGAGGAAGAATACAGAGAAGAGCGCTCCAATTAGAACAAAATTTATTGGTTCTAATCATATCGCTTTCCTTTTCGGCCCATTATTTAATAACGCTTTGATACATCAAATAATTACTATACGCACATGTTAAGAAGAAAATGAACATCTTTTTATTCGGATAATTTTGTTCTCGCTCCAGTTAACATAATCAAATACGATGAACGTTAATTTGAACAAGATTCTAAAAAATTAATTTTCCACGTCACTAAAGATAATGTAACATTATGAAAGAGAGAGAGAAAAACTTTTTAAATAACGCTCTGTCAGCGCTTTTCTCTTCTTGTGAGTAAAACAAAGTATCGGCCCGGAGCCAAATCGAAACGCGCGCGGATATGCAAATCCTGTTTGAAAACCGCTCGCGATCGCCACTCAGCGAGTCTGCAGTTTCAGTCCAGTCAACGAGGTGCACAGCACGGCACGGCACAGCGGAGGTAGAGATCCCCTCTGAGATCAACCCTATCGAAAGAGGCGCGGAGCCTCCGGTCGGAGCTGGAAAAAGGCAGCTGCGCACGCGATCTCCGTTCCGGAGATCTCTCTCTCTCTCTCTCTCTCCACGTAGGTGGTTCTCCCGCCGGATTTTCCCGTAATTATCGAATCTCGTCGGGGAGAGAGGAGCTCGACCAAAGGGGAAAAAAAGAGCAATGGCGGAGTGGGGTGCGGCAAGAAGCGCTAGTTGCGAAAGTAAATGGCTGACGGCAAGAAGTAAGTGCCCGGAATGATTAGAGAGCCCGAGTGGAAGATACCGTTCATTAAGTCATTTTGCACAGTCGAACCTCCGCCCACTACGAAGGCGGAGGGTCGTCGAGGCAGGCGAGCAAAGCAAACTGGCTGCCAACTCCCTTTAGTATAAAAAAATAACATTAGCTTCGTCGGGCCTAGCAGCCTTCCTCGCGTGCATCTCGCTCTCTTCGTTTTCCGTCGGCACGATCCCCAAGGGGCCCGTATGGAAGAGGAAGTATCCTCGAGTCGCGCAGATTATCTTGCGAAGGACGAATCGCGTGCGAGCCTCTTCGAGACCAGACTGTATATACATCGATAAAGCTGCGATATCTCCGATAGAGAACTGTGTACGTTGTGGCATTTGTCGTTTAATTGCTCTTTCCAAATCATTAATTCTCTATTTCACGACTCGCATTTTTATCAGAATATCAAAGTAATTTGGGTAAAGTAAATAAAATTTGCACTAAAAAAAACATTTTGATGGATATATAAATATCGATTCGTTACTCTATTACGTTAATATTTATTTTTGCACTGTAAATTGCATGGAAATTGAATTAGTTTGATTATGCCAAAGGGAAACGATGAATGCTTAATATGAAAAATAAAAAAGTATATATACGAGCAAAAATATTCGCTAATAAATTTCGGAAAAAATTGATTGCCACAATTATATGCATTTTATCGCATTTATAAAATATATCATTAATTTCAAGGAGATAATAATGCGAATCGTTATTTTTTTCTTAGAAATGCCTATCTTTTTTATCCTTTTTTCTGTGCGAAAATACGATGAGAAGATGTCTAGAAGACCTAGAAACATCATACATTTTTTCTCTTTTATACGAATTCTTTCATCAATTTAAAGCCAATCTTATCAAGTAGAAATTTGATTGAACGTTATTCCTGACGCAATTTTCTAATATATTTGCCTTTAAAACTCTCTATAAATAACATGCAAATTAAAATTACATTAAAGTAATTTTAAGTCTGAGATTAAATGGAATGTGTATAATAGGTATATATTTATTTGCAAAGAAATATATATATATATATACATATGTGTATAATAAAAATTAAAATATTAAAGTGATCTCCAATTAATTACAAAACAGAAAAATTATTGTCTTTTTGACATTTTTGTTAAGATCAAAGTGTTTCACAATCTGTTTGATGCAAGATTTCATATATGAGAGAAAACTGAAATAATTTGAGAACATTACATTTTCGGTTTTTTCGCTCCGAGTCGCGTAAATTTATTTTCAGTCTTATGAAGAACCGTTCTCATTCGCAAATCGTGTTGACGCTAATTAAACGGCCACTCAAAAGTTGACTAACCGTCAATAGCAGCTCGGTATATTAAGAGCGACTCCGCTTTGCAATATCCGGTAAATAAGGATGAAGGACGCTACTCGAGTTTATAACTAATGTTTGAAAAAAGCAGTGCGCCTTAATATATGAGGATATAAGAGATAAATTTTTATGACTCCGCAATCAATGCGGATGAAAACTTTCGAGATAAGAGCACAATTTTACGTTTGCAAAAAAATTACAATTAAATCAAATATTAAATTATTTAAATGTGAAATTTGGAATGCAAGTTTAAAATAATAAACAAGAAAATTAAAATGTTTATTTTAGTTCTTTGGAATCCAAATCCCCCTAAAACACATATTGTTGTTGCAGCGGCGAAAGGGTTAAGGAGCCGTAATTTATGCGCCAAGCGACATATGTGTTCGAAGAAATCTGCGCGCAAATCAGAGAGCGCGACGTCGCGGCGCGTTGCTAAATTTACTTAACGCCTCTGCGAAAATAGGGGAAAGCAAATTAGAATAGAAGTGCTTTGGGTAGAAAATGGTTTACGACAATCCCATTTCATGTCATGTATCTAATCCGTTTTTTCTTTTTGCTTCGTGAATAACGTAACATCAAAAGGCACAAGCGTTTCCACGTAGAGAGATGCTAAAATCTTTTTCAAAAATCGTCTAAACAGATTTTCAAAAATATTCTAAGAACACTCGACGTATAATTTTTCACAATTATATATATTTTTAACTTGAAATTATTTCTAAAAAATTTATTCGCGCGCAAAGAGAAACTGAAAGTCGAGCGGTTCAAAGAAAGCGAGCGAAACAACAATTTGCGTACGTAACAGCAGCTCTAATTTCTACTACATAATATCTTTATATAAAAATGCTCTGGTTCATCTTTCAAAATAGAATATGCACTTTTATATTAAAATACACAAGCGAGAGAGGCGAAATCCGGTGGAAGGGGACTTTCGGCAATTTTGCAAGGTTGATGGCCATTATCATATTCCGCGCATATCATATCAAATTTATGGCCAATAAAGGCCGATCGGGTAACAGGCCCCTGGACCAGCAGGTAGACATCCCCTTCTCCACGACCATTCGATTTCGCGGCATTCGCCATCATCGGCATAGTTGGTTTGGCTTTATAGTCATGGCAGTTGGCAGTAGTGGCAATTGATATGCGTGCCATTGATATATGGGAGCATATTTCACGAGTTTGGTGGGCCTGCGAGAGCTCTCCTGGTTTGTTATCTTGCAGTGCACTGTCTTTCTCTCCCTTTCTCTCATCCTTTCTCACTCCTCTTCTAATTCTTTTTTTCTCGTCTCTTCTCTCGAAGATCGGGCTACCAATATGCGCGGTGAATTATGCTTACCCTTTGTTAAGATCCTTGACGTGTCTTTGATTGGAACGAGCGGGGGTAGCTCGAGCTTAACACAGGCGAGGGAAAAAAATGGACGGGCGTACACGAAGATACGACGAACCTTTGACCATCGCGTTCAACCTCTCGGGCATAATGACTACGGCCGGACAAAATTTACTCTCTAAGCGATCGCAAGCGCTGGATACCTACATTGAGTCTTTATCGGTTTGTTGGTTCTGCCTCGACCATCGCGTCATCGTATAAACGGAGGACTTACGACGCGAGGTATCTGTTTGCATTTTTTCCGCCACAGTCGAAATTCGGAACAAGAAAGAGCGAAAACGCGATACCCAGCATCCTTGACCTCCGACCTGTGTAAATGGATCTCGACTTTCTCGCGCGCGCTACAATCTGGGAGAGAGAGAAGAAGAGAGAGTTTCAAACCGTCCGTTGTTTGTGCAAGATTCTTCTTATGTAACCGGTGTAACTGTAGCGCAAAAGCGGTGCGATTCGCGATACCAGCATCAGAACTCTCTCTCTCTCCCATCAGAACCGCTCCGTTATTTCTACCATTTCTCAACACGTTTATCTGCCACGAAGGCTGATATTATATTGCGCAATAATTTATATTATGAGCGCGGTATAGGATATTTTATTTCAGAAAATTTACCGAAAAATATATATTTTATAAATGGATCTTTCCGATTTTGATAAATTTGAAATATTAGATTAAAAATATTTTTAAAGTAAAATCGTATAAACTGACAAATAACGTTATTCATTTATATTTCGTTTTTGAGAAGCTAACAAGAAGAGCAAGAAATAACAAGAAATACAGAGCTTTATCCTTAACAAAAATATCTCCAGAGTCACAGAAAACTAGAGTGGAATTTGTGGAAAAATACTCGAAATATCTTTTCGACAAAATCCAAAATACTTTACATATTAATGACATTAATCGAGCTGCATTTTTCGTTGAAGACGCGAGAGATTCTGACTCGTTCGTACGATCCAAGAGATTTCTACAACGAGTAGGACTGTTTTAAATTGAAAACAGTACATGGCCTTCAAACGCATCGTACGAATGCGACCCCGCGAGCTTGATATATCACCGCATTTCAATGCGAAGAAGATAATTCGATCAAAATGAGATACGTGCGGATACGTTTTATCGGAATTGCTAACCTACCGAAACGTCGTGCGACACCGCGTTGAATAAATTCATGAGTTATACACAATCGACGATAAATTATGTTTTCACTTGGTCGTGACGTACGTTTGAGCCGGGCTCGCCCGAGAGGTGTCCATTGTTTGATGAAAAATTATCGAGCGACCGATTTCAAAACCGTTCAATGGGGGATGCTCGAGTAAAAACGTCTGTTATGTAACGATCGACATTTATTTCTTCCATTTATCGGATGAAATTTCCGCCGATGGGCTGGACCTTCAGTCGCACGATACATATCCAGGTAACGATATTAATGGCTCACTTTGCTAATTAGACGCCGAGGTTATCCGGGCTTATTTCATTCGCCGCAAAACCGGTGTCTCCCTTCGTGAATTCACGGAAAGCACGAATTCATGGAAAGCACGTCCGAGAGCCTCTCACGTGCGTCATCGTGTCTCATCCGTTCGCGTCCGCGTGCGCGGAAAAAATGTCAACAGCTATATCGAGCGTGTCACGCATTCATGGAAGGCTTATCAGCCGGTCCCGGCTTAATTGTAATTGCCGTTCTGTGTTCACGGAGGCCACGATAACGCGTTTCCACATTATCGTTGAATGCAAGCTGCGCTTAGATAGCTTCGCGTTAAAAAAAAGAGAGAATGAGAGAGAGAGAGGAATATTTTAAACGAACGTAACTTGTTGTAAATGTAACTTGTTATTTCGCAAACGTAGCGTAGACGTATGTCTCTGGTATATACACACACACACATATATATATTGTATATATATATATACACGTATCTCGTTAATCGATAATTGTGCACCTACAAGCGGCGTCATATACGAAATAATGAGGAACATACAGCTTCTCTGAAACGCAAATTTAATTAACAGAAAGAGAGGTCAGAGTTTAGTAAAATATAAATTTGCTAAAAATCAGGTAAATCCACAGTTTTATTGTCATAAACAATTTTGGGGGCTTTTGTCTAAATTGCTTTTATATAAAAATACCGCTATTTTTGTATTTGATAGACGAATATATGCGCAAAGGAAGTTATTAAATGGATAAAACCGTGTTATATTATATTTTTTGTTTTTTTACTTTAACCAGTTTCATGTAATATCTTTTGAACTTCCATGTTGTGCATTAATTCATTCGTATTCATTAGGTTTGAACGTGCTGTTTTTTTCAGCAAAAATTTGTTTTAAAATTAATTAAAATGTGCAATTATTACGCAAACATTCATATTCCTTGTAACGTTTCAAAATGTAATTTATTTTATATATACATTATATATTTATATATATATATATATGTAATCTATAATTTTTCATTCTATAATTTGTTCATCGAGACGAATATGCTAGTATATGGAGAATTATTTTTATAGAATTACAATTTTGCGATAAATAAATAATCGTGAACAGAAATCATATAATTATATATATATAAATAAAGATATTTTTTTCAACTCTCGATGAAGCCCTCAATAACATATATACTATATAATAAAGACACCTTGCATGCACGACTAATCGTTTCCAATCGGAAATTCTAACAACTAGCTTCAATGGTCACCAATTGAAGGAGCATCTTGATAAAAGAATTTACGACCTCGTAACTCATGATTCGACTAATGGAGATAACAATGTGCAATGCAGTAGCGCAAAGAGCACCCTACAGAGAAAAAGAGGAACAGAGAGAGAGAGAGAGAGAGAGAAAGGCATCTGCGTCGGCGGACGCAAAGATATCTCGGCCTCGACGCCTCGCTTAAAACTTTGACGTGGTTTTCGAGAGAGGAATGAGTCCTTATGAGGGACCGAGTGGCAGAGCGATAGCGCTCGCGGAGGAACGATAGGGCGCGCGTAAGGGTCATTTGTAGGATGAACTCCGATTCGAAGTTTGCGACGATAGGGACGATGCGGGGAGCGCAAGGGAGAGAAAGCGGAGGCAAGAAGGTTTGATGTGGCATTTAAACCGCGTGCACCCATTAAATCAACGGACGGCTCCCACCGGGACCCCTTTGCGGCGAAGAAACTTCAAAAGACGTTTTTGCGCGTTCGCGCGATACGCGACGTTCTATTCGTATCGACTGCCCTTTATGAATCGAGACCGCTCGTCGGATACAGTTGCGTCCCATTCGGTGATTGCCTGCCTTCTGGTTGAAAGGTAAAGAGGAGGAGATATATATATATATATAGATGAGGAAAGAAAGAGTGGAGAAAAATCGCAGAACCGCGCGAGCGGAGAAAGGGATACGAATGAAGACGGACAGCCTCAGTCGCGCATTCGACTCGGGTCGACATCCCAAGAAACCGGAACAGCAAACGCGGATAGATAAGTGAGACGGGATCGAGAGAGCGAAAACGGCAGCGCGGAGCCCTCTTACTTCCGCTCTCCTGTCGGATGGGATTCTCGGGAACAGAGATTTCCTCCGGTCGATGTCGACGCGCGTCGATGGCGAGTGTCGATTCGAGTCGTTCGTCTCTCCCACGGAAATCGGTCAACAACCTGGTGTATGCGAGCCGGGGAAACGAACACGGGGTCAACGAGCGACGACACGACCCTCCTATCCATCGAGAGACCAGATCGTGCCCTTTCTCGTCGGGATTGATTAATTCGGCTGTCATTACGCGCGTACTAATCATAACTTCGCGAAGGGTCGCGGCGCACGAGTGCTTGCGCGATGCTTGATAAATCATTCTGACGAGGAGTGCTGCCGGGTCCCGGCAATTTGCCACCGGGACTGTCATTACATCCGCCGCACGAAAGTATGAATCATTCGCGCACGGTTCTCGTTCTCCTTCATTTTTTTCATTTTTCTTTTTTTGCGACGACTCGAATGTGTATCGGCTTGTCGCGCATTCGACAAAAACGGAGATGAAAGAGAGAGAGAGAGAGAGAAAGAAACGAAGAAAGAAAAGAAGGAAGATTGAAAGTTTCGCCGGTGGGTCGACCGATCAGCTGAGCAACAATTTGTCGTGACGTGGGCGGTAGGAATCTTACATATCCCTCGAATGCGACCGACGCGTGCGAATACGCGAGCGCGCGTGAGTGCGTGAGTGCGCGAGGAACGGTCGCGCATACACACTCCGATTTGTCTGGTGGCATCGGGAGAGAAAACGAAGTGGCTGTCTGGCGCTGGCTTTCCGCCATACGCCCACGCATTCTTTCCTCCCTTGCGCCACCCGTCGTCCAAACATGTCCCGAACGTAGAACAACGTCGCCACACTAATCCCCACGGATATCCAGACAGACGTGATAGGGGGAGAAAACGGGAGAGAGTAATTCTTTCCTTCGCTTTTCGCCCCTTTCTTTCTTTCTTTACCGTGTTTCTCCATTTCCTGCGCGCGTCCGGCTTCTTTCCACGTTACGTTATATACGTTATATCATTTTTTCCTTATTTTCGCAAAACTTTGAAACGTGTAGAATATTAAGATGAATAAAAATATTACAATTGATAGTTATTTTTGCAAGAATTTTTGGTCTTGACGGAAATAAAACATACAAAATTAGAAGCGATTGAATTAGTTGTTGATAAAACTATATATTGTATATATATATATGTATATGTATATATAATCCTTTCAAGTTACGACAATAACGTTTTCCTTATATTGTTTTGCTTTCTGATACAATTGAAAATCATGGATGAGAATTACAATGAACATCACTTAAACATGGGAAGCAGTGAATCAGCTTCTAAATGTTTCAGCTAGCATGCGATTTAAGAAGATTAAAATAATCTCTCTCAACGAAACAGCAGCACGCTTTATGACTTCCGGTTCACTAAATATAATGGGGTGGATTGCGTGCATTTCCAGACTTGCGCGCAGGACATTCAAGAGCTAAAATTACAAGGGAGAATGGTAGGGAAGAGAACAATTCTTTTCGTAAATCTCGTATTCTCTTTATCGAGACAAGAACTTGTCAAGGGGACGAGTTTCTATATATAAATATATATACATATATATTGTTTTTTTCTCCGCTTAACACTCGATAAAAAATACTTGTGTCTGTTCCTCGATTTGTCAAATGAAACAAAGCTGCCGCACACCGGGAACACTTTATCGTGATGTCCGACGAACCCGAGAAAATACGCTGGGAACGAAGAACAACGTCGCCATGCTAATCTGGGGATCTGAAGAAGTGCACATCGGCGGAATGATTTTTTACGGTTTAACGCGAACGCTTTCTTGCCGGTGGATTAAGGAGTAGTAATTTATGCCATAGGGACGTAAGAGTGAGGAGAGAAGAGCCGCGAATACCCTTCGGAAGCTAGCAACTGGCACATGGAGATAATCCAAAAGATTAAGGAGACCGCCGCCTGGGAAGAGAAGATGACGTTCTTGCGTTTTACGGTTCTTGCGTCAACTTTGACACGAACGCATTCTGCGCATAGT
Organism: Nylanderia fulva; assembly: GCF_048542155.1. NCBI lineage: Eukaryota > Metazoa > Arthropoda > Insecta > Hymenoptera > Formicidae > Nylanderia > Nylanderia fulva. Next base: position 3,926,592 of record NW_028189835.1, on the reverse strand, counting down.
ATATTTGTTATTCTCTCTAAAAATTTATTTTCTTTTTTTTTTTAGACCGAGCGCTCATTCACGGACCAGGAACCTATTGATCTCCTCTTCGTCAACGCGATTCAAGGACGCGATCTCGCCAACATGTGATATATCAAGAGCGACAATATAGATCCGTAAGCATTTTCCGAACGATTGCACAATTATATTTCTAATATGTTAGGGTAATTGCGAGGGAGATCGAGACGTCATAAATAAAACCTTCCTCTGTGTAATTGTGATGCATGCGCGAAGAGGGTGGACCCTTTGAAAATATAATTCATTCCTACTCCCAATCATATCTGGTAACGAAAGTAATCGTTTTAACAGCTAAAAATTCATTTGGCGATTGAACGCATCTGACTCACAATATACTCGACGTTTCTCATCGATGGATCTATTTCTATAAATGTGATTAGAGATAGATTTAATAGATAAATTATTAGATATTTTAATAAATGGACCAGAGAATATTTCTTTCGTTGCTTCGACATATTTATACAATGCAGTCTTTCGATATATATATATATATATATATATATATATATATACTATATTTAAACTAAAAATTATCAAAATTTCAATTTTATATATAAATTATTACTTCTTGCTTGATTTAATATTTGTCGAGAAATATAAGATAACGAGTTTTATTTCAAGTGTTTTTGGAATAAAAAATTTTATTAATTTCCATGAATTTTTGATAATTTTCTTTCGTAATTATTTACATTAATAGTAATCCATTTAATGTATAATATTTTTAATAATGTGTACGTACAGAGAAACTAAAATAGAGTAACAAAATAAATTTTATATCATACAAGGAAAACATTCTATATATATGTACATTAAATGAATATCTAGAGTAGCATATCAAACATATCGAACGTAGATAAACAAATTTGTCCGATAAAGTAATTGGAAAGTAGATAAAGAAAAACTCATATTAGCCAAGGATCTCTTACATATATTCGCTCTTTTAAAAATCAGCCCGAGTCTGAATTACGCGTTCGCGACTGACATCAAAGACGGGAGGCTCTTTGCGTCGAGAAGCAAAGCTCACCCTGACATCTCCGCCGTAAGAGGGCATAAAACAGGAGTCGTCAGAGGAACGACTGGGGTGTGTTCCGACATCAAAAGCATACCAAACGCGCGCGAGAGAGAGAGAGAGAAAAGAAGAGAGGGGAGAGGAAAACGGGAATCCGCGTATTTCCGCGGGGTGTTTTCGCGAGCTGTCCCGCGAATGTCAGCTCGCACCTCGTGAATTACAACCCCCGAGCGACGCGTCAGCGTCGCGTCGTTCAGGTACATTGCAGAGTCGCGCGTTAACGCGACGTCGCTTTGAGCGAGCGACGATCAACATTTGGCCGTGCACGAAGAGGGCCGACCTACATACGGACAGCTTGTCCGTTCTTGGAGCAGAGAAGAGGAGCGAAAACAAGGGGGAAAAAAAAAGAAAAGCTCGAGAGCACGTCTTCGCGACAGTGAACGATCGCGCGGATTCTCGGCGCCGACGCGTCTCGATACCTCAACTCGCGACAGTGTCGAATTTTGCGATGCCCTGGGCGGCCGCAGTTCCGCGAATCTCAATTAGCGAAAGCGCGCAGCCCAATTAGCGGCACGCCGGCGGCAATTTTAGGTGCATCCGAGTGCCTCGCGGCAAGAATTTCGAACCCGATTCTTCGCCCTCTGTAATTTAACGCGTACACTGTGCGCTTCTACAAGTGTTGATTCCACTTGAATGTTCACAGAGAGGCGACTCCCGGAATCGGAACCGCTTTCATACGGGTCAACGAACTGTAAGTGTGTTAAGTAAAATTTATCTTTGTTAGAAATCTTCATTAAAATAAATCATAAATAAAATTCAACGCGGTTCCCTATAGTTGAATAATTTATTGTAAAATTATTTTAATATAATGCAATATTTCAGAACACATATAAAATGTCATCTATTTTCTCACGGTTCGAACGAAAATGTCGTCACGATTCTTCCCTTTGTTGTAACTCGAAATTTATATTTATCGCAGAAATAAAATAAATAATGAATCAAGATGGGGAGAAAAATAAGGTTTCTCCTTAATATCAAATATTTAAATGGTCGCAAACTGCGAGGCGTATTTTCTATATATACGTTTTTCCGTTTTCGGCAGGTTTTATGAAAGCAGGGACTGGCACGAACCGATAATTTTCTCGTTTCAACCGCCGATGTTATAATCGGACAGCCAGTTCTTTATTCCACGAAGGAAGGACGCGCGAATCGGCGAAACAGGGACCAAAATATTATCCTATTTTGCTAATGGGTTACACGGGTCCGTAGGTAGAGCAGACTGCCGAAAGAGTAAGGAGAATAGAGAAAGGTAGGGCGGGTCGAGAGGGATGCGAATGAAAATGCAGGAGAACCTTAATTTGATTTAATGTAATCGACTCAGTGCGCGGTCGGTTCGGGAGAGAAGGCTTTTAAGAAATAATTTAGTCGTTCGTTCATATTCATTCCCGGAGTAATGGTTTATTTTAATATCGTCTTGGCTAGCCTCTCGGCCCATAAATTCGACGGGATAGCTTGCGTTGAAATTATCGCGGGATTGAACGGGATGCGCCTACTTCGAGAGGACGGGAGAGGACTTTGCCGAACGAAAAACAAAAAGAAAAAAAAATAAAAAGAATTACTCGACCCTCTTTCTCTTGCATCGAGCCGGAATATTACCTCGTCGTATTTTCTTATTATCTTAGCGAAATATTTACACCGGCGAAACTTTCGCGGGGGTAACAGACAGCGGCCTGGGAACACACACGTTCTCGTAAAAATTTCACGACCGAGAGATAAACGGTCTCCCACAATTTCGGCGTTGCACCGAGGGCGCATAAAACGATAGACATCCGCACGTAATTCGCAGAGTAATCCTTGTTACTTCGACCATGTCACGTCTATACGTAAATATTTCGCAGAAACATCACAATTTGTCAAACTTAATGTTTGCCTTAAATTCCCGGCAATGAATACCGACAATGGACAGCTATTTGTACCCGGACGTAAGTGGATTCGCGAGAAACCTTTGCAAAACTCCAATTTTTTCCGCCAAAAACGACCCTTTCGGATATACGCTCGTGGCCATGCAAAGAAATCCCGGAAGTATCCTCGATAGATATATAACTCTCTCGTCAAAACGTTACGCGCTTTCAGGATTTTCAATTATCCATCCATTTAGGTGCCCTTGCATACGCAGCATGTTACAGCAGCAAATCAGTCACGTGATCAAAATTTATTAGAGTGATTTCTTTGTTCTCTTATTATGTCAAAGTTAAAATTACGATTTTTACTTTTTATATTCTCATACTCATCTATTTTATTCTTAAAATCCATTAATTAACTAATATAACAATCAAGGTTGATATATCTTTTAAACGCTCAACTGGTTAATGATAATTTTATTTTTCCAGCTACGTTTCGAGCCTGAAACTTGGGTCCTTCTCAGGATCGAAACTATATATAATAATAATAATTAGAATCAACTAGTTGCGTGTTCTTCTACTTTGCTGCCTTTGCTGTTCGTTCAATTAACCTTCACCAATAGCAACAGACCGCTGCGACAGCACGCTTGCACATGAAATGGTACACCTTTTCGCGGAACCCGCACTTTTCTATACGCCGACTGTAGAGGGCAGCATTGTTGCTCCCCTGATTCGCTCGCGAATGATCCATCGCGCGCATTACAGGGGAGAGACGCGCAGACGGAACAATGCAAATAAGCCAATTACGTCAATCCTGAGAAATCGTCGAGAGAGCGAGAGAGCAGCCACGAGCAACCAACATGCAGCACGAATGCATGCGCGATGCATTAGGTAATGATATCGGCATTATGGCCGGGCACGGAACGAACGAAATGACGAACGGATTCGAACCAGGCCCCGGCATCGGGGCCCCATCGAAGGAGGGCCATGGGGTAATTATACAAGCAAACAAGGGGCGGTCCCGCCAAGATTATAGGGTTCCCCACCACCCTCCCTTCCCCCCTGTTTGTCCGTAATTACAGGGCCAAACTGCCTCTCTTTCTTTCTCTCTCTTGCTCTCCCGGAGAGAGATGCCACCCGCTACTCTTCTTTACGTCTCCTTCGACGACGATGTGCCCCACCTTCGATGCGCGTCGATCGGTTTGAATTGTATTTCATCGAGTTGTATGAAAACTATGTCTCTTAAAAGCATCAGATGATCCTAGAAATAGATTCTTCGTAGCTAAACTTGAAAGTTTTTCTATTTAACGTTTGAAATTTTAAGGTAAAAAAATCATGCACACATGTGTGTGCGAATTACAAATTATCTAGATGGATATAATATTTATTAGATTAGATAAATTTTAGTTATTCAGTTTTCAATTTAGATTGGTTAATGACTGAAAAATCTTAATTAAGAAAATTATCTTTATATTTGTCAACAAAATCATTATCATTCAAATTTAAGTTGATAGTCTTAAAGTCTACGATTTTAGCTGTGTATAAGATTCAAAATTTATCTACTTTAGTTATTTAATAATCCGTACTTTAATTCCACATGCGAGATATTAATCCACATGTAATTAAAATTGCCAAGATAAGAGTTGATGCTGTGAATTATATAGCTCAATAATTTGTCAATAAAATTAAAAAAAAAACTCTATCACGTGCACCAGACCTTCCCTCATTATATGAGATGCTTCGCGGAATTTTTTCTCAATATTACCTTATTTTTTAGTCAGTCTTATTTGGTTCCACTCAAATTATGAAAAAATAAACTCGGTATACCACTTGGTAGCAATCGAGACAGATGAAGTTTATTTGTTGGAGATGTAATATGATTATTATTTTACAAACGATCTCTTATATCGCAAATGTCGAGGAATTAATTGCAAGAACATTGAGCGAACAATCTCTCGCGCGATTCTACACTGAAAAAAATCCATGTACTTTTATATGGAAATTACTAGTTCAGAACTGGAAAAGTTACTTGCTTATCACTGTAATTTTTTTTTTATTTGTTTTAAAGTGAAAATACATATTAATGTAAAAATACATGTAAAATATGGGTAAAATTACTATGTAATTTTAAATTTACTATTTTTACTTTATTAGAATTTTATTTTATAAGTATTTATCTATTTTCTTTATAACACTATTTTATAGCATTTATACATTCCTAACATTTCCTATGTGTAATTACATGTTCAATGAAATATTTTTAATCTTGAAAATATGTAAGAATATATTTCATATAAAATTACATACAATCTATATCAATATTGCATGATTATGCTGAGTCGGAAAAAAACCTAGCTTAATCATGTAATTTTACATAAATATTTTTTTCAGTGTATATACAAATATTCTATACACATGTATAGCAGACGATAAAAGCAACATCCAGCAGAAAATAGAGAGTCCGAGCGATCCGTGATTCGGCTTGCTTGCCACGTTCGTAATTACAAAGTGAAACTTTTGATGGCTTTTTCCCGGGTACTGTTTTCCTTTTCGAGCACTCTATTCCCGCGCGCTACATTTTCTCGCTTGATTTCTTTGGGCTCTCGACGCGTGTGTCGATCCTACCCGACGTCGTTCTCCATCGTAAAATTTAAAAAAGCATTCACTCTCCCACCGAACACCACGTAGCAGGGGAGCGATATTTTCTGATGATGTATAGTGCCGGTAAATTTACGAGGAAGCGTGCTGCGATTATGAAAACCGGATTGGCGACAATGTCGTATACACATGTGTCGCAGACTCGATAATTACTTTTACATTGACAAATAATTCCGCACGTTTTCATCGTTATATATTCCCGATCCCGCGCGATTCCGGATAACGTGTTAATTTCGTACTTTATATGTATATGTCGCGAAATTTTTTCTCACTCACTGTCAATAAATTGTTATTCGCTGCAGTGACATAATTTAAAAGGCGTAACAGCTGGCAATTTTAAAAGACAGCAGATTTCAATTTTAATCAACATTATATAGGTAGCATCTGGACGGTTTTGTTTTTCAATAATTACATTACGTATTTCACGTAAAATGCAGATGTTTTCCATTTATAAAATGTAAAATACAATAAATAATTGAATGTTTTCATTGTTTGACAATAGAAAGCAATTTATTATTACCATTTGTATGAATCTGTGTAAAACATAAAAAATTATATAATCGACTTGAAATTTTTATCAAGCGTTATCCACTTATATTCCCATATTTGTCAGCTTGCATCTTTTAACATTGAAAAAAAGAAAAAAATATATATATGTATATGTACCTAAATGTACATATATACTGATTAGTCGTAAATATTTTCGTGATTCTATCACAAGTGACTTAACAATAAGACAAGTTGCGGATCATGGTCTTATTATCTACAAAGTTATGCAAGCTGGCTAATGTAAGCAATATCCATCGGCTGACAATATCAATGCCAACTGCAACTGAAATTTAGCGAAATGGGTAGGACAAACTTCGTTGAAGCCCTACATCATCTTGACGGTTTCTGTTAAGACTTCCACCTCGTTCACTTTGCGGTCTACTTCGACCTACTTTCGGCTGTAGTTCCGGCTCGAGAGTGCCACGGTAGTCACGAAACCGACGGCAAAATTTAAATATTTTATACGCTAACCGAACGCGTACTTAAAAAAAAATGTGTTAATTCAACAAACCTCCGGCTCTTTTCTCAAGTATACTCGAGAATAATACTAATTACTTGGGAAAAAAATGAAACTCGATAAATATCGCAAATCGTTGTAAAAAAAAAAGCTTTCCATCATCAACATTCGTCGAATTAAATATTCGTTTGATATGTATAAAAGCGAAAAAGAGTGTTGAGTTGAAATAAAGCAGAGTCAAAGGAGAATCTCAAATCAAACGAAACATTTTTTATGCAATATCTCACCTATACAATACTTTGCGCGCGTGAATAAAAAAATGGCAGGATTTAATGAAACGTAATTAATATGTGAAGTACATTTATATATGTATATATATTAGAATAGTCAAATCAATATTGTAACAAAGAATCTAGCGTGTGGTAATAATATATGCTACAACTAAATACCTTGGCAGTTTGCTTTGAATATTTCGCTTGGCACAGTCAGCTGGCAAGTAACTAAGCCAAGGGACGTTTATTTTTGCGCTTCATAGTGCGATAACTCATGACCGCCATAACGCCATGGCGCAATTTAACTCGCATAAGCGCAAACGGCGCCGAGAGCAGGATCTTCTTCACTCGCGGAATAAATCGTAACGCGTTTATCCGTATCGTCGACCGAAAACGAACTTAACAAACGAAAAAGCTAGCGCGCGATTTATTCGCGAAGCCGTAAAGTCAGCCGTCCGTCGTCGTCGCCGGTGCCGAGAAAATCAATCCCGCGGGAAGGATCGCGTACTAGGGACTGTGAAATTAAAAATTTAGATGCCGAGGGAAACGTCCGAGAGTTTTTCGTTAAAGAAAAATTCGCATCTACGATGAGAAAATGGGGCACTAAATTCACGGGTAGGTATATACGGAGGCGAGAGATTGGACGCGGATGGCAACGACAGGGTGAGCGTAGACATGGAGAACTTGTCAATGAAAATATTCAATATCAAAATTTAAAAACTTGCAAAGGATCCGCTACTATTACACTGCCGGAAATTTTCACAAAAATATCAAATTAAAAACCAGTTTGAAAAATGTATTAATTCCAAAGATTCCCCAGAGGACACGCCTTTGTGATTTTTTTTTCGTCGTTATAGAGTGAATATTGATGAAGAAGAATTCTAGGATGGAATGTCTCGACGCATAACACGAAACGTCATGCGATCGGGTTGGGTGAATTGCCGAATTACAAGCCTCTCATTTGAATAAACATACCGCGCGACAGGAAGGATACGGAGAAAAAAAATGACGCCGACGTAACTGGCTGACAACTAGAGAAAGGCTTGTAAAAGATTATACGATATAAACGAAAAAGCGTGTGTGTAGAACGTCAGAGATACACGAGCAATATTTAGTTTCGGAATAACATATTTCCGTCGTGAGATAATATAAATAGGCGTATTGATCATTTCACTCATCGATCTTTTTTATCTCTCACGTCGTAAACAGCGCGAGTGCAAATAATTCATTTCAGAAATTCCATTCTTCTATATCCAAAGAGTCGCGCCAAAGCCGATCGAATTGGATCCGAATCCAAGAGATCCTCCGAGAGGATCGAAATTACAGGAGCAAAAAGAGGCTGTAGGTACGGGAGAGAAAAAGAAGAGGAGAAAAACGAAGATAAGAGGAATGAATTTTCTGGATAATGGATTCTAAATCGTCGCTTTCTAACATTTTGGATTTTTGAACGCCGATCACATTCATCTATCGATATTCGTTCGTAATAAAAAGCGTATTCGTTCGTAATAAAAATTTGCTTGTTGTTTATTCTATATGCGCGCATATTGATATTTTTTTACGATATAAATACATCGAGATACTCATTTACTAGAATATTATACCCAACATTTTATTACAACATATACACTTTTTAAGGGTAGATATATTCGGATGCTGAAAAACGGTTTGTGTGCTTTATCATATATTGTTCTGTTTTTTACTCTATTTAATAAAGAAAGATATCTCTTTATTAAATATATTCTTTGCAGAATATAATTCCTAACCAAACACGCCGGGGAATATATAATGCCGATGTTATCGTGCGCAAATTTGTATGCGGTATTGGCTACTAAAAATTCGCATAATTATCCCACGATACACTTATCTATCGAACTTAATGAGAAACAAACGTAGAAACATATGGATATTTCTTTTTAATTAGGCATATGGTTGATACATAAGGGGATAAAGAGAAAGAGAAATTTGTCGGGCGACTTCTAAAATTTCTCAGTACCGGTACTTACTAATTTTCGATCCATCTACTCGGTCGAAGTTTCCGCGAGCGAAATTCTACCGGTCAATTATAGCCGCGCGGCTATTTGCGGCGCAATCCCCGCAATTGTGAAACACGAGAGAGTAATGCTACAGCTTCCTCAAACTTACGATTCTCTGGGAAAGCCGCGCGCGTCGCGGTATAAAATCGGCCGAGAAATTTTACGGAGCGCGCAGAAAAGTATTTATTATTTGCGGTCTTTGGGACGATCCTCTCGTTATCCTCGTTACTATCCAGCGAGGAAAGAAGGAAGGTGGAGTTTGGTTCTCGTGTCCGTATATATACGTACGAGCACACGGCAAGGAGGAGAGCAGCGGGATATAAGCGAGAGTTGTGGAAGGACGAAAGAGAAAGAGAAAACAATAAGACGAAGCCGGAGGATGAGGAGCGATATGGCGAGGACGTGAAGTGGAGAAGGACCGAGTTGAGATAGGCACTGGCGGTGGAGTAATAATGGACTGCTCGCCATGATTATAGAGCACGAGGCAGCCGGTACGTTGCTTAAATCAACAGAGAACAGAGCCGGAGGTTTCACCTGCCGAATCAATTTTTACCTCGTTTCGAGTCTCTCTCGCGCCCATTCCCTCTCTTTCTCTCCTGCTTCTCCTTCTTCCCCGGTTATCTTTCTCTCGGCGAACGACCGGTTTTCCTGATTACCGTCTGTTTTTCTCGTCTATCACCGCGCGTCTTCCGTGTTTCTTCCGCCAGGAAGTCGGAACGATGCTGGCCACAATTCTGGCCGATCATCCACTGAACTTTACCCGCAATTAACGGAACGCGACTTTTCATTCGATTAAATGCACGTATATTACTGCGGAATGCAAGAATTCACTTAATTAGGATCTTACCCCTTTTACTTCAAATTCCAAGATACTTCTCGTATATACTCTTTAATTTCGCCAGAAAAATATCCATGATTCGAGTTAGCGACACGAATTAATATATCGAATTAATATCGAGGATAAATTTCATTGATCTTAAGAAATAATAAAGAATATTAAGTCGGCTCCTTAATTTTTTTTTAATTTTTTAATTTTTTATTTTAAAAACACGATCTACACTCCATTCCTCTCAGCCATAGAGATTTGTGTTTACAAATTCCTTAGTTTCCAAAATTTCTTTCTTAATTATCGCAATAACATCGCGTGTGGCTCTATGGCTGAGAGGAATGGAGTGTAGATCGTCTTCATTGATCTTATTCATTATTTTTCGAGTAACTTATTATTGTGTGACAAGAAAACCAATATACACGCTGACGAAGTAAAATCCTTTTTAGAACTGTAAAATAACGATCGGTATAAATAAGCGTCGTCAATACGTATACGCACACTTACCTGTATGTGCCGATGTAAGCACGATTCTCTCTAAAGAAGTTTCGTGCACTTTCAAGCGCACACTTAACTCTCGACGGTTTTTCTTTTTTCCTATTTTTTTCATTCTTTTCCGGAGAACCCGGAGAAGTTCGTAGTGCGACACATTCCGGAAACCACCGTATGTCTCTCGCGAGTCATTTTCAAATTTACGAATGACTAGATTATTCAGGGGAGACCGCGCGAAACGAGTGAGGGATACAACGCAAAGTTTTTCTTCCTCCTTCGAGACGCGGCCGTAGGAAAGAGATCGATGTCTTCCGGTCCTTTCTCCTCCACCCACTTCCTCCTAACGTCCGACGTACGAGCAGAACGGTACGATCGCGGTCGGGTTTATGCGAGAACATCAAACCAGTCCGGGACCGGATATCGACGACTTTACACGAGCCGACACCAACCGGGGCGGCGTTTCGTCTCGAAGAGTGGTAGACGTTTCGCCGTCATGAATTTCACCTATACGCGGTTTATTACCCCGTCGGCGGTTGCCGGAACAACGGTGCTTTTCACGTGCCACCAGCGACGAAAGTATTCGCGGCCAGTTTCAAGTACGTACTTGACGTGCGGTTTCGGTTCCTCGTTTCGTCATCGCTTTATCTTCGCGCGCGCGCGCGTAGGAATCAATTGAATTTGATAGAGTGCCGATGTGCCCCGTTATTTATTCATTCCGTGTCGGTCGACGCAACGATTCGACGTAAATGATGGTAATAAAGAGACAAATTGTCCGCTACAAAATACTTTCTTTATTTTTCTCAACGAAAACAATTCCTATTCTCTTGTAATATTATTTTTTCTTATATAATATTATAGCGCGGGAGAGGCGACGTGAGAATGTCGATTTTCATTAGTTTTATTCTATATAACTGAAAATAAAATTATATGAAACTCTCAAAGCTTTTTTTTAAGAAATATATTTAACATTTTAATATTAATGGTATATATTATTCCTAGTGTCTTTTAAAGATTTCTAGCCTATGCGATCCCAGAATCGCGACGAGCGCATACATGCCTGCACGCTTTACGCGATGCCGCGTGCATTATTTATAAACGTGCAATTACGAATGTGATCAGGACCCCGTGATATGCACGTATATATTGTGGTGAAATAAACACGGCGACACGAATCGAAATTAAATCTGCCCTTTTGGCACGGCCTTTATCTTGCCGCGATCATTCGTGTACTATACGCGAATTCCGAAATACTTGATAATTTGCGATATCGCATAATGTAACGCAGAAACGGCATCGCGTGAATATATTTTTATTCACCATAAAATAAAAATTATGACTCACCGGTCGCCATGTGTAACAGGAAGTTGACTACGTTAATCTGTAACAAACAAACAAAAATTGTTATAATTATTATCTCAAAAATATGTATTGAGTATCCGTTAGCGTTAAGTAATTTATCCAACGATTCGTGTATTATTTCATGCGTTTATACATCAATTCTTTTCCGTTACTTAACCTATTTTTATATCTATCTATTCTTTTAATTATGAAATGATAATGATTAAAAAATAATTGCCGTCTGTAAATATTACGAGATACGATAAATTAAAATTGCCATAAATTAATCTTCCTCTATTATTTCGTTTTTATTCCTACTTTGAATGAATAAGTCGCACGACGTACTCATCTGCTTATATTATAATAGATGAATAGCCGTTGCTTTGATACGCTTATGAATAGTTAATAGCGAGAGCATTCTCTCTTAGATCTTGTCGCGATTGCTTCTCGAAGGACAACACTGATACGAAATAACTCGCCTCCTACTACCTGTCGGCTAGAGAGTATCGCGCTGCAGCACAGATACACGACATAAACAAACACCAAGGCCGTGCTGTCGCTTCGAAGTATTTCTTTATGCCAAATATATATGTGATGTTTTATGGAATAATTTTACGTTGAACATTCTTTCCATTTCTGATTAATTAATAATAAACGGATAGGTATATACAACGATTTTCCATTAGTAAAATTATTCGATTTCGACGCGATTTACCGCGAGATTTATTAAAATTTATCAAGAATTATTTAATTCTCATAAAATATCAAATATTTTATATAATTAATAAAATTAATAAAATAATATATATATATATAATATTTTTCTAATCCACGAATAAAAAGATTATAATAATTTCATGTCGTTTTAATTTGTTTCCAATAAAATAAAATTAAGATATCCAATAAGTATGGATGAAATGATAAATTAAGAGAAGAATTAGATTTAAAACTAGTAATTATTAATTCATTAAATAAATTCTTTAAAATGTGTAATATATTTATCAGTTGAATATCAAAAGAAGAAAATTAAAAATTAATTGAATTTAAAATAAAAAAAATTGGAATAAATTGGAATAAATTAAAAAACGATATTTTAATAGTACTTACTATATTTTTTCCGTTTTTTCGTGATTAAAAAATACTAATGTTTAATTTATCCCTTCTCCTCTTCCCGCGTTTACATTTAACTTTTATATTAAATAAAACATTAATTAATATGTAATTATAGTCACGTCGTATCATCCACATATTCTATTTGATTGCATCCATTAAAAATTAAATTTATTGACCATGAAAATTACAGTAAAAGATGCATAATGCATTTCGTGCATATACAATAAAGCTCAAATATACTTGATATACATTTTACACAAATAGATTTTAATGTTGAAATTAAATTGTAACTTTGATGATATTTGCTGAAAAGTACAAAATCTTAATTTTTTTAAAATCTTAATTTATAATATGGTAATTAAACCATTGTATATATTATAAAATAAAAATCCATATGTTAATTCATATTCAATGAAACTAATAATATTTCCGTGCCGTGTATTTATATCAATTTAATATTACAATGAAGTTAATAAATTATATATTGCAAAATCTAGTCTCCTCCAGAGTATGGAAAATATTTCAATTATAATAATTATGCAAATTAATGCCTGATATTAGTTGGAGCTTGCCCAAAACTTCTATGTAACAATCATCCACTATAATTAATTTTTTACAGAGTGATCTTCGCGTGACGCAGGAATAAACAGATCAGATCACATTAGCTTGGTATGTGTAGCAAATTTTTTCGGAACATTCGACGCGTGCACGTCGCTCGTATAAAAAGAATCAATTCGCCGATTCAAGCAGATTCGCGACTCTCAATTTAATCGTTTAAGCCGTTTGATATGCGTGCCCGTCAAAAGGATCGGCAGCTGTAACCGAGTCGAATCGGAACTCGCACGTGTACAATGATGACGTAGGGAACGCAATAAAATTGTTGAATACAAGGAGATAAATGTAAAAGTTACATCTAAGGCATATTTCAAGTCCGTATAATTGGAAAATTTTAAGATTTTCCAAATTTTATCCTCTGTCGATGATATAAAAATCCGAAGTAACAGCAAATAATATGCATATAGATCAATCATAAAAATTATTAAATTCAAAAATTTGTCATTCGACTAATTTGATTATATATAATTAATTTTTATCCGGAAAATATGAAGATTAATATTTCAAAATTCAACAACTCTTTCCAAGTCGTCGCATTGATAATATTCGTAGAGTCGCATATTATTTCGCGTGCTTTTGTCTTGCGAGTTGTCTCTCTATCGGAGTTACGCTTCGCGTATCAATTCGTCTGTCAAATGTAGCATTAAGGATCGCGAGTCGCGCGACTCGCGAATGCGAATGTAAACATCGCGCGTGTTCATGTTTTAGCCGAAATATATTCAGCTTCTTGCTTTGTAGGGCGTATCTAACCCGTTTAATGATCATTTTCGTGAGTAAAATTAGGTACGCGAACCGTGGCGCGCGTTTGCTCGCAGAATTTACAGAGCTATTACGTTCGAGTATTCTACTGGCCGAGCTTGCGAATCATCTCGAGGCGATGCAGCAATGCAGAGATTATAGAGGGATGCGATGTAGAGAATGTCCATTATATATATATATATTGTATATATTATTAGAAATTATATTGAATTAATAATTTTATATGAGAGAGATATTGGACTAATAATTATTTATGTATGGTGTTATTAATTTTATAATATACATGCTCTTTTAGAATATTGCTATTATTAAAAAAATACAGATACAAATTTGATTTATTCCTATGTATGCGCGATAACTTATGCGTACTTAATACATATGTTTAAAATATTAATTATGATATGTATCTACGTTACCATATTTATAATTAATAAGTAATATAAAGTAAATATGTCAATAATATATACCAAAGTGTAAAATAATTTATATTTGGAAAAGATCATTTAAATTGTAATGCGTATTATAGCTATCAATATTACTACACAGTGTAGTCATATCGTAATCAATATTTTAGAGATATCAAACTAATAATTAATTTGATTATCATAATTATTATGAAAGAATGTTATTTGAATTATAACATATAATTGTAATATTGTTTGCATACAAATATTATGAATGCATAGTCATACCATAGCTCCTGCATTATACAACACAATGATATTAACATAAAGCTCTGCTTTTGATTCATTCCGGTATTTTAAATTTCTTGTATTTTAAATTGAATTAATTTTTAAATTCCTTCTTTCACGCATCATATATATATTCCAAGAACTCGTGTCTCCATTCGGAAGCAATGAATTAACGGGGAACAAAAAAGCTTCTCTACCTATATATGAGAGAAGAAAGGATTCGTGTAACACATTCCTTCGTAAATTCTCGCAGACGTGTGAAAAGTCGCGTAGCCTATGAAAACTTAAAGGTCTGTGCCTCGAAGCTACGTCGACACCTCTGTAAAACGACGATACGATAAACGCGCGAGCACACGTCGTCGCGTTTCGCCTTCGGGAGAGAGAAGGTCGAGAGAGCAGATGGAACGCGCGCGAGGCAAAAGTTCAATAGGACGCGCGAGAGGAGCGAGGTCGCGCGTTGATTGCCATGCGAGAGAATCTCCCGGTAATCCGAGGACCCGGGAAAGGCAACCTATACCTATACGCAGAAAAGATCCGGCAGGATCTCCGAGTCGAGGAGAGCAAGAGAGAGAGAGAGAGATTCCGAAGGGAGGAGCCGAAGAGGAGACGTGGGACAAGAGAGATCTCCTCTCCAGAAGAGAGCCGGATGCAGAGATCTCGCATGCGTCCCGTCGTGAATCGCATTACGTATGCATCGCGCTACGGGGAATTCGAGACGCTCGCGTGGCGCACATCCGCGATTTTCCTCGCGCGCGTTATGAATTTGCCCTCTCCCTTATTCGACCCCTTGGTCTCTGGCTTCGTCGAGGCCACTCTGCTCGTTTCTTATTGAAACGAGCAATATAGGGGAGAGAACGGAAGCTGGGGTCGCGACCGAGAGAATTAATCGCGAATGCCACGGCGACAAAGCTGCCGAATCGATTATCCCTTGGGCGGAACAGGTCTCCTAATTAGTCGTGCCTGAGTGTCGCGGAGGACTTTGTTCTTTCGGTCCGAGGACCGTACTAATATATAATGGCGATCGCGCCTCGCTTTCGTATAATTGCCAGCCGTTTTCCCCGGGATAATGCGTCAAATGGATTTCCTCTGAATCTCTACATGGATTCTTATACCCTCGGGATTGTCAAAGTTTGTTTCGCCGATGCAAACGAAGCGGAGAAGTGTAAGTGTATGGGCGTCCGCAGGATTTTCTTTTTTCAGGGATGAGGAAGCAGGATTACAATTTTTTTATTCTTCATTTTTTTCATTTAAATAATTTTTTTTTTATTAAATAATGCCCCCATGCATATGTGTATAAATGTACGGGTATATCTGTATAAAAGTATTAGTATAAAAGTATACTTGTGTGTATTTGTGAGGATTATATGTCATGATAACGCGCTCTATTAAACGGTATCAATCCGGACAGACATTACGCGGATTTGTACAAGCGCGATTTATAGCATTTATAGCAATTTAAACGTAACTAATAATTAAGCGGATTATAGTGGCTATTATGGTCACGCACAACCGTTTCAAATGTAATCAAGTCACGAGGTCAATATGATGATCAATGAATGGAAGTTTCCATGCATTGGAAACCAATTCCAGCTTGTACTCCCCTGTAATTATATTCGATCATAGGAATATAAAATCGAAAGCTATATTTTACAATCGCGTGAAGGAACGCTTAACAGATGATAATTAGCTGTAAAATTGACACTAGTCGCTCCTCGCAAATTTTCTCTCTCTCTATCTCTCTGGAAACTTTCATCGATCGCGATGCGGGACCATTAATAGTAATTCGGCCAATTTCGCGCCTCTACATAACCGGATTAATCGGCGATAATCAGGTTAGAGGCATCGCACCATACGCTTGTTCATTCCGCGAGTATGATCACTACCTCAGGTTAATGTAACGAAACGAGAGACGTCGACACACTCGGGGACAATCTCGGCAATCCGACGAAACCGAAGTCGCGTCGATAAACAACACTTCGGCCTTGTGTATATGGTACACATATAACAGAGACACGGTATTTATGCCTTATCGATTACTTGACAGCATATATATCCCCTCTAATCCGACATTGTGTACGAGAATTTAGTTGCCGCAACTGTCGTTGCTGCGGGTTTACTCTTCTCTAACAATTATCCTTACTCAACCGTGTAATTTCTTAGCGCGCACAAGTTTAACAATTTCCTCCTTTCTTTGTTTCCAAACACACGTCGTTTCGAAACCATGTTAATTTTAAGTTAACATCTCAATTAAAACGTTACGTCTTCGAATCTGCGATAAAAAAGCATTTTTAATTTGAACACATATACATAGCCCGATTAATTCCATTTCCGAAGGAAAACAAGAAAAATCGAGTCATTAAAATCTCGTTGAAAAATATCTTCGTGAATCTTATCGCTCTTTCCCGCAATAAAATCTCGATTCTGATTGCGCGGCAGGAAATTTCGCGCGCTTTATATCCCCTCGGAATGCGCCCCGATGGTGAAGAAATGTATCTATATCCCGTAAAACGACGCGGGTTTGTTTAATCGCAACTAGATACCGTTCTCTCTTCGATAGTGTCAATTTTATTACGAGACCACCCGCGGCGATACGAATGAGCGATTGATAATTAGTCAGATTAGAAGTCATTAATTCGTGCGAGCAACCCTTCCCTCTATTTCCCATCTCGATTGGTAATTGAGACCGCGAGGACAAATCGCGACGACAGACGCGAGAGAAACAGCTGCCGCCGGCGTCAATCACGTTACAATTTGTAATTGTTCGGGGATATCGGTCAAACTGCGGTCGAATGCGAAATGTGGACCGGCCCGATCATCATCGCGATGCGCGAGCCATGGGTGAAATCAAACTAATTGCGCGGCAACCGCCGTTGTACGACAGCGTTCTCTCGCTCGTAATCACGGATGAAATTGAATATGTAGCACCTGGCGGACGCGGGCATTCGTTCAGAAGTCTTGCGCGATTGTATACGTATCGCGGCTATATTTGCTTGCGCAAGCCCGGCATATAAATCGAGTGTGTTACGCGATATACTTCAGATCCCGAAATGATGCTGCGAGTATATGTCATTAATTAAGCGGCCAATTTTTGGTTGGAATCAAATAATTATTATCTTATCGCGACTAAAAAGAACAGCTGATTCTGGAGATTCGTATATAATAAAAAGTAGAGAGTATGTAATAAAAGTAAGAAAGTAGATAAAAAATTGATAAACTCAATATCGCTTTTTGCGTGTAATTTAACGCTTAACGTTTTCATATATATATATATATATATATTTATATCAATCGCCCAGTGTATGCAATAACTCAAAACTCGATTTTGCGAATAGCTCTAGATTAAATGGTCTGTGGTTAAGATTTCGCAAATTGAGCCAGTTGCACATTTGGGAGAGGTACAACAATATTTGATTTTAAATTTCTTGTACGTGATAAAATAACTTTTATTATATAAATTGTACGCAATCTTTTGATTTTCCACGTTATATTATTATGATGTCTTATTGTAATAATATTACATAAATTAACCTTTGTTAATTAAATCGAAAAAGTGGTGCTTAAAGAGTGCTTTAATAAAATTATCTTATTTATGAAAATGGTAGATGAAAAGCTCTATACACACTTAAGATTGTTCATATCTTATAAATATTCATGTAAGCACGCGGGTGTCTTTTGCAAATTGCTATTATAGTCTTGGCACCCAGCCTACCTCAACAAAAAGATATTTCCTCGAAGCATAACACTTACACTCTTTTTTTATGTCAAGCCTTCAATTTATCCCGAACGTGCAAATTGGCGGTCTCCGGCTCGAATCACGCGATCGAATCGCGACCTCCACCTCGGCGGAACAGATTAGACGAATATCTGGCAGTAGGTAGAGCTATTATTATCCGTTGTATTTGCGACACGGGTGAATTTACCATCGATGTTTATCGTCGCGCTGAAGCAACGCAATTCGTTTCGCGTAACTGCGCCACTTAAATATGCTCGGGAGTGAGTCGGGACAATAGAAAGGGCGCGAGAGAGAGAGAGAGAGGAAGAAAGATATATAAAAGCGTATAAGGAAGAATTGTCCTCCGACGCGACGCGCTCCGTCGTAAGGCGAAACGGCGGCATTTTGTTCGAATGTCATCGAGTTAACGACTAGAGCGGTATTATGCAAAGTAGAGAGCACGTCGCAGCGGCGGCACGATGCATTCTCGAGACGGTCCACCGCCGTCTTCATCCCTCTACCCCTTTCATCCCCCATCCTCCACCTATCTCGCGCCCTTGATAAATCCGCATTTTTTTTCCTCGCGCGCATTTTCCCTCTCTCTCTCTCGTATATTTTTCCCTTCTTTTTTATCTTGAATAAAAACAACACCTCTCCTCTCTTCCACCCTCTTCACCCCTTTACCGGGTCACAAACATCCCTCTCGCGCAACGATATTTATGCTTTTACGTCATGAGAGAAATATCGTGCAATGAGAACCTTGCGCACCTATACACTCACGCTGAGTGTTCACAGGACGTGGCAGAGTGAGAGAGAGAGAGAAGTGCCGCGTATTTTTGCTCGCGCATTAATTAAACTCCAACTTAAGTAACCGACTGCGCGGGCCAGACGTAATTTTCCACCGCTACGCGTCTCTTCCTCTCGCGCTCTTTGATGCACCAACACTAATACGCTGAAAATACCTCTCTCATGCTCCTATGATAACCGCGCTGTATATATCGTTGGTACATCAAGTATCTGAATTCACGTGTGGTCCGGATATTCCGTATCATTTCTATCGGATTACATCGGATATTGGCATTACCACAGATTAAAATGCTCCAATTGATTGTGTGGATTTCTTTTAATCCGATACATTAAATTTCAACAGATATAGACGGTGAGATATGTATTATAAAATCTGTTTAATCTTCTTTCAATTTTGTACCGTTTTGTATTTTACCAGCTTTTCGTATATAAATGTGTAATCACGTAAATCAAGGGGACAGGAGAGAAATCTCTTTCTTTCTTTCCTTTTGCATTTTAAAAATAATTAAAATATTTATCTTGATTTGCGTGCAAGAGGAAACAATTAAAAGTAGCATTTCTGTTTCTACATCTTTTCGTAGAAATGATTTATATGTAGACAACGTGTTTAAAGTCAAAATACATAAAGTAACTTTAATCGACATGAATTTTTTTTTTCTTTACACCGAGACTATATTCTGGATCTATATAAAAGAGACAGGTTTTAGAGCATTATATACAGTATACGGCTTCCACCTTCCACGTTAATAGCTCGATTAATATTCCGCGCAACAAGGAAAACAGGATGCATTATTTGCAATTTATCTCGACTTTCGAAATATCCTGTGGAGCCCTAATTTTTAAAGTGCACGGTATAAAGTAAACTGCCGGATCGCTTAGCAGGCGGATGCGTTACGGAATGGAAAATGGATTTATTTACGGTCGAGTCGGGGATATAATCATAAATAATTTAACACCACGTCGCATCCATCCAAAAGGATGGTATTGTCAACGCAGGTTTTCGCGAAGATTTGCATCCCGCGACGTTCGCATCCACGACGCATCACCAGATTCACCGAATAGCACTCGCGCGAATAAGGTATATAGCGAGCATCTCTTCTCGTCGAGCAACCATAATCGATCAGCTGGATGCTGAAAAGCGGCCCGAACACTTTTGCACGGAGATATACACACATCCGGATCGTTTATCGTCTGTTATGACAGATTCTTGAAAAATTTGCAACAACTTTATGTAAAGTTTATTTACAAAAGATTCAAGAAATTTAAAATTATAGCAGACATTCAATATCAACAAATTTGAGTTTTGTTCATCTTAAATTTCGTTGGATTTTTGACAAATGCAATTAACGTAATCTAATATAGATTTTATTAATTACCTGCACCTATATTCATACATAACATGTGTATAATTTGCTTAATATTTCATCATATTGAAGACTTAAAAATTCGACAGCGCGATAACTTTTGACAGGCAGTACGCGTCTGTTAAAATCGAAAAAAAAAAAAAAATGCCCGCGAATTCGAGGAACTTCTGTCATTGACAGCCGACGCAATGAACACCCTGTACACCAAGCTCGAGCGACATTACTCAAAGAGGGTAGGCGAACTTCCCGCGTCGGGATAAAACGCGAGAAAACGGTATCATATTTTATGTCGCTCGAGGGACGCGAGTAAACAACAACGTATATTTGGGCCAGCCGAAAAATCGCGTCTCAAGAGCATCATCTCAAGAGGTGAAGCGAGACTCGCTATATGCCGCTCTTCCTGCGGCGTGATCGGCACGTCGTTTATTTACGGCTTATTAAAAAAGAGCCGGCTGGCTAGAAGATAGAGAGAGAGAGAGAGTCGACAGCGGGAACGCCTCGGCGGACATTCCGCTCACGAAAACAAATTCGAATGTCCGGCCGGTCGATAGAGGAGATAAGAGGATCGTCCTGATCCTGTCCGGTCGGCTCCGAACGAACGCGAAAGGAGCGAGAGCCGGTGGGAAGAGGATGAGGCGAGGCAACATTTCTCAGGCACACGGCGGAGCCATAATCAATCCGGTGGATGTTGAAAAGAGGCGCGAGCTATCTCGCCCAAGGATCCAGCATGGTTCCCGCTCTCTCAGCGGGTAGTCCGTCTTACTTACACATGTTAAGAGAACCGGGTCCAGAAAATTGCACAAAGGCAATCGCGAATCTGAGTTTTACACCCCGGATGTACGCGGTTTCCGGAAATATATCGCGCGCGGTGACATAACGCGCGAAAACGAAAATGCATTCGCTGCTAATGCGAAGGAGCGACGCGTCTTATCGTTGGTATAAGCAACAAAATGTAAATTGGACACGAAACTGACGCCGGAGAAACGAGGTGTGTTTTGCGAGGATCTCGTATATATATATATAAGGGAATACGCCTGTGTATGTATGGAATATATATTGCATTTTTGGAGCCGCGAGATAAATAACTCTCCAAGGTCGATCTCTCTCTCTCTCTCGTTTTTTTCTCGACATCGAGCCGAATCGAGAATCTAGTCAAAGTTTCGCGCGGATTAAGGAAAGAACGGTCTCGTAAATTCACGACGGGACGCAAACGATATTATAAGGAGGGTGAAAAACGAAAAGCAGGAGGAAAACGAAGAGGAAATTACGAAAGAAAGAAAGAAGGAGAGAGAGAGAAGAGAAACGAGGAAAGAGTTACTTGGCTAAGGAGGCGAGGAGCCATAATCGATCTGGCGCGCGCTGAAAGAAAAGAGGCGCGAGCTATCTCGCGCTCTCGTGAATTAAAAGAAACGAAAGAGAGCTATAGAGAAAGAGAGAGAGAGAGAGATTGAACACGGTGTCCAAGGGGGCCCCGTGGTATGGTGAAGATGGTGTTTGGCCTCTCTCGCTCGCAGCGGGAAGTCCGAAGTTCGTGCAGAAGGGACTGTGTCGGCGTCGTTCCCGGTTAACTAGATGCCAGCCGAGATTCCACGGTGAAGGGTTGGACGGACGGACCTGGCGGAGGTAATCATAAAGCCACGATGAGAAGAGGGAGATGGGGGAGGAGGACGGCCTCGGGGCTGCCAGCGCGGCCTGTGGAAGCGTGTCAGTAAATTTAACCTAACCGAATGCCGGGGCGTGCAACCCTCCTCCGTCGCTGCACTGCGCTGCATCCTGCCTGCATCGCGCTGCGGCCACCTACTCTTCTTCTACGTCCGTCCTGTTTTGGGACCCTTCCGATTTCGGAAAATTCGGCGAATCGTAGGTTCGATATATTTAGGGGATACTTTCGACCAAATGGATTTTGGGATCTTTTAAATCGCTCGAAATGAGAGAATTTAATCGGGCGCGCGTTCGCCGATGGTAGTCATCATTCCTTTCCCCCTAATTAACTCCGCTTCTGTAACTTTGAACGAACGAGGCGCGCTCCACGATTCATCGACTCTCCTGCAACTTGTTTTCAGGGATTACGCTGGACCGATCACGAAGCCCAGAGATGAAGGAGAAGAAGAAGAACACAGAAAAAACAGTATCCTTGAGAGAATGCAAATATGCCTCGATTCAAGTATATTTTATCCTTATAATAGCGCCAAATATAAATAATTTTGGATGAAGGATAGTTTATCCTTAAAACAAAGTGCCAAATATTCTTGGTTGAAGTTCAAATGTCAAATAAGTCTTAGTTCAAATGTGACTAAGTTTGTTTTTACCATATGCGATTTTTCAAACAAGAATATATCTTAAGGATAAAATATATTTCACCCAAACTTATTTATTATTAAGGCAAATAAAAATTTGTGATTACAAAGAGCATTGTATGCTTAAATCAATCAAATAGCGTTCGAGAATAAAATTATACTCGAATCAAGGCTTCCTTTTTTTCTGTGAAGAAGACCGAATTACACTCTCTCCGCTCGCTCGCTTCGCCTCGGAGATGATGCTTATCGGCCGCGGCTTCATCGAGCGACCTACGACGGAGAAGAGGAAGAGCGCAGCATCGCTCGGGTCGGAGGTTGAGCGTTGCTCGATCGACAGCTGCCACGAAGCCGCCTCCGCGTAGGTGAGATTCTTTCGCGGCTCTCCCTTCGCGTTCGTTATTTATTTGCCTTCCTTCACGGATCGAACGATGTCTGCCGATAGCGGATTCTCGTACACGAGAGACGTACGGCTCTTGACGAGCCGAAACCGACGCGTTACGTTGCCGAACGGGATTTGTTTCGAATTCTTAGCCGCGCGTGGCAGCCGCGGAATATACGTCGCAAGCGCATATTTCGAATCTGTCTCTGTCAGGAAGAAGCTGATGGATGATCGAACGGTGAGGAAATTAATACCGCATTGGTCGTCGAGAGTCTTTTCGTAGCGCGCGTTCTTCGAATTCGATGCCGCTCTCGTCGGAAAACGAATGACATCGTCGATCGAGAAGGAAATGATTGAGATCAGGGTCCGAAACCCTGAAATCGTTTACTTGGAGAGATAATTAATTAGTAATTCTCTTGATCCTTATTTGATCATTTCGGAGCAGGGAATTTTAAATACAGTCATTTTATTTGGAAAAGATACTGATGAATTGAAAGTTTTTGGAATTATTTTATTCCTTCATAATATTAATTAATATAGATGACACTGAATCGGTATATTAATAAAAATCATATATCTGTATTGAAGTGCTAACATAGTTAAATTTTTAATCGTTATTCGTTATAAATAAACTATTAGGTAACAGAGTTTTTTTCACACTAAAAGAGTTATAATTTTTGACAAAGAAGATATTCTTTCATATACAAAAGTCGTCCTATTAATAGTTGAATGATAAGATTAATATCGATTATATTTCCCGATATTCCATAATGAAGCATACACGTATGTAAATACAATGTAAAGCTACGCTCGCAATGTGAACAAAAAATATTGAAATACCCATGAATATTCTAAATAATACCGTAAGTGCCGCAAAAAAATGGAAACCGCGGATAATTATATATGATCCGCCGAAACAAGAGAGCATTTACCGTTAATCCACTTGCATATATCGGATCGCAGGCAAAAGCGGACCGCGAAATAAAGATCAACGATAATGGCGAGGTCGAAGACTGAGAGAAGAAAGAGCGCGCGGCCACAAATTTTCTCGCGCTTTTAATTACGTCCCGTTAACTCGCGAGATCTATCGATTTCCGCGGCGATAATCGAGCCCTGCCTCTCTCTCTCTCTTATTTTCCATATCTCGCTACCCTCGCGAGCTATTAGCGAATCGTGGACGCCTCTCAGTATTTTTCGATTTTTCTCCCTCATTTTTTTTCGAACCCTTTATACCGCCCGAAGAATAAATGGGGTTTGCGGTTTGGCGTGTTTGCTAAATAAACGGGACGCGCCCGCCTCTTTTGATGACCCCGCAGAAAGACAGCACACATCCGTGGTCCGTACATCGCGGCCCATTAAGCGGCTAATAAGTGGACAGAGGCGGGTTACCAGCTACACGCGCGCTCCTTCCTTGTCTGACACTTTGATACTCTCGTCCCTGTCCTTCCTTCGCGCGAATCATCGGGCCAACAACAACCATTCTCCAGATTGGCTCCTATCTCTCTCTATTCTTCCCTCGTCTCTCTTTCTCGTCTTCGCTGATTTTGCCTCGCTGATTGCGCATGTGCAACGTGTGTGTGTGTATACACACTCGTATACGTTGTTTGTACGCGATATCGTGGTCGGGAGATTAGATGGAGCGAGAAAGAGAGAGAAGAAAAAGATCATAAGCCGGATTTCGCGAGAAGAAGAAAGAGAGAGAGAGACAGGATGGGAGAAAAACGAGCGAGAGCGAAGACGGCTGCTGTGGGAGCCACGAGATCGTGTTCGAGAGAGGGCCATGGCCCCTACCGAAGTTTGTAACTCCTTTTGCATCCAATTAAGTCCCGCGCAATAACTTAGGCTATACCGAACACCGATGGGGCGCCCGTGTGCTGGTCCTTTTCCTTTCGTCCTCCCTCAGTCGCCCCCGGCTCGAAACGTACAACAATGTATACGACGACTTCGAATTACGAAGGCGCGCCGGAATTTATACCGACTCGGAAATTTCGCCGAGCGATGAAATTCCCTTCTCGCGAACGTCCTCGGCGACGAACGAGCGAGGATGAGGGAGTCGAGGAACACATGCGTACGCACACGTGGGAAGAAACGTCAACGAAAAATCGCGCGCGTTCACCAAAGGGTCCCGGAAGTAACCCGGTGATTACCGTCGGTGCGATATTATGTACAGCCGGCAGTCCATTGGTAACCGTCGTCAAACTCCAACTTCCCTTTACATCCAATTAAGCGACGCGCAATAAAGTTGGAGAACGGGCTGTATATATGTATATATACACGACGATATGCCAATGGAATAGAGAGAGCCCAGCGCGGCGCGCTACGTCCACCTCGGATAATTCGCGTTTCGATTCCGGGGAGTTCGATACACACACACAAGTTGTCGATGAAGTTCGCGGGACGGTTATTGACACCGGCGCGCCATCCGACCTCTCTCTCTCTCTCTGTTTCTCTCTGTAACTGCCGGGGTAGTTTAGCGCCCCGATAGTTCCCCGACGTAAATTAACTCAGCCAAACCGAAATTGCCTCTTAAAATAGAGCGGTGACGCTAATGCATATAAAGTATTCATTCATAGCTGTCTGCTTATTACATATTTCATCAAAATTGTGTCACGACGTTATTCTCATTATTATCAATTTCGTGAGCGGGGTTGTAAAAATATATAAATATTGGAAGCAATATTGATTTTTTTATTTTAAAAAACCGTCTTTCCTATCTGTGAGTAAATTTACTTGTCATTATTAATAAATGTTATAATTAATTTTCATTAATATTTAAAAATTTATATATATATCTACTATATATCACGATACTCTATATTTTCAAGTTTTTGCGCCGAGTCTGCCTTTTCATGTATATTGCCCGAAATATCGTGACGATAAAATCGGCGTTGTATTAAGACAGTATTAGAACGCTCACGTCAGATACACACACGGCGAAATATCGCACCTATATACGCTCTATACGTGCGAGTACGCCGATTGCGAGGTAAAGATAGTAGGTCAGTTATCGGCATCTCTCTGGCCACGCCATTACCACAAAGTACCGACATAGTTCTAAGGGTGAGAGAGAGAGAGAGAGAGAAAGTCAAGTCTCGCGCAATAATTTAGGATACGTCGGATACCGATACTAGAGAGACTAACTCCTCTTTGGCCTCGAGAACAATATGCGCTAACCCCATCGAAATCTTAGCCTTAATGCCGGGCTTAATATGTACAAGCTTATATAGATCTCGTTGATCGAGTTTACTCTTCCCTGCATACACATGCGCCGTAATCTCTCACAAATTCGATCATGAGAGGTTTAATTAAAAACGACCCTTTATCCATATAGTACAAGGTAAAATCGATTTTTAAGTCGTAAAAAATTCAGGGAAAGAAAGAGAGATCTTCAAATTTTCATCGACTAAATCGGATAATATCTCATCGTTAATTCTTTTTTAATAAAAATTATCAATACCTTATCGATTATATCGTCTCGATTTATTACTCTATTATCTCGTGAATAAAAAAAAAAAAGTGATATAAACCAGAGTTATATAAATATAAAAGAACGATCGTCAGAACGAATGATTGGCGACGCAACGCGTGACGTTACATACTCGTAACCATAATACAAAACGTTATTAGCGTTGATAAACGCGCCGGGGCAACGGCTTTTACCTCGATTCTTTTTTTCGCTGTCAATATAAAGTCGGCCGTCCGACAATGAGGGACCAACGAGCCCATATAGTCGCGGCTACTGACCGCGGAATTGACCTCACTTTAGAGAGGAATGCGTGGCTTGCCTGATGCCACTTTGCGTTTACGTATTAACCGACGACGGCCGTCCACGAAACTCGTTTAAATTGGAACAGATTGGCGTGACGTTCCCCCACGGAAAGAAAATAAATATCACCCCCGGTAATACTCGGAGCACGCGTCGCTCGCTTTTATTGGCTTTGTCCGCGGAATCGTGTCAGTCGTAAAATAAATCAAGCGCAATCGGCGAATATGAGTCTCGCATGTCCGTGAATGTTTCATGTCATTGAGATGCGCATTCCTAAATGAGAGACAATCTCTTACGTGTATGTTATAGTAGGTATATTCGCTTCTCTTTGATATATACGAGATTAAATTAATATTACTGATAATATGTATGTACACATATATACAAAAATGTTATAAATAATTTAAAAATGTATATGAAAAAAGCGTAAATTTTTTTTTATTCTTGATATTATATGGAAAATTCGTCAGTTGTAAAATAAATCAAGCGCAATCGGCGAATATGAGTCTCGCATGTCCGTGAATGTTTCATGTCATTGAGATGCACATTCCTAAATGAGAGACAATCTCTTATGTATGTTATGTTATAGGTATATTCGCTTCTCTTTGATATATACGAGATTAAATTGATATTACTGATAATATGTATGTACACATATATACAAAAATGTTATAAATAATTTAAAAATGTATATGAAAAAAGCGTAATTTTTTTTTATTCCTGATATTATATGGGAAATTATATAAAAAAAAATAAAAATTTTGCATTTCATTGGTTATTGAAGAGGAAAATTGTATTGATTGACTCATGTATGCATGAAGTAATTTATAATAACTACACTATGTTTATATTATTAATGCAACGTGAATATATATTGCGAATAGAAAATAAAATGTTTTAAAAAATATGCATGCAATAATAATAATACTGTATACGATATGTCTATATTAAGGATTAATTTGATTTTCCGAATATATATACATATATATATATATATATGTATCCGAGAGTTAAATGTCGCGGTATTTTTAATCGCGACCGCGACAGTTTTTACTAAATCGATCAAACGAACGTTCGAACGACGAGTGAACGAACCGCAAATTATTCTTTATTCGTGCAACGAACGACAACAATGTTACATTGCGAACAGTGCGCGGAAATTGCAGTGTAAGTCATTATGAGCGGAACGATCTAATTGACATTAAAATTAATGCAGTCAGGGGCAATTTATTTACCACTTACTCCAAAGCTCCTGCTGACACCGGGCGAGTTACATTCGTTATTGGAGGCAGATACGATAATGATTAATGTGAAAACCGGTTTGGCGGAGCCGCGCGTTAGGAAAAAGTGGCCGAATATGGCCACTTTGTACCACTCAAACGCGATTCGAATTATGCTTGCCCGGAGGGTGCTTTTGGAATTGCTCTGAGCCATCCCGCCCGCGGCACAGTGATTTCGTCGGATACTTAATTACTTCCGGGAACGAGCCGGCAACGATACGTATCGATCGACCACCAAATACGTTCCCGATCGACGGACGGGCAAAGAGAAGTTTGACGGATGACTTCTTCGCGTAGCGCGATCAGAAACGAGATCGAATCGATTTGCATATTGCGGACCTCGCAGCAGATACACAGGCAGCTTCGATAAAAGCAAAATGTATCCTCAAATCAATCCGTTTACGCAACAATGGCGCGTTAATTATCCGACGAAAGAGGGATAACGAGTCGATCTCTCGTTCAGCTCGGATATAGCAAACTATCGCGCTTGCCCTCGTAAATACAGCGACGAAATTCTTTTCATCCATCTCTCTCTTTCTCTCTCGACGTGATTTCATGCAAACGACTCGCACGAAGCAATCCCTTTTTTTTTTCGTCTCTCTTCCCGAACGATTCTATTCGATCACGAGCACAGATATTGCAACGGATGGTCGACCGATTTTAGGTCCAGCGTGTGCTATTATCGCCGACCGTCGTCATTATATACGGTCCGGAATCTCCGACGAGAAGAGAGAAAGAGCGATCGCTCTCAATTTTACGGAACGTGTGTAAACCTGTGAACGCGGAATACAATATAAGACAACCCCGATGAGGAACGAAGCGTTTATATTTTTCTTTTTCCGGACCGCTTATTAACATAGATCAGCGTCGTCCATTATCGAGATTCGTAACGATATCAACAGAGAATGACTAACCAAACCTTATACTTCGCTTATGGTCAAGTGTATCGCTGCTCCCTTTTCCCATCCCTGATACGATAATTCAATAACAGCACTCGACCCGATATCCCGGGCATGAAGCGGACAGTTTCCGCGTTAATTACAAAAGCCATTCTACGAAAGAGCCCGGGCTTTTAACGCTCGCTGCGCGATGCGCAGTGTCAGAGATAGAAACGTCAGATGGAGAACGTCGGCCAATCCATCACGGTGCATTCTCCGCTTTCCTCTCCTACCTCTCTGTCTTCGGCCCTTTTCCTCGTATAAGTCTGTACATAGTACGGTGCCGGGGGAATATATATAGGGATTTATCAAGGAGACCCCATCGTATCTCCTGTAAGGTTTCTAATTGAAGAGCGTGTTAGGAGCGCCGGCTCTACGTCGCCCGATACTCCGATATGCATATATAACGAGGCCATTCGGTTAAATACAGACAAAACAACTGGCCGCTTCCGCGCTACGCTACGAAACACCCGGCAAGAAAACACGCCGCCGCCTCTGTTTTGCATCGAAATTATCCGTCGTATATACCTATACTCGCGCGCGTATCCACCTGAGGAAATGTTGCAAAATAGTTTTGCTCTTTGGGAGGAGTTTCAATGTGTGTATACGCGCGTCTTCTAGCTCCACTCTCTCTGGCAATTTCTCGCATTAGACTAAAGTAATGTCGTTATGGATAACCGGCATTAAGATAATGGACGGCGCGTATGGTCGCGCTAATAATCATGCCGAGAGATAACGATTAATGTATAACGCGCCCGTTTTGTTAACAAACCGAGATATAAAGTACACATGTACTCTCGGTGGCTGATTAACGTGGAAAGATATAAACATAAATCACGCTTTGTTAACGAAAAGATTAAATTTACGGGACTATTTTTTTCTTTAAAATGAAAGAGAGAGAGAAAGATTACCTATATATGTATATGGGATATTATATCTTCCAAAAATATTAAAATATTTTCGCCCGTACACGCATTTTTTTCGCAAATGTTAATATGAGTTTATTCTCGTGCTAATTTTAAAATTTAAATTTAATTTTAAATTCTACACGCCCGGTGTTGGGTATGTTCTCTGTTTTTCTACGTTTTAGCGCCTCCTTTTTCTCCACATCCTATTCTCCATTTTACGCGCTATATACTTTATTTTGAATTAAATTATTTATTTAACTCAATTAATCAACAACAAACTGTATTTTTGATAATTCAGAAAAAAATCGATCTTGACAGTTTGGAAAATTCATTGACGATAGATTATATTAAATTAAACGCTTCTAATCAATTGCAAACTACTTTTGATTTGATTTTAGCCCATCGCTGCAACAGTTATACGAATCCGGATCACTGTATCGCATTCCATTCAAAGAAATGCCATTTCCTTGTATTTTATTGTATAAAATCCCTATCGCATGATCGAAATAACGCGAACAACAGAAACACAAATCTAACATAAAGTCGTGGATGCATTCGTTGCACCTATACGATCTTACTTTATACTTGCAATGGGTGTCGATGAATCACAAGAACTATAAATACGTCGCACTTTCCCCTTTTTCTCCCTCGTACTCTCGCGAGTAATCTCCCTGTACAATATAAGATCGACTGTGATCCGGCATTCACTTTCCGCCCGAGCCTGGACTTTTTGAAACGTAAACAAGGAGATAAAAGGCGGAAGTTGGCCGCGTAAACAAGGGGATCCGCCCGCGACTCGCAGACAGTATTCGCTTTGGGGTGATCGAGACTGTTGGACAAAAACAAAATAGGAGGGGATATTAACTGTATTAATTTAAATATTTTTACGCGCGACATCACTGAACTCAATTTTCTCGCCGGTATATTTGATCTCCTTTGCGATAAATTTGATTCCAATAGGGAGAAATGGATGGAAAGGGCGCATCACAGAAAATCTTACTCTTGGATGTATACAAAAAAAATAGAAAGAATACATTTGTACCTATTAATTTAATATCACATAATATCGGAATTTAATTATAATTATTCAGAATCGAGAGTCTTTGAGCAATTAACACGTGTTCTAATTCGTCATGTCCAACAATGTTCGCCTCGATATGATCTCTGATTTTTCTTAGATCTCGGATAGTTTCATCGTTAATATGCGAGAAATTAACCCGTTCCGTAGGCGCTATCATCGTCCTTCTTGACAATTTTGCTACTTATTAACAGTTATTAAGGATGACACATAACAAAAAAACCTCCGAGAAACTATCCGAAATCTAAGAAAAATCAGAGATCATATCGAGGCGAACATTGTTGGACATGACGAATTAGAACACGTGTTAATTGCTCAAAGACTCTCGATTCTGAATAATTATAATTAAATTCCGATATTATGTAAAGTTGTATGAATTTATATTTCAAGAATTATACTGAAGAAGACCGCGTGCGGTCGAAACGTTTATAGAATGATTTTAATTTGCGTTAGTTTTAATATCTAATGACTGTAGTTTTATATCGTTACAAAAAATTATCTCTTTCTCACTCTTTGTTTTCTCAAGATATGCAATTTCTTACGGTATAAATAAAATATCTATTTGAAATTAATCTGCGCAAAATGGCACAGACAAAAATTCAATTCGTTTAAAATCTCGACGTATCTATAATCACCATGTAGTATCGACGAAATCGGATATCGCGGTGCGTAAAAAGTATACGGCTCGTAAATTCACAAATTTCTCAACCATCGAGCTCATCCCGAACGGCAATGCATTTTGATAGCCCATTGTTAGAGCACGACGCGGTTTAGTAACTCGCGAAGAGACAGAGGGGTGCAAAGAGGAAGAGAGAGACCATCGAAAAGTTTGGAGAGGGCGTTTCGAAATGGAGACATAACACCGGAGTTTGCCTTATTCATGAGTTGCCATGGGACGCCGGCTGGTATAACTGATGGAAGACGGGGATGTAGAGCTATGATGATGGCCGTGTAGCGAAGTTGTATCAACGAACGGTCTCCTCGAGCCGCATAACGATGATAATACGCTACGTGTCTCGTGTCTGAAACGACAACCGCCCGAACTGAATACACACAGTCTCCCCGTAATCATATATCCTCTCCTTCTTTTCTGCCGTCTTCCCAATCTCTTTCTTCCTGCCCTCCGTCACCCGTCGAACGTCCCGACACGCACTCTGCGCGAATCTTCTTCGTGACGCGATCTTTTACGAGGCCGCAATGTCATTTCATCTGACCCTCGCAGTTATACTCTGTATCCTTGCCTGATCTTTCGACATTGCATCGAACACTTGGTTCGAGTCTTCCGTGATTATAGATATGATTGAGGTCGCTAGAGAATGGGTCGTATATGCTAATATACTAATATACTATTTCAGAATAAAAGTACAATTTTAAATTTCAATTTACATTTTGTCGTTTTATTATATATAAATAATCCTGATCGAGCACATTGAATATTTCGAGCATTCTATATTCTGTGTAGTTATATAAATATGATTCGATTCAGATGTTAATATACATATATAATTAGAGCTGTCAACCTCTTATAGATTTCGGAATCGCTGAAAATAAAATAATGAAAATAGGACAATTTTTATGAACTATATATAAGAAATCACGATATTAAAAACTCACTTGCTATATATAACAAATGAGTTTTTAATAGTACCTGCTCCCCCTCAACCTGCTATGATGTGACATTTAAAAAATTCTGTCGTTAGATGTCTCAACAAGAATCGTATATGTACAAATTATAAAGTCGATTTCTATTTTCACTGTTTGTGGACAAATATGTATATAATTTGTTCATAAATTAAAATTAGTACATAAATTAATACATTACTAATAAATTTTATTCGTGCATTATTATAGGGTTAAAACTGAGCAAAACGGAAAGCATAATAAATAAAACTTTTCGAGGATTCTAGAAACGCAAACTCCAAGTTAATATAAAATTTATTTAATGCTAATCCAACACTGATTAATTCAAATGTAGCATATAGCATCTGCTAAAATGATACGAGATAAAAAATTTAGCGAGTGTCTTCTAATATTCAACGTTTAATTTTGTTCTAGAAAACGAAAAACAGAACGCTTCAATTATTCCAACAATAATTCGGTTAATGACAACCACTACCTTCTGTACTATGATTAGCAGTTAAATCGTCGCAAACTGCGTCTACGACGCGAAAATATCTGCCATTAGAATTATATTTCTGTGTATGTAGCAGAAATCGCAGGTCGGCCATTCCCCGAGCGCAGTGAGTGCACATTGCACACACGGAGCATAAAATGTTTCCGGTATACCTTTGAAAAAGATCTCAGCACGCGACGCGCGCGCACATGATACAGCTCACAGGGAATAATGGCGATTCGTATGCCGTGGCCGTCGAAGGATTTTTAGAACACTCGACGACTCGTTTCTAGTCACACGTTGGTAAGGGAATCGGTACGTGACATTAAGCAGTAATGCCACGTGGCTGCGGTGACCACGCGACGCGCAACTTGAAATACTATTACGCGCGCTCCCAAGTCGCTCCCCTCGAGTCGCTGCCATCAAACAATCTCCTACAGAATGTATAATATCATATATTTCGGACTGAATAATAAAGAACGGACGGGCGCATTCTCGAACGGAGGTGCGACGCCTAATAAAATTTATTTCCTCGCGCGGTGGGTCGGAGTAAAAGGGAATACAGTAAATTAACCGGAGAATTTAAGAAATATATCGTCGGCCAGTAATTTCCGTTAATGTAAATGAAAAATGAGGGCCCGGAATCTTTTATTTGCGTCCCATCACCTATGTACGTGTCGTGGCTCGATACTCGTCTCGCAAGTCTCAATTACACTTTTGAGAGAGAATTTTACGGCACTGGAATTTTTACGGCATTTAAACATAGTGATAAAAAGAATATTAAACCTCAGCTGACGAGGATATCGTTGCTCTGCTCGAGTCGACTCTGGAAAGATTCTAAACTCGGAGAGCCGCCAAGGAGAGGACGCCGTCTCATATTTCTAATACGAAATCGTTTATTAATAGAAAATTCAACGCGATTATGAACCATTCTCTCGATGATTCTCTTTGATCGTCCTCTTTCTAAATCGACGTCAGACGAGAAACGCCGGGGTATTTTCTCGACCAAAATGTTTACTCAAACGAAATCATGCCGCGCCGCCGTTATACGTTGAATAGCTCCGTTCGTCAATGAAGCCTCTTCGTCGATCGTGAAAGGGATCGTCCTTGTCGTTCTCGTCGCGCGCGAGAGAGAGTAAGCCGCGAAAAATAAACATATTTGACATGTCAACAGAGCCCGTCGTATCATCTTTTGTAATCCACGCTATAAGAAGCGCGGCCGTATCTGACAGGCAAATCGCGACAAATTGGTTAAACGCTTCGTGAAATCGATCCGTCGTACAATAAAACGCGAAGCAAACAACGATACGACGCGCGATGTCGATTAATTTAAACTATAATTTCCCGCGTATCTGCGAGATAGAGAATGATATATAATTTAGAAATATGTATTATCGCGCTTTAATTAAGCGCACACATTCGACAAGCACCAAACAGCTGGGTATAAATCGTCGGATCGAAAGGAGAATTCGAAGCGACGCCATTAGCCAAATGCGTCATTTGTTTCGGACATATACACAACACAGCCGGGCATATCGAATAAAC
The DNA here is from genome assembly GCF_048542155.1 of Nylanderia fulva. Taxonomy (NCBI): domain Eukaryota; kingdom Metazoa; phylum Arthropoda; class Insecta; order Hymenoptera; family Formicidae; genus Nylanderia; species Nylanderia fulva. The sequence goes on along the minus strand of NW_028189835.1, from coordinate 3,891,634 downwards.
GGAATTTTAATTACTTTGATCGGGCGCACGAAATAGCGGCGTGTAAGTGATTGCGCAAGCCGCTTATATACGCTGCAGCTGCCGATAAATCAGCGCGGTCGAGCTGAACATGCGTGTAATAATTGTTGCGCTATCAGAAACGCGTTACGCGTCTGTAAAATTGGGTCGGCGGAAATTACAACGAATTACTTAGCCCTGCGTGGCCAGAGCCCGCTGCATGCAAATAACGCTGTCACACGCAAAAGCGTATACGCGTACAAGCGCGTTCCTGGCCTTCGACATAATATCGTCGCCTATAGAGAACAGTTACATTCCTGTCAATCGATGCATAAAGTCTATTCGATCGGACGCGCTAAAAGGAGGAAAGGAATTCGTGAAAGGCAACTGATGGCGATTAGATGCCGTGTCGCATATAAAATCGACCGCACCGACGATCAAATGCGAGATTCGAAAAGAGCACGGGAGCGACTTCGAACGCAAAGATTATTTAAATGGACGGATTTTCAACCCCGTGTATAATCATTTATAAAAGGTACAGATATTTTAACAAGCTTGCAAAAATCTAACTAACAGACAACTGGTTCTAATCATTTCAAAACCAGTCTCGAGATTCCTCTATTTAATCAAAGATATTTGAGAAAATCGTGGGAAAAAAAATTCTCTTTTGTGCATTCGTGAACTTTTGCATCGCATCCGATGATTCGTCAATTATTGTCGATTAAAAAATATCCGCAAATAATTAATTTAAAATTTCCTTATATACGATATCCTGATCACAACAAAAATTGCCAAATCCGGATTTTAAGTGAACGAACAAGAGGGAAATTAAATTTCCCGAAGAGCGCGCAACAAGTGTAATCCTCGACAATTGTAATAATAAAAGTTACTACAAAAAAAAAAAGGCAAAGTTTCTGCGCGGTAAATGCATCTTTCGGCTAGGAAGCAGACAGTGAGCCGCACGGATAATGCTAACTCGTGTGCGGGTGCCCGATACGTTCACCCGTACCACACCCGAGAGCCGTCTCCGAGCGGAACCTTTCGAGGTTGACTTCTTGAGACACCAGCGGCGCGGAAACTCGAGACGTATAGCATCGCGAAAGGAGGCGAGTTAATCCCTCGAGACAACTAGGAGTCGCGGCGCGGAATGGAAACGCGAGGGGCTGACGGAGAGAGGAATCCGGCGGTGTATTCTCACTCGTGTGCTGCCCGACAATGTTATTATTACGCTCCCCCTGTCCGCATTACGCGGATAATTTATACCGCTCTTTACACGCGGCACACAGACACACGCGTACGAATTGTTTCCGCGTACGTATATTTACGAGAGACGCTGCATCTGTGCGCGCGCTATACCTTCGTCTAGTGTACGTATATACAATCGACATCTCTTACACAAATAGCGCGCGTTATTGTCCGATGATGAACGACCGGCTGAGTTATTGCCCGCCGGCGCGACTTACACGGCGCAAAATTAATATCGCGACTTGCGCCAATTGCGTTCGAGGGATAGGTGTCGGGACGATGCTTATCTCTTTCACCGCTTGCCTTTCAACGCTAAACGTCGTTAAAAGCAACGCCCGACATGCACGAATATATTATATTCAAACCCGATCAATGCCACGGTCTGTAAAATCTCGCCGCGACTGGCTTTTATGTTAAAAAAATTATTATTTATTTCTAGCATTAATTTATACTGAAACGTTATAATTGTTGCGTAATTGTTTGCTTGCAGACGCGTGCTTTTAATTTTATATAACCAAAGATATATATATATATACGGTACTTATAAATTTTATATACTTGTGATAATGAAAGAACAGTTAAAGTTATTGTTTATGAGAATTCTAATTATTTTGCCGTTATTTCTGAATGGATGCTCATTAATTATATCTAGTGACACAAGACAGAGTCTGGCTAATGTTATCCCCAATATATGTCCCCTCTATAAGAATGACTAACGTGTTCATTAAATTAACGATAAGATACTTAAATCCATAGTTAATTGGTGCAATTTAATCATCACACAATTACTTAGCAATAAACCGTTCGATTCAATTTAGATTTCGACAAATTTGAAAGTAATGGATACAAAAATAAATGTCATTTAAACGTAATTAACTTATCTAAGTATATATAAATGAAAGAAATGGCAGATTGATTGGCGTCCGCGAGATATTACTATAATGAAACAGATAACGAAGAAGCCGAGAGAGAGAATAATCTTGGAGCGTCCCTATTTATATACATCGCGATTGTGCGGAAGCTGTGAATCACGTGTCGGAAGGTATCGAGGCTGCGCGATAGCATCGATAGGCGATCGGGTTTAATCAGCGATCGATTAACCGAGCCGTCGCGTCGCCACGAGAGACCCCCGGTGTATAATTCAGTCCGAGATCCGCGGGCGCGCGTGGAATTCTCGGCCGATTAAATGCGATAAATGATTAATTGTCGTCGCTCAACAGCCGCTTATCCCCGCCGGTTTGATCCATATTGCATGGATAATTTATGTCGTCGCTCACGCACATGTGTCCTCTCCCTCGTTCGCTCGCCTGGGCGAAGCGTGTCATCATTTTCTTATCCGCGCACGACGCTGATATTATTTCACGTGCTCGTAATCAGCTGACTGACTGAGATATATCCCAAACACGCGCGGCGCCGAAACGTCGTCGCGAGGGCTAAGTGTCACCCGGGCGAAGTTCTCCGGCGAAACGGGTCGAAATGCAAATATTTTAAGCCGCCTGGAAGTAACGCGACTCTTTTCTTCGAAAAGCAAACACCGCCGCTTTTTACAACCGGCCGGTTCGCGACAGGCCGAAAGGAGGCAACCGGACGATGCGGTGCTTTTTGCAGCCGCATAATTTTCCCATGCTGAATGTAAATTTAGAAGTACACCCCCGAGCTCCCCGCGGGTGAGGCTGAGGGTGTACTTCTGCACAAAACGTCGTCCACGCCACTGTTCGCGTGACTATGACCGCAGCAGTCCGGGCAGTCGAATTTATATCGCGGCTACGAAAACGTGACAACGACCTACGCGGACGCTGACGACTTCTCGAGAGGGTATCTCTCGAAGAAGAGGCCGAAGGAGGGAGGAAACAACGCGCGACGGAGCCTTAAATTCGCATTAAACATTCATCGGGGATAGACCTCGCTGACAACTCGAGATACTCGAGACGAAGATACGATCGAGCTAATGCGATACTGCGAAGACTGGCCTCGCCCGTTCGGCTTCCTTTTTTGCACGATTTTGTTAAATGGGTATATATATGTATAGTTCTATCGACACGGCGAAAAGAAACGACGACTCTCGCGAGATTGCCTTCGCGTCCCTTTTTTTGTTGCGTTGAACGACTTTCAAGTCAGATTTCGATCCAAGTCGATTTTTAGTCCTATTAATATCTGGGACCTATATATAAATGAATTTTTATTATATACAAGGATTATATACAAAAATTTAAGGTTTGGTATACAATTAAATTCAAAATTATAGAGATTTAAAACTTGTTGTGTAAAAAAATGTTTTAGGTATCCGTGATATTTTTCGAGAGTAATAATTGCAATAAATATTATATATCAATTAGGGACTGTGCTGTTAAATTATGTCGAAGAGATTTTTAAAAAATTGTAATTTCTCATCATTAATTTTTTCGCTAAAGCAAAATCACGCCCACTTTGATCCTGGTTTACGTCGAAATTTCGTTTTCGGCAATCGTGTGCACGAAACCTGCATCGGTGCCACCTAAACGAGATCCGGTCAACGTTCCTGATGAGCGCCCATCTCGATTCTCGCGGCATTCGAAACGCAGGTTGATGATTATTATTAAGTTACTGTCATGAGACTCTCGGAGAGTTTTATTGGACCCCATCAATGCCGTAATGATCAAGTCCGGGAACCGTTTGAAACAACGCGTAAATAGGCCGCGTGATATCGCGAATGGAAATTTACGCTAGGGGCTCGTGTAATAATTTACATATACGACGGGAGATCGCGTGGTGAGAGAGAAAGAGAGAGAGAGAGTGCTCCAGAGTCGAAGTAGCCGAGTGTAATAATGCAAAAACGCGACGACGACGAGGGCGGGAGCAAGGAGAGACGGCGCGAATATTACGGGAAACAAGAGCACGAAGGAAGTTAACGGAGCCCAAGTGAGAGAAGAGCCGTGTCTCAAATGGATAAACTCGTTGCACAGACCGTTTAGCCATCGCCCCGGGCTTTTTCTGATTGCTTCTCTGACCCTCTCTCGCGAGATATTATACGAAGCAATTGAATTTCTTATACCCCGCTACTTTCTTGTCCCTCTCCTCCTTCTCTGTCTCTCTGCTCGCGAGCCGCTCGCGTCTTTCGCCACTTCTTTTTCCGGGATTTATCCAACCGAATCGGAATTTCGAGGGGAACGATCGAGGATCCTTCTCGCGATAATCATTATCCATCAACGGTTTTTAAAGTAATGTCAAAAAACTTCGACATGGGAAAGGGAGACAGAGAGAAAGAAATAGCAAACAATATATTTTATAAGAATGTGCGAAGGCAAAGATTCACAGTATAATGATTTTGATCTTTTTTTTTTTTTTTACCCGCCCCAAGGATCACCGCGAAGCGTTTTTATAATGACATGTTGCTACAAAATATATTCCGACAATAACAAATATCGAAAAATGTATTGTATAAAGAAGGCTTGATGTCCTTGCTGGAAATCCTTCATCAATTTTAAAAAGAAATCTTATTTTTAACTCGTAAAAAAATTGCAACTATGTGTTTTTCTAATTTCAAGAATATGATATTTACGATGAGAGGAAACTCGGGAATAATCAATAAATTCCAATTTTAATAACAACGGCACAAACAAGAATGAAATTAACATTAACGTGGTATTTTTCATTTTCTAATTAAATTCTTCCATTTAACCTAGTTCATTCGACTCTCCTTTCTCACGCACTCCCGTAGTAAAGGAATCGCCAATAGAGCGCGTAATTACGAGAAGAGATGCAAAGATAAATAGATTTCAAATTATAAACAAAGAATAAATATACATTCCCCGGAATATGTACACCGCGTTTCGATTCGCGTGCCAGTCGCAGCCGAATCGACCCGCAATATATATTTGAACATCAAAGGGTCTCGTCTCTCTCTCGTCGTTATTAAGACGACGCCACGCGCGAGTTCTCGAGAATCGACGTAGAAGAGGAGCGTGTTTCTCCATCTCGAAAAGTACGGACCGATAAATTACTCTTGGTGCCGCAGAGGAGTGTAAATACTCTCGTACTCGATTACCTTGAACTTAGAGAGAGAGAGAGATGAGAGAGGGCCAGGATACGGCGGACGTGACTTCTTGACGGTGACTACTTTTAGAGGCAGAATAAATAGGCCGTATCTCTCGCGCGCGAAGCAAAGCTCCCTCAAAAATAGTTCTCGACGATGAGCCTCTGTGTTTCTCTCGCTCGCGCTACCTTCCGTCATTCTACCCGTGATGATATCCCGAAGATCCTGCGAAGAGGCCAGCTAGCTAGCTTACCGGGTAACGCGCTCGTTAGCCTTCGAGGAAAGGGCTAATTAAAAAGCCGTAAGGGAAGTGACGCATGTGTGCGCGTCCCTCGAAAATCCCCTCCGGGTCTTCGCGGAAGGCCGCCTCTTAATAATAGAATCAGCCATCTTCGTCGTAAGACGCCGTCCCCGTTGGTCGTTTCCCGGCAATTTTCCAGGCCAACTCCGCGACTCTGCATCGGATCGTGTCGCGACGCGACACCTTTTCTTAATTACGGCGCATTCCTCGCCACGACGAACAATTAAGTCGATTTCCTGCCACGATGAAGAAGAAAGACGGGCGCGCGGACGTATTTTTAGGCGGCTCCTAAATTTTCCCGGACCCTCCTCGCTCTTGCGCGATTAACAGCGCGTCGCGCTCGATTTGTCGGCGCTTCTTCAGCCGTGAGAACGAGAGCGAGAGGATGACGGTTATTTTTGTACATTCCTCGGCCGTAATGCGTCTCGGGGAGTGTCTAATGGTGACAGGAAGAGGGAGCACGTGGGGGCGTTTTGTAGCGATTGTACAAACGGGGTAAGCCGTGCCCTTTCTTGTCAAGGCAATCAAAACTGCAGTTAAACAAGTTTGCTGGCGGTAACAAAGCACGTGTAATAACCAACAGGTGTCCTCGCGAGAAATCCCCACACTCGACATCGTGTGATATATGTTCTCATTTTTTTTATACGTTAAGAGAAGATTTTTCGCTTATATTATTTCTCATTTCTACGTAAATTGGAAATTAATCGTACATACAAGAGAAAACATTTTTTCGACACACATTTATATTCGATAAAATGTAGTTTTTTATTTTTTAATATTTAGACTCCGGCAATGCGGTAAATTTAAAATTATCAAGTTGGTCCATTTAAAAAATATCTATGCTAAGTTAATTAATGAGTATCAAAGTTAATTAATGAGTTGAATTCTATTATCTGTTTACACTTCTCGTACTTAATTGGCGAACAATTTGAAATCTTCAACGTTAAAAAGTTTTGTGATTATCGATTTAAGCTTTCGAGAGAAAATATTAACTCTAACATTAATACTATACATAAACTCTTGCAAAACGTTCCTCAAGTTTAAACTAAACATTTTTTTATATAAGTCATCGTATAATGTGTGTCAAGTTGGAACTCATATAAAACTATAAATTTTTTCAATTCTGATAAATAATTACTAATAAGAAAAATGCCGTGCCATTTTCGTTGCTTTAAGTTCGTGGTTCGGAACTATTTGTTCAAACTATCAAGAACTCTAGAATGAAAAATAAAACAAGAACTCTCAATTATTGCAGCTTCACACACATTGCTCCCTATTACCGCTATATAGAAATGATGTAAAATAAACAATTTCTCACTTACCGATACCTGCAATAGCGGAGTTGTAGTATATGTACACAACACGTTGCGATCTGAAAACAAAATATTCAAATTATGTATACATGTATATACTATAGGGAAATGCTTATTAATGTACAATAATGATTATTTCAAAGTAATTAATGTGCGCAAATTTTTTTGATAAATTGAGTATGTTATAAATTATATATATTTATTTTGCATACCTTACAGCTGCCCTGACGTCGCCCGATGCCTCCCCGGGCCTCCTCCTCTCTTGGTAGCACTCGCGACACTCGCGAAAACACGAATAATTACGATCGCCCGACACTTTGCACGGCACTCCCGACGCGCGAAACTTTACACGGCACTCCCGACGCGACGCGTGAATCACACGCGTATTTCGCGTACGTAGCATGATGCGAAAACTATAATCGCGCGAAGCAACGATTACCCGTTCGATATCTCGAAATCTCGCGCACAGCTTATCAGCAATGCTTACCTGTAACAAATAAAATACATTATATATATTAGAGCAATTTAATTATTTCGCGCTATAGCATACATGAGAGAAATATGTAAGTTAGAATTAAAAATAGAGAAATATGTAAGTTAGAATTAAAAATAGATGTATCTACGAGTCGCAACATATTCCCGAAAATAGATTAGGTTATGCGTTGATCGTTGGCGAGAGATTTTGCATCGAATTTCTCGCGAAATATGCGTTTCCAACAACTCTCATTATATATGAACGTTGAAATTATAATATGCGATTGATAAATAATAGAATACAAAGATTGGAAACGATTATGCTTACTAATTAATCACAGCGAGATGCAGCTCGAACTATCTGGGTCGCGCGGCGTTTCGGTAATGACCGAAGCTATTCGCTATTCTACAAACAGCGGCAACTTCATTCTAATAGCGCGCGCGATTACTATACATGATTTAATATTTAACTAGTTAAAATCCGAGGAAGATTTGAAAAGATATAACTTTATTAGTATAATTTTCGAAAATCGACTGGCGTTTCATCTGGATATTTATAGAAATTCAGTTGTCTTTTTAATATTTATAATAACTTAATTAATATTTTTTGCCTTTAAAAAGCAGAAGTCTTTTTGAAAGTTATGTAGAATTATAAATCTTTTTAATCCTGATAATTACTGATGAGTAAAATGCCGAAGAATTCTAAAACTATTGAAAATAAAACCAGAATTCTTAATTATTTATGAGTTTCCATGAAATGAGACGCCAGACACACATCATCGTGAACTTTATTGTTTTAACTGAACAATCTCTTCTCTTTCGTATTCCGTAGATAAAACAACAACGTGTTCATAATTCGATTTTTCACTGTTCACGTCCTCGAGTGTTTTGATAACACCATATGAATCATTTTAAAGAGACGGAGGAGAAGAAAGAAGAGAGAAGAGTGAGAAGAGTCGTTCTTACGAAGACGTCAAGTCTTTTGAGGGGTGGTTCGTGCCATGAGGCATCACTAAATGATGATCTATTCCGTCGCGATGACCGTGCACGTTCGCCGCGTGTCATCGTGATCGAGGACAGCCGTGAATGAAGAAAGTTCAGACGGAATATATGGCTTTCATCGGCGCTTAGATCCAACGGATGACAAATGGAAAACAGTGACGTGGCCGCAAGGCATGAAGCCGCTAATTGGATACGCGTCATTAATAAAATAAAGCCAAGTGCTTGTAGTAAGTCTAATACTCTGACGAAGAATGCTCGCGATGCTGTTAATCTTTTATACGTTTAAAAAATCGGGTCTCCGTAATACGGAAGTCGATGGAAACAGGACGAGAGATCTCTCGCTTCCTTAATTTCGACCGTAATAAAGAATTTATATATCCTTTTTACGAGGCAATAACATTATTTACTGCAAAAGAACGTTTACATTGACAATTTTCTTATCTAACTTTGTTGGCTAATCGTGTTACGCAACAAATATCGGTAATGTAAACGAGTTCTCAACAGCTAACAAGTGTTGACCAACTTTATTGCTCGACAGAATTCTGAATTCGGTTTAAAGCAAAATTCTTTGTTAACTAATTTTGTTGAGAAACGACGTAAACATGGGACACAACCAGCAGTTAGGAAATGAGACTCTGCATTCTCGCGCGTGTGCGTTGTTGAATGTGCGATAATGAGTTTGCACACTTTTTTTTGTAATAATGTTACTCTTAAACAGAAAAAAATTCTGAAAATTGTTTCGTTTTATTCGCGGAAACTTTGTAAAAAAGTATTAAACTTTTTATTAAATTGTACTGCGCTTCTCTTTATTTCTCTTTGCGCAGTTATCTTATAATTTTATTTTTAATAATTTTTTTATTAACATATATGTATATTCTTATTCAAATTTTTCAGAAGTATATAATGAGTTACAGCACAATTATAGTACAATTTTTATAATATAGACATAGAGAATAATACATACAATTGTTTAACTTTTCGATCAAAATTCATTCTCCTAGAAAACAGAGATTGAAAAGATGACAGTTTTATTTACTGAAATAACAATATATTTTTTAAATAATAAATTTTTTTTCACATTGATTGCATATTTTAAAAAAGTAATGAATTAGAGACAGAGAGAAATGAATCAACCCCTTGTGTTAATAATTGGGTACGGATGAATCTATTCTTTTATGATTGAGCATATATTTATCTCCATTATTACCGCGATAAAGCTCGACAAAACGGCAGTTGTTCATAAATATCGAAATATCGTGCCCACTGGTGGATAGCTGTCCATCCAGAACGCAACATCGCTTTTACCGCGTCGCCCGTACGCATAAATCGCTGCTGTGAACATTCGAAAGAGTACCCATCAAAGAGGAATGGCTCACAACCGCGTAAATTTTCGTTTGACTTAGCATTTAAAAATACACGAATAAATACGCATCGATTGGAATGGAGTCGATGAGTTTGATACTCGAAATTCATGGCACATATAGCAGAATCGATGAAGGGAAATCCACTGACAAATCACGTTTCCATATTTCACATACAAAATTAATTTTGCGTTTGCAGTTAAACAATTTACATATTGCACTGTAAAATTAAGTTTATTATAAAAAAGGTCTCTCTTTCTCTCACTCCCTTTTAATCTTTCGATAATTAATAACTACCGATTTCAGATAAGAGGATTGTAATATAACAAGATAAGATGTAAAAGAAACAGGTCGGTCTAAAAATGTTCAACAAAGAAATAAAAAATTTATAAATAAAATTATAAAAATATTTAGATTTTACTTACTGTTGGAAAATTCGTCAGAGCAATGAAAGATTTAATTCTATGTCAAGAAAAGCAGTTAAATGTAAAATGATCCGGTGACGTGTGGTTAATCTCTAGTACATTATATATATCATTTTATACGAATATTTAATATAGAGAGTATGAAAAAAAGGAAAAACGCACACAGACGCTTACAAGAAATTATTGCATGTATGTACGTTCGCAATCATGAATATGTTTTTGGCAATCTGTTGCCAAAAATATTCATCAAATAAATATAAAATAAAACATAAAAACACTCTTTTTCATAAAACCAGGAAACTTTCAATGTTTCCGTTTTCGTTCACCATTTTTTGATAAAGTACGAGTTAATCGTAAATTTCAAATAGCAGCATATACTAACTGCAATATTTGTCTAACATTGTAATTGAAAGAAGATAATATATAGCACGGTACTTTATTTCAACAAATTATGGCAATATAAAATAATATTTTTATGCAATAACAGTTTTAAAAATTATTTGAGACAAGCCAAATTTTGTCATTGATAAAAAAGTGAAAGCAAGATGAATGCATTCAACTTCACGGAAATATGAGAAGTCTCGATATATCACTTCAGAGAAACGTGTATTTCATAATGATATGGTTATCTGAGAATATCAATTATTTTTTTTAACTCTGTCTCATGGAGAAGTTCATAAATTGATCTTTAACAGGTTTCTTCAATCCGGCACGATTATAGAACGAGTTGCTAGTTAGGGTGTTAATTAGTCATGCATCCCGAAAAATGCAAAGAGAGACACTTTATTAATCGGAAGAGCACGAAAACAATCATCATGCAAGTAGCAATTCACTTTTAATGATTTTGCTGGATGCATCAAACTTTAATAGATTACATGTTTCTTTCACATATTATCGCTTTTATTAAAGTCATCAATGCCAAATCATAAAATAATTACTGGGGTTAAAATATTGACGTACTAACTCAATAATAATTTTGTAGATTATAATTAAATATTATAATTTTTTTTTATAAAAAGTATTGTCAATATGTATTCTAAAAGTTTTGAATGTTTTACTTATCCGTGTAAAACATATGAACTGTCAACAGGAACAAAGTTAATTTCGGTAAAATTGACACTTGTAGTTTTGTCGAGTTTAGAATTAACGATAAATGCGCGGTAGAATTATTTCTCCGGAAAATATCGCTCGCGCGCGAAATACAGAATAGATGAAATTTATAATATGACCGGCTCGCCCTATCGTCGCACGGACCGTAGGAATCTCGCTCGTGCGTGTAAACGCGCCGTCAAATTTTCCCGAGATGCACATATCGCGTGTGTGTGTGTGTGTGTGTTGAAGGACATCGAGTTTCCATCGTCCGCGAGATGACAAGCACTGGCGCACGCGCACGAATTTTTCTCGCGACACGCAAAGTCGTCGTCTGGGAGATCGTGGTGGATATGCGTTTCGGTCATGCCTAATAAACGTTGGATTCGTCTCCCGTCGTATGTTGTCGACATTCCAGACGTCGAGGTCGAATCCGCTGGTCTTTCCTCTCCTCGGTGGAGATCGTAACGGTTCTAGACGCGGCGAAAAAAATGAGACGACAAACAACGACGATTAAGGGGAAGAATACGAAGACGACGCAGGATGTGCGGCAATGAAGCGAGGAACCGGCGCATAAGGACGAACGGGATGGCGGAGGAGGAAGAGGATCGCCGACAAAAATTGTCTGAAGTCCTCCGACATACATATATAGTATAGGATAGAGAGAGAGGCTGATGTGTCGGTCATTTAGGGTGTGAAAGAAAAGATAAGGCCTGCCTGGTTCTCGTTCGGGGTCGTAAATTTTTACGACCAGTATACTCGCTGTTTCACGAGATTCTGGCCCCCTTCTTCTCAGACACGGTCGTCGTCCCGTTCTCAGACCGAAAAATCGAACGGCATCTTCACGACGATATCGCGCGCCGGCTGTGTTCCGTCGCGCTGTGTCGCGACGACGCAATTAACTCTCGTTTATTACACTAACAACAGGCCTAGTTTTATAATTCAGCGAGCGCGGGAACGTTGATTACGTAAAACGGAAAGGAGAAATTATGACCGCTTTTACGGTGCGCGATCGCGAGACGTAATATGGAATATACGATAAAAAGATTGCCGCTTTATATTTATTCCGTTTATAGTCCCTTGGAAATTATGATTTTCCGGAAGCAAGAAATAGAGAGAGAGAGAGAGAAGGGGCGAAAAAAAAGACCAGAGTGTCTTACGCGCCCCGTCGTGAATTGCCCGGGATAATTAAAACGAAATTTACGCGTGCCCTAGAAAAACTGGCGCGTGCAGCAACTGCGACTTCGTCTTCGGGCCGAGCGTCGTTAACCTCCGTAAATAATTGAAGAAACAATTATATGCGAACGGCGGAAAGTGGCTGCTCGTTGGCGCCGGTGTTTTTGCCGAGACTCGTCTTTCTTTTCGAAGAGAAAACGACGACGTTACGCGTGATCCAGATGAAAATCTCATTTTCGACGCGACGTACATCTCGCTACCGGTATATAGATCTCGGAAGATTGCGACCTCAGGGCGGTAAAAATATCAGACATACACACACACACACACGTATGCACATATGTATTATATACACACGGAGGCAGGTATTATTGGGCAAGATGAAGTTATTTGGGTTAGGTCAGAAGTCGGGCTGCGTTATTGTCTGTCCGGCTCAAAACTAGCGCACACGGTAATCATAGAGAGCAAAGCTCCTGATCCTCCTACCAGCGCGTATACACGTAAGACGCAAAATGGTACGTTTCCTTCGTCGAAATAGTTTTTCCTTCTACGACCGGATGAAATTGAAAAATGAAATTGATTCTGCGGCGCGGCTTTTCGCGACGACTCTTTCTATACATAAACTCTTATGAAATATATAAGTATATTTTTCTCGTGGAAAAAAGAGGGCAGAATGATTATGCACATATAAAGGCAGACGAGAATAGAATGCAATTAATTTGACACTTATACGTCCGTCTCGAAGAAATATCGTAATGCGATTGCTCCAATTTGATTATCAATTTGAACGTTTATGGAAAATTCATTTGCCAATACTTTTGCACAAAATAAATACTCTGGCACATCGATTAAGATTGAATAATAATTTTTTTAAATCGATCTCTTGTATATCGATTATTTATAAAATTGTTTAGCACGGATTGCTTTTTAAAATTTTTATTAATCATTACTTATTGTTAGTAAGAGAGATTAGATTCACATAATATTAAAAATGAATAAGATAATTCCGAAGAAAATCAAGTTAAAAGTTGACAAATTGGAATTTATATCATTTCCGTAAGCAACCTATACTTTTCCATCTCTGAAATAAAAAAAGGACGAATAAAGGTACAAAGTTTTACAAAGTTTCGAAAAGAAGTAACGGCGCAAGTGTGAGACAATGACATCTCGCAAAAAGTCGAAACAGGGTGTCTCGAACGTGTCTCCCCTAAAAAAGACGAAATACTCGGACGCGGGCAACATGGCAACAATTTATTAAGGTATCCTTTTTCGCTTGACAAGTCTCGGACAAATTGAGCGTGAGTTAACTCGATGGATGAATACATTCCACTTGATGTGACTGAGCGATCCAGTGATTCTCAGTTGACGTTCGATAAAAAAATCCGATTTAAGCTTAATCTTGAAAAAGGGGTGTACTTTACGGTCCTCTCTTTCTCGCTCTCACATCTTTCGACACACGTTTCTCACGAAAATAATTCTCGTAAAACGAGCCGCGTCTTCCTTCAACTACACGAAACTATGACGCACACGATGGTGATCTACGCGGGATTTAAACTGCGGGATTTAAACGGAGGCCTCCCGTCAGTGTATATCTCATACCCGGGCGTTTAATCACACCCATAAACGAGAAACAGGAGGTCGCGATAAATTGTAAAGTACCTCTCCGAGACGTCGACAGAAAAACGGCCGAGTCGTGGAAACTCAAGTAGGCGCCAGAAATCGCTCTACGACATCTGGAGCCGAGCCTGGGCTACCATGAACGCGCGCGATCGGTGAAAACATCTGTCCCCTTCCTCTCCCCCTTGCCTCTTTCCTCCTCGCGTGAACCGTGTCCGAGGGATCGGTAAAACGTAGCGGTGGCCATATTTATTTCGGCGATTCCCTTTCGACGAGGGTCTAAAAATTGAATGCCGCTATAAATCATCGGCGATAAGAGAACGAGTTCTTAATGTGAGGACATCGCCGCTACCAGGACTCCTCGTCCTCGTCGTCGTATCCTTTACGCCTCTCTCACCACCATTACCATCACCGTTCTCTCCTACACCTCGGACGGGATCGTCCGCCAGTGTCGCACCAACCCTTTTTCCGATCCACGACTCGCGCGTTCCTGGCTCTCGCTGTTTCTCTCCAACCAATCCAACTGGTATCGCTACGTAGCATCTACTACACCTCGTCCCTCTTTCCAACCCCGTGCGCTGGTTTGTGTTTCTTGTGTATCCTTCGCCGCACGATCAGATAAAAAGACGGAGTGGGAAGAGTCGGTGGTAGAAGGAACCTCGGTTTAGTTTGTCACCATCGCTTAACCGCGGATGAGAGGGAGTGAGAAGCGGGTGAGCCCATAGGATTTATTGGACTTGTCTCAGAGAAGAATCAAGACTCGTTGTTGTGCTCACCAGTCCGCTACGAGAAAGCCAATTAAATCGGTCGACAGTCCCAAAAGCTTCCATCGCTCCTTTTCCTCTGACCTTTAATCCGCATCTCGCGCTTCCCTTTTCGCAAACTTAAATCGGACATCTTATCTCGGGACGCGCGATACGACATGCCTCGCGACTAATGTCCAGTCGCTCGAGAGAGGATTTCGTGCGCTCGAGAGAACGGGATAACTGTCCGTATTTTCGAGAGAGATTGATCGGCGTCCGGATAAAAAGGGGCGATCCTCCTCGTGGAGAATTCGACGGAAAGCCTCGCGTTCCTCGTCTCGTTTCCTCCGAGAAGGGAAAGGAAAAGGGGAGACGCTTGAAATTCCGTTAACCGTGGACGCACTTATCGAATTGGGTATAAGTAAATAAGGTTCCCCCAAGAGAGAGAGAGAGTGAGAGAGAGATTCGTGCGGTCGAAGCCTCGACAGTTGAAGAAACTAGCTGGGCGATAGCTCGGCAAACGAACTCTCGTGTACAACCGTTAGTGACGTGTAAAACGAATTTCCGGTATAAGCGCGATCAGCGACGCGAACCGTCGACATCTGGACGACATCCATTTATCGAAGAGCATTCGCGCAGTTGTTTATCGTATATAGGGAGGCTTTTAAATGCTCTCGATAAACCGGAGATCGATGGACGCTGTTGGAAAAATATTTGCCGCGCTTGCGAGCGAAATAAAATCGCTACAAAGTATTTTAATATCTTTTTTTTTAATCCTAGACGATTATAAATATTCTCTACAACTTTTGATGTAGCGTGAAACTTTAATCGGCGTCTCGACTACCGGCAATCACTTTGTGCCGCAACTTCGCCGCTTACGGTTAAGCATAACTGTCCGCACAGCTGTTTGTCTCTCGCGACGCGATTCAGGACCCGCGATTCATCCAAAAGAAATTAAATCATCCAAACAATTAAAAAGTTACGAAGGGTTAGATAGCTTAAGCTATCTAGCCATTGTAAAAATAGCAGATGCATAAATCAGAGAAAAAAAATTAATAATACTAAAATTTTTTTGCTATTTATTTGCTATTTATTTATTGCCCAAAATATTTTTTTGCTCCAGTTTTTAAGACAATACCAATAATAAATCGCGGTGCTCAAAAGGAAAGTGCATTAAAAAAATTAGTTGCTCACATTATTATATAGCATTAGAATGTTTTTTGAATTATTTGCTCTCAAGATATCTAGGTTCCGAATTTTTTGCTGGCGAAATAAGTTAAAGAAATTAACATTTAACTTATTGTATAATGAATAAAACAAATTTTCAAATTTATTTTGCGTGCAAAAAATTCAGGACTTGAATATGTTGAGAGAAAATATTAAGCTATCTAACCTTTCGTAACTTTTTAATTGTTTGAGCAAAAAAATTGTTTTTTACAGCAAAAAATAGCAAAAAAATTCGATATATAATTCATTGCGTTTTGATGATTTGGCTTAGCTAGCTTAATATACCTAACCATTCGCGCCGCACGGAAACGCTCTCCGAATCTTCGTCGAGTAAAGTGCGAGATGCGCGTGGAGACTGCTTCTTCAATTTTTCATCGCTTACAGGAATTCCGAAGGGACCACGAGCCCTATTCACGAGAGGCGCAGATTTTTTTCGCGGGCTCGTTTCGGCGTCACATTCCTCCGCGCGATGCGGTGGCGAGGTGGGCGGTGGCTTTGAATGCGAGACCGCGGAATAATTTATATAGTAACGTGTATATGTGCAAGAGAGAGAAAGAGAGAGAGTGGAAGGGGAGAAGAGTCTCTTCTTGAGAAGCATTGTGCTTGAACTTGAATTAAACATCGCCCTCTTGACTACGAGGCTGTGCCTCTTGGCGACGTCGTGACTAGAAGCTTCTGTATAAAGGGGGATCAATAGGGTGCACAGGAAGTAGAGCCCCGCTACTATACAAACTAGAAAGTTATTCTGTATGAAGGTATGTACAGCAAGTACGTATCCCGCGGGATTATATTCCGACGTAACAAGGGAGAGAAAAAGAGAGAGTAAACGGATATTCGAGTCTATAAGAGATCGAGATTTCTTCTACCGGAATTGTATCGATTGCGATGACCAAGATAAATCTGAGAGCATAAAGAATTAAGTTAACTGGAAGAGAATATGCGTAATATTCTCGAATGAAAAATGACAGCTGCATTTATACTTCAAGTATGTCATTAGGTATCTCATATGTTTCATTCTCCTAGTTATCTCTTGATAAATATATGATAATTATCGTATGAGATATTCTATCGCTTATCTGAGCTAATTATAAAAGAGCTAATTATGAATTAAAAGCTAATTATACATTTTTAATATATTGTATATATGTATTTAATATATTTGTTTGATGTATTTCATATATAAAATATATATTTAATGTTTATCGAAACATATAATATATATTTTTTAACAAAAATTTGGTCAAACACTATACATATTTTACAAAAAGAAACTTCTCTCTTTTATAAATTTATAATTTCTGATATTAAAAATTTAGACTAAACAATTCAAATACATTGCAACATTAAACTTAATTTTACATGCAAATAAATAATAAAATTTAATTTTACCCGTCGTCAAGACTGCATAATTTCCAACGTTATAATCCAACGTCATTTGTTTCGACTTTCAAATAAATGCTGTACTTTTCTCAGTTTAGTTTAGTTATCTCTAATCTAGGAAAAGGTACTACAGGTAAAACATCCTGTTACATTTAGGAACAGTTTGGATGGAGTTGTAGCTCGGGTCGTGGAAGGTTTCAGGTAAGGGATAAGATAAAGGACTCGTCGAGGAATCGGGCAAAATTGTCGTTAACTATCGTACAGGGTGCACCGGCGCGTGAACGACGAAATTTGAAGGCACGTGGCTGGGCATACGGGTTTATTCGTTGCACACTCACGACAACGTCATGTGGCAATCGCGTACGTACATACACATACGTATGTACGACGTCTACCTTACAAAGTAGCGAGAGAGAAAAAAGAAGCGCGGCGCAAAAATTAATAAGCAAGCTGGCCGTCGACATAAATAAATTTCTGCAGCGATCGAAGCCATCTGCTCTGAATAAAGAGCGCAGCTTGAGGACATCTTGGGTTTCACTTAAGCGAAAGACGACGACCCTTTCGAAGAGTCAAGTAATTTAAGGCCGGTCTTTTCTCGCTGCGCGCGTCTAAAAATTTTTTCCCTTTTTTTTTTTGCGTGGCGTAGGCGCACCCTCGCTTAGGGAACCAGAACGCTGCGATCGGAGTCGTCGCTACGAACGATCATCCATAATAACAATTTCCGGAGAAGGAGGACTCGCCCCGAATTTCCGCAACGTTTGTAATAGCAATTATTAATAACTCGCGAGGGAAAAGAATCTTGGAACAGTTCTTGATCTCGAAGAAGGCTGATCCCTATCCGAGAAAAACGAGAAAGGGAAGACGGAGATGAAAATAAGAGGAAAGGAGCAAGAAGAAGGCTGACACTTTTCACGGAACAAAACGCGCCCCGTAGGGAATAAAGGAGCCCTCCTGAAATAATATTTGAGGAATTCCTTGTCCAGGAAAGGATATACCGCCGCCGCACGAACAAATGACTAACAAATATGTATAGGAGTCACTTCTGGAACTTTTGTGTCTGCGGCGAATTGCCGCAGCTGCCTGCGTGCTCGTTTTTCGTTTACGCGTCCAGGGGCCTAGTCTTATATATACATATATATACCTATACTCTATACTACACTACCACTCGTCTCGTCTTACTCGACAGGGAGAGTCAACGAGGTGCGTTACGCATCGATTACGTACTAAATCGCGGCGTGCCGCAGGTCGGACAAGCCGTAACGAGCCGGAAGAGCCTCGGCCACGACGATTATCCCTTCCTCGTTTCCGATCACGTCTTGTATAAACGCAACTTTATTCGCTAGGTCGTCTCGTGGCATTAACGCGTTCACGCTAATTACTCGATTACAGATCGAGCAAGACGAAGATCTCTCTCTCTCTCGTTTTTCCTTTCTCCATCCCTATACCTTCCGGTCTTACTTTCCGTTGGCAATTGTTCACCTTCGTATCACGGCACGAGTTGTAAAGGTAATTGCATAATAATGCAGTTTGTTAATTTTAAAGTCAACGTTATGTACCATCGCTACCCCCGACAGTTTGGCGAATATAGGATAAATTCTCCGACGAAATAGTAAGTTCGAAGGTAGGCAGGTAGGTATAGAATCACGCCCAAGGCGCCTCGAATATGGCCCGAAGGCGCTTTACTTTCCGGAGAACTTTGTTTTCTCACCAAAATTCCGTCTAACAGCTGCAACAACAGCGCGGTGCAGTGGCTGGTCCTCTCACTGTACACCTCTCCTTCTCTCTCTGTGCCTACTCTTTCACTGTAACTTTACCTGCATAAACCGAGTCGAAAAGTTCGGGGAGAGAAGCGGCGCGCGTACAATAACAGCTACAAATATAGAATCTATATAGGAACGAAATGCGCGTCGCGCTATTTTTTATTGTTATAAGCTTACGATCTTCGCGAAAGAAAGCCGGGAAAAGTTTACTTTCGTCGTTGCGACTTGGAAAGAAATATTAGAGCGGATATGAGAGAGAAAAATAAGCGCGCTGGCGCCCTTTGCTACACATGTCAGTCGATATAGGAACCCCAAAAAAGAATAAATTATATTTATAATATTATGTTAACAGAACGCGGTTGAATAAATCGTAAGATTATTGAAAAGAACAGGGTAAAAATTATATATAGAGTTATATATGAGCAATTATATTTATTATTATTTCAGTGAAGCTTTCATTCAAGCAATAGATTTCCAGAAACGACCATATATTTTTTTAAGCATTTCTCTTCACATATAGTTGGAAACAATCTTTTCACGCGTCGTATATATCAGTTTAAATAAAAATATCTATATAACATGAAACTCTGTTTTTGAATTTTCTATAGGAATTGTTTGCAGAAAAAAATTCCAAACAAAATAATTAAATTTCGTACTTATTAACAGAATTGCAATATAAAAAAAACTCAATAATAATATCGAAAAATTATTGATCTAAATATATATAACATTCATATATATTCTCTCAGATTTTGAACAAGATAATTAACGCAGAGATTCCCTCTCCACACGAGATGCCATAGTAAAGATTCCAAGCGCTTGTCGGAGGATACTTGAATAAGTACGAGGAATAAGCATGCAAATAAAATCAAGCAGCGGCCTCAGAAATATGGTAATTCTACACAACGAAGTGAGATATACGTAATAACGATTAAGACAACGAGAGAGAGAGCGAGCAGGGACAGTGTAACCGTGCGTGTCTTTCGGAATTATGTACGCACGTCGATACATGGAATGATTGTTTGAAGAGCTCTCGTCGCGGCGTCGAGAGGATTTACTTTTCTGATCAAATATTTGCCGCGGGCCGCGAAGCGATTTTAACATCTCGAGACACACACGCGCAGGCGCGCGCGCGCGCGTTGCGACCAAGACTTTTTTATTTGAAAAACCTTGTAGTCCCTATTGTGTACTCAGGTATGGTCTACGAACGACCTGGCATCGGACGGACGGACCTTCGTCCATTGTTTCTATTGTTTGTCTATGAGCTGTTTCTGCTCTCTCTCTCTCTGTCTTCTCCTTCCCCGCGGTATCGTTAATTTAAGGTACGCATTTCCATACGACGAGAATTTTGGGGGTCCGCCGGATCCACAGACCGATACTCTCGAACGTAACTTTCGTTGACCTCGTTGACGCGCCGGTGGTCCCCTGGGTTATCGCGCAATCTGTCTTACTTGTTTATGCAGATAGATTTTACTAATCTCTGTCGTATGTACGCGTCGTCGTTACGCCGATGCTCATATATAAAGCTTGCAGGAAGAGAGACCTGCTTAAGCGGAATAATTATTAACACCATATGGCCACGATATGTGCTGTCCGGATGTCGCGTACAAGCTATATTTTAACATTTAAATCAGACGACATTTGCACCGCGCGATACAAACTTTAAATCCCCTATAGAATTAACAATGTAGCGGATTAGAATATGAAAAAATAATTTTAAAATTGATGGAAATTGATACACTTTTTCCTAAAACTTTACTCAATAATTAAAATTTATTTATTGAAATTGATAATATTAAAGGATCATTTATATATCTTGTGATATTGATCTGAAATATTTTACACGTTTAATGAAAAGCATTAGATTATATTAAAATCAAGCTTAAACAAATAAATCTTTATTTACAAATAACATTGCGTTGAGTTAATAAATTGAGTCTTTAAATGCCATATGTGAAATAATTTTAAATGTATGCAAAAGTAATGAAATCGCGAGAATAAGTTAACAGTAATAATTTCTAATTAATTTTATTTAAACAATATAAAAAATAAAAGTAACATATGTATGTATTGTATAGTAATAACTAGTAATGTTTCAAAGCCAAAATACGGTCGAAAGAGAAGAGAAATCCGAGAATGGTGTAAAACAAGATAATGACATTTGTACAAAAAGCATATATGGTTGACGCCATATACGATAGTGGTAGTATACAATCTAAAACAACAAATGAATCTAAAACAACAAGTCGTATATGCACCGATCACTCTTCCGTCATCGTTTGAAAAGCACTCCTTCAAAAAAAAATATATATATTCCTCGGTAAACAACCGATGCGACGCGAAACAATCCGTGAAAAACCGTGTTACGCGTGATAGAAAAAAAAGTCACGTATTCTATATTATTTATCTCTCATTAGAGTCCTATTCGCCAACGTTTAACGGATTTAACGACAGCAGCCGCCGTGTAAACCGGAATATATGGTTAATACTGTCACGAATAATAGCCAGAGTTAGCAGAGGGGAACCGAATCGGATGTCGAACAATCGACACAATCAGCAAAGTCGTTGCTGCTATTCCACCGTAGCGCGGCAAGATCGTTGCGAAAAGTGCGAAAAACTCAGATTCTCGAATGTTGTTCAATTGCAATTATCGCGGCAGGGGAGTATCGTGCGGCATGCACAGGACGAAACATCAGCTGGATATAGGAATATCGTGTTGAAAGGCGGAGGTATAACAAAAAGCCATGGAAAGAAGACGAAGGCGGAAAGGATATGTGGTATCCTATAGTAACAAGGCGAGGGTGTACGAGGATCATAAATTATCGAGATGAACAACAATAGAGAAAGAGAAAGAGAGAGAGAGAAGGCGTTTATATCTGCCTACGTCGTCTCCCTTTCCTTTCTCCGTGCAGCACCCCAAATATTTACACTGGCCGGTGGCAAAACTCAACAGTAATAGATTCGAGATGACTTTTCATTTAACTGAGCACAAAAGCGGTGGACCGTACGCTCCGACAACGTTCGCGCCCACCCGCCGGCTTGTGCGGCCCACCAGGACAATGTCCTGTTCTTTCTCTGTCTGTGTCTGCCTTTCTTTTACTTTTTCTCTTTCTCTCTCTCTCTCTCTCTCTCTTTTACCTCCCGCGGGTCCACGTGGGACGATTTTCATGGACCATATCCCGGCGGCGTCGCGAAATATCGCTTTGTGAGCCACCGTTTGTCAGCCCAGCGAACCGTTCGGACGATAATTGTTATTGCGCGCTAATTTCCAGAATGTCACGAACTTCGAGGGTTGGATCCGCTGGGTAATAGGTTTATACGGACATTACGCCCCCTTCCATCCCTTTATTTGCGACGCTTATAGCCCTCGCGACGAATCGGTGACCGGTACGCTTTTTCGCGGTGATATTATCGCATAGAATTATGATTTAATTAGAACGATGAGGATGACAGGTTGTCCGATAATCAGAGTTTGAAACTTGAAACCGCTCCAATTTTCGTACGTTTCTCGATGAATCGAAAAATGAATGGAGACATATATACCAATCGTCGCTAATAAACACAGACATCAATCGCGTATGAGTAATTGACGTTACATCGAGATTTTTGTCAGTAAGCAAAAACATTGAGCTAATTTAAAAATATTTTTTAATCGCATTAATTCATTCACAGATTTTCTTTATCTCGTTATACTTGTAATTCTTTGCAATATAAAATATTTTAGGATATACTCACATGATACTTTTAGCATGCACGAGATCACCTGCCGACTAAAAGCAATGCGTAAAAGCAACTATTTCACTGCGGTTGTAACAAACGGTACGACGAACGAACATCGTTTGGAAATCGGATAAATCTCATATCGTTCCCATCGCAAAAAGCACTGAAGCTTTCAATTTCATCGAAGCGATTTCAAGCTAACGAATAAAAATAGATGGATCGGTGAATTCGTTTCGCTTTGATATTTAATCGTAAGAGACTTGTCGACTGTATAGATGAATTTTGATAGCATGTAAATGATGTACAGAGTGTTCTAAAACAATTTGCGAAACAAAATATTATACATATATTAATGATATTATAAAAATAATTGAAAAAAATGTAATATCATGAAAGTAAAATCATGAAAGTATTTACAATTTTTTATTTCAAAAATCAATTCTTAAGAGTTTAAAATTAGACAAGTATTTAAACGTAAATCTACGATTGCAATTTTAAACATTTATGTCTCAAATAATGCCATTGTTTGAAATAAAACAAAATCACAAATATTTTATTAAACCTAATTTTGTTTTTCGCGAATTCTAGTACACTCTGTATATAAATGTAACGCAAATATCGTACATTTAGTTATTTCTAGATTATAAATTTAAAAATAATTTAATGTTCACTGCTACGAAGCGCAACAGCGAAATCGATGGACGTTGTTTTTCAAAACATATCAAAATCGTATATATGTGTATAAATAATACATTTATTTAAACTTTAAATCTTACAATTAGACATGTTTTAAATATTTTATATCCATATAAAAAGAAATAGTCTTTACTTGTAAAATTGATTAATAGAAATATTTTATTATATAAATATTTCAAAATAAAATCTATACTTTTTATACCTGCATCTGTATTATACAGCAGTTTAAAATGAATCGCGAAGATAAATAAACAATCAATTTTACAAGTAAAGAATAACTAATTGAATAAATTGTTTATTACATAGTAATTTTGCTCGGAGTCTCTTCTCCCTTTTTTGTTTCCATTGTTTTTTCACGATACTCATTTGCGAAAACATTATTAATTACGATCAGACGGCACTTCTGACATTAATCACACGTGACGCGCACTATTATATTGCGATGAAAAAACAAATGCGATCCAATATTTAAAAATGATGTGCCAATTGCAGCCAACAGACTATATTTGTTTCAATTCATTCTTTCAATCGTGTTTTAAACTAATGATTAATGTAGTAATTGCAATGTCGAAGTAAATATGTCATTTTGATTATTAACAAAATGTCGCAAGTATAAAAAGAATCGACTTCGCATCGAACAATTTATAAAATTAATAAGTATGATTGTTATTAATTTCTTTTAAAATTTATCAACTGCATATCATAAATTCGATATTTGTATGTTGTTACATTCATCGAAACGTGTATTTCACAAAATTTATTCAATCGAAATCTGTCATGCGAACAGTCAACAAATCTAATTATATTTTCAAATATAAGCTGCTGATATTTATCTTTAATGTTAACTTGTATATTTCGGTTCACTGAAATTACGCGAAATAATAAAAATATCCAAAAATGCGAGTGTACACTATTTTATTAACAATAGACGTAGCATTACTACGACAAGTGATAGATGAATTTGACCGTGTAATTTTCGAGCGACAAGCGAATCACAGTTTTTATACACATTTGTTCTTTTAAAATATGGTAAAGTCACAACAGTACAATGAATAACAGAAGTGTTGTGCAAAATGCCGCGCAAACGCCACATTCCGCAGATTATAGTCCGTGTGCAATCGTAATTAACTACGTTTTCAGTGAATGCCACGAAGCAAAGTGAAGGATGAACGAGAGAGAAAGAGGAAACCCGAGGAAACATCGGGCAACCACCGCGAAGTGAGTAATTTATAATTTATTTAATTCATTATTATTACTTGTGAAATTAATTGCTCGTTTGTCTTTGCGGTAACAGTTCATTTTAAATTACATTGTAGTATAATATAGGAAATTACTACATTTTATTTCAAAATATTTAAATTTAATTTATAAATAAAATATTTATATCAATTAATTAATTTATTATAAATATATGTAAAATATTTAAAACATTGTGTTTAAGATATCGTATAAATTATGTTTATAAAAAAGATTTTATTAATATCTTTTTTTTTTAAGTATATTATTTTAAAAAATATATTTAAAAATAATGTTTTTTCCTAACTTGTGCAATAATTTTTTTATTAAATATCTATTTACAGACTTGATAAAAATTTAAATAATGTGTAATAATAAATTCCAAAAATATTCATTATTTTTCATATGTTTGATATATACGATATATAATTTGGATATATTTGTATTTTACAAATAATAATGCTGATCAACTTCACATTAAATTAATGTTTTTATAGTAAAAATTTTAATTAAATAAAAATTAAATAATTTTTTATTTAATAATTTAAATGTAATAGACTTACGAGAATTATTATATATATATATATATGTTTGTATGTACGATGCCCAAAATTTAAAAATTATTGTAGCAAAAAAGTTTTCGACAACAATTAAATAACAAAAGTATTTGCGATTTTTTATTTAAAGCAATAATTTTTGAAATCTAAGGATTTACAGCTGGTTAATCACAATTTCTATGCATATCTTGTGATTGGAGCTTTAAGTCCTTATATCTGAAAAACTATTGCATAGAATAAAAATCTCAAATATTGTATTGCTTTTTTCATAAACTCTCTCTTTCTGGCTATTATTATATTTTACCTCGCGATTTTTTGCACTCTGCATTATTACGCGGAATTGACAACAAGGGGGAGTAAATATTAAAAGATTTTAAAAAATCGTCGCTTCATACTGAAACATTTCGTGTCATTTGTTAATGTATGCACAAACGATAAATAATATTAAACTAAACAGTAAATTAAACGAAATGCATGAAGTCGCGTAAAAGGTTAAAATAGGTCAGGAAAATATTTACATTTGGCACATTACCGCGAGCGATGTATTTATCGATAAAATGCTGTTTGACGCGTTGTATTTGGTATCTTCAAGCCTTTATAAGTTTCCACGCAACTAAATAAATTTGTTTATGAAATATCAATAAACGATAATTTCTCGTTGTCGACTTATCGACAACGTTGGCGAACATTAACCATTCGCGAGCATCGGATCAAAGGATACTCGCTGCAAAGGACAATGGATCGTGTACGATCTCTATGGAGACTCTTCACAAAAGACGCTTTATGAAGCATTCGTACAAAGGGAAATGCTAATTATTAGCGTTCACTAATTTTGCAAATCTCACAAGCTTTGTCGGAATGTCAAGAGAAGAGAGAAGAACCGCACGCAATATGGATAGATATTACATCTCCGCAATTAATTATAGTTGAAAAGTAATTATTCTGATGAATAATCTGTCTTATCTCTCTGTGATATACCTATATATTATTAATCAATTATATTCTTGCATCATATGTCTCCCTTTCCTCTCTTTCTCTCTTAAAATTAGTCAATCCGTTTTTGAAAATTTAATTGTTTAATTAAAACACAATGTAATTCTATATTGCGTAACTGCTACTTTAGTATTTGCTCTTCTTTTATAAAATATGAATAAAATATAACATTGCAAAAATGTGCAATATAAATTCTACATACTTAAAATAATTCAAATGGAAAAATTTTACGAGTTAATGGATTTATACAGGTTATATGAAAAATACGAATAATAATGTTTGCAATTCTTAATTAAATAAACGTATTTTTAGAACATGTATTTTTATAAGGATAAAAGAGAAATAATATTTTATAATTTTATATAATGAAAGGCACATACAATACACCTACATATATAAATGAAAATCAGTGTATAAGCAAATTACTATTCTTCGATATTATTCTTAATCATAATGTGAAAATTATGTAGAGTATTTAATAATGTGCATAATTATACGTAAAAAAATAATATAAAATTTATATTTAAATCAATCTATAAAATTATCGAGAAGCTTTTTCTCTTGTTTAACTGCGAGTCTCCCCTAAAATTTCCCAAGTCCTCCAGGATAGATTATGACTTCCTGAGAAACGATTACGACTGTAACGTGCTTCATCCGCTTCGGCTTAAGGACCGCGTTTAAGAAAAAAAATCGGGATCATATCCCCCAAAACGGCCGGCGCAGACAGCGGAACAGCTGTCCTTGACATTGAACATACTGCGTTGCGCACGATGTTTCCGGTCAATAAAAGGAGCGCAGAGGCGCGAAGGCAGCTGTAACTTCTCGAAAAACTCTCGTCGGACTCTTACACCGTCATCAATATTTTTTCGCAGCGATGAGACATGCATCGCGACGACATTTTGACACTTGCCAGCTCGCGATACTTTGTCACGATTTATAGAATGAATCCTTCGACGAAGTGTCGACGACTTTCAATAGTTCAACATCGATTCTCGACACTTTTCTTATATTATCCCTTCTATTGAATCGTCGACGCGACGTTTGCTCGATAAGTTGTCAAAAATTATAATAAAATTTTTTGTTTAACGAGAATACCAATAATTTATGAGGTTTAAACGATTACAAAAATCTTTCTATTGATTAATGATTGGCGAAGAAAGCTAAAAAAGAATAGAGATTATGTTAGATATATATACATATATTTGTATATGTATATTAATTATGGTATTACGATACATGAATTATAATACTGTTCAAGGGAGAGAGAAAAAGAGAAAGAAAGAGGACGCAAAGGATCAATTTACTCGAAGTACTTATATAATCGCAAATGTATAATTTGGCATAATTTTAGATAATTCTTAATAAGTGCTTTAATTTTCATTTTCTTGAAAAATGTAATTTCTTAATAGTCTCAAATAACCTTTGACAAGATTGCTCCCTTATAAAATCATATCTCATGGCACAATATTTTAACGTACCTAATATTGTCGCAAATTTTACTGCAATGAATTGGACGAATATCTATTATAATAATTTTGAAAATTAATAATCAAAGAAAATCTCGCTTAAAAAGTTATTTCCCTGGAAATTACACGCAATGAAACGTAATAATCATGAAAATCATCGCAAAAGTTGCTCTCTCATAGTTTATTCTTGCAACAAAATCATTAATTGCACTAATTGTTAATCGCTACCGAATTACAATTTCGGTCGAGTTAATTTAATCGAACGAGTTAATTTAATTATGATCGCATGATTGACTTATATTATCGGCCGCTAACCTTATGAGATTCGTGAAATAAATTCCAGAACCGACGCGACACGACGATCGCGAAAGACGGTGTAATCAACGATCCAACGTCTCGGAATCGCGTGATCCGTGAGAAAAAGCACTTTCCTCTTCTCGGACCCGCTTTACGACACGTCCCAGGAAGTTTATCGCTCTATACTTCTGCGGAGAATATCTACGAAGTATATATCAAGGTTTCTCGCCGTGACGAGCCCGACTCGTCGACTCCGACTTCCCAAGATGCGGCAAGAGAAGAGATCCTCCTCCGCCGTTAAAGGATCAAATTCCTACCGACCAGAGTGTTTGCACAGGACGCCTCTACATCGGACCGATCCTGTTTTACTAATGGCTCACAATCAGTTTGAACCAGATCGAAAATATTGGCCTTAGCAAATAATATCTCGCTACTGGAAAAGAATATTACCGGATATACACTCGTCCTAAAATCCTCGAACGATGATATATTAAACTCGAAATACAAATTTAATAATTTGTTACGCGGTAACTTTATAAAATTTTGGCGAGTCGCTGCTGTAATTATTATTTGCAGTCACATTTCTCTTTATTGTCTTAAGTCAATCTTGAATCTCTCTTTTTTTCCCTCCCGAATATTGAAGCTATTACTGTGTATATTTTACTTCCATTAGAATTTAAGAAGAAGTCATTGATTTACTACGTTTGAAACGATGTTAACTTTCCACAGGAAGATCGATAAAATCTATCAAAGTCATTCGTGATTACGTTTCTCATTCAATTCATTAAAAAAAAAGATGTTTGGAAAAGTAATTGATTTTCTCTGCAGCCGGAGTACTTCATCGGAAAGTTGATCGTGTAATTTTCTCCAACGGAGATGGAAACGAGAAAAGTCGAAAGTTTTACAGTGAAATTTTCCAAAAATTTCATAATCTTTTTTTTCGCGCAGAACGATAAAATTTGATTGAAGGATTCCTTCGCGAGGTTCGACAAAAAAACGACATATTCGGAAATAATTATGATATTAAGAACGAGATTTCGTTATGGTATAACTTTTGAAACGCATATATGCAAATTTCATCTTAATCGATCCCAAGAATTATGAAAATACGATTGCGCATGTCTGAGAGAGTCGATGTAATAGACTTGTTACAGCGTGCACGATGCATAACATCCGCGTATACATCTATATGCACATACACGTGCGTCGTCATCATCGCCGGATATTAATGCGATAACTAATAACAAGATTCAGTCCCGGTTAGTTAATTCGTGTGCGTCGCATAGAGGCAGCAATATCCTCATGATTCCGCGCACGAAAGAGACCTTATGTAGGTCGAGACGACGCACAGAGCGAACTTTGATCGTCGCGTTACGCCAAGAATCATCGATAGAGAATCGAGACCGGATAATCTCTTTTCGAGTACGGAGAAGAGTACTCTCTTACACGTTGTTCCTCTCGAAGATTCGTTCTTTCTTGCCTTAGATTACGAGAGAATATTTCAAATTATAACGCTATGGTCTTTATATAACAATATTCGCGAATTTCGATTTTGAAATACGTTTCAACGATATATTGTTTCGATTCCAAAATATCTAAATTTAATAATCCATGAATTTAATAAAGTATATGTGTTTGGAAAATCTAAGTTTATCGACGTAACAAATGTATAACTATAGCTTATATGCGCTATTTGTATTCTGTACACGGAAAAAGAGCCAACATATAATTAAATTTTAGCTGTCCTATATATTAAAACCTAAAATTTAGTTATCATGCCTAAATTAGCTATAACAACTAATATTTTTTAGTTATAGTTTAATTATATAGCCAAAAAATATTAGTTAAGGCATGATAACTAAATTTCATTTATAATATATAGTAACAGCTAAAATTTAGTTATAATAACTAATTTTTTCCGTGACACAATTTTCATTTATTTAATGTTCTTGAAAAGAAAAAATTATTTTAAGCCGCGAGAAAATTGTGATTCGACCTACCATATATAACGCGAGGCGCGCATTTCATTAGCGGGTATCTGTAACGCAAAAATGATGTAGGATACATTCTTTCTTTGATCGAAAAAGATATTTTCAGCGCCGAATGTAAAATCGCCTCGGGAACCAGGCCAACCCTTGGTACCTACTAACGCGCACAGCCGCTCATTGTGTGTATAACACTTTTGTCAGAGTTTTCTCTCTTTCTCTTTTTTTTCTAAAAAATGCCTCGGGCGAGAAAGAATCGCTTCTTTCTCGCGCGATCGAAACGAGCGGAGTCGCGGAAGATGCGCGCTTTACACTGCTTTACATCGCGCCGCGTTACACTGTGTGGCCAACCGCCGATATATACGAAGAAACGGATAATCCCTTTTGTGCGAGCACGGTGAGTACGCGGAGAGCTTTCACCTCGAGGCGAGGCAGGTGCTCGTCTACCCGACGTATAGCACCTCTTTTCCACACGATGTGTGCTTCTCGTCTCGAGATACGAGGGGAAGATGCTCCTCCCGGTCGGTGACATTGTTGACCCTCTGCCACATGGCGCTTCGCACATGGTACTATTTCCCTACTCGCGTATATATATACGCTTTGTATATACCGTTTATTTTTATACACCTCGTGATAGATGAAATTCGGTAACTGGAGGAAGGAGCACCCGGGAGGAATGTGCACCCGGACAGATTGCCGGTTGACTCGCGAGATGCACCTGCACCCGATCGAGCCAAAGTGAATGTTGAAATTTTCAACGAGCTAACAGATTTTTTCTTCTCAGACCAGACTTGAATATCTGGCACATACGCGCGTGCAATAATTTATAATACTGTAACCTGATCATATACGATCGTAATATGAAAAAATGGTCGAGGCATTACAAAAATATCATATTTTTTTATAATAGGCAAATTGCATTTATTATTTTTATTGCATATACACAGAGAGAATTTTCTTTCAGAATTTGTCCTGAAAATCATGGTAATCGTAAGATAATGTGGTATTGGAAGAATTTTATAAGAGTTTCTCTATCTGATATTTACCACAGTAAAATAGTAAAATTTCTTATGTATATTTTTAGTTGTGCCCAATATATTACTCAGAGAAACTGTTATATAAAATGATTTTCCAATACCATATTGTCTCATAATTACCATGATTTTCAGGATAAAAAAAACTCTAAGAACAAATTCTCTTCGTATATAATTATTATATTCTCTTTTATAACTCTATCATTGGAAAGAAAGACAACGCAAGTATATTTATTACGGCGACAATGTGAATTATATAACCACTCTTTTCGATAACCTAGTGTAATAATACATCGTGACGTAAACTGTCATCACAACAAATTGCATCGCGAAAGGCTTGCGCGCGGGAACGAATCATAAAAGCGATTGCGGAGCGTGGCGTAAAAGTGCGACCCTCTTCTATCTCGGCGTAGTTTAATCAGAAAACTGCAGGGAAAACTCGCGGGGGACAAGTATCCAACTACCCTCTATTGCCTAGGATGTAGGGGCATTTAAGTAGATGGAGAGTATAGACCCCTGTCTACTCTCCATTTGTGTGTGCTTTCAGCCCGCGAGGGACCGCGTCGCCGATATATATCCCAATATTCCCCGTAACAATGATGAATCACTGCGGAGCAGTTTCTCTCTTGCGCAAGAAGTCGCACTTCCAATGCGCTCGGTATAAGGTTCTCTTCTTTCGCAGAGACGAGGTACGGGTTACACGAAGCCGCTTTAATTCGCGATATGTTTCTGCGTATCTCGCGCGGTTATGCAAACCTGACGTAAGCCGATGCCCGGACGTGAACACGAAGCTTCTTCGTCGACGAAGGAATTCCGAACCGATCCCTTTCGAGGGGAAGAAAGAGAGAGGGAGAAAAAGAAACGAAGAATGATGGCGAATTTATTTCATCGCGCCGCCAAACGATGTCGAATATGAGAAAGAAACGTCCCATATGTAGAGCGATTTAAGCATAACGAATAAAATTTTGCCAAAGAGAGAGAGAACGAGAGAAAAAGCTAAAAGCAAGGGAACGAGAGAGAGGGATGTGTCACGCGACTCTTCTTTTTACACGTGAAATGTGGGATGGCTTTATTTTTTTATAGTAATGGTTGCGGGGAATATAATGTGCGGAGTAACGTGCGCCCTTCATGGCCTTATATTTGCGTCCGGTGTAATATTAAAAAGCGCAGAAGCGCGTTTGTGTACTAACAAAATAGAGAGACAAGTTATCTCTTCTTGTTTAAATAAAACATGTTCGCTCCCTCAATTTTGGCAGGATCAATAAAATTCAAACTTACCATCCTCCTTTTCCATACCCTGCTGTTAATATTAAAAGCTAATAATGAATTATATATAATTTTAAGATTATTATAAAAGTCTTTAATTAAATTTGTGACATATAGATTTATCTCCCGATTATCAACATTTTGTAGTAATATTTTGCATCGATAAATTTGTATTCTTATAAATTCTTAACATTCCTATCTATTTATATATAGATATTGGAAGAAAAGATAATAAGGTTTAAACATTAAATATCTATGAGACAGGATATACGTCATAATGACGAATCAGTTCGGTGCCGAGCTTTGTCTGGTTGGTCTTATTAATAAATTTGCTTCCCAAGCGACGTACTATGAATCATTCGATAGGCAACTGGGGAGATTCTATTAGACTGATTGGTTTGCATCTCTCCATGGTTGAATCTACGCTGATACATCTTTGTACCAACCAAGCGCAAAATGCAACTGTCATCTTTGATATATTTGAACTATACTTGGAAAGAGTATACATGTGAAGAATGTGGAAATGATATATTAAGTCGTGCTTATACAAATTTTATCCGACATTCCTAGTTATATAACATATAATTTTCTTTTTCTAAGGTTATTTTTCAATTTATCAACAGCAAAATATTGCTAAATATAGCAATATAGTAATCAAGTTTTAAAAATGAGAAAAAAATAGTTGATAAGTTCTCGTTTCATCTACGTGAAAATATATTTTAAAAAATCTACTTTAATAATCTAAAAAAATCCAATCAAATGCAATTCAATAATCTATTTATGAAAGATATTATAATGCAATTGCATAAGGTTTGAGTGGTTCCGTGAAGGAGAATCCCGTGATGGAAAACAATCGATTAGCTTGCTCTGAATTCGCGGTATTCTCCTCAGGCGACCCGTATCAGTGCATAATCTGATTCAGTTAAGCACCTTGATAGCAATGACAGAAACGCGCATGCAACATTCTCCGATTGACCTAGTTCGAAAGTCGATCGCATAAATTCAGAAAAGATTTATCGTCGACACGATAATGAGAAGCATCATAAAGGAAATCTATAGAGATCAATGTGCGACTTAAATTTAAAAGAGATGTATATAAAAAAGATAATAATTAAAATATATTTAATTACGCGCACGTCGCGATTAAGTAATTCCTGACTTATTCATACATTATATAAAAGACATTTAATTTATACACATTTAATTAATATATAATTTTTTTCTCATCAATAATTCATTTTCAAAATATATTGCACCATTCTTGCTCAATGTCGTTTATTCTTTATCATGCTAGTTTTACATTCCTAGCATTTAATCTCCTTCTCCCTCTTTACTTTCATTAAACGTGCTCTCCAAATATGGCTAATCTGCGGACTTCCTCCTTTTTGCACCCTCGAAGGAATCAACCACAACAACTTAGCTTACGTTAAAAACGTACTACGCCCCGGATAGGATTAACGCGCCCTAATTTATTGACTCCCGCCACTAGAACGCGAACGAAATGGGGAGAACTCGAAACCCCCGCAGCTCGGAATTAACGGCGTTTTATAAGAGGGATGAGAAGGGAGAGTGACCCTTCGCAGGGGAGCCGCCACGAGTCGAAAGATGCATATTGCATGCTTGTAATCAAGTCTGACAAAATACCGCGCGCACGCAGTGGTCGGTCTTTCTGAATGATATATACATACAGAGTATTGCACACACGAGCCTCTTTTTCGGAACATGAGAGAATCATTGCGACAAAATGCCACAGATCAAGACAACAATTTCAGATATTATCTCAGTCAGTATTTTTCTTTGTGTACTGAAAAAAAAGTTAACTTGACTAAATCGTTTAATTAAATACTATTTTGTTAATTGAACATATATATATAGAATTATTTATATTAAATATAATATATTAAATCTAACACAAAACATATATATTTGACTGAAATGCTAATATATATGTTTCATTAACAAAATAGTAATTTAGTTGAACGATTTAATCAAGTTAACAATTTTTTTCTTAATGTGTAACAGAAACTATATATATCATAATCTAGAACAGCGCATTGTTTTAAATTATATCGCATTATATTTATTGATAATTATATAATTGATATCATATATATTAAATTATTGATTCATAGCGCATCGCAAGCTTAATATTTCGAGATCTGAATCATCGATCGTTTAAGCTGTGATACTTAAAATAGCAAGATGTAATATAAAAAATTTGTATAAATAATATACAGCTTCGGTTGGTAAGAAAATGATGCGAATAAATATAAAAAATTTTTCGACCGTTCTTTGAATTTATTTCATATATTTTATAGACGTACTATAATGAAAGTATTACTAATTGAAATGAAATTCTAATGAATACTGAATCTAGAACTATTCTATTTTCTAGAACTAATTTTAGCTTTAATTAATTTGTACTTTTCGTGATGTATTCTCATATCAAAATAATAAATTTTTTTTTATTTATTTTACAATAATAAATTTAATATATCAATTTATTAAGTAATTTATTCAAACTTTAAAAGAATAATCTTTGTCAATTTACCAATATAATAAATATGATAAAATAATCTTTTAAAATAGAGTAATAAGTTCAACAAATTATATAAAATGGATTAATTCTATATATTATCATTTTCCATTAAATATTAATAGATCGAAGACATTTTTGGCGCATAAAAATTGAAAATTGATATTTAACATAACGTAACTTGTTATAAAAAGATATGTATGACGTTCTCGTTTTATATAAATTCTCAGAATAGAAATTAAGCCATCTCTGCGCCAAGTCATTATTACGAAATTGAGAATAATAATATTTATTATCAAAGCAATTGATAACGTTATTCATTTATGACAATATAATAATATACATTGTCATATGAAAGAAGATAAACAACAACTTTGATCAAGGTAACGAATAAAAATAAAAGGAATATCGGGTCGATTTAATTAAACAGTTTCTATTCATACTACTTGTACTGAATTATGTGGTATAACGTGACTTACATATGAAGGGCGTAGAAGTTTGCATTCCGTCCAATTCTCTTTAACGAGGCAATAACGGACGTCTCGAAAAGCTCCCGTTCTCTTAACGCAGATCCCCCTAATTAAGAACACTAGGCGAGTATTGGAGAGAGAAATCCGGGGACGATGTTCATGTTCGAAGCCTAAGCGACCTCTTCGTTCCTAGAATCAGATTTCATTCTATTAATACTTGTGTAATGCATGAAAAAACACAAATATCAAAGAAAATATCAATATACACACATACAGTACACAAAGGAACAAATAATAATAAGAAATTACAATAAAACATGCTATATATGCTATTATATTATATAAAATTATATTATATTATATAAAATATTATTATCGTATAAACTTTATATATGTTTGAACATATAAATTTCAACAACAAAAAATTGTGTTAAAAAATAAAGTCAATTTCAAGTTCTCAGTTCATAAATGTAAATGTATGTTTTTTCATAGATATAAAAAAACGTACAGTATATTCTTTTATATTATATCTTACATCTTTCTTTAAAAAAATGTAGAAAACGTGTAAGATAACAATATATATTTAATAATAATAAAGTACAATACATCTTCAAATGTAAGCAATGTTTACGCATTATTTTGTAAGAATAAATATTGTATATGTATGTAGTGTGCTGTGTGGTAGACACACACATGCTATCTACAAAATATAGTGTAACATTGTGTGTATGATATGTATATGTATATGTGTATAGTGTGTGTGTATACTGTGTTGTACACATATGTACTCTCTAAATTTCTTGGAGTGAAAACTGAACAATCTCATTCCAAAAGAGTGGAATTTTACTCCAAAAGAGTGGAATCTCACTTTTTTGGAGTAAAATTCCACTCTTTTGGAATGAGATTGTTCGGTTTTCACTCCAAGAAATTTAGAGAGTACATACACATAGTATGCATACAGAATATAAGTGTAACATTGTATGTATATGTACATATATGTGTATGTTATGTACATGTGTATGGATGTGTGTGTGGTGTTTGAATGTGTGTATCTGTGTGTGGTACACACAAACATGCATATATATACAGAATATATAGAAAATACAAGCGTAACATTACAAAAAAATCTCAGGTTATGTGTAAAAATCAAGTTTTGCGATAAGAAGTGCGTAAAAAAAGAATATCAAACCATTATTATTTCTCACTACATGGTATCATTCATATTCCCTGTATTTTTCTTCACGTTCCATATTTCTCGTTATAACGAAGCTGTCGTATAATAAATATATCACTCGATACATTGAAATTATAATCGCCCGCATTACTACTTTACGAAATTATAATCATAATCTCATCCAACCGTTAAAGCACCTTACATTCAAACATGCTATCGCCATCTGGTGGTGGCGTCGGTATAATAATATGGTAATACAAACAAGATGATGGTCGGTAATGTAGAAAGTATATATAATATATGCATTCACTCAAAATAATCACATAAATACGAAATATCGGATTTAGATACATAAAGGCTATGTTTCGAATTTCACTGCAAGTATTGGAAATCTATTAATATACGTAAATTTCCAGTACTAGCAGTAACTTTCAGGATACAGCTAAAGTACGCTTTTCATGCATATATATTATCTCCGGGATACGAAGACAAGAAATTAATTCGAGACACAGAGATATAAAAAAATATATCTGCTCATGTTTGTATTGTTTATTAGATATAAAATATAATATTGATACAGAAAAAAAAGTAAAATTATATAGAAAAATAATTTTCGTGAAGATATATACCTGATTACGGACCGTGATATTTGGCGGGAAAATGGCGCCTGGAATGCGCGAGCAGGATTTCGTCTCGCGGATGAAGCGAAATTGCGGCATCGCGAATATAAAGACGAATTGTGCGCGATACCATACGTTTTTACGTTATGACACTCAAAAGATACTTGTGCACGCACGAGATTCACTTTTGTACGGTAATAATGGCAAAATACGGAGAGATTCGAGTAAAATTCCACGAGCCGATACTTTCTGTGCCTGCTCCTGCTCGCGCGCGAACCGAAATCTACGAGAGCGACACCAACATGTCGAACGGTGAACTAACGCCGTGGTCAATTCTCGAGGAAATATATTTTTGAAATATTTAATAAATAATTTTTTATAATTCACTCACTCGTATATTTCGCAAATATAGCATAAACAATGAATTTTCTTTTTCTTGCATAATCTCTAATATATTTAACAGTATTAAAATAAATTTGGTTGGATATATATATGCACTCGTTTATATGTATACACATATATATATACGAATTTATGATAGCATTATAAGTATAATAAATAATGTATACGAATTATTATATATATAAGCGAGTAAATTTTTGAAATTTTATCGATTGTTGGTCAGAACACGTCACAAGATATTATACCATGTGACTTATATATATATGTACATACACACACCTTTAATCATGTAAAGTCAGCTGATTCTAGCTGATCCTGATTCTCAAATGCAAGTGGCAGAAAAAGAAATGGTCAGAGAGGAATATCCAGTTCCGGAGGAGGAAAAAAAAGAGGAAGATATAGAGGAAATGATACAACCGGAAGAAAATAACCTGGATAATGTCAACGAGGAAATGGAATGTACCGAAGAGGAAGAACATGCCAATGATATTAATAGATGTCTGGAGGAAGATGTATATTCTGATATCGGTAAATATATATTAAACAGATCTTTATTTTTATTCGCAAAAGTGTAAGTCTATTTGCAACAGTTTAAAGAATGTGTCTATGCTTAAGACACAATGCTGTAAAATTTATAAATACACAGGAAATTAAAAGTATGACATATCTAATGCATATTTAAATGCATAAAAATAATTTTGGAAACGAGCATTTAAATTGTTTGATGAATAATCTTTATTAGTGATTAAAGATATACTAATATGAAGTACATTTATAGAATGACATTGCAAATAAGAAGAAAAAATCTCAATATTAAAATTAATATTTTTGTAATATTGCACACGCATGATTGGAAAAATTATTTGTACTTTCCTACAGGTATCAAAGCATTAGAAGATGAGTTGAACCATTTGGAAACTGCTCTGGATCATTTGGAAAAGAAAAATGATGATATACATGCAGAATTGATTGAATTGTTGCATTCTAATCGTGAAGCTAGGAAACAATTTCAAGAATCACTGCAAATTGAAAATCAACAATCACAGTGATAATTATTATGTATATATATATTAGAAAATCCATATGTACTTTGTTAATTTAATATCTAGGACTATCATTCTATTATGTTGCATATAATATTGCAAATTAAAATATTTCATATATCTGTTAGAATTGAGAGATTTAATCTACTCTCTAAGCAAAAAACAAATTGTGTTTATCAGTATTTGAATATACAAACTTTGATAGCATTTCTGGTGATAAGAAAAATTCAATTCTCACTAATTACTAAACACTAACAATAAGTACCAGTAATATAACATTGATGTTATATTATTGTTACTTAGTATTTAGTAATTATAACAAATAGTTATGCAAATTAACATGTAGTAGACATACATGTATATATTTGAGAAAATATTAATAAATCTTTTATTTTATATATAATGATATCAATTAGATTAAATTTTTATCGAAATGATATATCACATCCTAAGAAATATATATATATATATATATATATATATATATATATATATATTATTATTTATTAAACTCTAGTAAATCTTTTATTTGGAGAATATTGTATATTTTTTCCATATGTAATTTACACACACGTTATACCCATTGATATATATTTTGATTAAGAATAAAATACAAAAATATATTCTTAAAAGTGAAGTCTTAATATATGTATATCTTGAATCTATTCTTAGAAATATTTTTTTAACAATAAGAAATTAATGAGATCTTATAATTATTAGTATTTTCATAATTAACTTAAGACTTGTAGCATCTCGATTATGGATATAGTATTCTATATAAGGTAAATAGAAAAGAATACCCCCCCCCAAAAAAAAAATAAATGCACATGAACAGTTATGTAAGTTTTATTTAAGTGTAAACAAACAGATTTAA
This sequence comes from Nylanderia fulva, assembly GCF_048542155.1. Classification (NCBI taxonomy): domain Eukaryota; kingdom Metazoa; phylum Arthropoda; class Insecta; order Hymenoptera; family Formicidae; genus Nylanderia; species Nylanderia fulva. Next base: position 3,852,143 of record NW_028189835.1, on the reverse strand, counting down.
CATAATTGTCGGTGGTAGTAAAAGTATTTTTATTATGCTAATTTTTTAATTACACTTATATAACAGACCTAACAATAAATTGTTAAGTAGTAATTGTTATTAGTAACAATAAATTGTTACTAATAGATGTACAAATCAAAAAACTGATATGAGAGCTTTATATATTTTAGATCTGCAAAGTAAGATCCTGTGTGAATAGCATTCTTAATTAATTAAGTAGTTTGGATGTATGTCTTGATACTCTATGTAACAAAACATAGTATATCCTATTTATAGGCTGATAAAAGAATAAAAGTGTCAACTTGACAAGCTAACTTATCTGCTGTTGGCCCCTACTTATATCTCAAAACAATTGTTTTTTTTATTATATATTAAGTTTAAGAAAATAATTTACACCATAAAAGGCGACATTGGATAAAATTCAATATCTTTGATAATCTTCTCAATTTACATTTTCTACCAATCTTTTAAATGTTAGAATTTGATATTTTAAACAGTGCAGTATCAACACACATTGACATATGACATACCTTAAATACGTACATATTTTTAGTTGTCAAGTGAAAATATTTAATATTTTTTAACAAATTTAACATTAATATAACTTGGTATTAGTAGATACTCACATCTCACAGGTACACAAATACACAAACAATACAATGACTAATTATTTTAGTGTAATTAATAAATACTTGTCACACATATTAATGATTCTTTTGAAATAAATCTATACACTCAAAAAAAACTTAACTCTTTAAATGAAATTTAATTGCAAATACTAACGTTTAAATCTTTATGAATGGAAAATGTATATGTATATGGCTGACACTTCACTGTACATAAAAATTACATAACAAATTTTACAGACTAATCTGAAAATAATAATAATGCCTAATTTTGCTTTTGTAGCAAATATAAAAAGCTAATTATCTCTAAATCAGATAGAATATTAACATGATAAAGCAATAATTATAGTAATATTTAATTATAATAAATATATATATATATATATATATATATATATATAATAAAATATAATTATATGCAATTATCTATAATTATAGATATATATAATTATATTTCTACTATACAATTCGAGTGATTTATAATTCATTTATTGCAGATGCATAAAAATCAAATCAAATAATTTCGTGCATCTGCATATTGGATGGATAAACACACTCTTACAATAACGCAACACGTAAACTTATTTTAGTAGAGGTTCAAGATTAAGATTTCAGTGTTTTAAACAATTCAGAGTTTTTTGATAAACTTAGACATGTTCGATAAAAACTAGTCTACTGACTAGGATAATAATCTTTGTTGAAAAAATTGATGCAATTTTCTCACATCAGTTATATCAGCATTAGTTATACACACATAAGTACAGTATAATACAATCTCATTATTGTTATACATGTACACATCTATTAAACCGCACATTATAGACATAATATCAGAATATTAGGATTCTAAATTGTGTATATGAGAAATAAGAAAGTTCTATGCAGAATAAAAGTTACTCTAATTCAAAGGGGTGCATATCCAAAGTTGCAAAAGATTCACAAGATACATAAAATTATCCATGTTACTTTACAGATTCAAGAATGTTTCTATTACATATAAAACACTGAAATCTTGATTTGCACTATCACTTTTTACATTTCATTACCTTACAATTAATATTATCTATTTGAGATAATTAACAACTGTGAAGAAATAAAAAAAATATGTTTATAAGCAAAAACAGTTTCTTTTTAACACATGTATGCACAGATTTATCACAATCTAAACTTTTTTATAATCTAATACTTCATACATTACATAAAAAACTGTTATTATTTTATGTTTACTTCTCTTTATAAAGTTAGTTGCAAGATATTTTGCAAAAAAAACCGTTTGCAATTATATACAAGTATAAGAACAAAAGTTTTATTAATATAATTCTCCTATTTGTTCATTTGTAAGATCGCGGAAAACTAATCATTTCGATATTTAATTTTTTCTCTTTCGTGATATATTTAAAATTGCTCCTTTATACTTTTCATTATGTTTGTTTTATCGTGCCATTTCGTAATCGAAAGCAAGGTATTCGGTTGCCGCAAGTACTATCCTTATTTTATATGATAGTAAATGCTGCAATATTTGTAATAGATTACTTTATCCTATTTTTTACATTACCATTTTTTCTAGATAATTAATAATCCTGAAGTAGAGTTTCCAGTAAAAAGCTAAAAGAAAAATAGACTAAAATAAGTTATACTGTATATAATAAAGAAAAAAGTAAATATGTATGTGTATGCTTGTGTGTGTAATTGCAAAAATCATAATTAATCTAAAATAATTAATTTTAATTAATTATTTTAGGTTAATTATGATTTTAATTATTTTTATTAATTATGGTTTTAATTAATAATTAATCCAAAATATAGTATTTAAATTAAATAATAATTACAATCTCAATTCATTATATAAACATTTAGAATATGGTACATAATATATAAAAATGTAAAAATTTGAATGTTATACATGCATTTACAAATTATAAATTATCAATATAAAATAGAAAGTTTAGTGATTGTTATCAATAAATTTTAACTAAACTATAAGAAAATAAGTAATGTTGTAATAAACATATTTATAATTTTTTGTAATTAATAAGAGAATATAATTTTTGTTAAGCAGAAAGTATTTATCTGATTATAATTAAATATTATGTTATATGATAGCAAATTCAATGGACTTTATATGATATAGATATGTATAGACTAATTATAGTATGCTTTAAAAATTAATAGAATCTCTATGATTGCTAAATACTCTGAATTTTTTATTTTATTTATTTTTAATATTTTTTCTTATTATTAAAAGTATTGCATGAGATTCATTTAGAATAAAATTTACTGAAAATCAAAATTTTGATAATATTCATTATGACAAAACAAGCTAAATTGATACATATTAAATCTGTACATTTTTTTAAATAGGAAAAGAGAAAAAAAGATGGAATCTTAAAAATCTATCAGAAATAAAAAAGAGAAACTTACCACATATAAATAATAGTATTTACGATTTTAGATTCTTACTAGAGAGTTTTACTAGTGAATCGTAAAGCAAAGCTTTATCGTCTAAAGAATCTGAGGGATCTAAAAGATCTGAAGTATATAGATTGTTTGTAAGTAAATCTGATGATGCTGTTGGTAAAGATGTGTCATTTTCCAATAACATATCATCGTCAAAATCTAGTAGATTGGGCGTACGATTATATGTCATAAGTTCTCCACCAACAGATCCATTCATAGAATCTGCAACTGTATATAATTAAACATTTTTAATTGTTTTGATTTAATTTCATTACTTTTATTATTTGTATTTTATTCAACAATGAAGAAATTTTTAGAAATGTAAAAAAAAAAAAAATTCTTTATGTGCTTTTTACATTGAGAAATAAAGGTATTTGACCATTAAAAATTGCAAAAACTTACTTGTAGTATTATCATCATCTTTTCCACAATTTGGGTTTAATTCTGGGTTAATTGGTAATCCGAATGTCATTGGATCATCTGCACCAAACAGCTGGTAAAAAAAAGAAAAAAATATTAATATAAAATTTCCTCATAAATGTATATACTTTCTTTTACAATAGAAAGATTGTCCTTCTTATTGTAATTTTTTAAAATTTAAAACAAAAATTTTAATATTACATTTACCCCTAGAAGAGTGTTAGCATCAATACTATAACTTTCACCACGCAGAATTTCACGCAGATTGTCCAAATCTGTTTGTATTGTTTCCAGATGATTATCCATTTCTTCCCTATATATAATATTAGAAAGTTTTAGTATTATATAAATAACAAATATTGTATACAAAATGTCAAGATGATATATAGTTTTTAACTTTAAATAAAGTCTGAAAAATAATCATTAATATGATAAAATGCAATAACAATTTTCATGAGAAATACCTTTTTCCTTTACAATAAACATTCTAACATTGTATTCCAACGAGTATAATCAATCATAAAAATATAAAGCAATCAAAATATTATATTAATATCAATACTAATAAAACTAAATATTATACACAAATCCATAAAAAAATCAAAATTAAAATTTCGCAAAATCAAAGTTAATCTAATCCAATAATATAATACAATAATACTATACAATAATGTATAAAGAGAAGTATATTTTTTATATTTTGTCATTAAGCATTAAATAAGCTCACTATTTTTTAAGTAGTTAGAATCAATAAATATCGTTATATATACTACAAATAAATTATTTTAAAAATCATTGTGGAAATTGATAAGAGAACTATATGTTTCAAGAAAAAAAATATAGAAAACAAATGTAGTTTTATTCAGTAAAATTATTTCAATAATAAATATTCAAAATAAAATATAAAAAATAATACGTTTTCATCTCTTATTAATAATTTCCACACGAATGAACATTATTGTTACTGAATGCAACCTTGTGACTCATGGTCTGTACTGAACTTACGTCGGTTTTAACCTGTAATTAGCTTCAGAAGAATTGACGCAACTCAAAGATAATTCATCTTTTGATGAACTCGTGCTTGCTGTGTTGGAATTATTATTTTCCTTCTGCAAAAATATTGATGTTCCATTTTTGTTATGCTGTTCGGCATCACTTGTTAAAGCAACTGTGTAATCATTCTGTTGATCAAATCCCTCATTTGCTTGATTAGGTCCTTTGATATCACTTTCCTTATTCTCAATAATATTTTGAATGTTACTGTTGTTGATTATTTCTGGAACAATTAGGATATCTTCTAGCTTGATCATGGAGGCATCGTTGTCCGAGGCTTCAATATCATCTTCCACATCAGCTGAATTTTCAATATCTTGCTCAACATCTTGAGATTCATTAATATTTGCCACCATCGCTTTCAGTTTAGAACTTCGCACAGTAGCCGCAGGTATAGGTTTAGATCCGACAGATTCTTTATTGAGTAAAGCGAAAGTTTCCTCATTGGGCATTTGAAGCATATGCAATTCTTCCCTATAAACAAAGATAAGATATTATTAATCTTCATTTTCATTTTATAATGCTGCTCACAATCAGATTTTTTCTCTTATCTATATTCAACTACTGTATGCTATATTTATCTCAATAATATAATGGAAACATGGAAAAACTTAGTACTGTTTTAAAGCAACATAAGAGAGAACTCACATACATGCAATTATTTTCAACATATTATATCAATGAGTGATAGAATATCGCAATACAAAAAAGCTATCACTAATACATTATGCAGATATATACAAAATAAATTCTTTTGTAACAGCAAAATAATGTCCAAGCAAAATATTATATATAAATTTTCAATAATGTATAAAGAACATTTTTACTAATACATATATAACAAATTTATAAATTATTAATTGATAAATTTATAATTTAAATTTAGTTCCTTTTTAATTATATAAATCGAGATGCTAAAATTATATATATTAATGTTCAAAATCAACTATTATATACATTTGTAATATAGATGTTTTAAAATAATTTATTTCATTTAGAGAAAAAATATTGTATGTGTAAATCAAATAATTTCTGACAAAAACTAAAAGATCTAATAAAATTATTATAATAAAATAAAAAAATGTTTTAATAAACAAATAAAACAATATAAACATATAAATATGATAAAAAATATAATTGATTATATAATATATAAAAATGATAAAACAATATGAATTAGTAATATATAGATATATAAGATAGTAAAATTGCATGAATGTATAAAATTGTATTATATGAAAGAACTAAGGCTTATTAAAAATCCTGAAAAATTAACATGGTCTCTAAAAAATAATAAAAATTATGAGAATTTACTTCTTAGATTATCAAATATATTCTCTGAACTATTTATATTTATAATATTTAATTTTAGGAATTGCTTTGACTATTACATAATTTTTCTCTTCATATATGTTTTATATGATCATTTAGAAACTGATAAGAAATAGTTTCAAAATCTTAATGTTTTTTATAATCATTTAAATCTGATGTTTCATGCAAAATAATAGCTTATGTTCATAGTCTTCAACATAACAAATAGCTACAAATATATCTCAGAATACCAACACCAAGTGAAAAAAATGTTAACCTTGGTTTTCCTCCATTTTCCAATGAGGAGATCAAAATTTTGACAGGCATCTTGTTTTTCCTCCTGGTAATATTTAAATGTCATTTGAATAAGTATAATATATGTAAAAAAATTTGACATTTTCAAATAATGAATATTGTGGCTTATTAACAAATAATGTGGCTTATTAGAATTGTTTTAAGTAAGTAAATTGTTGTCTCTCCTTGCATGAATTGACTTGTATTTAGTTTTAGTTTCGCTAACTATTGATATTTTATAATTTTAGCACTTGAAAAGGACCTAAATTTAAGGTCGAAACGTAGTGTACTTCGTATCTAATAAAGACGAATAATATTAATAAGAGCCAGTATGGTCGAACTAATCATTAATTTCCTTATTATTTATTATTAAACACACATATCATGTCTATAGATAGTATCTTTTTATATAGAGTATTTAATATCAGTCATTATATATGAAATCTGTTGTATGTTAATTAGAATCTATAAAATTTAATAGAATATGTATTCCTAAAATTTGATAGAATAAATATTCTATTTCTTTTTATATCTTTATGATATATCTTACTGAATTGATAGAAAGCAAACACATTCATTTCTTCTTCTCTTTCTCTCTCACAAAATAAAAATTAATGTCTCAAGAAATAAAAATTATTATTATCTTAATATCTTTTTTTAATAAATCAACTCCAAATTTTGTTAAAAATAATGTAATATAGCTGTGTTAACTTTCCACATATTAATATGCATGCATGTGTATATATTATATATAAAGCAGAAAATATAAATTGTACATACTTTTTTTTGCCCTTGCAAAGACGTTTTCTTTTCGTATCAGGTTCGTATGAACTAACTTCGGTATCATTTTCTAGCAAAATCGTCACAGGATTCTCAGATGAATGAACATTTTCCATATTTTCATCATCTATTGATGCTTCACTATGCTCTCCTGGGCTATGGATAACTGGAGCTGCCGTCTCTAACATCCTAAATTAAGATATTATTAAGATATATATTAATATCTTAACATATTTTTACACACAATACATAACATATAAGCATATGCATTATATGTATATAAGTGAATAGATTTATACACACACACATGCATATATAAATAAATAAAAATATATATATATATATTTTTATTTATTTATATATGCATGTGTGTGTGTATAAATCTATTCACTTACTCAGCAACAATATAGTCTGAATCCAACTCAGGTTCCGATGCATCAAGTTCATGAATTATTGGTCCTGTAGGAGATGCTTGTGACTATAAAATAAATATTTATTAATATAGCATAAATGTATATAAAAGAAAAGAAAACATAAAAAACATTGTAATAACAATAATATTACCTTTGACAACTTTGCACTTTGTTTACGTGTACGATTTGAATCATCTATCATTAATGGATATCGCCTCTTGACAGATAATCCACCTCCTCTTGATGATGGTTGTACAAGAGTAACAAGAAACTGAATAAGCTTGTTAACAATTTGTTGTTGTTTCAAGTGTTTTTGTCTTAGCATTGCTATTTCTCTCCACAATGCCTCATTTTCATGTTTCATTGCACCTAATTTATTATCCAAACTCTCTTGACGACCCCTCATATTTCTTACTTCTGCTAATACTTTAGTCATTATTTCTGGTTTCATAGAAGAATGAGCTACATCTTGACTCTTGCTAGATGCAATCTAATAGAAAGATAATATTTTATTTATTATAATAAAATATTAATGTAATATTTATGTGTTTAACAATTTAGATTCTTATTTAGAACTGCATCTTTTATGCAGTCTTAAGATTTCTTAAAAAATATTATTGCATCTTTCAAAATATGTAAAAGAACTAAATCAGTGTATTTATTTCAAAAATCTCAGAATTGACTTCAAGCTTTATTCTTGTAATTATTCTTTAAATTCAAATTATTGTACTATTGCAGCATGTCTAAATGTACTCACTTTTCTTTTAATATGTTCAACTAAATATGGTTGTCCTTTATGGAAAAACTGATGTGCAAATTCCATTTCATCTTTATCGCACTTTAGGCCACCCAGTTCGACCGAAACCTTCTTGTGAAATCCATCTTAAATATAAAAAATTTTAATCAATATTTTTATTCTTTTTTCTTAATTTCTATTTTTTTATCTATATTTTCAAGATAATTAATATGATGCATAACAACTTACACATATTTAGCTGCCGTACAAAACTAGCCATATTGTTATGTTTATAATAATGTGGCAATAATTCTCTTGCAAACTTTGCTTGATTTTTGATAAAAAAACTTTTTCCACTCTAAAAAAATATTAAATATATAAGATTATTTGTTTTTGTAAACTGTAATAAAATATATATTATTTACCATAATTTTAAAATATTATATCTATCTCTAATTAATATATTAAATATACACATATAAATGTATGTATGTATAATTATTACATATTATATATGTATTATATACAATATGTAATAATTATTATATACATCTACATAAATTACATCAGTTTATATTGAAAGCTTATTAAATCAATCCGATTTATGTAACATCAACACGAAAATAAGTCAATAATATTATAATTTATATTTAACTGTTAATAATTTAATTATATATGTTTCACATAGCATCATAAACATTTATTCCAAAAATAAATAATTCACAAAGTTAGCATGCGAAAGAAAAACGATGCAACGAAGCGATCACAAGACACAATTGATAAATAATCGCAGTAATTTATGCACGTGATACAAAATGTTATGTAAAACGCAGAAAAATATGCATCATTGAAAATCGAAAATCGTTGTCAAGCCTTATATGCATCGCGCATGTGGTTGCAATTATTCGCGACGAAGAGTCGAGCTCTAGACAGTAGTGCAACGACTGACATTATTTCGAGTGACATTATTTCGTGATCGCGTTACTCGCTCCGCTTGACAGCGCGAGACAAGCGGTCGCTCGTCGAGCAACTCGCGTGTGAACAGGTAAATAAATAAAGGTGTACTTACAGGTGACCAGCAAATTAGGTTGTCGGTCTCTGGATCCTCGACGAGCCTCCACAACTTGGCAAGGAAAGCCGGTACACCGGCACCCAATTCCGCGACCGTGTGCATCCTAGACGAGGTATGAAACTCGATTACACGCGAGTGGTGTCCTACAGTTTTTGCCGATGAGAAATTACATCAAAATATCTCGCATCTCCGCTGACGACAATGGCCGACCGCTGACGATATTATTCTGCTGACAAGCATACGCATACGCAAGTGAAGTGAAGTGCGGAGGACGAGCGCATACTGATGAAATTTGCGACCTTCCTATTGGTTGCCGTTCAACCGGATGTCCAAATCTTGCCATTTACTGCATCGCAATATGACGCAATATGAAATTGTTAAATAAGGAATTGTTAAATAAGGATAATATCTATTTTTCTATTCCTATTGGTGGAGATTTTCTATTTCCTGTTTTCTACACTATTCCACATTATTTTACACTATTCTACACTTTTCTACATTTAAATAATTGTCATAAAAAGAAAGCTATAGAGAAAATAATTATCCTTCTCTTATTATTATTATTATTATTATTATTATTATTATTATTGTTATTACTCTTATCATTATTATTTTTATTACAAAGAAAACAATTAAGCGAGGAGCACACACTTTTGCATAAGCGCATAAGCGTAAGCATAAGAATCTTGATTGGTCTATAAACGTATACATAAAAAAAATTATGCAAGAGTGCTCCCCGCTTTATCCTTCTATTTCTGTCACACAAAAAAAACAAAAAAGATATAGGAGTATTTCTATATATTATCAGTACAGAAAGTATTTCTATATATAAGTTCTATGATTTATTGTGTTACTATCTGTATCTATATGATCAAAGATTAAAGCCTTTTGCACAATGCTAGGCGACAGGCAATAGGAATAAGAAATAAAAAATATTAACCAATCGGAAAAAGACAGATTATTATTATTATTCTCTGCTCCTCTTGATGGATATCTATTTTTTATTCCTATTGCCTGTTTCCTGGCATTGTGCAAGGGGCTTTAGGCTATGGACTCGCACATAAAAACAGGACACAACGTGAGAGCCAATCAGTTTGGAGCTCGTCCATAAAAGCGAGAGATTGAATTGAGAACACACCTTAAATACCAGAAGCAAATCAATAGAAGCTTTAAATAGAACATTGTGCATTTATATGACACTGCATCTTAAGTATAACATAGTAAGCGCAATTTATTTAACTTTAATATTATTTATCAAGTCAGATTATATATTTTCACCGAGAAATATATTAATGTCACTTGCAAATTTATATGAATTTAGTATGTATTATACTTGACTAACGTAGTGGAGATAGGTTATAGCTGTATATAAGGCACTTCCGGTTTGTCGAGAAGGACAGACATTTTACGCAGTCAGGTGAGGATCGTTTGATATAAGTTGATAGAAATATTTATACGGCAACAAGACGCGAAATATTGAATCAGAACAGATTTAGTGGTAATAACAATAGATTCTAAATGATATTTGATTGCAGATGGCAAATAGACGGCGAAATATATACGGATTGCGATTGAGGGTCTCGTAGCATTCCTCGATGCACAGCAAGATTTCATAGAACGAGCGAGAATCATACTCATTATCATAGGAAATGTTCCATTTCTTATGCATCACATACAACGTGAACATTTATTTACCATAAAACGGATTTAATTTTTCTCAAATGTGAGTGGCCTTCCTATTTTCCAATAAACAAAAAAAGAGTTTACAGCAATCAGAGAGAAAAACGCGATAAAAGATTGAAAGTAGCATAACTTTCGTCGAAAAGTCCTGAAAAATTATCTTTATTTCACGGTTTCGTTGCGTAATTAATCGTTAAGTCCGACTTCGAGGTGAATCATGTCGAGAGTAGTGATGACGTAATCATATATTATATATGTACGTGGACTTGAAGATATATCTCGCGCTACAAAAATCTCGGAAAAGTAAGCGCGTATAAGTGTCGATCTAACCCGAAGAAATAGAGGGCTAATATGAGAAAAAGTTCGTATTACAAAAGTGCAGAAAAAAAGTGTCAGTTCTCGTAGGCACGGATACGAGTCTGCGGAAAAAAAAAAAAAAAAAAAAAATACGTTTCAGGATTTCCTATCGTGTTACATAAATAGAACGGAGCTACGTCATAGGGCGAGGACGGACGAGAGCCGTTATTGGCCGCGCAACAGGGTGGGAGCGACTTTCGCGGCTCGGATTGGACGGTTGCTTGGGAGGGGCATGCGCACCGCGGCTGCGCGGCGGATATTCGGGGCTAGTCCGAGAAGAACCGTTCGTCCCGTACAAGGACTCGTATCTGCGCCTACATTTTTTGAACACTTTTTGAGCGAACGATTTTCGCCTCGAGCAACAGCATTTCTAGCGAAACATTACGAGATAATTGTAATTACGCAGTCATAATTCACGTAGGACGCTATATAAGCGCGGAAATTCTTTCGCGTAATCGCTCACTTCGGCTCCTCTCAGATTACATTAAACGGCTCAATAAGAGTTGCGTACCATATGTCGTAAGCGAGGAATTTGGGAGGGTTTAATTATGGAGAACTGATCAATTGCACGCATTAATTCTCGATATTCGATCAGAAAATAGATCAGCCGTTTTGTTTCCGATTTGCCATCGTCTGTCCTGTAAATTCGTGCGAGTCTGTGAGAATCTGACAATATGGCGTGAAGAGTGCGTCGGTTATCCGAATCGTTCGTATAGTCATCAAGTATTTTATATCTCATTGCAGATAGGCACGATGAACGTATGTCTGGTCCCGAAGATGCTCTGAAACGTCTAAAATCCCAGCAAAATGGTGAGTAATATATTTTTTTAAATATAATTTTATATATATATGTATATATAAATTACAAGCGAATATTATGAGTTACGATGGCGCCACCTGGTCGATTTGGCGATTACGAGAGATCAATAACCTTTGCTCCTTTTGTGTGTGTGTGACCTCGTATTCTATTTTCGTTGTCACGTATCCGTATAATTACAATGTATGAGATTATTCAGTTCACCGTTATTGCATGTACATATTGTTCTATGAATTTTCGTAATTAAATATGATTGGTAAATATAAATAAAAAAAAAAAAAAAAAAAAAAATTATAGATAAAAGCAGATAACAAAAGAAAAGTTATGAATTTTGTGTATGTAAAAAAATTTATATATTTAATAATTAATATGTAGAAGATAATTTTAAAAAAATATAGAATTTAATTAATTCTTTTAATGTTAATTAAATGTTGAAACATTAATATCTTGTTAATGTTCTTTTAATAATTTCTATATGTAGAGATATTCAAATTTATTTATATGATCTTGTCTGGTTGTCTGTATAATATTCAAAGAATTCATATACTTTACTATTATTAGTGATGATTAATAGTCGAGTATCTAGTTACTCAGATATATTCTAAATATTCTAATCTTGGCATTTTTTATTTACTAATATTTACTTATAATTTTTATGTATATCTAGTATATCAATAATTTAAATTATTAATATAATCAATTATATGATGAGCAATAGTATATATAATACTTTTTATTTGAAAACAAATTCCTCATAAAATTGTTTCCATCTGAAGAACTTCAAGAATTTTTGTTCAGAATTGTACTTGGTGAGAAAAAAATTGAGTGATAAAGGCTGAATTTTATACTTAAAATATATTTACTACATATCTCTTTTTATATTAAATATCAATAATGTTTGAATAAATATGCTATGCAATCTTTGTTTTATATTTTATATTTTTGAAAAATAGGAGGGAAAAAATTATATATTTAAAATATTTTTTCTCTAAAAAATTCTTCAGTTCTTTTTAATATTTTTTGTTCAAACAAACTTTAAAACTTGTTTTAATTTTTTCTTTGTAATCTATGAACAAATAACTAAAAATCTCACAAAGTGACAAGTCAAAGAACTTAATTGTTAAAAAATTTATGAAATTTCAATAAAATAATTTATTAAATTTTTTTTTAAATTTAATTTTTATATTTATCTAAATATAAAAAAAGTTTCTTGAAAATTTTAATAAAAAAGCCCCAAAAAATCAGAAAATACATAAGAAATTTTTTTCAAGAAAATTTAAACATATATTTTTGTATTTTGTTTAATTGTTTAATTTTCGTGTTATTAAATTTCGTATTTATGAGCATAATTTATGTTTTATGTGATGATTTTGCGTTATAATGCTTTTATTCTTAAATTATATTTTCAGCCACGTATAGACCCATTATCCTTACTTAAATGCCTCAGCGTGTTGTTGGGTCCAACAGGAGGCATTAAGAGTAAAGAAGAAGTTCATCGCTTAGCTAATTTAATGACAAAGTTTTCTAAAAAACTTGTCTCAAAATGCATTTATATACAAATATTGAAAACTACTAATACGGATTTGCTTAGCCAGTAAGTACTTCAGTTTATTCAAATAATATTAAAATGATTATTTTACTCTTTATAGTTATTAAATAGAGTATTTATTCTTTTCACAAACATTTTATTCAATTGCTCTTTATGATATTAATACATTTTTATAAAAGCAGTTTTATAAAAGAAATTTGTCATTTCGCATGTTGAGACATACATGTATATAGTAATTTGTACATTTGTATGTAAAGAACACAAATAACATGCAAGAGTAAATAATAAAAGGTTCAGAACCATTAGATGGTATATTTTAATGTGCCATTTTTACTGATACGAACCTTACATCTTTATTTTTTTTTTCTAAAACTTGTACAAGTATGAAAGTAGTTATATATGATATAAAAGTTATGCTTTCTGTAGTAAATTAGAAAATAAAGCAAAAAATAAAAGAGATAGAGGAAACTGAACAAACTAAATACGACTAAAACAAGATGGAAGAACTTTTGACAATTCATGTTTTTAATGATACGAAACAGATCATAGTTATAGAGACAGTCAAGAGTTGTACAATTTTGTTATTTAGATTTTCTTCATAATTGTTAAATTTTTTTAATAATTTTATATATAATATTATATATTATATATTATATTATATATTATATTATATTTATATATTATATATAATATTAAGAATAATTTTATATATAATTTTATAAAGCAAAATACTTGAAATTTATATGCAATATATATATATATATATATATATATATATATATATATATTTAAAAATATATACAAATACTTTATTATTTAATTAATATTTATATTAATTATTACAATATTTAATATCTGTCAAATATTTATCTATATAGAAATAATTTTAATGCTTGATTATTACAGATTATTCGCTTTAAAATACATACATTATATAGCATTTTATGATAGAAATTGAAATTAAAAATAGAATAATAAAAGATAGTATAATTATTTTATTATTCACAATAATATAATTATGCTATCTTATCTTTTATTATTCCTTATAATAATAAAAAAATTTTACATTTTATAATTCCTATTTTTGTAGATTTATGAGTGCTGGAGGATGGAATCTTATTCACACATGGCTTACTGATGGCATTCTTGCCAAGAATTGGGCTCTTATTCAAGAACTCCTAGAACTTCTCCTACTCTGTCCAGTAGATATTGAAAGATTAAAGAGTAACAATTGTCCAAAGCTGATTAAAGGCTTGTCAAAAGAAGGCAGTCATCAGGGTGTACGAACATTAGCCACTCGACTTGTGGAGCAGTGGCTAAAAATTGTCAAAGGAGAAGCGGCGCCGAATTCAGTACCAGCCCAAATCATGACGGTTCCAGTGCAATCTAATACTACTGCAGGACAAATTGCAGTTATTCCTTCGTCGCAGCAACATTATTTATTAAATTCTCAACAAACTCTTGACATTGCTGAAACTGTTCATGTTCAAGACTTCAAGCTTGTGCAATCATCTACCACTAGTACTACAGTAAATCAGATTCAGCAAGATCAAGAGAAGCAGCAACAAGAAAGATTACAGTCACAAACGATACAAGTTGGTAAAGGCCAGCAAGCGACGCAACAACAAACTAAAAAACAATCTTTTGTTGTTGTAACAACGTCTTCACAATCAGTTCCTGTGTACAAGATTACCATTCGCGATGGTAATCAAGTTCTCGCTAAGGTGGAGACGGATGTCACGAATATAAATAGTGTTTTAAGCAAATCTGGTACAAATGCAGAAGTAGTTATAAACACTGTGGATGCTGCGCTTCCTGCTTCACAAGAAGCAAGGCAAGAAACAGAGGAGGTAGAGGAGACAGGACAAAGTGGTAGTGTGACTAGTGGTCAAGATGAAACAGTAGACATTGGACTATCAGACAATTCAGGACATGTTTCTAGTGATGTGAAACAGACTATAGTTAGTTCTAAAGACATTCAAGATATTGAAGGTGCTAAAAGTAAAGATAATAAAGACTCTAAGGATATTATTATTATTAATAGTGATAGCGGTAAATCTAGTGACAAGGAAAATAGAGACTCTCATAAAAAAGATGATAAGAAATCTAGTTCTGACAAGAAAAGCAGTACTCATCATCACAGTTCGTCTTCATCGTCTAAAAGTTCTTCTAAGCACAGCACGAGTTCCAGTACACATCGTAGCAGCTCAACATCCCACAAATCGAGTAGTCATCGTTCTAGTTCCAGTAGTAAAAGCTCCAACTCTAGCAAAGATAAGTCTTCCAAGGAAAAAGATAAACATCACTCTAGCTCATCCAGTAAGCACAGTTCAAGTAAGAATAAATCTGAACGTGACAAGGAACGAGACAAAGAAAAGCAGAAGAAAGATCAAGCGGAGAAGGATAAAGCGACTTTGGAAAAAGTGCAAGGTCAAGCGTTGAGTTCCAAGTTGGGCAAAATACCGAAGAAACGAACGGAGGACGATACAAACGGAAGAAAGTCTTCAACTGAGTCGCGAGATGGCACGAAGGAAAATAAAGAGAAAGTAGATAGTAGTAAAAAAGATACTGTTACAAAGCTAACTACCGAGAAGAAAAATATATCCATTTCTATTGAGAATAGGAAAAATAGTCAAGACTCTACGACACGGCCGAAAACGGTGAAGACATATAATTCAAAGTTTAGATCCACGGGACTAGAGGAAGAAGTAAAACCACCACCACCGAGATCGAAGAAACCAAATCCTGCCGTTGATAAGAAGGTTCTACCTCCGAAATTTCCCTTGAAGAGGCCATCGCCAATAAGAGAAACCATTCCGATAGTGGAAAAACGGGTGAAACTATCACTAGACTCGCCAACAACACCACCAAGCGATGAAAAGAAGGGAGGGATTAAACTGATACCACCAAAACCAAAACGTAAGTATATTTTATTACAAATTATATACAAAATTTCTTTATTATTAATACATGATCTCTCTTATATTTAATTTTCTTTTGCTAATACTTTTTTAATCTAGATATAAACTTTACGCTAATGTCCTTAGATTAAAGCAGTCTATAATTTCAATAAAAAATTATGCTATGTGTATTAAGACTAAGTTAATCAAATTATTTACATGATAAAATTTTAAACATAATATTGAGAAAAATTAAAATTTTGGACACATCTTTATATTATATCTTTATATTAATGTAAATGCAAAGAACATTAAATTAACATAAAGTTAAGTTTATAAAAAGAGAATATAAATATTCTAACAAAAAGAAATACTTTAAATTTATAATTAATAAATTAATACATTTTGAAACTTAGAATATATATATATATATATATATATATATATATATATTTTAAACACGTGTATACATTTGTATTTTCTTCCAGTTAATAGAACAAACACATACATATACATATATAATTGTTTTTATTTGTAAAATATATTCTCACTTAAATTTAAATAACTATTAATATTTAAATGAAACATGAACATGTTTTGTAATACTTTCATTTTTTCTTTATTTTGTCTTTAGTATACATAGATGCATTATTATTATTATCGTGCATTATTATTCTTGTTGTTATTATTATTATTATTTATATATTTTATATTATATATTATCTATTTTCTATTTTTTATAATATGCAATATGGTTTTTCTGTTCTATATTATTTTTCTATACAAACTCTAAATCTTATTTTTTGGTGGAATAATGACTAAACAAATGACTGCTTAAACTTTGTACATTGGCATGCTGCATTATATGTATATGGCATATTACTAACTCTGTAATATTGAGTTTGCAGATGGATGTTACCGGAGGATGTACAAGCTGATCCAATATTTAATGCGATATCTTTATGTATCGCGAATATTATCGATAGTCTCAATGACTTTTTGGTATTGTCACATCAAACATTTATTTTTGTCTATGTACTTTAAACTTATTGCTTCTTCCAGGCAATATCCCGTAGTATAATACCTCTTAATAGTACATCCTCCCTATTTCCCCCAAAAAATTATTATTAGCGTCTTATAGAAGATATAATAAGCCGTGTAACGATTTATTCATCGTGCTGCATGGAGAATTAGCAGCTCATGTATACGGATCATCCTTCTATGAAAATTAACATCTCTCGTTAGAAGAACGAAGTCATTAGGATCTGCAATCAACCACGAACTTTTTCGTATATTAAGAATCTTCGATAGCAGGTAATCTTCGATAAAGTATTCATTACAACGAGTAGATCGTGATTTTTTCGATATTCGACAAAATTATATATATACATATATATAGTTAATTATTTCAAAGTAAAAAAACGCATAGTTTTTTATTGAACGAACATAGTCGAAACGTGTCAAAAAGTGTTTCTATCGATATTTCTATAATAGCGGGCACGTGTTCTTAATCTTCGATATTAGTGATACAACGATTATGAAGCCATCATACAGGAATAGTTCTAATCTCTAACTAGGTAAGGCAACAAAGTCTTGTCTATTCATACTCTTTTTCCCTTGTACATGTATATATCCTATTTAAACATTTAAATAAATTTATCAGAAATCTGGAATACTTAACTCTTGGGTTTCTGCTATACTACATATCTTGCTCGCTGTTAAATGCTTTTAAGACAAAATAATATCGTATATATATCGTGAGCCCATCCAGATTTCCATCCTCTCGACGATTTTTGATATTGAAACATGTACAATGTGCAAATTGATTAATTAATTTCAGTAATTCTGAAATTCGCTTCACTCTTCAAAGTTGAGTTTAAATGAGGATAGAAAACTTGTGTGTAATATTTTTTTATTTACATTAAAACAATCGCACTAATATGACATCGACTCAAAAATTTGTTGCCAATAAAATACGAATACACATTCAAGGCCTATAGATAAAATGGATTTTTCATTCATTACATGACTTTTCGTACGTACATGAAATGTTTGCATATTTATCAGAGAGAATTGAAATTTGTGTGGGGCAAATTATTCCATCACCTTTAATAGAAAAAAAGAGAGAGAAAGGGAGAGAGCGAACGAGAGGGAGAGAAAGAGAGAGGGTGAAAGGAATAGTTAAAAAAAAGAAAAGATCAACCAAACAAATTAGAGAAAATATTGTGAGAATACGTATATTCTGAACGATGCGTGGAGATTCTACGGATCGAAAGTAGCACTGAAAGTGCACGAATTCTGAAGCTGCATATCCGACATCTTCGAGCAAGAAGGCCTTTAGGACCACAGCAGGCCCCCTTTACAACGAGTTTCGTCGGCTTGGTGAAGAGACCCTTCTTCCTTGCCAAATATGTTAGATAATTGAAACGTGAGACAGATAAAGAAAAAGCTAGGAACTAGAAAATTGCTGGCTAGGATAGAAAAAAAGAATAGGAAAGAAGAGACTAGTTGTGCCAAACTTTTTGAAGCTTGAGCGCAATTAAATATTTTTTTTTCAATTTTATTACAAATGTAAAATGTATTACAATATGTAAAATTGTCAAAATATTAATTATTGAAAAATTTTAAATAGCAATAAAATTAGCGTAACGTTATTAACAATAATGGTATTGGAAGAAGAAAAAATATTTTGCATGTGTGTATTTATATGTATGTATATATATGTATTTTATATACATATGTATATAATTAATACTCGAATAATATCAAAATTCAAAATTTGATTGATCCCAAGTGAATCGGGAACAAATTACATTCGTAATTTCTGTGCTCTTGCTAGAGAAATTTTGGTGCAACAGAGTCTCAATACGAATAATCTCGTGTATTTAAAGAAAATCTTCGAAAATTACATAAGATTTGCACAACAGAAATTTAGATAAAAAAGAAAAAAAAGAATAGGAAGAAAATCTGTAAATCGAATTAATTTTCGATGTGTCCGAATCCGACACGTGCAACAGGAGAGAATTGCAAGTCGCGCGACACATGCAGGGGCCGATGTTTTTGCGACTGTTTTACGTCTGCGCACGTGTTCCGTTGCCCATATGATTGTCGCAGTCAGCGTAGCGCGCTTCTACCGACACTATTAACCGTTCAACGCACATCAACCCGCGACACAACACACACACTTTATGTCTATTTTACGCGGCATTCATGTCGCGAAATTTATACCCAATATTTTTACGAAAATGAAAAATATACTATCTGAATGAATGCAAATATATACGCGTCATATTTAATTACATTGATTTCACGATTATCACGGTTTTTATATGACTCCAAGCCGTGCACCAAAAGAACATAACTGAAAGATACATATATGCAAACTTCTTACATATACACAGATATATTTTATAATATAATTAATTAAATTTATAATACAAAAGAAACTTGGATAATTCTCGGATAGATTAATTTAATATTGATTTTCTTTTTTACATTTGAAAGCTTGGAGTGCATAAATTGTTTTAAATAATTATAAGAAGCAAGTGTATTAAAAATTTTAAAAATTATTCTAATATACGTTGAATTAAAATGTTGAATGTTTTTAAATTGTATAAAATTATTAAATTTATGATTAAAATTATATTAATAAAATTTATTCACATAATTTATCAGAACAGTAAAATTATTTAATACAAAAAATATTTTTGTGTTAAAGTACATGCTCGAAATTATTTATATTTTATTTTTCTAATTAAATATCCTGACAAATTTCAAATTAATCTACTTAAACAATTCTAAAACACAAAATATTTGTATATAATCAGGTAGAATATTGTTATCTTTTTACATTTGAATACATTTCGTATTGTGAATTATAATGTGATTTAGCATTAATGAACAAACAATGACACATGAATAATAAATTATCTAATAATAAATATATTTCAAAACGGTTGTCTTATTTAACATATATCAATTGATAATATATTCAAGATTTCATACATTCATAGAAAATCTAAAGTTACCATTCGAAATGCACATTTAAATTTATTTTTGAAATATAATTCTATCAATCAAAAACTTTCATGATAAACTATTTTTATAATATTATTTGCGCTGTTATTTAATAAAATATATTATTTATTCTTCTCTTTCGTGCATCCATACAAATAATATTGTTTCGAGTATACTTTCGAATTTATTTTTAAATGCTACAAACTTTCATCGCGTGTGCGATTGCAATCTGATATAATTGGTAAACAGATTATTTTTAGAATATGTTAATCGTAACTTATTAAAATAAATTTATTTTGTATTGTTATGTGTATCTATATACATATACATTTTTATGAATTGTAATTATTGAATGAATAAGATGTTAAGTGTTTGTACATTTTATTATTAAGTTAATTATATAATGTGTGTGTATATGTATATATATAACATTTTTTCTCATATATATGTATATATATATATATATATATATATATATATATATATTTATATATGAGAAAAAGAGTAATAGTTAAGTAGTAGTAACTTAAAAGAATAGTAACTTATTTATAATATGTATATGTATTATTATATATACATGAAAATCTCGCCAATTTTTTTCAGAAGATAATAGTTTATACTCGTTACATATTATATTGTATACATATGTATACATGTGTACATATAAGTCAATAATTTTGTCAGCAAGTCACAGTAGTTTTGTAAATTTGTCATTAACACGAAATTGCATATAAATTTACTTGCTAAATTCAAATTCTTATGAAATCAATGTTGTATCGTTAAATAATTTCGGATATAAATATGCATTAAAAATTAAGAATGAAGAACACATCAAGGACAATTTGATGCGCTATATTATTAAAAGTCGCAAAAAATTATTTATTCTGAGAATAGACGTCATTTTTTTCTTATCGTAGATTATTTCTCTGTAGAAATAAAACAATGAATAATGGAACCCATATATTCTTCCTCAACTTTTAAAAATTTATTTAATTTCTATCAAATTTATTACGTCAACGTTGTCGGAATATAACTTAAACAGTTTTTAATATTAGAATATTATTATTCGGATTTATAGATGTAAGTCGGATACTTTGTATTCAAATATTGACAATATTCTTTTTTATATAATATTCTTTAAGCTTGAAAAATAACTATTTGTAGTACGAATTATATTTTGTTTATAGTCTGTTATGAATTAAAATATTTCCGTATTATTTTAGGGTGGGACTGCAGTTCTATATGATAAGGGACACGATGGACGATAAATTTTCTATTTGATTATTAAATAGAATTTGTAAATTTTTTTAACCATTCATTGTGTTAAGTCGCGCATTTTAAGGAATGGCGATATTTTTTGAGTTGTTATATTTAAATTATATATTTTTCTCTCTTTCTATTTTTTCTCGCGCGCACTGCATTCTCATATAAAAGTACTCACTAATACAATAAAGATCATCAAAATTTCATTTGTCATTAAAATAATTTGAATCTATTTTTTGTTTGCATAACAAATAATAAATGTATAGTTTATATACATTTGTCTTACAACACAATTTGTATACATTTATATATAATTATAAATGATTTCTATTTTTTAGGCTATAATTATTTTTATTTTTTGGCCCTGTAATTATTTTATACAAAAAAATTTTATACAACAATTATAATTTTGTTATCTATTTCATATAATTTTCATATAATAATAAACTAAATCTAAAGATTATATACACATACACACTCATATATATTTTTTCTTTAAAAAAATATACAACAATTACAATTTTGTTATCTATTTCATATAATTTTTATATAATAATAAACTAAATCTAAAGATTATATACACATACACACTCATATATATATATATTTTTTTTTAAATATTTAAAATAATACCTATAATATTTATTTTATATACATCTCGATATTAATTATAGAAATATATTTGTATGCAAAAAATACAATATAATCTTAATTTTTAAATGTTTTATATGTATATCGTAATATGTTAAATTAGCTTACAGAAATTTATAATTTAAACTTACGTATTTATGACATTTTAGTACATTGCTCATTTATTTGATATATTGAAAATATTCGTTCCTATATAATTAATATTATTTGCTTCTTTATTCTATTATTTTATTATTATATATAACATAAAAGTAATTTTGAATACATTATTCAAAGTATAATAAAATTAAAATTTGCTGTCTCCAGAAAAACACATTCACTTTTTTTACAAATAAGTATTAAATATTAAAGAAGAATACTTTTTTAATCAATAATTTATTGCTTCTAAAAAGATATAAACTTAATGCATAGTATTAATAATTAATTGTATATATTATATCAATTAATGAATTTATGTACAATTACTTTCATTTCTAAACTATTATATACATATTTATTTACATTTATGTCACACTTATATATTATCTTTCTCGCAGCTTATGTGAACTATTATTAAAATATTGAAATAACATTAGCATCATTATAAACAAATATTTTAGTTTGTATTATTGTATTAGTCCTTAATTATTTTTAAATTTATATGCTATAGTTTACAGGGTAAAACAATATAGTAAACTTTTTTAAAATTTATTAGCTTAAATTTTTTTATTACAGGATACATTGAACATAAAATTAACGCTGAGTTAATATTGGCAGATGAATTATCGAATTATTATGGAAGATGTCCTTTACTGCTGTAAGAAGCTTTTTTATATATAACATTTTTACTTGCAGCTACTGGAAAATAAAAGACATTTTTCAGATGTTTTTCAGATATATACTAATTACCAATAATCAACGATATCTTATGATTGCTATTATTAATAATCTTTATGTGACAATATCTATTTAAGTCATTTGTATTGTTTATTTGTTTATTTACAGAACGGATCGAAAGTGCGAAACGAGATTATTATTTATAAATATAACATAAACCTTACATAAATATTTAACAATTATACATATAGAGCATGTTTTCTAATTCCTGAGCATACATTTTAGGAATAAATTCAGCGCACAAATATAATGTAAAAATAGTTTATAGGAATATATTATTGAAAAATTATTGTTAAAATTTCATCAAAAAGTATAAGAATTTATTATTTATTATTATTTATTACTTAATGACAAGAATGAGTGTAATTTAGAAATTAAACAAAAAGTCAATCACGTAATTGACTTATTATTTAATGACATATGTATGTCAATTTTTATTATTTTCGTGCGCTGAATTCATTTGTAAAGTTATGTCTATATTGAAAAAAATATTTTATTTATAAATATCTAGGATGTGATAAAACATATTGTTTTCCAGAAATTCATCATTTTCTCCGGAATCTTTTTTGAGGATTTCTATCAAATCTGCTATCTTTATTTAGATTTTTCTACAATTTTAATTTATTCAATTTTAATGTTATAAAAATACATTTAAGCAATCTTACTAACATACATATATTTCTTTTTTAAATAATATAAAATGTGTCTATATATAATGCAGCATATCTTGAAATATTATTTGTGAAAATTGTTTTAATGTATTTTTAACTCGATTATTACTATTGAATTATCCGTGAATAATGCTCGAAATTTTTGTTCTTAGCAATGATGCTACAAGAAAGTGACATGTTCATGGACGCCCTTACTGCGTCTACCAAGAGTAAAGAACCGAGGAAGCGTAAGCGTAGGACTTCTATCACGAAGGATGGATCTTCGGAAGCGAAGAAACAAGAAATTGCTAACACTGATAATCGCGAAAGTACACCACCACCTTCGCCCACGAATGTCGAAGAGAAATCTTCAGTAGCCCTTAAACCTAATTTCAAGGTAAATATATCAAGTACAATATATGCTTAGGATGTCACTGAAAAAAAATCAAATTGATCAGTGTTATTCTAATTTAAAATCTATTTTAGCGTATTTTAGAAGACAAAATATTCTAATCGCATTAAATTTTGATGAGTGATTGATGAGAGAATTTTTATATTATTTTAAACTCTAAGCTTTAATTTAAAAATAAACTAAAGCAGAGAGAATCGACTTAATTTTATTTTAATTAAAAATATATTTCTCATATGTAAAATATAATTAATAATTAATTAATATTGTAAAATTTATTTTTTATAGTTCTATCAAGATACGCTCGAAATTGAAGAAGACAAAGATCAAAGAGAAAAAGAAAATAGTGAAGAAGACTTGAAAAAAGATAAAGATGATTTGAAGATGTTTGATGATGAAAAAGATAATAGAGATGATGATGATAGCAGAAGTAACAGTAAGTATCAAGGAAACAAGAGAGATAAACTAATTTGCTTTTTAAAATGGACTCTAAAAAAAATTATACAGAGCATATAAATAATTATAAATTCTCAAATATTTTTTATTTGTTTATTTTATTTATATAATGTTTTAATATTATTATTAATACAATTTTATATTATAAATTTTTATGCATATATATCATGTTGAAGTAAAATTAATTTTATATTATCATGTTAAAGTAAAATTAATTTTATATTATCATGTTGAAGTAAAATTAATTTTTTCTACATAGTATATTTATAATAAGATATTCAATAAGTTATTAAATGATTAATTATAATAATTTGTAATAATATATTTAAATATTTTTATTTATTTATCTTTTTCAAAGCACCCACACCTGAGGAAGATGTGGAAGAGGTAAAAGATTCAGACTCACCAGAAGATGCATGTTCCGTGATTTCAAATTCATTGAAGAAGGATAACATTAGTCCTTATCCCGAAATACGATATGTAGATGGACTTAAAAGTGTTTTATTACTTCAGAAACGTAAAGGACCGAAGAAAGTTTTAAGGTGGAAAACAGATTTAGAATCCATACGTTACTTTGAATTGGATGAAACAGAAAGAGTTAATGTAACAAAAACATTCACTGATATGAAACAGATGGAAAAGCAAAACGAAAGAGAAGCATTCCAAATGGCCAGAAAATTAAGTACGTATATATGAAATTATATAATTATAATTTATTTTATACTGATAATTGTATTATGAAAATATATCTATCAATATATATACTTGCAAATTATATTTGTTTCAAATATTCTAAGGAACTATTAAAGATTTAAAAAATGATATAATTTTTTTATTTTATCGAATAATTTTATTATGAAAGAATTCTTAATTCGAAAAAATTAATAAAAGAGAATTAAAAAATAATTATATCTTCATAGTTCCTTAGAAAAATGGTTATGAAGGATTGAAAATGTTTATGGATCAATGTGAACTTTTTTAAATTTTATCAAATAAAAATATATATATATATATATATATATATATATATAATATATATAACAATTATTGTTTATTATAGATAACGAAGATTTAATGGAAGAGAGAACAAGGTGGAAGCCTCTGATTCCTATTGATCAACCGCCTCCATTAGTAGAGCCTGGCAAGGATAGTAAAGAGAAAGATATTCAATATGCTCGTGAAAAAGGCATCCTTCAAGCGCTTTACTTTAATCGAAGCATGTAAGTATACGTCAAGTTTTATAGTCAATATAATAGTATATCGAATTATCAACTTTATCGATGAACGTGCTCGTTTAAACCTAAACTACTTATATTTTACTATAATAAAATGAAACTTTTATTCTGTATATTATGTTCAAACAAATATAAGAATACTATATATAAAAATGTAATATAAAATATATTTGTGTTATGTGAGTTTTTAAAAATTAATTTTAAATATTAGAGATAAAAGCAAAGTAAAAAATCTGCTATCATATTATAGAATGCATTGTTGTGTGTAAATCTTCAAATTAATCAACAATTTTTAATTCTGATCGTTTGTTTGAATCGCAGGATTCCAGACTCCGCGGCTGAACCCGACGAAGAACGGCATCATGTGATGACCGATCCTAAAATAATACCGTTGGATGATCTTACGGGCAATAAGGAAAGCGAAAAGGATTTCACATCAGTACCGTGGCCAGAACCTAAACCACAGTTGACGCCGCAACCACCAACCGTGACAACGTTTCATTATCCCACGACATTCTCTCATAATCAACAAACTATGATGACGCCTATGGGTCCTCAAACGACGATGGGTCCGATGCCACAGATGCCTCAGCAAATGATGCCCCCGTCTCATATAGCTCCGATGACCCAGGAGATGCCGGCACCAACGATGCCAGGCAGTGGGGGTGGTGGTTGGAGAACGGGTGATGGAAAAGTTCTTGTACCTGATGTTGGAATGAATCCGATGGCGAATATGCCGGGTAATTTCAATCAGGGAATGGAAGGGGCCCCTATGGTTCCGCCAGGAATGATGGGACCACCACCTATGTACAATCAACAGCAAGAAGGCTACGGCATGATGTGTCCGGAAGATATGGGATTCAACAATATGAATCCTAATTTTCAGGGACCGCCCGGACCAATGTACGGTCCAGGACCTAATTTTCCAGGACCTAGAGGCGCCCCTATGCACACCAGAGGTAGGGGAGGCCCTGGTTGGGGATATCGCGGAGCTGGACCCCCAAGGGGTGGTTGGCGAGGTGGTGGTGGTGGCTGGCGAGGAAACGGTAAACAGCCACCAGTATGCAGACAATTTTCGAAAAATGGCTTTTGTCGAGTCGGTGATAAATGTCAGTATCTTCATCCTGGTGTGAACTGTCCGCCATTTTAAAAGTGAAATTGAGAGTGATATTTATATAATTAAACTGATCATTGATATGCGATTAGAAGAGTGTCTTCGATTAGGATAGATATCCGCGAGAAAAAAAGATAGAGAGAAAGAATGGGATCAACTGTCAGCGTTACATTGATAGACTGATTTATCTAATGATCTTTCTCCAGGATATTCGATGACGATTTGCTTGGAAAGCAGATACAAAAACATACGTGCAACTACTGCGCATAATATAAGAAAAGTGATAATGTGCAATTTTCTTTTTCCTTTTTTTGTTTTGTAAAAATCCATTGCATGAATATATGGATAGAATTTCTCTATTTAATACTTGATGCGCTTAAAAGTTTTGTAAATATAAATGGCATTTCTCAATATAAGTATTTTATAGAGACTTGTCGTAATATTGCGAGTGCTGTCAATATTATTAATTAAATAATTAATAAAATTATTAATAATTAATAATAATTTGTAATTTGACATCAAATTTAGTATTAAATGTTTTCACATTAAAATGATTACTTTTATTATCTGAAAAAAGCACATACACACATTATTAATATTATGTATTAAATAATTGCAGATATTCTAAAATCCATGATTTTAGATAATGAACATTCATGTATGGTTTGTATTGACAGCACTATGCGACATCGTCAAATATAAATGCGTTGTAAAATCGGATATGACCATGCTAGGTTCGGCTGCTGGACAGCACAAGAACAATCTCTAGGTAACATCTCGAAAATATAGATTTTTCTAATATAATTTTATTTTTGGTTTTCAAATTAATTATAATGACCTCCACACTTGTATTACTGTATACAAGACTTTCTTTTTGTTTGTCTAGCGTGTCTTTGTTTGTATTTTCCATACGTGGCCACTGCCGAGATTACGGTTCTATATATTTTTTTAAGAGTCATGCTACTGGAAGATAATCACAGAAAAAATGAATTATATCTGTGTGACTGTATTAAGCATCACATATGATTTTAAAATTACATTATCTGCAGTATCATCACTGCTCTTTGCGCTTAAAACAATAGCTTTCTGAAATATAAAAAAATAATATTGATAATGATTAATATTCGATATAATGCTATATATAATGGAACACCAAAAGTTTCAATAAGATAAACTCGTACTTTTTATTAAATTTATTACAATAATTTCTATGTGTGAATTATACTTGTAAATATGTTTGCAATATATATATGTATAAAAAAACAATAATTCTAATAATGACAGACTGTTAGATTTAGTTGATATATGATGATAAAAATGAGAACAATAGTATTTAATAGAAATCGTACATGTCCTTTAAGAATAGAAAAAATTATAATCGATCTGATATTATTCGAATCAATTTTTCCAAGATATGTATAGAATCAGATAACACGATTCTTTATAATTCAACCTGTTACTGTAATATTACATTGCAAATTTTTTATTATGTAAGATAATATTGATTACATCTTTTTGTATATGATTGATCATTATGTTTGTATATAACGTGTTGTATAAAAGCGTCGCTTAATGAAAATATACCCATCACAATTATTTTTTAAAAAATGACCCAATAATTTTATGAATGCATTACAAAATCCTTAATCACGTATTTCTCATATAAATCTCTCTCAATATCTTATACTAATAAGTACTAAACTGTAGTTCATATTTCATCCAATTTATCCTTTTATCTCTTCTTGCTTAAGTATTAAATTTAAATATAATTAAATTTAACTTTAATATGTTAAATTTATTTTTTAATTAATAACATCTATGTACCAATAATACAATAATTATTCTTTATTTATATTTTAAAGTGTTAAGAAAAAGCAAGAACAGTTTTTGAAAACATTTAAATATAATTTTTGTGATATATAAAACAAAAAATTGATGTTATAAAGATTAGTTGGACATAAGAGTAAATGTCTAGAATTGAGCAATAGAATGTACAAAAATCTCTATAATCATCAATAACACTTTCTGCTACAAATATGAATTTATTTGAATTGTTGAGGTGGAGGTCCAAAGATACTGCCGCTCTGCTTACTTGCAGTCCTGGATGGTGCAAAACCAAGCATCTTCTGGATGTTCTAAAAATAAAGATGTATAAAAAAATGTTACATATAAATTAGTATGCATGTATATATATATATATATATATTTAAAATAAAATTTACCTGTCTGATACTCATCGTACATAATATGTACAAAAATATAAAAGAGCATTCTGTATAATCATCACCCGGAAGATTTCTGTGTGATAAACCCTGTATCCAACTAATTGGAACAAATGGTAATCTGGCAACAACTCGTCCATCAAATATATTGTTAAACATACTTAAAAGCGCTGTAAATGCAAATCCAATTGCAAACATAGATTTCATCTTTACAAGAGATAAATCACGATTGTTATTCTTTAGTCTTTCCTCTTCTCGTTCAATCTTTTTTTTCTGCTGTTTGTCTAAAGAATCGCCATGTGCTTCTTTTCGTTTTTCCACTAATAAATGAAACAAAATTATATAGACAATTTTTGTTAGGCATATATATATATAGACGTAATTATTATATAATTAAATATGTATTTAAATATGTAATTAAATATGTTATATATAAATTGGTATATATTCTTGAGTGTATAGCAAAAATATCTTATAAACTCACGTTTTTTACTCTGCTTTTCAACTTCAGCCTTTAATTTTTGATATTTTTCAGTTCTATACACCATTAACCATGTCAATCCTAAAAACAATGTGCATCAAAATAAATGTATTAAAACAAAATTTTACACGTTTTTTTATATATAAAGAAATTTGTATCGTTTTACCTTCGCCTAATAACGCCGTACATATGCTGATAAATACAATTAGAATAGTGTCAGCCCACATTCTAGCAAAAATAAATATTTTTATTTGTTATTATAGCTCATATAATTCAATAGTCAATCTTTTTAATAAAAAATTATCCTGATCAAGAATTAAACATGTTCACTATCAAATTTCACGTCATTAGAAGTACTTTCGATTTCCTTTTCTTTATTCTAAAAATCTCTATTCTAAATTTTTCTCTTATTTCAAAGCCAGCTTTTCACTCCTTTTCGTTCGTTCGAAAATTCTGCTCATAAGGTAAAATGATGTAAAATTGGCCAATCAGGACAAAGAGAAATTTTTGTTCTGATTGGTCAATTAGGAGTTACTTCATCCCACGAGTAGGATTTTTGAACGCACCTTAGATGATATTTTCTTTCATTGAGGACATTCTCCCTTGAATTTAAATTTAGATTTTATTTTTCTCTTTAATTATTTTCTTATTACATTAATTACATGATCCATCTGATTTGACAGCTGGCGTCGAATTCCTCTATTCTGAAATCAAAACCAAGCTTTTCCATTATTTTGGAATATATCATATTCTTTAATCTTTAATTTCTATTTTATTTACACGGCAATTAATATACAAAATAGTAATAATCTTGCTTTTATTCGCTCTCTTTAGAGTTACATGATTATATGACAAATATATATAGTAGAAAAATAATGCAAAAGGAGATTCTAGTTTACAGAAGAGCTTCTCTATTCAGAACACCGAGATTCAAAATAGAGGGATTTTGTTGCATACTGTTGCGTATGTATTACAGTATTGTGACTCTGTGTGTTACATTTCTCCCTTTTTTGTCTCGCAATTTTAGCTGTATTATAAATGTGGAAGAGAGATACTGCATCTCTTAACACACATTTACTCTTTATTTATTAGATCCGTAAAATTTTTTACGAACACTCTTGAATAAAGGCAATTACTGTTATTGCTATTTTTCAGCTTTTACTTTGATTCTTTGCAAGATGTTGTTTGTCAGGACACTGCGTGGATTACAAATGTTTTAAAACAGAAAAATGTTTATAAAAAGGATACACTTTGAGTCAGTAAAGTAGTGCTAAATAGCACACTGCGATTGTGATAGACCTCATCTCTATTATAATTCCTCAGTAAGCATTAATAATCTTAAGAAATCTGTATTTATTAAGACTCTAATTTAAATGAATATTATAAGCTCTAAAAATTTATAATTGTTTTTTATCTATATCTATATATATAATATATCTCAAAAAAAATATTTTACAAATTTTATTTTATTCCATTAAATTTTGCTGAAATTAAATATTTTTCTATTAATCTTTTCTTATAAATTATCTTTGAATTTTTTCAACAAAATTCTATTATCAACTCTATTTTCATAGATTAGATAATTTACTTACATTAATAAAGAATTGACAATACAAAAGATATGGACTAGATATGGACTAGAAATTACTCTTATCTATTTTTCTTTATAATTTTTATAATTTTCTTTTAAATTAATTAATTTTTCTTCTAGGTACAGATGATGTTTCTAGTAGCGAGGATATTAAACTGAGAGATTTATTTAATAATTATTTAAAAAATGCCCATTACTTCAAGATAACATGTTTCAGCTTATGATAACAATGATTGTTGTACAGTTATTCAAATCATTAAAGGAAGACATCTGAATGGTTCAGCTGTTTTGAAAATGATATTGATAAAAAATAATTCATTAAAATACAGCGAAATGAGCAATAAGACTCGTGATGAAAATATAAGTAAATGCAAAAATATTAAGGAAAATAAACTAAATATTGGAGATACAATTGACACTGAGAAAACGTATACTCAAGAAATTGAGATAGCAGGCAATGACAATACATGTATTGATGAAAACAAGAACAATGTATTACATGCATCAAAAATTCAAAATATGATGAAGAAAATGGGATACAAGCCAGGAAAAGGTCTTGGAAAAAATAATCAAGGTCGTATAGAACCGGTGGAAACTATTATTCAGCATGGTCGAAGAGGACTTGGACATTATATTCACAAGACTAAGAGAAAAATGTTGAATAATGGAGACGCAATTGAAAATATGAAGAAAGAAGAATACAGACAAGAAGTTGAGAAGACAAACAATGCACATATTGATGAAAATAAAAATAATGTATTACATGCATCAAAAATTCAAAATATGATGAAGAAAATGGGATACAAGCCAGGGAAAGGTCTTGGAAAAAATGACCAAGGTCGTGTAGAACCAGTGGAAACTATTATTCAGCATGGCAGAAGAGGATTTGGACATTACACACACAAGACTAATTGTAAGAGAAAAAAGTTGAATAATGCAGACACAATTGAAAATATAAAGGAAGAAGAATGCACACAAGAAATTGAGAGCGCAAACAATATAAATATTGATGAAAACAAAAACAATGAATTACATACACGGAAGATTCAAAATATGATGAAGAAAATGGGATATAAGCCAGGAAAAGGTCTTGGAAAAAATGATCAAGGTCGTACAGAACCAGTGGAAGCAATTACCCAACATGGTCGAAGAGGATTTGGATTCATTACAAACCACGCTTTAAAGAAGAAAGTCACTATTATTAAAAAGAATCCAATTGTACCTTCTTCCTTTTCTTCTGCTCCTCCTCCTTCCAAAGACTGAGAATATCTTTCATTTTGTTATGTAGGAATTGTAAAAAGATGTAACTAAATGAAAAAAAAAACGATAGTTCTTTTTTTGAAAGGACTAGAGCACCGTATTATTTGGCACAATCTAATTTTTACATTTTTATTCTTTTAAATATGTCTTTTTTGTTTTATTTTTTGCTTTCTAAATTTGTAAACTTTATCTGATACGTAATTCCATCTAATCAAAGACATAAAATTTTATTAGGATCAAATTCAAATCTGATTATTAGGCGATTATTTTGTCGTGAAATTATATATTATAGAGTATATATATATATATATATATGTATATATTAGAGATTATATTATTATAATATTCTAGTCAATTTAAAAAAAAAATTTTTTTATTCTAAACCAGCTGTTCTTTTTTACAATAGGATTTTTCCTTTGTATTATTTTCTAATTATTTACTTTTATTTGCCACACATCGAGATCACATTGCAGTGAAAAGGCAAATAAAAGACAGTCGAACATTTTGTATCTATCATTAGAAGAATGAAAATTAAAATATTAAAATATATTTAAAAGTGTTTGTTTTCAATAGTCTTAAAATTTACTATGTTTGAATTCTCTTCTTTTTCTAAAATGCTTGAACGTATATTAATTTTGTAGAAAAAAAATACAATAAAAGTAAAAACGCAATGTATAATCTTAGATTATCTAAAGAAAATATTATATTAGAAAACACCTGTCTTCACATTCATATTCTAAAACATACATGTAACATTTGACTCAGTGTTAGTTTTCTTATATTTGTCTTCTATTTATTTATAACTTATAATTGAGATTTTTTGAAATTACATTTTTTAAAACATTGAACATAAATATTACATATATAAATATTCGTATTTTTTTACTGTAATAAAGTCCACTATGTAATATCAAGTTTTTTTTATTTACTTGATATAAATATCGCAAAATATTTTCTACTTTGAAAAAATGTATTCTTAAGCAAATTTTAAATGCCTATAATAATGTTAGTAGAATTAATAGTTACTTTGGACAACAAATAATAAAAATAAAATATAAAATTACTTGTTATCAATAAAAAAATGCATTGATATAAAATTTATTTCTTCTTATACAAACTTCAAAAAGAAATAAAAATGCTTTATCACTCATCGATAAAAAAAAATATGTAGAAACAATAATAATTAGAGGTTCAATTTTCATGTGTCAATCAAGTCCTCATGCTTGCATCTGTCTCACTATATTTTAATACATCTTCTGTCGATGCTGCATGAAGTGTTTACCAGCATGACGTTCCCACTTTTCATTTCTCTCATTATTACGACGATCCCAATTATGATTACGTCTACCATGATTTTGTTGTTGATGCTGACGCGACCAGTCGTGTCTACGCGGTTTATTATACCAAGGATCGACAATAGGCGGTTTCTTTGGCTCTTGCATTTTCATCTTTATAAATTCACTGTCCTCTTCTGTGAAACGATTTTCAAATTCTTCTTCACACTCTTCCAAAAATTTCGTTTGCTCGCTCGTCAAAGCTATATCTGCCATAATTTGATTTTATCAAGAACCTGTAATTAATTATAGTAGAAAATTAATTTTATAGTAGAAAAATAATTAATAATAAAGATGTAAATAACGCATACATGCGCCAGAAAATTGTCATAAAAGAACTTACAGTTAGATGAACATTAATTCCACATTTGCATGGTCTAAATTTCTTTTATTATATTTTCTAATGTTCTATCTCTTCATTGTGTGTAAATATTTGTAAATATTTCTTACATGAAACGAAATGCAGGTTATATTCTTCAGAGATCGCACAGATGTTTCGGAGCATTGCGTTAACCAATCAGAATAAAGGAATCTTTGCTTGTTTTGTTCTGATTGGTTAATCGGGGATCACTTTAGCAAGAGGCTGATATAAAAAAGGGCGGGATAAATTAACTGTTCTGAAATTCTCGATTTTTATGAATAATTAATAACTCAAAGTAGAGAAAAAGAAACTGTACAATTTACAAGCATAGCAACGAAAACGAATTATATTATTAAACATATATATTTAATAAATATGTACGTATATCATGGAAGACATTATTAATTGTAAATTTCAATTTATTATATCACAAGTTTTTAACATTCACTACATGTCACAAATTATATAAGTTGTGCATATTGATATAAAGAGATATTGATGTTACTTAATATTATGACTTTCTTATATATTCGTCTTTGCTTTACATTCTAAAATATACATAATATGCCATAGATATATTAATATATCTATGCAATATGCATACACATAAATATCGATAAAAACCTGAAAAACATGAAACATTAATATAGTACAGATGCTTTTTAATAATGTAATGTTTACAAATTGATCTGTTGTCATTTCTCATTTCAATTACTGATGACTGAGAATTATTTTCATGAGCAACAACATTCAAAATATAATTATGCATAATTGCAATATGTAATACTTAATTAAATACTTAATAAACTTATAAAAAATACTTGTTAAATAATTAAATTTGTATTATTACTATTACTTATCGACATTAAATCTTGTATATCATTAATAATAAAACTTTGGAAATTATTAAAATAATTATTATTTGTGACTGTAAATATATCTCTAATTGTTTCTTTTTTATATTTTATTGCTTTAATTAAATAATTATTTTAATAAAAAATTTAATTATTTAATTTAATAAATAATTTAATAATTATTTTAATGAATATAGAAGATTTCTGAATCTCAAAAGTTTAAAGTATTATTTAATTGATCATTTAGTGATCGTTAAATTAATTGTTGCACTTAATATTTTTTAATTATAACTAAACTTGATTTCCATTAGAGAAAGTCCTCCGTAGATGTTACTGTTGCTTCTATCAATAATCCAAAATCCAATTCCGTAAGACTAGCTGCAAAATAAAATAAAAATAGTATGTTGATATATTTTTGGAACAAGAAAGTATATTAAATAAAAATATCGTTGTGAATTAATTTGTACCTTTTGCAGTAAGTAAATCCAAAAAGGTATCCAATGGTGATAAACGATCTGCAGAAGGAAATGCTGCCAAACCTGACAACAATTTACAAATATCAGTTAGATTGTATTTATTGAAATATCATTTCTTTCTAAACTCTGTAACTTACTGTTATGATGATTACGATGTTGTAAAGTTCGACTTCCAGTTCGACTCTGAGATACTTCACCGCACAAAATATTAGCGGCGTGTTCTCTGGCTCGGAGCATTAAGCTAACTGGATGCAGCCATTGATTCAAGAGCCTCTTTGCACGAGATCTTGGCAAAAAGGATAACAACTTCAATTTCTGAATAACATTCTCTTTTGTATCACTGATATCTAAACAGAAGATCATCAATTTATGACAAATGTTTCTGTGAGTATAATCTTTTACTTGAATTATGTTTGGAGAAATGTTAGTTATAAATATAGCAATTTTTGCTTATATATATACCAGCTAAAATAATCTTGGTAACATCAACTTGGAGTTCAAACACCGAACGTTCGACATATTGCAGAAACATCGAGTACTTGAGAGTGCGGTAGCCAAGATAAGTAAAAAACGATGCGAATCCTTGTGGCACTGGGAATGCGATGTTCTCTACTGCATGTCTGTATCGTTGCAAGAGCATAAACAGTAACCATCGTCTTGCCTCATCCAATTGATCTCTGTAATAAAAAGTAACATGAAATAAGAACATTCAATATAATAATGAACTATATAAACGCTCAACAATTTTTACTTGATAAAAGAAAATTTTTAAATATAAATCCCATAAAAAATTTACATTATTTTTACATCAAATCGAAATTGAAGAATTAATTTAAAATTACATGTATTTTAAAAATATTTTTAGATATGTTTTTAAGATATATTTAAAGATATATTTTTAAAATAATATATCTAAAATAAAGATGATATTTTATTATCATTATTTTATTATCTATTTTTAAAATAGAGTAATATATCTAAAATAGAAATTGTGCATCTTACACAAGATTAAAGCCACGTTCTTGTTCGATTCTAGGATCAACGCCGGCCGCCTTGCAAAGTATTTGACATAATATACGCGAAGCTTCCAATTGCGCAGCCACGTATCTCGTAGCCATGGCATGAACGTGTAACGGGGTGCAAGAGCCTCGCGGGTGCATAGTTGATGTGCGCGTCCCATTTTTCAGAAGATACATGGAGAGTTCACGTAAGTTTACGGAGACGATATGTTCCTGCTTCGAAGCGGTGCAACTTTCAGTCTCATTAAATGGTAAACCTGAATCCAATTTGATGTTCCGATTACCCATAAAGTCTCCAAGCGGTACTGCAACAAATCTATTTACATCATCGTTTATTACATATTGCAAAAAACGCATTTCTCAAACAAATAAGACATTTTATTTTTATTTATATAAACATTTTTTAATTATGCAAATAAAAAAAATATATATATATATATTCTGATATATAATAATCTAATTGTAGAAAAATAGCAACAAGCAGATAGCACAGTTAAGAATTTGCACTACATAACATGCATGCAATTAGTTGTGCATAGAATTAAAGTACAAGGCAATTGTGTTACCCTCCGCTTGGGGACATTGGAGTGCTGCATCTGGATAATGCTTCTGGTTGATAACAAGCTAAGGAGACTAATAACTTCTCCGCGATATGGCTAGGTTTGAATCTTAATTTATCGCCACCATTTTTACTCAATTGATCCCACAGTCTAGTCCATAGATCGCTACGATAGGGAACAAGTCTTTGCTGCGGCGAGAGCAACATCACCGATGTATTCCAGAGTTTCTCGTGGCTCAGCGTGATATCCAAATCATTCATTTTAATGTCGACCGTCATGTAATCTCCGATCGTGGTGACGGGTAATAGAGAAAGCAACGGAATGGTATCCGCGAGGAGATTCTTTTGCACTAATGCGTAAGAACCACCTATAAGAATCTCTTGCATGAAGCGCGTGATGTCCAGTGAGCGTGGTTTTTCCGCCACGATAGACATTAATTCCGCGATGACTTCCATGTCATTCTTATGACAGAGAAAATAATGGAGTATTCCCAAGCGAATTTCGACCGAGATCTCTTTGCGAAAGACTTCAACGAGAAAGTCCGGAGGAATCGTCAACGGCACGAGATCCAAAGTAGGCAAGTCTATCGTCAGTATACTGCTGAAATTCGTAAGCGAACTGTTCCCATCCGAACAACCGATGGTTTTGCTGTCTGAACTATAGGAATTCTTTCTCGTTCCTTTGTTGATATTTTCCAAATCCAATAATGGTACCAGGTAGGAAACGCGAGACGGAATCGACGGCGGTGGGCCGCATAGTATGTGGCAGCATGGCT
The DNA here is from genome assembly GCF_048542155.1 of Nylanderia fulva. NCBI lineage: Eukaryota > Metazoa > Arthropoda > Insecta > Hymenoptera > Formicidae > Nylanderia > Nylanderia fulva. The sequence goes on along the minus strand of NW_028189835.1, from coordinate 3,814,074 downwards.
CGTGATTTACACCGATCTCAAGAAGATGGGTAAACAGTCCCGGTACGAACACTATCATATGATGACTCTCATAAATTGCGAACGTTGGTCTCATCAGCTTGGCGCGCGACCACGTTATACCCGGTATAACGCAATGGATCACGCAGCTGTGATGCAGCAGCGTCACCGAGTATGCGAAGTGCACCGTGTTGGATTCGTTCAAGGAGTTAAGTACATGCTGCGGCGGCTGGACAGGCCGATAGAGGTAGTAATGACAAACGCAGACCATCCCCTTGGTGTCCGACACTACTATGAGATCTAGGGAACAATCGTGAACTCGTAGAGGTATTACGTCGTCCTCATAAGTGCCGCAATTAGAGGACGGTGACAGTAGTGGTAAATTTAATGGGATATTCAGCTAAAAAGATACAACAAATGTTATACTAATAGATGATATACATCATGCAGATTTCAAAGTTTAATTTAGCAACCATACGTGTTAGATACTAAATTTATTAGCATTATTAATAAGCATATTATATTAATTCTTTTATATTAGCAATTATATATGCTAGTATTGCAACAGTGATAAATTTATAATTGAAATTCTTGTTATCGGAAAGTACTCACCACTGTCTCATGGGGCAAATCATCATGAAATTGAAGACCACTAAGTGTAGGTTTCGAAGATTTAGAATTATTTTCATCGTCATTCTCGGTAACTACACTCGCAGGTATTCGTCGATGATGTATATGATAAAGAACTTGATTAATCATGTCCCATTGCGCCCATATGAATGTTTTTACAAGAATTTCAGATTTTAATTCTTTTATTGGTTTTAATTCACTTACAGATGTATCGAATTGAACAGTATATATCATGACACCTTTGAAGAGATATATATATGATGTAAATTATAAAAACATCAGATAATTAATATAATAAATGAAGCAGATTATTGACTTATATATTTCAAATTCTAGTTTTCTATTTTTATAATTGCAGTGCTTGATCAAGCTATATAAATGTATATAAGTGCAATATTATAGCATCTATTTAAGATACATACTTTTAAATAAAATTTACTTACATTCGTGATGTATTAGCACTAAAAACTTGTCTACATCAGGTTGTTCTTTCTCTCTATACAGAAATTGTATCCTCACTTGTTTAGACCTCTCTATCTCTAGATTATGTATTTTGGCATTATCAGTCATCAATTCAACAATAAACACTCTGTATAATTCTCTGTAATGTTCATCAGTTGCATTTATGTTGTCTGAACAGTGATTTTCACAGGAATGTGCTGTCTCCGAGTAATCCTTTTGTTTTGTAACATATCCTAATAAACTATGACTTTGGTTGACTGTAGCTTGAACAATATTCAATACCTCCGGAAAACGGTGTAATATCTAAATATATAATCAAAGTGATATTAAAAATATCCTCTATGTAATATAAATAAACATTTCTTGATAATTCTCTTACCTGTAATTTATTGTTAATCTGGTCGTAACGACCGAGTACAGTACACAATGTATGTACAGTGTTCTTTTCCGATTCTTCTACCCAACCAATGAGTATCGAACCATCCTTTTCCTGTCCCAGTAGCTTCCATTGTTCGGCTGAAAAGACAAAGAACATTATCTCTTTTCCTAATAAATAGTTTTCAGTCTCTTTATTATATGATTCATCATTTTGGATTGTAAATACTTTCTTATTTTAGATGTTCTACTCAATATTCTATATATATATGTTTTATAAATATATATAAGAATAAACTGCAATATATATCAATATTTTCCAAAAATTTATACATTCTTTCACTTTCTGTTTTTAATAAAATCATAATTCATGTAATCACCTGCATTGGCACTTTCCGACAGAAGTAAACATAATTTTGCTGCGAGATTCTCTATCATATCTATTAAAGAAATTATTTGTAAATAATATTTATATTCCAAAACTGCTTTCTTTTGATTGACAGTTCACTATCATCAAGTATGTATGGTACTTTGGACAATTCTGCCTCCTCTGTGTTTCTTGTCGTCTGCTGCTGTCAGGTTTGTATAGCTATAGCTATGACGTTTTCAATTCACGCGATTCGTCAAAGCGCCTTTTCATTTTTAGCGTTAAAGGCGTCATGTGACTAAAATCAACGAATTGGCATCTTTGTTTTAGTCATGTGATATTATTTAAGTGATTATTTTGTGACGTGATTGTCGGAATTTATGAAAAGGCGCCTTCAAAGATTTCTAATGAGTTGCTAATTATCGCGTGTTTATTCATATCTTGATACAGATAAAACTTCAAGAAAATTCCAGCTTCTAACCAAATGCCAAGATCAAATTAGAATTACGAAATTTATTGAAAATCGTGATATCTTGAATAAGAATAAATACATTAAGGAAAAAAAAAGAGGAATAGGAAAAATGGTTACTGGACGAGCGTTACATTTTGTATTTAAAATACCCGATCGTAGATTAACAGCGAAATTTTATCGCGAAATTCTTGGGATGAAGGTGAGATTTCTTGTTTCACTTTCCTTTCTTTTTAGAATAATTCAATTTGATTGATTACAAATTTATCGGATTGTTTCATAGGTACTGAGACACGAGGAATTTTCAGACGGATGTGAAGCTGCCTGTAATGGGTGAGTAATGTAATGTAATATGTCATTAGCCATATGACAGATAGTAATTTCTACATTTATCTTTCTTTTTGTGTAGACCATATGCAAATCGTTGGAGTAAAACAATGATAGGATATGGTCCAGAGGATACACATTTTGTCATTGAATTGACATATAATTATGGAATCAAGGAATATGAAACTGGAAATGATTTTAAAGCTATCACTATTCGTTCAAAAGATGTAATCGAAAGAGCACGTGCCAATAATTGGCCAATGCACGAAGAAAATGGAAAATTTGTGATGCAAGCACCTGGTGGATATAAATATCATATAATTGATGAGCAATCTTTTACTAATAGTGGTAAAATATGTATTCTTCATATTTTTTCTCAAAAATACAATGTAAAATGATTTTCCTTGTTAGTATACATATAAATAACTAACAATAGAGTATTTAAGATCTACAAAGTTATATAAAATTATTGTGATCAAAGAATATATAATTATAATTTTACATTATATTATCAACATAATTATTATATATATATTTTTTTCATAATTATATATATTTTGTTTTAATCTATGCTCTCATCTTGAATAGATCCAGTAGAGAAAGTTACTTTATCCAGTTCCAATCTTGAACATACCATTGCCTATTGGAAAGATATTTTAGGATTAAAGATATTTGATAAAAAAGATAAAAGTGTATTGTTGGGCTATAGCGAGGACCAAACCAAGCTCGAATTTGAAGATATTGGTAAGTATAAATTGGTTATTATACAATGATATGTAATTCATTTATTTTAACTTTTTATGGAGCTTACAATTAGTATTATTATTATTGTTATTACATGCAATCAATTTTGTATTATTAGGTACTGAAGTTAACCATGCAAAAGCGTATGGACGTATTGCTTTCTCTGTACCATTGTCGGAACAACCAATAATTCAAAAAATCATCAAAGAAAGTGAAAACAAAATCTTGACTGATCTAATAACTTTAGATACACCGGGAAAAGCTTCAGTAAGAGTTATTATTCTTGCTGATCCTGTAAGTACTTATAATGTATTGTTGATTATAATGTATTTTATGAATCTATCTGTATTTTATCTGATAACTATATTTTCAGGATGGACATGAGATCTGCTTTGTAGATGATGAAGGATTTAGACAACTATCAGTGCCAGATTATCCTAGTGAAGAAATTTTAGATAGATATATCCAGAAAGAAGCATCTGCTACAAGATAAGATACAAATAATTATTTACTTTTCCATATTATAGTACTGTTAGCATGAAGATTAAACAGATATTGAAACATTAAAATATGAATCACAAAGATCTGAAACATTAGTGGTGGTGGGATGTTTATAAAACTAAGCGATTTATATTCAAGCATTTTGATGCAGAATATTTATAAAAAAATTTAAATATGCAAATAAGACATTTATTTTGTTGTGCAAATTTTATTTTTTATAAGATTATATAAAATGTGAAATATTAAGTGCTTACATGTATATATTTATACTTATATTATCATGTTAAATTAAATTTAACTACACAAAAATCTACTATTGGAGTTCAATTTAATAAGACTGGAAAATCCTATGACTAGAAAATGTTTTCATAAAAAACTTTCACAGAAATATTTGTGTTGATATTTTATATAAAACCAGTTCCCACAATATCAGATTTATTAGCTTTGATTATACTGAGAGTATTTATCATGTTAATTGTTACTTGGAACATGAAAATGTTATATAACTGCTACAAACTATATTTACTGAATAGTTGTATTGAGTCAAAGATCAACAGCATAATGTGCTGTAGTTCTGAAACAGACGTAATACACATTTCAAGAAGAAGAGCTGAAAAACGCGAGAAAAACGTATATATTTATCATTTTGTGCTAAGCACGACAGTTTCATCAGATCGTTTATCAAAGTATCGTCGCTCCCATATATAGAGATGGAAATTCAAATTTTGCTGTTCATCTTTCTTTTAACTTTTCTTATCAAAAGTGAGTACAAAAGCATATATTTTTATATATAATATATGGAATTATTTAAATAAAATAATATGGAATTATTTTATTTAAATAATTCCATGTATTTTTTTATATATAAGTCAAAGTACAAACCTATAAGTATTTTTATTCATTAAAAAAAAAGACTCTTCCTAATAGATTAAACTTTTCCAAATAATAGCCTATCATATCAATGATAATCTCATTGTCAGTACACATTATCTTAAATAAATTTTTATATTTTTTTATAATTCAGTATATCTTAGCTTCTTTTTAATATATCTTAACTTTTTATTGTCATTAGTAATAATGTATACATGAATTTATTGTAGAGCTGAACATATTTTATTTTCAGATGATGTAAACGCAGGGAAATTTGGATTCTCTGGAAGCTCGTCGATTGGGCGTGCTCCAACTTCATTTGGGCGTGCTCCAACTTCATTTGGATCTAGTTCAATCTCCACTAGATATAGAAATCCTGCACTATCAGGCGCTGGTAGATCCCGTAAGTGTAGTGACAGCAAAAATATGTGTAGCAATTGTAAAATATATATTTTTCATTGAACACAATGTGATATGAACATCTTTTATTTGTACAAAGCTGCTTCAATCAATTCCGCACCATCAACATCATATGGCCATGAAGGATCAGGCGCTGGTAGACCCTGTAAGTGTACTGACAGCAAAAATATGTGTAGCAATTGTAAACTATTTATTTTTCATTGACCAATGTGTGATATGAACATCTTTTATTTGTACAAAGCTGCTTCAATCAATTCCGCACCATCAACACCATATGGCTATAAACAATCAGGCGCTGGTAGACCCCGTAAGTGTACTGACAGCAAAAATATGTGTAGCAATTGTAAAATGTTTATTTTTCATTGAACATAGTGTGATATAAACATTTTTTATTTGTGCAAAGCTGATTCAATCAATTCCGCACCATCGACATCAAATGGCCATGAAGGATCAGGTGCTGTTAGATCTCGTAAGTGTACTGACAGCAAAAATATGTGTAGCAATTGTAAAATATTTATTTTTTATTGACCAATGTGTGATATGAACACCTTTTATTTGTACAAAGCTGCTTCAATCAATTCCGCACCATCAACACCATATGGCTATAAACAATCAGGCGCTGGTAGACCACCCCGTAAGTGTAGTGACAGCAAAAATATGTGTAGCAATTGTAAAATGTTTATTTTTCATTGAACATAGTGTGATATAAACATTTTTTATTTGTGCAAAGTTGATTCAATCAATTCCGCACCATCGACATCATATGGCCATGAAGGATCAGGCGCTGGTAGACCCCGTAAGTGTACTGACAGCAAAAATATGTGTAGCAATTGTAAAATATTTATTTTTCATTGACCAATGTGTGATATGAACATCTTTTATTTGTACAAAGCTCCAACTAATTCCGCGAATCAACCTCATTCTACATACAATCCCAGTCAAACAATCGGACATCCCAGTCACCCGGCGCATATTCCATCACCTGTACCAAGTACGTTCGGAAATCGTTATTCTACGCATCCGGTTGGCGGAACATACAGTCCAGCTGGACATAGTTACTATCCTCAACAACACGTCCTGGCACAGCCAGCGTCGCAGCCATATATACCTGGACAAACAGTCATAATGGTTCCTGATCAGCAAGATAACGGTAGAGGTTTTGGTCAGATGGTGAAAGAGGCCCTCGTGTTTTCCACTATCAATGCTGGCGTGAATAGGCTAATAAATTCGCATCATGATCATTATACATCTGATTATGGCAGGCCAGTGAGCTCTACGAGCGAAACGCATACAACTTATAATAATTATTATTTTAACACTACTTCGGGCAATACTTCTTCGGTACCGGTTTCGGCGAATGTACCTCAGGGTCAGGGAAATGTCCCACTCACATATGCGGCTAATTATTCAAGTCTGAACAATTCAGCTATTACTCCGAGTGTATCAAGCCTTATGATTGTCGGAAATAATAGTAGCGTAACATATCCAGTTAGTAATGACGCTTCCATGAATGCAGTGCGTATGACCAACAATATGGGAGGTCCTCCAGTTGCACCTTCTGCCGAAATTTCCACTGGCAACACAGTAAATAATAAAAACTCACCTGATGAGGGAACAATTGTTTATTCTCCTCAACATATGATATCGGACAATGAATTAATGATGTTGACTGAAGAATTGTTCGCGAAACAAGAAGTCAATATATCCAAATATTTGACATTAGATATTCAGAATAAATCCGAGAATGTAACTGATGAAGCTAAACGACCGTAAGTTTTACGCTTTAAATTAGATATTATTCAATCAGATTGATTATTCAATTTATTAATTGTATTATATACTATTATACGCGCGCGCGCGCGCGCGCGTTTCCAAATCTTTTTCACAAATTTTTTTTTTATTTTAGATTAATTTACGCGCAACAAGAGGTCTACGATTATCCGACGATTCAAGTTATTCGCGCGCTCTATGATAATTACGAACACAATTCCACCGTGAAGGAGACTCGAACGTATGAAAAGCGAAAAAAAGAGGATCTTCTGTTGGCCATGTTTTTGAACACAAATGTAATGACCAGAGCTATGCAATGGCTATCAGATCGAGATTTTATCGATCCAGATGACTTCGAGAAAAAGGATACTCTGCGGCACATTTGGTTTAATCAATTCGACGGCGCTACTTCAGGTTTTGAACGAGTGTTTACATCTGAAAGATATGGCGCGGATCTTCTTGGTGTGCAAGACTGGATCTATTTTGATTATCAAGAATCGAAGAGACGTATTGAGTACTTGGGATATGTCGACATCTTGAAACTCGGCAATGTAAGTTTTATCATATATATATATATATATATATATAATAAATAGATGACATAATATAGAAACCATACACATTGTATAATTTATATATAAACTTAAATGCGATATATTAGGTGATGAGTGTTAATGCCATATATAGCAAGAATGAAAAAATGTGTAATATTTATTGTAATTTGTTATATGTTTATTATAATATGTTATAACTGCATTTATTCTTTTCAGAGAGGTTCGTTATTGAAGTTGAACTTTAAAATGGATGATGTTATTAGACCAAACGCGACAATATTCGTAGGTACGCTTCCCGAACTCGAAATGTCCTTATACACTATATGCTTTTACGCCAGAACGAATAATTTATGTCCCGTTTCTCTTGGCGGAGCTAAGTTTAATATTTTTACGCATTCGTTTAGATATTACGGAAAAGACCTCATAGATTTAGCACTTCCAATTTTCTAACTCTATATAAATATGCGCCGTATTAATACAAATTATCATTGAACTATATACATATATGAAAGAATTGTTGAAATATATATATATATATATATAAGAGTGTAAATTTTTATTAATACTTATTTTTTATAATGTGATAATATAGAAATATTTTATTATAATATTATTAGAATTTATCTTAATTAATCTTAATTAATAATTTTTGCAGCGCTCTATATACGTATAAATAAAATAATACTTCTTTTGTTTAAACGAAAATAAAGCAAAAATCTACTATTGGAGTTCAATTTAATAGGAATGGAAAGTCCTATGATTAGAAGATGTTTTTTTTTAAAAACTTTTGTAGAAATAGTGTTGATATTTAATATGAAACCAGTTTGTATACGATATCAGCGTTTATCAGCTTTGATTATACTGAGAGTGTTTAGTTGTATTGATGGATGGTCAAAAGGTCAACAGCGTAACGTGTTATATCGTTCTGAAACAGACGCAATACACATTCCAAGAAGAAGGATTGATAAACGCCAGAACAACGTATATATTTAACATTTTATACTAAGCACAACAGTTTCATCAGACCGTTCATCAAAGTATCGTCGCTCCCATATATAGCAATGGAAATTCGAATTTTACTGTTTATCTTTCTTTTCACTCTTCTTATCAAAAGTGAGTACAAAAGTATATATTTTTATAAATAATTTCATGTATTATTATATATGAGTCAAAGCAAATAAGTATTTTTATTCATTAAGGACTCTCCTTCTAATAGATTAAACTTTTACAAATAATAGTTTATTATATCAATGATAATCTCATTGTCAGTACACATTATCTTAAATAAATTTTTATATTTTTTTATAATTCAGTATATCTTAGCTTCTTTTTAATATATCTTAGCTTTTTATTGTCAATAGTAATCATGTATACATAAATTTATTGTAGACCTGAACATATTTTATTTTCAGATGATGTAAACGCAGGGAAATTTGGATCCTCTCGAATCTCGTCATCACGAGGGGGTTCGTATTCCTCGTCGCGAGGTTCGTCATCGCATTCTTCGAGTAGGCATGTTCCAACTTCATTTGGATCTAGTTCAAGCTCTACTAGATATGGAACTCCATCAAGCTCTTCCACTAGATATGGAAGTCCATCTAGCTCTTCCACTAGATATGGAAGTTCATCGAGCGGACAAACGACAGGAACAAGTTCGACTGGAACTTTATCGAGTGAGTATATAATGAATATATAACAAAATAAGAGATAGAATGATGATGCGTTATATATGTGATATTAAAAATTGCAGGCCACACTTCGCATCAGCAGAATAAAGACATGTCAGCATCTATCTTACACTCTGAACGAGGCGCTGGTAGACCCTGTAAGTGCAGTGACAGCAAAAATATATGTAGCAATTGTAAAATGTTTATTTTTCGTTGAATAATGTGTGATATAAACATTTTTTATTTGTACAAAGCTCAAACCAATTCCGCACAACCATCTAGTCAATCATCGACACCATATGGCCATGCAGGTGTGTGTGTATATATACATATACATATATATATATATATATATATATATATGTTTATTATTTATAAGTATATATGCTAAAAAAATTAATTTTTATTTTATGTTTGTTTTCATACGAGTTTTTATGTTTCCTTTTTTCTGTTATGTATAAAAGATAATATATTTGTTTGTACTATATTTTATCAGGAACTTATCCTGGGAGTCAAGTAGGAAAACCAAGTGTTCCAGAGAATAAACAAAATTCTGCACCATATCCATCGGCGCCACATTTTGCGCCACATAATCCATCTGCACCATATAATCCATCAGCTCCGTCGGCTGATCATTTATCAAAAGTTACTGTACCTTCACAAAGTCATGGTATTTATATCTTTTATTTTCTTTACCGTTAGCATGAGAATTTGATTTTCAAAGAGAAGATAAAAATTAAACTAAATAATAACCTTTGAGAACTTGTAATGAATGTAATGAATTTATATAAAAATTTTATAAGTAATCTAATTATTAACTATATTATAATAATAAATATAGAGTAAACATAATATAAAATTAGTATAAATTAAAATAATAAATTATAGTAATGAAATATATAACAATAAATAAAATTAATATGAATATGATATTATAATTTTTGTTGCAGCACCGACTTCTTTTGGCCAACCAAACACGCCCTACAATCCGTCCCACACTGTAAATAATAATCCTTCGTGGAGCAATCCACACTTCAATCCGAACCAACCGCCGCCTTATCCAACGTCTACTAATATCGGATTCAAAGAACATCTACGCCCAACTGCAATGCCAGTTCCTTCGTACCCCGTCCAGCCTCCACGAACATCTTATCCTGTCTCCGGTTCTAATCCATATCCTCCTCCATATTCAAATCAAGCTTTCGGTCATTCCATGAATCAACCCCATTCTACATATAATCCCAGTCAAACATTCGGACATTCCTCCAATTACCCGGCGCATATTCCACCACCTGTACCAGGTACGTTCGGAAATCCTTATTCTACGCATCCGGTTGGCGGAACATACAGTCCAGCCGGACATAGTTATCCTCAACAACACGTCTTGGCACAACCAGCGGCGCAGCCATATATACCTGGACAAACAATCATAATGGCTGGTCAACAAGATAGCGGTAGAGGCTTTGGTCAGATGGTGAAAGAAGCCCTCGTGTTTTCCACTATCAATGCTGGCGTGAATAGGCTAATAAATCCGCATCATCATTATGCATCTGATTATGGCAGGCCAGTGAGTTCTACAAGCGAAACGCATGAAACTCATAATAATTATTATTTTAACACTGCTCCGAACAATGCTCCTTCGATACCGGCTTTGCCGAATGTATCTCAGGGTCAGGGAAATGTTCCACTCACGTATCCAGTTAATTATCCAAGTTCGGTAAACAATCCAGCTATTACTCCGGGTGTATCAAGTCCTATCACAGTCGGAAACAACAGTAGCGTAACATATCCAGTTAGTAATGACGCTTCCATGAATGCAGTGCGTATGACCAACAATATGGGAGGTCCTCCAGTTGCACCTTCTGCCGAAATTTCCACTGGCAACACAGTAAATAATAAAAACTCACCTGATGAGGGAACAATTGTTTATTCTCCTCAACATATGATATCGGACAATGAATTAATGATGTTGACTGAAGAATTGTTCGCGAAACAAGAAGTCAATATATCCAAATATTTGACAATACATGTTCAGAGTAAATCCGAGAATATTACCGATGAAGCTAAAGGACCGTAAGTTTTACTCTTAAATCAGATTAAATGATTATTCACTTTATTGTACTATTATATTATACGTTTTCAAACCTTTGCTACGCATTTTTTTTCATTTTTAGATTACTTTACACGCAACAAGAGGTCTACGATTATCCGACGATTCAAGTTATTCGCGCGCTCTATGACAATTATGAACACAATTCCACCGTGAAGGAGAATCGAACGCTTGAAAAGCGGAAGAAAGAGGATCTTCTGTTGGACGTGTTTTTGAATACAAATGTAATGACCAGAGCTATGCAATGGCTATCAGATCGAGGTTTCATCGATCCAGATGACTTCGAGAAAAAGGATATTCTGCGGCACATTTGGTTTACTCAATTCGACGGCGCTACTTCAGGTTTCGAACGAGTGTTTACATCTGAAAGATATGGCGCGGATCTTCTTGGTGTACAAGACTGGATCTATTTTGATTATCAAGAATCGAAGAGACGTATTGATTATTTGGGATACGTTGACACTTTGAAACTCGGCGATGTAAGTTTTATCATATAATATATAATAAGTAGATGACATAATACATAAAAAAAACTATACACGTATAATTTATATAAACTTAAATGCAATATATTGGGTGATGAGTTTTAATGGCATATACAGCAAGAATGAAAAAATGCGTAATGTTTGTTGTAATTAGTTATGTGTTTATTATAATATGTTACATTACATTGCATTTACTCTTTTCAGAGAGCCTCGTTATTGAAGTTGAACTTTAAAATGGATGATGTTATTAGACCAAACGCGACAATATTTGTGGGTACGCTTCCGGAGCTCGAAATGTCTTTATACACTATATGCTTTTACGCCAGAACAAATAATTTATGTCCCGTTTCTCTTGGCGGAGCTAAGTTTAATATTTTTACTCATTCGTTTAGATATTACGGAAAAGACCTCATAGATTTAGCGCTTCCAATTTTCTAATTCTTTATAAATATATGTGCCATCGTAATAATATAAATTATCATCGAACTATATACATATTATTATATGTATATATAGGGGTTCTTATATATGGGTATATGTAGATAATTTTATAATAGAAGATATATTAATGAAAGAATTGTTGTAATATATATAAATAAGAATGTAAATTTTTAATAATACTTATTTTTTATAATGTGATAATATAGAAATGTTTTATTATAATAATATTAGAATTTATCTTAATTAATCTTAATTAATAATTTTTGCAGCGCCCTATATACGTATAAACAAAATAATACTTCTTCTGCGTAAATGAAAATAATACAATATATTAATTTTTAATTTAATTGCCAAATATTAAATTTGCAATCATTAATGTCCACAAATATTTCTGTTCTCCTCTATTATCTAAAATTTGTGTGGCTATATATCCTTTTCTACTTCTGAAAAAAAATTTAATATTTCTAGAAGAACTCAATATGTCAATTTTATCTTTTGTAGAATCTAACATATTATTTAGCGCAGATCGAAACGGATTTCCGGAGACTCATATGTACCATTTGAGAATTAAATACAGTATTAATAGTGATATCATTTGTCGCATTTAAGAATGATGTATAATTTTACATTGATCAGTATAATTGCGCCCTTTACTTCACAGGTCTCTTCAAGGATGCAAAGTTCAATTTTTTCTGAAACAGAATTATAGCCATTAAAATATTCGTCAGATATGAAAAATTGTAGAAAACAAACTTTTGTTTTTTTAATGAAAATAATTTCAAAATTGCTTGTTAATTACAAAAAAAATTATAAATGAATTTAAAATGAGATATAGCTCCTAATCGTAATTAACTAAAGTATTTGTAGATTTAGATTCAATGAGAAAGTATAAGAAATCTGTGAAATCTGATATAAACTTTCACGAATGTTCTCTGAGTTTAAATACTTAAATATTTAGATATTATAAGGTTTGATGTTTGTTTAGAACATGAAGGTGTACGTGAAGACTCAAAACGCAATGCTGTCAATATTGTTATGTCAAATCGAAAATTGTGCCGTTGATGGGATTCAGCTGAGATTGCGCGCTGAGGAACAGCGGGAAGAGAAAGCCTACGATGAATCATTCAATGTTACGGACGATGGTCACCGGCGTGTAGAGCTAAAGGTCGACCAGTAGTACCACGTCGACTCTGTGTGAGCAAACAGTGCGTGTCAGACGGTTGTTTGAAGTTTTAAGTGACCAACGCGTCAATTCGATAGAAACGAAGCGAATGACGACAGATATGAGAATCAGAACGAGCCTGCTCGTCGTGATTGTGCTCTTATTTATTTTCGGTAATTTTATTCATACATTCTTTAAAAGTTCGATATTGTATAATTATATAGATTATAAAATTAAAAGACATGTAATAAATTGATTAGTGAAATATGCACGTGCATCTGCACAATATCAGATAAACACAAAAAATTCTTGAATTTGAATTTAAGATCTATATTTTTGTAAAGATTTTGATAAATGTTGTTTTCTTATATATACATAAATTATGAAAATAATTTTGATAACTGCGTTTTTTAATTAAAATTTTGTTTAAGCAAAACTTATGTAAAATTTAGTGAAAATGTGTTACATATTAGTAGCACATACGTGGAAGCTTAGTTTTCTAGGAACCCATTCACTTTCGATCATGTAACTCTAGAATTACTGATGTTAATTTATAGCTCGAGTATTATTGTGGTAATTTTATTGAAGAAAATAATTTGTTTCGCATACTAATTATAAAATTTTACTGTATAAAGAACAAATGTGAATTTTTAGAGAAGTCGTTTGCACTCGCACTAAAGATGCTTTTTATTAATAAATAGATATGTCTGTAACATATTTAAAAAAGTTTTAACATACATGTATATATATATATATATATATATATATATATATATATATATGTATATATATATATATTTTTAAATCAAAGTTTATTCAGATTCATAATTTATTCACGTTATTCTCAAGCTATTTAAAGATCTTTCGAAATTTTCGACATGTTAAAATACATAAGAATCGAATGATGGAATGCAGATTTTTAATGAATAAAAATAACACGACAGGAAAATAGAGAAGTATTTTCTAAAAAGAAATTACAACGATATAAAAATGTTCTTAATAAAGCAATAAAATAGCGAGCAAATTGGGAAAATTTTAAATAAATTTTAAAATGACAAAAATTCCCACACACTTATGGTCAGTACTGATAAATCGACTAACAAATATAGAGCGCGTAATAAGTGAAATCACTGGAGCAAATTGCTCTTCCACGTTACTCAGACGTCATATCACGAACATATATTCTCTGTACGATATTATTCACTTGTCAGCATTTATTATAATTGTGTTATTACGTTTATCATGTTAAGTACACTTGATAAACTGAAGTTTCTCATCGAGAGAAAATTACATATATAAGAATTACTTTAATTTAGAATGAATTAGTCAAAGTTTCGATAACGATTAAGAGAATATTGATTTTAAGAGAAAAAGATATCGTAAAAGTAAATAAATATACATTCTCTCGAAAAAAATTAAAAAATTATAATTCACTAAAAATCACGTATAGTTACAAAGTTGTATCGATGATACTTTATGTGTATATATATATGTGCGTCTCGGAAGTTATTAACGAAAATTGCTCTCTCATCACGGCATCATCACGCACAGTAATCACTTTACATTATAAATGCATCAAAAGAAATTGAATCTGACATTAACTTATCTCGATAGCGCTTTTATAAAAAGATGAGGGACTTAAGTGGGATTTTAAAATTTATTTAGTCTATTATGTAGTCCATTTTTGTTATTTGAAAATTTAAAATTCTATATGGTTCTTTGGACAGGGTATGGATACATTTATATTATATATATTATATATATAAAGTATCCTTTTGTAGTAAAATTAAACTAATTCTCTAAGTCTTCTAATTTTGTAGATTATACGATTAATAGAGTGTACTTAATAACATGATTAAAACTACTCGTAGATTACTCGATTAATAGAATGTACTTAACATTATTCGTAATTATTTTTAAAAAGCTGGATCTAATAAAAATTGATGTAAATTGATGTAATGAAAGTTATAATTAGCTTAAAAGTGTTCACACACATATGGTTCACTTTAATATATTTATAGAAAATTATGATGTATATATATCTAACAAGGGACATGTCACAACTGTCCGGAACCGATTTGATTCTCCTTGAAATATGTTGTTAAATACACAAATCTAAAAGACACGTATTTTTTTATACGTGCGCAATTTGAGTTTTAAGGGGTGAAACACCCCTTTAAAGAATAACGGTATTTTTCTTTAGGATCAAATATCTGCTAAACTATAAGAGATATAAAGAAAAAACGTACAACAAATTTTAATGGCTTGAAGAGTACTTTAAAGTTATATGAACAAAAATTTTTTTTTTTTTTTTTTTTTTTTAAAAACCCTCACCACCTAATTTTTTTTTTCAAAATTAAAAATTTTGTTTTACCTAATTTAAAGCTTATTTTTTTCCAAATTCAACCATGTGTAATAAAGTTATGTTACGAAATATCATTTTCGAAAATTAATTATAAACGCTCCCGTATATACGCTCATCCGTGCTATGTGCGTAAGTAATTACCGTCGAACAATAAAATATATAAAAAATGTTTTGTATAATTCTTATTTATGTTTTCTATGTATTTATAACTGCGTATTGTGTATATTTAGATTTAAAAAAAAATTTTTAAATATAATTAATAAGAATTTTTTAAATATACCCCCTGCTTTCTTATTATTTCTTTAATATTTAATTTCTTCTATAAAAATTAAAAACAATTATATTTTATAATAAAATTATTTTTTAATTGAATCTTGCGAATACCAATGTCGCAATATTTGGCATAAACAAATTTTATATCTTACGTTAAATGAATCATAAGATAAGATTATGTGTACGTGTTCCAGATAAGTTATAATTTTTACAATAAAATCTTTAATACGTTAAAATAAATAATAAAATAAGATTATGTGATGACGTATTTCTGATAAGTTAATATAAATTGTTCATGTAGCAGCATAATTCTCACAGTCGGTGTAGTCTTTTCGTTGTAATAATATCTGTGTAAACTGTTCTTTTATTGCAATAGAAAGCAAAATATAACATCTTTGAATATGATTATCAATCCGCTTAACGTTGTTAGACTTTTATTGGTGTCAATAAATTCAATATATTTAACAGAAACGCCAGTAACTGAAGCAGAAGTGGAATTAAAGGAAAACATTAAAAAAATATTACTGGATAGCGTTTTTCATTATAATGGGGTGGAAGTAACGGAAGAAATATATCTCGATTATGAAGAACCTTATAAATTACATAGTTTTGAAATAATTGAAGATGACGAAGAAGCATGGCATGAAGATAGTTTAAATTCTCATCCTCATTGTTCAAATGATGATACAAATTTTGATAGTTCTTATAAAAGACGAGCTGTTGAGTATTGGCGATTTCGGGACACTGATGAAAACAGTAATGACAGAAAAAGGAATCGTCCTCTAAGAGTAGTACAAAATAAATTTAGAAGAGTTTCATCTGAACGTCAGTTAAGGCGATGGGAAGAACAAATACAATCAGGTGGAAGTCGTACAGAAAATTATCTTACATCTCCAAATTTACACATGATAAATTTACTGCAGCTGTCGAATCGTGTTCATCTATTATTAAAATGATGGGCTTTATCTTCAAACTCTGAAAAAGAAATTTAATTATTTTAAAGAATCTCACATATGATCAATTATCTTGTAGAATCTAACATATTTTAGGCAAGTCGAACGATTTCAACTCATATGAAACCATTGAGAAAGATACGTATTATGTATATCATTGTGCATTTAGAACAGTAAATCTTAATTAAACAGTTTGGCTTTACTCAAGGTTCTTCAGATCAAAGTTCCAATTGGAACAATTCACCATGGAAATATTGTACAGATAAAAAATGTAGAAACAACTTTTGTTTTCAATGAATATTTCAAAACCTTCTTCGAATACAACCAATAATATCAATGAATTTAATGGTATCCCTTAATTGTATTAAAAAGTATTGTAATTTAGACAAGAGAAATTTATTAAAAGTCAGTGAAAATGTTATTAAACTTTCCCGAATCTTGGTTAAAACTTAAATATTTTCATTTATAATTACTTTTTTAAACATTGATTTTACGTGATAGACGTCAAAAAACTAATTGATTAAATAAATTTTTATATCAGCTAAATTTTAAACATGGGTAGAGAAAGCCTACGAAATCATTCGTTCGGACGTTTACGCGTGTACGTTTAGTCGAGTTCACTGATTTGTGGACAAGTGCCCAGATCTGGTTGTTGATTTTAAGTGACACCGTCATTCGTGAACAAGCGAATTACGACTAGAATAGAATCAGAACAGGACTACCGGTGAATGACCTATAATTATTTTCGGTAATTTATCATTTTAAAGTTGGGATATGTATAATTATATATTTTAATTAAAGACATGTAAACTGATTGTGAATTGCCGTGCCATCTGCCAATGATTCAGATAAACCTACAAAATTTTGAATTTGATTTAAGACGATTTTTTTGTTTCATAATGTTTTCATCATATCCAAATCGACAATATGAAACTGCTTTTTTAATTAAAATTTGTTTAGCAACTTATGTAACAATTAGTGAAATTTAAACTAGTCATCATCGTGGAAGCTTGTTTCTGGATTCATTTCATCATGTATCAAAACTGATGTAATTTATAGGGTTTTCAATATCGAGATAATTTTTTCCGATACTAATTATAAAAAACTGTATCCAGAAATTGATTTTTAAAGTCGTTTATCCCTAAAATTCCTTTGCTTATGTATGTCTGTATTTGTTTAACATAATGTAATTTATTGAAATAATAAAATGTCTAATCATAAACAGTTTACAGACTATTGATTCACGTATTCACAGAGTATTAAGTCTTTCGTTTTCAATGTTAAATACAAAGAATCGATGTAACAGATTTTAACGAAAAAATAACACGACAGGATAGAGAATATTTGCTACAAACAATAATTACACTATAAAAACGTCATAACATAAATCGAGCAATTGAAAATTTTAAGATAAGATTTTAAATGAAAAATTCCCAACACTTATGGCAACTGTAACGACTAATCATCTTAGAGTCTTAACGTGAATATGGAGCAAATGTCTTGTTACTCCAACATATTCCGACATTGATTCCGTCACGATTATTCACACATTATATAATTGTTTTTTAACGTTATAGTTAGTTTGTAACTAATTTTATCGAAGAAATTACATATTAAGAATACTAATTAGAACGAATTATCAAATTCTGATAACGATTAAGAAATTTATTTTTAAGTAAAAGATACACAAACGCAGTATAAATCCTCAGAAAAATTAAAAAATTATAACCAAAATCACTATTTCAATTGTTGATATTATGTGTATTATTGGTCTCGAACGTAATTACGTAAAGCCTCTACACGGCTCATCACGCATGGATTGTAATATTATACTGTATCGTTATTTTTTTATATTTTACTTAGCACGTTAGGAAGCTTTAGTATGTGTTTTTATTTTTATTATAAAATCATATATATATATATATATATAGCATATTGTAAATAATATATATTTTAGAATGACGATTTAAAATATACGTAAAATCGACTTTGAATATATCTGCATCTTCCGTGGGATGCAACAATAATATGTTACATATTCAGCGCGATATCATAGTATCACGTGAATAGACAATTGTCACTAAATTATATAATAATCTGTTGAAGAACAATAAGCATGATAATCTGTACCCTTGTCGAATCGCGAGAAATAAAAGAAGACCCTGGTTTAAATAAATAGCTTGAGAGTTATTTAATCGAGATAATTGATATAAAGCATCATCAGGATGACAAATTGCGACACCTCCATTCATTTTAACATAATACAATTCTAATTTCAACAAAAAATCAAAATATTTTTAATTTTTCTTGCAACAATGCTTAAAAAGAATTTTCTGTGCATCTATATAAATTTTGGATTAAATTTGATCATTTTTTATCTTTAAAATTATAAGTAGCTCGTCTCTTCTCAATATAATATTTACAAGAGCTTTTTTCATGAAATGATAATTAGATAATTTATATATAGTGATAAAAAGTTCTATTAACTGAGATATATGTTCACAAATTCAAAAAGACACATTTATTCTGCCTCAGATTATGCATCTGTGAAGCTATATATTATACATAACGGTTTGCTTATATAATTTATGCAGCAGATACAGATGGTCGTAAAACAAGCGGACGAAGAAGCGGTAGCTCATCAGGATCAGCAGGATATGGTAGCAGTTCTCGGCGAGGTGGTGGCGGTCAAAGAGTAACAACACAACGACCTCGGACACAGACAGGCATGTAAAATATTATATTCGTTTATGTGTGTTCATTTTTATATTTTTACATATATGTATATTTATCATATTCATATATTTTTATTTATATCCTGTTACTCTTATTTTGTTATAGCCACACGTGTCTTTAGATATAATTATCATCATATATATATATATATATATATATATATATATATATATATATATTCTTTTTCCACTATATATTTTATTATTGCATCATATTTTATATTATTCATATATGTTGTAATGAAGTGGAAGGAAAATCCCACGTGTGTGATGCATCAGATCAAACGTTTTCATGATCATCCTACATTAAATGTGAATTGCGCCGTAGTTTGCAAATATTTATGTATCTACGCGTCAGATCTCTGGTGAATTCAATGAGTCACACTCCTCTATATACAGATAATGACCATCTATGGCTTCACACGTTTCACACAGTCGGATTTCATTTGCCTCTAATAATACTATAAAATCTCGTTATACTTGCAGGTGCACCCCAGAGTAAAGTAGGATGGAATGTACCCCCGAACACTAATAATAAAGCAACCGGTACATCGAGCAATGCCAAACCATCGGCTCCGGTGTCTGAGCAAGCTTCCAAGACCAGCGCGACGAATGTACAATCAGGATATCCGTCAGGAAGCCCGCCAGCGTACAGTCCATCGGGTATTTAATAAATTAATTTTTCTCATGTTACGTGAAGTAGAGAAAGAAGGGCATTGAAACTGCAAGAGATTTCGATGTTGGAACGCGAAAGCGAGATTTCTACCTTTGTTCATGACGATGGAACCGCAACGCTTGAGGATCAATTTCTCTGCATTTGTAACATCGAATTAGCCAGAAATTATATACCAATTCCAAGCTCTCGAAATGTAACTTAGAAATCTAGAAGGCTCAATCTTCTTTCCTAATTTCACGATAATAGCCCACACAGCATACAAAATGAAAGATGTTCAAAGGTATCCCGAAGATATCTTTAGGTAATAAGATATTATCAGAATGTCTTTTGAATATACATGCAGTGTAAGAGCTATGAGGAGATTGAAATTCACGCTGTTAATCACCCCTTTGTAAAATCGTTTCCAGGTGGATATCCTCGACAGCCAGCCAACAACCCTTACAGCGGCTCGAGTGGTTACAACCAAGGATATCCGTCTCCCAATATAAATCCGTCGTATCCGGGAGGTCATTCGCCCTATGGTCAAGCTTACAATCCGTCTATGCACCATAACGCGCCGCCAGCCTACACTCCTTATGGCGGGCATGGCGGTGGTTTCGGTCAACCCTCCTACGGTCAACCTTCCTACGGTCAACCCTCCTACGGTCAACCGTCCTACGCTCAACCATCGTTCGTTCAACCGGCCATCTCGCAAGCGCCAGCCCTCACCGTCCTACAACCGAGTCGACCCGGAATCGGTCAATTGGCCAAGGAAGCCCTGGTCTACTCTAGTGTGAGCGCCGGGGTGAGCGCGGCCGTGAATAGGCTGTTGCCGGGAGGAATCTACGGCAGAAGTCCGGGAAGCAGTGGCGGCGGTAGTCACACCGAGGTCACGTACAACAATTACTATTACAATCAGTCGGCGCCGGCCAACGGGGAAGCACCTGCCAATAATAACGGCGCGCCTCCTAGTGCACCTGCCTTGTCGGCGCCGGGTCAAACGGCACCGGCTCAGACGGCACCGGCTCAATCGGCACCGGCTCAATCGGCGCCGACCGCGGAGGCTGAGAAGAAAGAGACCGCGTCCAGCAATGCCGCACCACCTATTAATTCTCAGAACAATGGTCCGAGCCAGCCGAATTATCCGATTTCCAACGACGAGGTGAAGAAGCTGACGGAGAATCTCCTCTCGATGGACAAGAACAACGCGTACCAGTACATTACGGTGAATCTGCAGGGTGAGACGAAGGAAGATGGTACCACGGATGACGCTTCTTTGCCGTGAGTAGGCTTCAGTGACTCCTGGGTTCGTCCTTATATCTTTGAATGAAATATTTCTCAGATTTTATTGTTAAAATATCATTTCAGCCTACTGGACGTGAAACCCGAAGCGTATGAAATTCCGACGATTAAAAGCGTGCTGGCGTTGCACGATAATTACGAGATGGATGTGAAGACGAAGGAGACCGTCACGCCCGAGGAACGAAAGGAGGAGTCCGAGCTGCTCGACAAGTTCTTGGAAACTGACGTGTTTAAAACGGCGATGAAGTTCCTGGTCGACAAGGAATTTATTCCAAATGACGAGTATGAGTTCAGGGACACCCTGAGACGCATCTGGTTCTCGCAGTTCCAGCGTGTCGAGGGAGAACCGTCCAGTTCCGGCTTCGAGGCCGTATTTTTGGCGGAAAAACTCGATTCCTTTATGATCGGGCCGCAGAATTGGATCTACTTCGCCAAACAAGAGGCGCAGAAGAAGCTCGATTATCGCGGCTACATAAAGGATGTGAAACTAGGAGACGTAAGTAAACGCGGAGTTCGCTTATTCGATTTAATTTGTTACGTATGTGCTGATTCGTTTTTCGATTCGCAGAAGGGGGAGGCCATCAAGATAC
Source organism: Nylanderia fulva (assembly GCF_048542155.1). Classification (NCBI taxonomy): domain Eukaryota; kingdom Metazoa; phylum Arthropoda; class Insecta; order Hymenoptera; family Formicidae; genus Nylanderia; species Nylanderia fulva. The sequence continues at coordinate 3,791,850 of NW_028189835.1, read as the reverse complement.
GTTCGGCGTTTAATATACCGGACACGAAACATGCAATCTCGACTCTTCTCGTGGGTCTCTCACCCGAGTTGGAGATGGCTCTTTATACAGTATGCTTCTACGTTCGTCCGAACGACGTCTGTCCGATCTCGTTAAGTGGTAAGGACATTAATTTAGTTTCTACGAGATTCAATTACTTCGGCAAAGATATTTTGATCGCCGGCTTTATTGCGGGATAAAACTCAGAATTTAGAAATTGCTGTTATTTTAGATAAGTTTGCATAAGATCCAAAATTTAAGTAGACACGCTAAAGATCGAAGCATTCGGATGATTTTCATTTTTATCGCGAAACAACTCATAGATTGAAATATTTATATCGTAGAGATACCTATATACTGCTTTTAGTTTAATTTAATTGCATCTATACATGTATCTGTCATGATATATTATAGAAAGCGCCTTTCACATGTTTTTATCTATGTACGAATTAAAATTCTAAAAAGGCGACGTAATCTCGAATCACCTATCTTTGTAATAAAAATTGGAAAAAAGTGCAATCACATATAAAATATTATACATACCTCGGACATCCTGACGCCCCTTTTTTCTAATTCCGAAAGTTCCATCACAGGTATTATAGTTGGTCGTCCATGTGCGCATCGATTAGGAAACTTTGTAAATTTCAGCAATTTTATAAGATCCTTACACTGTTCCAGAGTTAGTTTATCACCAAATTTTATGGCACCTGAAGAAAGTTCGAAAAATGATGGCAGAGTCTTTAAATTAATTGCAAATAAATTCTTTACAGTGCTTCGAAATATAATACTGGCAATAATATTGATAATGGCAATTAACATCAGTAATTATGCAAGTTTTATTATCTGCCTAATACGTACCATGACAAGCTTCCGATGCTATAGCATTATGAATAGTTAATGGCAATGTATTTGGACGACTTGTGCTATGATTTTTTAATATGTCATTTAATAAACTATAAATTTTCGGCAATATTTTTTCGCTATTGCGATGATCATTATTCGTAATCAAACACTGCGGTATCGTGCGTATTAGTAATTTTGTATTTTCCTTTAACGATCCTAAATTTATTCCGTATTTTTTCAGTAACATTTTATGGCATAAAAGCAAATTGCGTGTCTTTGTAGAAAATTCCACGACCAGAGGATCACGCAAATTAATGGAGAGCAATTCATCCTCGTTCTCTATTTTGTATTCTAAAAATATATAATAATTTATTATTATAATTAAAAATATCTAATAGAGAGAATAAGACTAAAAAAGAGTTCGCATATATTTTCGTATTTATTATAGTTAATTTTTAAAGCAATAATTTATTTATATATAATTCAGTAATTTATAATATCGCAAAGTTTATTCAATCACTTTAAAAATAAATATGTTTTTATTAGAAAATTATTATAATTACTCACTAAGAAGTAAATTTTCGTAACGTATTCTTTCGTGGACGGCGTGTTGATCCATCATTAATAGAATTTTCATTTCATCGTACATCATCCACGCAGCGATAAATTCGTCATTAACTTGATTAATGATCTACAAGGGAAACATATTTGCTAAAATAGCTCTCCATCATTTGGAATGATTTATTGCGTCGAGAACTTACATACGTACCTTTATGCGCTTTAATGAGACACGTGACAATCTAAATTCACATAGTTTTCGTTTCAAATTACAAGGATGCACCGCTATTTGCTGGTGCTGCCAGTTCTCTGCAGCTGTAGAACATTCATTAATGTAAAATTATTCCTAAATTAATTATATATAACTAATTATTATATGTAAAGAATTACTTACGCGAAATCGTATTATTAGGACTGTCAAAGCTTTTCACATTTGTTAATTTAACATGACGATGGCGTAAAAGACCGTGCAATTTTCGTGGTAGAAAATCAAATTGATCAATGTAATTAAGAAATCGTGGAAAATGTATATCCTTTTGAAAAATTTTATCGGATATATTTCTCGCAGAATCGCGTTGTCTATTATTTGTGTAATAACTCCAGTTGGACCATTCGGAAAGAGGAGAAATCATGTTTTCAGAATCATTGTCATTATCATGATAATTGCAAGTTTTACGAGATTCGATGCAATCATTTGTTGCCGCAAAATTAATGAAACTTGCTGGCGTTCTATTAACATTATTGTGTATTTTCTTTGTAATTTTACCTTCGCACAAATTTGTAGAAGCAATATCTATTTGATTATTTATGTTTCCTTCTGCTGCACAATCAGTGATTTTCATATTATCATTTTCTTTATTTGGCCGTTTATTATTAGTTGCAATTGTTGATGTAATCTTTTTTCTTTTAAGACCAATCGTAATAACTTTATTTCCTTTCAAATTTTTATTATATCCATTCATCTTGTTGAAAATGGATTCTTCGAATTTTAAATGTTTCGATGGCTGTGTTACGTGTAAATTAGAGATAGCAGCAGCACAGATTTTAGTTTCTTCTGTGAGACATTTAAAGACACAATTGCTAATGTCGTTTAATATCTTCTGCATATCGTAAAATATAACGTGTCTTTTTCCATTTTCATTAACAAATGCAAATTCTGTCGGCGACAATTTAAAAAAGAGTATGATAAACATATCTTTGTTGCGTAAATCTTGCATATTGAATCCCCAGTTAGAAGATAAGCCGCACCTTTCTTCGAAGGCAATTTTAATTAGCTTCAAGATGAGAGAACAATGGATTGGTTTGTGATTTAAAAATATCCATTGTGTCATGTTTCTATCAGATAATCCTATGTAACCTTGATAATTCGCGCTATTTAATTCCGATCTGTATTGTATTAGCCATAAATTATTTAATGATAAATTTTTTCCGAAAAATGTTCTTAACACTTCAATTGGACTATGCGATTTTGCAATTCTCAAGACGATCTTCTTTCGTTCATCGTCTCTAATCGAGAACGATACCTAATTACATTAATAAAAAATTACTATATCTACGAAGAAATAATTTTATTGATTAAAATAAATCAAGTCATACTTCTAATTTTTTAACAGCTATAGCTGCAATAAAAAGGCAAACAGTGGATATATCCCATTTTTCATCCAATGATGCTTCATGGAAACCATATACAGATACAGTTGTGCCACGCGAAGGTCTCTGTTCTATTTGCGCTAAATTAGGTGCTGAACCATTTTTGAATATCTTTGATAAAAAATATACATATATATAAAATATTGTGTCGATATATCTGTTTTAAAATATTAAAAAATGTACACATTTCAAAAAAATAGAGAAATGCATATTTTTTTATAGAATTAATTTTTTAATTAATTTGTATTTTATTATTAAATGCATTATATAATAAATTAATGATTACGATATGTATATATACCTTCATATATGTATCCATTGAATATTGATGCCTTGAAGCAATGGCGAGACCATCAGATAGATAACGAATATTCGTCAGCGTACGATCGTTCGATTGAATCAGTTTGTACATTCGTTGCTGATTGCTTACAGTTTTTATGTCATCATATTCCGCAACATGTTGCAGCATATTTTTTGATATTCCAATGCCATTATCGATGACTTGAATTTCGCGTTTCCCCGCGTGAATTCTTATTGCGATCGCTTTAGCGTGTGCAATCAAAGAATTTACTATCTGTAAGTGCAGTCTTTGCTCGATTAAATGTTATATATATATAGCAAACTGACGAATCTATACTTGACATATTTTATAACATGTGTATTAAATGTGTATTAAAATATAAAGTTGTAATACATATGAGAGATTAATTAATTGATTGACATGATAATTAATTAATTAGAACTATTAAATTGCGCGATCGTGTTGGAATCTCAATAATTGCGTTTCTGATTTTTATTATCGTATATAATACGATATGAAAATGAGACATTTATTGTTAACTATAACGACATGCAAATTTCTCATAAAATTATGAAGATTGTATTTATATATTAATGACGTACCAATTCTGTGACACATTGTACAAAAGATGTAACATTTGATCCCGTTAATGTTTCTGCATTTAATCCCACATTGTTTTGCATTGTTGCATAAATTTTGTAACGAAATTAAAACAACTGAACACAATAAATTCGCACTATTCGGTCTTTCTTTTTAAAAATGTATGATAAAAACACATATGTAGACACATCTGTAAATAACATACATGAGAGATAATATATAAAAAGATAGTACAAATATATATGTGAGAGTGTAGAAAGGATATGCAACATAAAATTAAAATTCCCCAAAATTTTTGCATTAAAATGGAACCAGAGTTTTAGAAAGAGAGAGAAAACAAAAAATCCGAAATATAAAAGTGCAAATAGCATACAAAATCAGGATCTATTTGATCACAAATATATCTATGCACAGATCAGATCTGCACGTATTTTACAATTGCATTCAAAAGAAAAATATCCATTTAAACATTAGATGGCAAATGAAAAACAAAGTAAAAAATGCAATTAGGACAAACGTATCTATTATTATGATTTTCATCAAAGTATAGTGGTGTATGTAACAGAACCGAGTAAATAAATAACGATCAATCGAAAATATTTATAAAAATCTCTTTATTCTTTTTTTTTTATTGCATCTACTAAAAAGTTTCTGCATTCACATCTCTTTCAAAATGCTATATATAATCCTGGGAAAGAAGTATGGCTCTCTCTTTTAATATAACAAGTGCCAAGACCGTGTATAACTTAATATTAACATTCGAGTAGCTTTATACATCGTATTCTTTCGTCCCATATTTTCAGGGATTCTCTCTAAGAGTATTTAATATAATTTATTTATAACATCCGGTCGACACAACTAGAAGAAATTTTAATTATAACGATTATCGCGCTAAAAGGATAATCTTGGTAGTTTTTTTAACAAGAGACCTTAGTAAAAATCGCCACCGATTTTACATTTCTCCTTAACAACCCTCGTCAACGTAATAAATTTCCAAACGATTATTTGAAATTAGTATACTGTTAATTACGTATATAGATAATGTGTACTACGCTGTTTCTCTTTCATTTGTAGCGTTAAATTATTTTGGTATGTGGAAACTTAACAAACACAGCGAATACAAAAATAGTTTAAATCATATACGTACATATATATAAATATAAAAATATATTTATATACGTATGCATATATATTTCTAGGTTGCGTTTCAAAACGTCATCCAGATGTGCATTCCCTCATTCTCTATACTCACTCAGACTGAGTAATATAGAAAGAGAAGGAATGCATTTGGGTGACATTTTGAGATGCAGCTCTAGATATAAGACACGTGGAAAATACAAAATACGTTGCTCGTACTTTAATTTGTCAAGTTTTATGCCATTAATATATCTTGCGTATTATTTATTCAATGTAATATTTTCTCTCTGATAGAAAAACATTAATATAATTTATACATAGTAAATTATAAAATAGTTACACATATATATGTATACATATTTGATACAATTGCATTAGCCAGTGTTCCATGAATCGAAAAAAGAAGAAAAAATTAAGATGAGATCTCTCTAAATCCAATATATTTGTTAAATATGTCTAAAATAATAAATGTGAATATAAAAAATATAAATTTTGTATTAAATTTATTAGAATGTTACAAATGTAAGATTTAATCGTCACCTTTTTCTTATATATAATGTATATAACTAATTTCAAAAGAAATGCGGAATGCGTGAAGTGCTTTCTTTATGTTTGTAATAAATACATGGAACACTGGTTGCACATGGCCCTTCTTTTCTTCCTTTCTATAAATGTTCATTTGCAACGTCTTCAAAGTCATGGATGTACAATTTCTCGATGAGAATATTTTACAAACAAGTCAAATTCAGCAAATGTTATTTTTATGAAAAATATTAACATTAAATTAACAGCATACTCTTTTCATTAGCAACGTTTTTTTCGGATTACATGTATAACAGTTTTTTTTATTGCGCGATTAAAAATATTAAATATATTTAATATATCGCGAGCGTACATATCAGAATATATATTTAATAATTAAGAAATAATATAAAATATATATATATATATGTCTATTTTCTTTTGGAGAAGCGAGCTCTTGAAAGAAAAGTACAGTTTAGAATTATAATCTAAATTAATCTATACATAGAAAAAAAAGCATATGTGAAAATATCGAATTGAAAAGCTCGCTACATAGTACATTATATAATGAGTTTATTGTAAAATTATGGTAATAACAATCACATATCGTCATCTATCAACGAGATATAACACACATGTTAAAATGATGAGACATAAATAATTTAGCGGCATCATCAAGTATCTTGACGCTAGTAGCGTTGAAAATCATATAACATTAAAAATATATCTATATATATATATATATGTATAAATTGACGAGTTATTCCTATAAATATTCTCTAAAACCTGCTGACAAATCAATCACTTAGAAACAAATTCGCGATTTCTTCAACTTTAGGCACCAATGGTATGCAGACCCTGTCTTTAGTACATACGACCCCGATTCGATTTTGTTTATATCTGAACAAAGAAGACGTACTATCACAGTCTTCTGTATTTGAATATAGTTATTTCATAGTGATTTCATTGTATAGATACTTTTTTGTCCTCTCATTTTTCTTATTTTTGCATGCTAATGCAAAAAAAGAAAGAGAGAGAAAGAGAGAGATAGAAAGAGAATTTGTATTATTACATTTCATTTATAAGTGTGACACAATCCTCTAAAGCATGCTCTCATTAACAAAAACTCAGTCTTCTTCCTTTTTCTCAGGTTTCAAGTCTACCATTGCATGTAACTCTTCAGGACTGTATCTGTAAATATCGAAAAGGAAAATAACACAATGATTTATATTTTATTCCAATTTTATTTATAATATTTATATGAAATTTCCAAATGGTAAAAATGTATATAAAATATGTAAATTTCTTGTTATATGGAAGTATCTCAGTAAAAAAATTGTAACTAATCAACTTGTCAATATATTATGTAATATGTGTATTTGTATATGTATATATTGTAATATCTGTAAATTTGTACATGTATATGATATGTGTGTATTTGTACATGTGTAATTTATACATATAACATTTAAATAATTACATTATGTATACTAAACTTACCCTAGTAGACTTTGTAAGTCGCAAACAAAGCGATATACGTATCGTTTGCCAGCAGTTTTGTGTATAATGTTTTTGTCATAATAGTAGCGTAAGCCTCGGCTCAGCTTCTCGTAATTCATCTTGGGTTTATTTTTGCGGACACCCCAACGGCGCGCAACTTCGTCCGGATCGGTTAGTTTGAATTCCCAGCCATCGCCGGTCCACGAGATGAAACCCTGACACGATTTATCAGTTAACAGCTCCAACAGAAATTGCCAGAGCTGAATTGGACCTGATCCGGTAAAACATGGTCCGCCTACATGACATTTTATACATTTGATTAGTATTTAATATTAAAATGTTAAGTTATGAAACAATTATTAAAATATTTAGATAGAAAATTCGCAATATTATTGTATTTTTAATTTCTCTATGCTAATCATAAATAATTAAATAATTTTTTTAAATATTCATAAAAAGGGAAAGAACCAATTTGCGTTAATTAGAGATTGAAAAGATTATTCGACAATTTGTTTGAAAAGAATTACGAAATTGTGTGTAATACAATTGAATAGGGAAAGCTACCTGCGTAACTGGCGAGCATCGGATTTTGCAGTAAGGGTTTTTGGTCCGCATTATTAGTTATAGATGTGGGATGATGGGGATTGGAGGAGTCCCGTGGTCCGAGTCCCGCAAGAAACGCGGGGTGATGAGACAAGTGATCTCCAAGTCCGACACCCCATTGGTCACCACCGACGCCGCCGCCTCCAGCACCGCTCCCGCTTCCGGGAACCGTTTGGAACGGCGTTGCATCGTACTGTCCGTATCCACCGCTCTCGCTGTAACCCTCATGGAAGCGTCCTCCTGTAAGGAGTAAGTGATTATTAACACTGTATATATAATATAAATCTATATGAATCTTATGAATTTATTAATTAAAGAGTTTTAATTAGATAAAAATTAAATTTTATATATCTATTATATACCTACATTTTATTATATCTAAATATAAAATTATAATTTTTATATCTCTATTTAGATACAAAGAAGTTTTAATTAGATATACAAAATATGAAAAAATAAATTAATATGTTAATTGTTCGAAAGAGATTACATCTTTTGCTTTTTAATTCATGTCTGATTTCAGTCACAGTCACGAACCTCGAGGATAGTTTTTGAACGATGACGGCTGATATTTGGGTTCGATGTGAATCGCGCTGGTGCCGTAAAAGTCCGGCGAACTATCCAAATTGTATGGATGCGGTGCCTGGTGATCCGGCGGTAAGCTGTGATACTCGGAAGTCTCGTCGTATCCGGAATAATGTGCCGGCGTCATGTAACTCTCCGTGGCGTTCGCGCCGACTCTCAAGTCGTTCTCGTTGCTTCCTGTACCCCCGAGGTCGCCCCCGCTGCCCAGGCCGCCACTCTGGAGATGCTCCGTTATGTGGTGATTACTGTAGTTCGCTATAAAATTTTTTTTCGAATTATATTTCTTTCATAAAAAGATTACACATTCAATAATTTTTTTAGCCGTACAATTAACATTTTATAAATATTTAGATAAGAATATTAGGCAAAAAATGGTAATGATTTAATCGACCAACTCTGGCAAAAAAGTAATTCTATTAAATTTCACAACGTTTCGGCCGTGGGTTTCGGTCCTTATCAAGTGCTCTGTTCTTAAAACCACAATAAATTACAAACTTTTTTAAAAACCGCAAAATCGACCTTAAAAAGTAACATAATTTTATAGCTTAAAAATGAACCAACAATGTTTAAAATATTAAATGCCCTAATAAGGCAACATGTAATTTTTTAGGACCATATAAAAGAGAACTAACGAAAACGCATATTATTGTAAAAATAATATCGATATAAGATGTATATGGATAAATAAAATCTATAGAATTTTTGATTACTTTGTATATAAGTGGGAGACTTACATTCCGTTTTGAGCTGATTTAAATTCCGTAGATGAATGTACGCATTGTTGGCATTGTTATTGTTGTTATTGTTGTTATTACTGTTAGGAGTGCTAGAGTGAGAGGTTGGCGGTTGGGTGCTATGGCTGTGAGGTGGTGGCGACGTTTCGTCTTTTTGACTTTCGTCTTGGCACACAGGACTGCGAAGATGATTGTAGCCACCTGCAAATTAAAAAGGACATCAGTTTATTTATTGTACGCTTTGCTGCACATAAAAAGGAAAAAAGAAAATCAGAAAATATTATTCTGGTTTTTGTAAGAGTCAAAAAATTGAATTTATTTGCATTGTAAAGAACGTTTTCTATTTATTTTTCATATTATATTTAAATAATAAAAATAGATAATATTATATGAATAAAAAATTGTGCGTATATAATATAATACATATCAGAATGTATATTTATAAAGTAGAGATAAATACATATGTATATAACATAGATAAATATAATAAGGATAAGATAGATAAATCATGTATACATATGTATGAGATAAACAGGATGTTTTAGGAATAATGGTTAATATTCTAAAACTGCACTAATCTTTTCTTCTGAAATACACTGTAATAAATATTTTTATTTTCTCATTTCGTTTAATTTAAATATAATTACGCGCGAAGTGAAGTGATATTATTCTTTGATAATAAAAATCTCAAAAATGCAACGCATGCATAAAAATTATTGTTGCGATGCATGCATAAAAATTTAATATATAAATTTTTAACAGAGAACAAAACATAGATTTGTCTATAAGAATCTTTCGATTAAAATATTTTCATTAGATTCCATTCACACACACAATTGTAACGTCTCAAACGAGAATCAGCTGCGCAGCTTGACGGATGTGTGGAGTGAGATGCGTTGAATGGGAAAGATAGAAAGAGACATATGTTCTCGTCGTGCCCGGTTCATCTTTGCTGTCGAATTAGCCGTCAGTTAGCGACACCACTGTGCCCAGTCTGGGGATCAGTGGTGGGGATCAGTTTCTCGCCAGACGTGCAACGTGGTGGACGTATGGGACGCACACGTCTAAGGAAAAGGATGGAAGGTGAGATGCTTTCGTCGAATCCAGTAAGTCCACTTCTCTCTTGACTGTAAAGATCAGTGGTCTTGTGGTCGCGCATAAGAAATTTGATTGGTATGCATAAGAAATTTGATTGGTTTATTTTATTATTATGCATACGTTTATGGATCAATGAATTTTCTTATGATATGTATACACGGAATTTTTTCTTAGAATTTATCCTGAAAATCATGGTAATCGTGGGACAATATGATATTGGAAGAATATTTTATGAGCTTATCTGATTAATATTTACAATAAAAATATTAATATGTACATAGTAAATTTTACTATGTACATAGTAAAATTAATCGAACATATTTTATATCTTTTGTGGTATTAATTTTATTGTGGTAAATATTAATCAGAGAAACTCTTATAAACCTTATTACCATATTGTCTCACAATTGCCATAATTTTCAAGATAAATTCGAAGAGAAAATTCTCTGTGAATATGTTTGTGCGGATGATACGTATACTCGTATGTGGAAGCATAGATATATTTGAAAGATTCTTGTACAAAATGCTATTTTTTGTATGAATTCTTTGTTAAAGATTTTAATATTTATGCATTGCATAATTAATAAATATATATTTTTATGCATGCATTGCAATAATTTTTACGCGTTGCAATTTTTGAGATTTTATTATCAAAGAATGATGAATTTCGTTTCGCGCGCGTAATTATATTCGGTTAAAAACGAAATAATAAAAATAAAAATATTTATACATATACAATTAACAATAAATATTTCTTGTTATTTCATTATATTTGAATTAAATATTTTCTTTTTATTTATTCTACATGATTTCTCTCCAATCTGTATTCATGAAAAAAAATCATAATTATATTGAAACGTCGTAAACAAATTATATAAATGAGAAATTTACATTTTGTTTTAAACTGATTTAAATTCCAAATAAGAAAGAGCGGAACGTATACATTGTTGACGTTATTATTATTATTATCAGCGTCAAAAGTACTAGAAAATGAAAAAGTTGGCGATTGAGTGCTGTGATAGGAGAGTAGCAACGACGTTTACAGACGTCATTATGTTAAATCGGACTGGCGGGTGAGGATGAAAGGACGATGTTGCACCGGTCTCTACGCCGACGCGCGACACTCCGCGGGGAAGAACAGCTGATATATGCTGTGGGAGGCGCGTATCTCGATTGGTCCAAACCAACTCCGCCTATCCTCGACTTCCGTTCTACGTTCTACGATCGCGAGAGAGGACCCAAGCCGCGCGGAGAGATCCATCGCGCCGAAGCTGCGCGGCGCTTCATTGTTGTCAGTTCGATAAACGAGCAGCGTTTGAATCACTGGGCGGGGGTCTAGACGAAGAGACAGATGCAGCACATTATCATGTTCTTTCTTCCTTATTCGAGTTCTTATCAGTTTGATTTGTTTTTTTTTATAACACATACTTAATGGGAAAACAATACTATCCTCTCTTAAACAGTATATTAATGAAAATATCACTTATAAAAACAGCGATATTTCACGGAAAATTAATGGCCAAAACTTGCTTCTTTAATATCTTGTTTCGTTAATTGTTACAACGAGAATTTTTAATTTCATTAAAAAATCAGTCATCACCGATTCTCTTTTCAATGAGATTTCACTGTTTGTAATATAATATTAGTTGCTCTCCATTTACATCAAAACTCAGATAAATTTCATTTTTGTCTTTCTTCAACATCCATGTTAAAGAAAAACAAAAGTGATTTATCTGAGCTTTGATGTAGATGGAAAGCAACGATTATTTACTCTTTACAAGTGAGAGAAACTATTGCTATGCAGTGATATACTGAATTTAAGAATACAATATACTGAACTTAAGAAAATCGAAGAATCGATGAATTGAGATGTGCATTATAGCTTTGGCACGTATTAAATTATTACAGCTTACTGCATAGTTTGACACTTGAGCTTTCAGATATTTTCTTATGTAATACAAAACGTAAAAGAAACACACATAATAAGGCCAGAAAACGAGCACCAAATTAATTATAATTACATACCTAAAATCTATACAATTTATGTATTTATAATTAATTTGGTGCTCGTTTTTTGGCCTTATTATGTGTGTTTCTTTTGCGTTGATATGTTTTTATCAAATCAAAATAAGATAAGAAAAACTTGGTATTAATATATTATTTTTTTCGATCGTCATATACACAATTCCGTGGTACATCTAATCTTATCTCAAAGATTATGTTTCAGCTTAAAATGTGAAATGTTATATTAATCACTGACGCTTTTGCTAAGCGCGCAGTAAGTTGTAATAAAAACACAAAAATACATAAAATTATTCAGGGGTTCGATTCCCGATTCAGCGACTTTCGGATCTATATTTTTCTCTTGCATTTATTTAATTATTTCCGCAAGGGGTTTTTGAAATTAAATCTCAAGTAAGAGATTATTTCAATTTTTAAAAGCTTGGTGGGGTACACCAAGACTTGATTTAGATTTATATTTACATAAAATTAGAAATAATAGTAGATGCTAATTAAATTCGCTGTCACTTTGTCCGAAATATTCTTAAGATAAATATTTGTTACATAATTTTTATAATATATTTGATCAACATAATAATTACGAGCAAATAAATTCCATTACAATTAAGAGCTTATCTCTTTCCAATCAGAATATATAAAAATTGCACTTGAAGAACGATTCATCGATATGCACGAGAGGAATAAATCCGAGACGAGTGAAAAGAAAAACTGTGAATCAATTGAAATCGGTTTTTAATTTAAAATCTATACTGCGATCTCATTCATCCGCCGCCAGTATATTAAATTTATGACGTTGCTAAAATTCCTTATTATAAGCAGCACTGCGGTTTAAAAGGGGAGAACGCGAATCATTAATTCGAGGCTAGCTAGAGTTTGTAGAGGGTCAACGAGAAGCAGGTGATATCGAGTACGTTGTATCTGTTAAGGCAAAACCAGGTGGCTTGCCAGGATCATTATCTCTCTCACTCTTTCTCACACACACTCTTTCTCTCTCATTTGTTCTTTCTTTCTTTTACAGCTACTCTAAACAGCTTAGTTAGTCGGACGATTAGCATAGTTGCCAGAGTTAGTTTTTTCTTTAATAATACGTAGCGCGATGAAATGCGGGTGACTTTGAGGAATTACCATAATTCACCGATCTTTACGGCGAAACGACAGCATTATCACGCATGTGACGTGCCACTACCCCACATTCCCACACTTATATTTTATTAACGAAGGAAAAAAACAGGTGGTCTCGCCGCACAAAAATATCCTAGCGGTCAGATAGCTTCAATTTCAGTTATTTTTAATTAGACATAATTATGAAATGCGAAATCAGCTTCGAAGATCAGGTTTTAGTACGTAGTTCCTTGAGAAAAAAAATTGTATAAATAAGTTCAACTGAATTAACAATAAATAATAATGAACCAATTGCCAATCTATCTTAAAATTTTCAAAAAATATATATTTTGTTAAACTATTAAAATCCTAAGAAAATGAAAATTAAGAGAATCGACAAGGAAATGATACTATATCTCTTATATTTCAAAGTTCATATATTAGCTACTATTTTCACGCCAGGCGATTAAAGATGTCCTGAAATTATACCTATGCTGAACAGTTTCATCAGCATTGAATCTCGCGCCGCCTAAAAGATACGAAGATATCGCCCGATGGGCATCATTACATCAAAGCGAGCTTCTTTCCCGCAGGAATAATTATTTCGCGAGGGCCTCTCTTGCGCGCTTTCCCATACTCCCGTGTCCATGTGGCGACCGTGGCGTCGTTAATAGGGCTGTAGGGACAGAGACCCTGCATATTCCAAGTACACCTGCGAGACTCGCGTGTAGTAGCTGCACCTCGCACCCCGTGTTTCATGGACGATGAGCGTGGGAGTGCAGCTTGGAGCCGGCCCTCACGCTGCACACACAGACGCGTGGCTCTCTTTCTTTCCTTCACCGAAGCCAGTCATCGTTTTAGGTTTTCTGGCGCTTCGCGGTCGCCTAAAAATGCGACTTCTTTTCCGTACGACTTGGCGCATCGCTAAAGAAATCCCAGTTCGCTCACCTCATTTTTTTTTAATCTAACTTGCAACTATAAATGTACAGTCGTACATTTATGTCTGATTTTGAAAATTCTATTCATTATCTATACTCATTATCTATTCTAGACTAGATAAAGCCGATAAAAAGATATTCTTTCCAGAAAATTCTAGCTCTTATAAATTTTCGAAACCTTTCCTACTGATTAAAATATATCTTGCAGATAAAAAAAAAATTAATAGCTATAGAAAATCTTCACAAATATATTTTCTTCAACATGTGTATAAATGTATATGAATAAACGAGCGGAAGAATTTCAAAGGAACAATTTGGAAATCTTTTTCTCCCATATATCTTCTAGTCCTTTTTCGAACGGGACATGCCGAACGTTCGTTAATTAAATCGTCCAAGCAGATGAGGGATTTTTCAGTAGCCACGAAGCTCTCTTCGAGTGCATCTCGGAAAGTCGGGGGAAAGTTGCGCCGCGCGCAAAGAAGGGAACGCGCGGTATATCGGGCGGGCACAAGTAACAGCCGCATATCAGCTGTGAAACAGGTGCCGAGGACTGTCGGAGAACCGCCGTTTAGGCGGCAGTAACGGTGAGCAATGAAGGCGGCGGCGGCCAGTAACAGGAGCAGCGATGGGGCAGCCTCGTCGTGGCACGTGCCAAATCGAATGAAACGGCCCGGTCGGCCTGCACAGCTGCTGTCTGCCGAGAAAGAGAGAAAACAACCGATGCAGTCGGGCCTCTTGAAAATTAAAACCTGCCTCACGAATGTTCCCGACTCGCCGCGCCGGAAGGTCATTATATCTTTGACCGAAGAATCTACGGCTGCGGCCCACATCAGGATCCAACACGATCCTCCCTTTAGAAATCGACATTCGTTACTTTAAACCTTGCACTTTGGCTCTTGTTTTCGAAATTGCCGATACAGTTCTTAGATAATTGAAAGACTCGTCTAACTTCTCTTGAGCAAGTCGTTAATCTTTTGAGATATTTTTCCAGCCCTCCATGGATTTTTCTTTGGATGACAAATTTAGTATACTCGACAATAGGAATATTTTTCGATGAACTACGAGATAATGCGCGTTTTACGAATGTAGGTATCGAATAAAAAATGTCTTTTCGATTAAAAAGAAAAAATGCATACTCTCTTAAACGCGCATATAAAGAAATGCATTTGTTGACATTAAGTCGTAACAGAACTGTAAATAAAGGTGAATTTTATTCATTATTCCGATTTGCGCGAGTAATAATGTATGAGATGACGAGTTAAACAATGACACACGCAAAATTCAACAGACATGTATCCCACTTAACAAACGGCATGCATATATAAACTTGGATAATGTATTATATTAAAGTTAGCAAAAAAGCAAAATCGCAGAATAAATTTCCGAGGGAAAAAAGAAGCGTAGATTGCAATTTTTCTTTAAGCGTTTCAAGTCTCTTCATGTATGTAGTCTAATATGAAGAAACTTAATTAATCCCATTTATATCACTTTACTATTCATCCAATTAATATTATTAATTCTTTTTCTAAATACTTTTTTTTAATAAAAATATAAAGTAATAAAAAATAAAAATGTATAATATTGTGTCAGATAAAAGCTAATAAATTCAAACATTAATAAATCCGCACAATCGCGCATCAGGACGAAAGTAACGACTCTGTTCGCCTACTATCTATCGCCTAGGAATATACAATAAAAAGATTATGAAAGAGGGGGACGAAACGACGTTACTCTTTCCTTCGCCATTCCGGATTTTATACCTGCCGCGGTCGTGAATCGCTCCTTTTACTCAAGCACACGCATATACAACACACACACATATAGATGTGCGCGAAGTGTCATACAAGCACGTAGAATACACGGGAGAGACGCGCGATGAGCGCGGCTCGTAAAAAAGTCGTCCACGACGACGACGACGACGGCGGCACAACGAAATCACGCATTGTTCGTTAGACCGGTGACCTGCGAACTCTCCCACACTCTACCTATCCCATGAATATGTCTGGGTATACACGTGAAACGCGCATTGCACGCCCTCGACGCCAGATGAAACGTCTTTCTGCATAAAAATTCGCGCGAGTTGTCTATAAAGAAAATCAGTTATTAATCATCTGCGTAAAATAACTAAAAAAGAGTTAAATAAATAAATGACTTGTATACATTTTAACAAGTATTAATTATTAATTTCTTACGAGGGAATTTTATTTAGGAAAAAATTTATGTAAAAGAAAAGAATTATTCTTCCTCATCAACATTGTCAGTATTTAATGATCTAAGAAATTATATATATATATACATATATAATGATGTGGATGTGCGAACATACTGATGAATAATAACAAATTAGACGTATTAATTTCTGCATGGATGTGTACTTGGATTTTAACATCCCTTGAATATGATTCAATCGATTTTTATATTATTCTTTCCCACGATTAAATCGATATATGGATAATATATACTTTATGCTGATAAGATAAATATTTCAAAATCTACGAATTTAAGAAATAAACGATATAGGAAGATTTGAGTAATATTAAGCAGTATCTAACATAAGCATTCAACACGTAAGATATAAGAAATTACAAACAATCACAGTTAAATATGAGAAGAATAAAATCGAATATGATTGATTATAATCTCTTATGTTTCGAGTTTTGAATTTTGATTAAACCGCTTTACATAATCACAATATTGAGAGATATTTTTATTAAGGAATGTTCTGATTAAAGATATCGAGATATCTTCATTTACGACGTATTACAACATTGATAGAATTTTTATCTCTAAACCAGCTGCAATTCCGAAGCATCCGAACCGTGTAACCCTAACTCCCAAGTGTGTACAACAACTGAGACCTTGCGCGATACGCTTTATTGCCGGCTTAACAAGGGCCACACCTTAACCGAGAGGAACGAGGGACGTATCGCGAACAAAAGATGCTGACGTTAAAAATAATACTATAGTTACGGGCCATTATGCAGATAGTCGAATGTTATAATTGTGATGTATCTGCCCTTCATGGAACGAGTCGTCCAATCGCGCGACGAAAATGAGATCAATTTTACGAAATCGTTTCTGTCGAAATACTCGAAGAGCTTATTGTTGGTTTGTTAAACAGAAACTCTCTTTCTCTCTCTTAGAGATACATGAATTAAGATTATATAGTTTTGTTTTTAAAAATAAAGAATTGTTTGAATTACAATTCTCATAATTAACTTTGATTAATATTTTATATAAATAATAAGTTAGATAGAAAAATGTATTCTCTCTTGTTATATATGTCAGTAATAAATTTCAAACTAGCATATACGACCGCGCGCAACCTTGATTTAATTCAAATTAGATTGCCCTCTTCATGCTTATAATTTATGAATATGTTATCATCAAAAATTATATTGAAGTGGCCTAGAAATGTTATGCTTATTGCTATCCGATCAGTTTCTCAATTTTATAATTGTCACATAACGATAGTAAAAACAATATTTATTGTTTCCTATCAAGAGAATATCAAGAAAATATTTTTATAGATTTACATTTTCACAGATTTCTAATTGTATTAAAAATTTAAAATTAAACATAAAAAGATATTAAAAATGTCTTGGTATTACAAGTAATTATAGCATTAATAAATAGATTGGAAAATAGCAGTAAAAATTAGGTATATAAAAGATATAAAAATTTATTCTACCCTTGTAATACTTTATTATTCAATCCCTTAAAAATAAAAATTCAATATATTTTGTTATTAAAAAGATTTGAATTAAAAAAATTCCCTATTCTCTGGATTATCACGTAATTGCAGTAAATAATTCTGTGCCTTATATACGGGATCTCTGACACTTGACTTCTCACACGATAAAGACAATCGTTCGATATCAGCAGACTAGAATTAGAAATTATAATGTCGCTTGAACAATAAATATTAATTCGGCTGGATTGCGTTATGATGTACAAATGTAAAGCGTGATCATTTTTGTACAGGATGTTGATATTTTGTCATTAAACGTTGAATTTTACTTGGATTCGGAAGATCCAGGAGAGAATTTAAATAAGAATCGTCAAAGATACATACATCGTGAAAATGTATGATATAAAAATAATCATGTCTCAAAATTAATGCCTACAAAAAGAAAGCGAACCTCTTATTAAGAAATCATCTTCCTCTTAATCCCTTGTAATCAGTCCTATTTTTGAGAGATCGTCAATAATAATTTTCTCGATTTCCTCTCTGTAATATTCTATTGAAAATGCTTTTCATTTAGCAACACAAGTCGACACAATTATTCTATTTTTATTCTTAGAATGTAGAACAAGGATATAGAAACGCTTGCGTGTTGCTAAATGGAAAGCACCCAATATATCGATTCGAAATTGAAACCTGCACTGAAAAAAAATTATTAAATTAATAAATATTGATTTCAATGCTGCCTAACAAATCATTTATTCGAAAAGACCAATATTTTTCACATCAAATCAATATTATTAGTTTCGCATAAATGATCAGGCAGTACTGAAAATAAATATTTCTTCGAAGTCAATAAATTGTTTTCAGCGTGTGACATCCTGCTCCTTTTACGCGATGATCTCGCAGACTCTCAGAAATTGAAGATTTTTTTCAGGAGTACGTATATATTTAGATTTCTGTTTTCGTTTCGGGGGGTGTATTCTCTTGAACCTAACAATGTCCGAATTTTGTCGTCGCGATACGCGACTCGGGCATGAAAATCGTAAGGTACCTGGCGTGTGGGTGGTCGCGTCCAGCGAGACCGGCGGCACCACGCTGGTGTTGCTGCGCGTGATCGTGTGCTGATGCGAATGCTGATGATGCGGATGATGGCTGGTGAGAGGCTCCGCCTCCTGGTACGCGGGATAATCGGCGAAGAACGGTTCGTGGCCTGTCATCAGCGTGTCCAGCATCTGGAGCACCATTTCCGAAGACGCGACCGCGTTAACGCCGCTACTGCTGCTGCTGCTGTTGCTGTTGCTGTTGCTGCCACCGCCGCTCGTTAACGTCCCGATATTCGCCGCGTACGCGTCAATTATTATCACCGGCGCCTGCCCCGAAGGCCGCGACGTCTCGACGCTCACGACGCCCGCCGTGACGTCTTCGATTGTCCTACGCGACGACGACGATGTTGTTGGTTCACTCCTCGAGCGACAGCGCGAGTCCGCGAGCCATCCGAATTATTCGGACGCTGTCAACGTGTTGTGCATGGCTCGACCAGCTGCGATCACGATGCGAGTTCGGTCCCTCTCTCGCGAGTTCCGCGGAAGGCATGGATTTCTTTCGAAACTAATTTTTTTTGTAAACCGATTTGATCGCCTTGTATTCTCCGATAGAGGAAAAACTCGAGTCTCCGCGATCGGGAAATTTTGCACTCAGCTGCGAGAGAGAGCAACAGGTGTCTCCTCGGCTGGCCGCGTCAATCCTCTTCGATTTTCGTTGACTCAGCTGCACGCTGTTCTCAGCAGTTCTCAGGTATCCTGTCCTTGCTCAATTCCATCCCGAAGGAAAATTAAACACTCCAGTTTGGAGTCGCTCGGTCCCCCTCGTAAATCAAAGTCGAATTTATAATTTTCAAGATATCCCTTCTTAATTATTTTTACTGTACACACTCGGAGTTCTATATCTCAATTAGAATTAAAATTAATTTCCCAGGTATACATACTCCTTGATTATTCACTTTCCATTTCAGTCTCATATTATATATATATCCATAATTCAATTAAATCCACTAATTACTCACTACGTTCGCGGGTCCCACACAATCGAATAAAATTCCTCCCGCGCACTCTCAGTTCCGTATATAATCGGGATTGAATTTCCCGGGAGTGAAATTGATTCGCTCTGACAATAGAGTATCCTTAATCCACGTCACGAGACATGCAACTTCGAACGACGGATATCACCGCGAATGATACTGTCACTTTGAAGAAACGTTCGCGGGCGCACTCAATAGAGAAGAGTAACGCGTCGAGAAGAGAAGAGAACAGACGCGCGCGGCTACTGTACACACAGAAGAACGGGAGAGTGCTCTCGCGTGCGCTCCTCACACTCTCCTCCACTTGACGCGAGCGCGCGTGTCACTGTGACGAAGCGCCGTACCGTTTCCGCTCTCCGGTCCTCCGTGTCTCTGCCGCGCGCGCGCGCGCACTCGAGAACTCCCTTTCATCCTCCATCGCATTTCCCTGCCCCTCCGCCAGGGGGGCACAACATCTCGTACGAGACTATCCCCTTGTCGCATTGGTGCCGCGCGATGGAGGTGGAAGATGGGAGTTCACGAGACCGGCGAAGTGGGGCTTTGATCCGCCGCGTGGAGGGGAACGAGATAGGGAACTCACTTTACTCGCTAGCCGCCAGTTTCGCCGAAGAGGGAGCGAGGGGAACGATGGCAGGGAGAGGAAGGGAGATCGCAAAACGCCCCCTCGAAGCTTCTCAACCACCTGCTGCCACCGGTGCCGTCTCTCTCTCTTTCTCTCTCTCGTCTCGTTGCGTCGTTGAGTGCTCTATGTATAAATAGGTGTATATGGAATATATCAATTTGTATACCTGATATTTGCTTCTCTTTCGGATTTTTTTCAAGCTACCTCTTCGTCTTCTGATAAGTGTAACTTGTTGATTGGAACGCTAATTTTCGATGGATAGAATCGTGGGTGGGTGGATAATTATTTAAAAATTAGTTCTTAGGATATTTTGTTTTTTCCCACGATAAATATATATATATGTAAATCTTATTAAAAAATTATTATAAATTATAAAATTATCATATGATTTGATCTTCTTATAATGGTTTGTCTATTATTTCGTATAAAATGGAATACCTTCCATAAAGAGCGATATGAAATTAAATTTTATTCGCTCGGAATAGTGCTAATAAATTTTATTTGAGTTCTATATATATATATCTTATAAATTTAATTGTATACATTAGAAGTGCGTGATTTAAGAAAACAGCGAATAATACGAATTAATAATCGATCAATTAAGAGTATGATGGATTAACAAAAGTAAATTTAATTATTATTAGAAATTAAATAATATCCCTCCCATACATTTTTTCACCGGCATTTTTATATAGAAAGAAATAAAAGAAATTAAAAAATTGATTTAATATTAAATACAATTTAATTTTTTTTCTGACACGCCTGTGTCGCTTACATACTTAGAAGAGACAAAAACTGTCTCGACCCCTCGATCGTACGTGTTTCGTCACGCTAGATCATTTAGATCGTCTCCTCGTGTATAGTAAACGCGCGCACGTTCGTCGAGAGAAGGACCTAGCCTATTTTTCGAGAGGGGGCTGCTTGCAAAGGGGAGGGAGGGAGATGAAGGAGGCGGACCGGATGTTGAGGCGAGGGTTTCTCTGTTCGGCGGCGGGCTCGCACGTGATGCAGAGGGGACCGGAAGTGCTCACTCCCCTACGCCTCGTGCCTCTCTCTCTCTCTTGGTTCGTATAGTCCGACCGGCAATAGCAATGGGACTTACGAGGGCCGGCACAATAAGAACGCGCGGGCTTTTACCGTTCCGGGCCTATATCCGAACATAGAGAGGCGCGTGATCCGCTGTTTTCTATTTTCTATTTGTGCGTCTAATTGATCGCAATTTAGTATACCCCTTCCTGCGGTTGGTGTGGAAGGGGATTGAAAACAGGCCAGATTTTCTTGGAAGATAATCAATATTAAATATCGTTTTCGTATTTTGAAATAATAGCAGACTTTTATATTGGATTTTATCGGCAAAAATGTGAATGGAAACTCTTCACAATTAATTGTTGATGAAATTTTCACAAATAATAAGACGCAATTTAAAATTCGACCAAAAACTGGCTATTCATTTATTGAAAATAAGTATTAATGTAATGTTAATTTCGCTTGCCAAATTATGTATTTTTGTATTCTAGCACTTGAAAAGGACCACAATGTGGGTCGAAACGTAGTGTGTACTTATTTTCAATAAATGAATATATATAATAAATGAATTATTTATCAATAGAAACGTCAACTCTATGTATTTACCATTAACACTCAATTTTCTATTATCGAATTATCAGTGCAATTGAATCTTATCGAGTTATATTTTTAATTGAACTAATTTACATTTTTTATTATATACATTTCCAATGCATTGAAATAAACCAATAATATAAAAATGATTAAGAGATATCGAAATTTTATATGTCGAATTGATCAATGATCGAAGAGAGCACAAATGCATATTTTAATTAACCCTTGGAGATATTTTGTAGAAAAAACGCGTACATATTTTTTGTTCATATAAAATCTAGTAGAAATCCGCTGGAAGGGGAATCGCTTATTATAACGTATATTCGAACGAAACTAGTCACGCAAGACGATCTGGTTCTCTCCTCCACATCTGTGCGATTCTTCCTCTCAATCGAAACACACTCTCGAAGTGAGCAACAATGCCGCGGCGAAGCGGTTTCCAAGGAGGGTGCATTTACGAGTGCATTAAGGGAGGAGTACTCGAGGACATTATAAAACTATCTTGCCGTCCCGTATTGGGGTAGGTCTCCCTCCCCTTTCCTTTTACTACCAGCCAGCCCTGCCCAGCGACTTCCGGTTGTAACGTGAGCTCCGAATATCGCTTCTGCTTTTTTTTTTCTCTCTTCCCTCCTCGACTCGGGCTGTTACCCTCGTTCCTCGAGTCGTTCCTTGTTCACCATTTTTTTACCTCCATAATTATGGTTAAACGTACCAATATCGGATGTATTTCGCAATCACTCGTCGAAGAAAAATATTTTCTCAATGTATACGAGTATTAATGTAGAAGCTTCGAAATAGCTGTTTTGTGATTGCAATTTGAATCAATATTATATACAGAAAAGAGGACATTTTTTTTTTACGTTCGTGTATTTTATTTAATTTCGGAGATCCATTAGATATCTTTATCTTGGCTGTGAAAATTTTCGCGGAAACGTGTTAACGCGATAAATTGCAAAGCGAGTTATATCTTCAGGGATAATTAACTGAGAATTAATTCTTTTCATTCTTCCATGTGAAAAATTCATTCATTTAATTTCCTCCATTTTCATTCGCGCAATTAAAAGTGTTAATAATAAGGCGTTGAGACACTAATTTCAACCGTTCTCACACATACGCGCGCACAAACATTAATATAAATTTGCATGCTAATATCATTTTCGGTAGTCGTATAAACACGTCCAGCAGATCCTGGAATATTTTTCGTGCTTCGAAACAGTTATATACCATTTGTGGAAGAAGTATACTTTTCTATTTCCGGCCGTTCGTATATTTACCTTACGCCGTTCATGATGGCGTATGCGTACGAAAACCTTGACGATAACCACGACGATGACGATGACGAGAAGGAGGACGATACGCACGAACAGGAAAGAAAGGACGAAAAAAAAAGCACATATACACGTATATATATATAAACGCACACAAGCGCGCGCGCGCGCGCATACGTACGCCACACGGTCGTGTCGCGAGTTCTGAATGAGCAAGAGGCTTTGTAGACCCTCGAGGCGGTGTACGAACTATGAATGAACGAGTGAATGAATACAACCTGTGCCAACCACCCCTCCCTCCCTTTCGTCTCTCCGACGCGCCCCTTTCTTCTTTTTCTGTTCGCTTCATCCCTACAAGCGAGTCTCTCAGCACTTCTAGCCCTATACCGATCGTTCTTTATATATATCTTTATATATCGCGATCTGCGGCAGCACAATATGATCGACGCCGATGCACGTGTATGTATATGTGTATATTCGTACACGACATCGTGGTATTGCATATCTCTTCGCGACTCGCGACGCAGGAAATTGCGTGGCTTCGCCTCGTTCGCGCCTTCAAGTTCTATCCGAGAAAACGTGTTATTGCGGTTTTATTATCGCGCGAATATTAAGCCTCGCGTAACTATAGTTATATATGTATTAAGTATACTGATTTGAAAAATTAGTTACAATTTGCAGAATGCTCCGGTGTGCTTTCCAGCGCTCGTGGAAAAAGCGTAGCGTGAAATTGAGGTGATTTGTTACGTGATAACGAATGAAAAATGAGTTACGCGCGGATGTTGAATACGAAGAATATATATATATTGAGTTGGCCTGTTCTTACATTAATTTTACAATTTTATTTTAATATATAAGAGCGTTATAATTTTTTACTAATTTATTACATATATATATATTTAAAAGAAATTTTTTAATAAACGAAAGCATCTGTCTTCATTAGACAAACAAAGCCAAGAGCGCAGATTGCGCCCCTTCCTCCCATTACTTTTTTATTAAAATTTTCTACGTGTAGAGAATTTCGAATAAA
Organism: Nylanderia fulva; assembly: GCF_048542155.1. Classification (NCBI taxonomy): domain Eukaryota; kingdom Metazoa; phylum Arthropoda; class Insecta; order Hymenoptera; family Formicidae; genus Nylanderia; species Nylanderia fulva. The sequence continues at coordinate 3,767,335 of NW_028189835.1, read as the reverse complement.
TTCAAAGTCGCTTATCGAATCGACGCATCAAAGAGCTGGACGTTAGAGCCGGGGAGAGACAGAGACAGAAGCCGATCAGAATGCCGCATATTCGTCGCCGTTAGTTATAACGCGAGGGTTGCTTAACAAATAATCATTGTATTCGCCGCGGCGCGAATTAGCCGACCTCTCCTCTTCCATAAACGTCCATATTAAATGGACGTCACGCAGATAGCGCTCCTTTTTTGGTCGCGTGTGGTCAGTAAACCGCGCAGACAGAGAAGAACGGAACGGCTTTTGCGCTCTCTCGCGTCGCTCGTTTTCGTCTTCGCGCTCGTCTCGATGTCGTTAATTTATGCACGCGCACACAGAGACGCGATATACGTGACGCGAAGCGGTGAGTTGCCTTCGTGAACAACGCGCACCGAAAAAGATCCCCTAATATAAGTGTTCGATAAAAAAAATTGATATCCCACCCTTACGAAATATTAATCTACGCTACAGTATCACTCAATCAATTTATTATTATACGGGTATTTATATGTGAAAAATAATTTGAGGGGCAATTTCCAAGCAATGGTTATTTGAATTTAATGTTGCATGGGATATTTGAAAGCAAAAAATTGGAATTCGACTATATGATTCCCAAATAACGCGACACGTCGGTTCCGACACGAGGAGGTCGAAAGCGAGGATAAGCGAGAGTCGAACTAGAGACCTCGAAGAGCTGTGATACATAACGTAACAGTGCTTTAGCAAGCAGAAATAATGAGTCTATTATACGGATGTCTGTGTTGGTCGCTTTGTAACGACGCGTCCGTATATACGGTACCAGCTGGGTCTTCGAGGAACTTCGGTGAATTGCATGAGCGAATATCAGTCAGCGGTTGTCAAACTTTCCTAGCCCGAAACCTGTCTTTGACATCTACGAATGTTGACGACTTTGCCGTCTCTTTTGATATTTTTTTTTTATTCACGCCTAAAATCTCAGCGAAAGTCCCAGCGATATTTAATTTAAATACTTTGATGTCTTTGTTAATTCATTAGTCGCCAGTAAGAATTAAATTAAATTCGTGAAAAAAAACGACCAATACTGGACTACAAAAATTTTTCTTCATTTATTTAATTCATGACGTTTCGACCTGTGGTTTAGGTCTTTATCAAATGATTAATTCTTTTAAGATGTCAATATAATTAAAGTGGTATTAATTAAAAAAAAAAAAAAAAAACATTTCAATCACTATATATTAAAACTTGTGTCTCTCAGGACACCTCGTTGGTATGTAAGCCAAATTTAATTTAGCTCGTCAATTGAAGATTGAATTCCTCGCTCATTCAATTGATTCCTTTTCTGTCAATTTTTGGCTCGAGTTGAGAGATTGCTCTATCGAATAATATTTCTCTCGTAAATAATACTTACGCGAGAGAATCTCCAGAAGAAGCTAGATTTCAATTAGAGTTTTAATGCTGATTTCATTCTATTTTCCACGTAGACGGAACGCGATTGAAATCAGAATAGAGACGAGGGATCTAACGCGAGCGCATTCATTAACGTGCGTATACACGTGTGTGTACACAGATCGAGACGGACATACGGAGCGGGCGTGAGCGAGCGAATCGTCTCCATTGTCCGCGGCGGAGCGTGTAGAGAGCCCGACTTTCCCTCGTTCACCCACGGTCACTGCTGCAATGACGTAAGGCCCCTCGCTATAATGCTCTCCTCCGCTCCGATCCGCTCGGCTCGGCTCGGTTTCATTCTATTCTATTTCGTCCATCGTCGTTCTATTGCGCGTGCCTCCGATGCCATCAACGCACTCAATTGCACGCGTGTAGTACGGATTACGGAATGGATTATCAGCCATTGATAAAGGCCTGCTTTCGCGAAATCATATGGTTTCAATTATACTCTGTAGTCGCACGTCTACATATAGAAAGAATTGTCTCGGAATTTATCCTCAAAATCACGGTAATCGTAGGGCACTATAGTATTGGAATTAAGAATTTTACAAGTTTCTTTAATTAAATATTTACCACAAAATAAAAAATATTCATATCTACCACAATAATAAGATATGAAATATATTCGATTAATTTTGCTATGTGCATATTAATATTTTTTACATTACCATGATTTTCAGGGTTAATTCTAAGAGAAAATTCTCTCCGTGTAATTTCTAATCAATAATTTTCAAGTAATAAACGATTGAAATAGTCCATTAAAACTTGAAGTTTAATTATAATGATATTTGACTCTATTTAGTTTATGAAAAGTCCTTTTTTCTCAATCGTTTATTGCTTAAAAAATTACTGATATGAGAAACAATTTTCGAGAAAAAAAATCGTCTCAAAAAATTGATCAGCTCATCCTATAAAAAAATATTTCTTCAATTCTTGTAGCTCTTGAATTCTGCGATATATCAAATATCGAGGTATTATAATCCATAAATGCACTGGCAGATTTCGATCTCTTTCGACAGCAGGGCATTGATATATTGTGTAAAAAGAAAAAAACTCGGGGAAAGCTGATTCATCATATAATGATAAATGCGATCTTACAACGGATAAGCATATATGACGAAAGTAACTCGGTCAAAGCCAGATAGATGATCGAATGGTCAAATGAAATTGGGTCAGTTATATAGCGCGTATCGTGCACTTTGTGCAAAAATTTTCACGTAGCAAGAAAACGCAAGAGGGAAATTTTACACGTGGGTTACGCCAGCGTTAGCGTTGATATTTTCACTTGGTAACTCATTCTCCGCGCTTTATAATGAAATTAAAATCAGATTCGTCATTCGAACAATGTTATTCTTTGGAATGCGAAATTTCAATTGTTTACGTCGTAACAAAATTTAATTATGTAACCAATTTTTTTTCGCTGGGTGCTTGATTCAATCGAAGCTCGGTTTTACAAAACTTGACGCGAAATCTTTGGCAATCTTCTCGTCTTTCGTGAATCGCAATAGAGAAGCCGCGATTCAAGAGATACCGTTCTGAAAACTTCTGTGAATGAATAGAATAGCTTAGTGAGAGAATTATTCCACGAGCTATTCCACAAAAAGTGGAAAAAATGAGTTTGAATGTGCCGCGCGCGAATAGCTTACGTCATCACCGATCTTATCTCTAAACTATCATGTGGGATAGCTCATTCATTTGTTATTCAGATATTATGTAGCACTGTATTCTCCAAGATTTCAAGAGTGCGAATCGCGATACGGCGTAAATTCTTCAGATTCGTTTATAATTTTCGACGACGAACGAAGCAAAGTACAAAAATTGAAAATGATCCAACTCACGGTATCTTGAAGATTAAATCTTCTCGATTGGATTTCACTGCGAAACAATTCGCCCTACCTTGCCTGTCGTAAGCTAATAACGAGACATATGTTGTAATCCACTTTGAGAGAGAGAGAGAGAGACTAGATATTTGACGGTCGATTTCTAGACGTCGCGTCGGTGAAATCGCGACCTGTCGCTGGCTATACGATGATGACGAAGAAACGTTAAATGAGAAACGAACAGTGACGATAATGAGAGGTTTGCGTTTGCAACACGTGCAAACGCGCCAACCCGAGAGATGTTATCAGCCACCCTGACGTAACAATGAGAAACTCCTCCACGCTTTCGTTTGCACTTGCAATCGGGGGAAATAAATAAATAAAAAAAAAAAAAAAACCGCTTGTCGCGTAATTTAGCGGCTCTTTGCGTGCGTCGTATGCACGCGACCGGATTATCGGTATCGAAAAAAAGGAGGATTGTGTACAGGGAATGTGGGTGTCGTTGCAATTATTCGTCATCCTCGTTTACGGTTTTTTTCCTATTTTTTACGCGCACGTTTATTCAACTTTATAGTTGGAGAGAGGTAATTTAAAATTCCTTTCGTCCTTGACAATTTTTTATATCTTCAGAGTAGAGAAAAATTACACAATTTCTCATTTATTTTATTATTAAATATTTTTTAGAGGAACAGTCGCTGGGATGCTTGTAAGAGTACTGTATAAAAAGACCCCGAAAATTTCCGACTGTTGAACAAAATAATTTCTAATTCCTTTCGTCCATGACAATTTTTTATATCTTCAGAGTAGAGAAAAATTCAATAAATTTCTCATTTATTTGATTATTAAATATCTTTTAGAGGGACGCTTGTGAGAGTATTGTATAAAAAAAGCCTGCGAAAATTTCCGACTGTCGGAGAAAAATTCACGGTTCGATCTAGTGGCGCGAGAAAAATATCGCTGCAGAGAATTTCTACAGCAGTCGAGAGCGATCCTTCACGACGGAGGAAGACGGAGGAATAGAAAAAGTGGACTTACCATCGTTATGATACTGTCTCGATGGCAGGGACACCGCGGCCGAAGAGGGTTGTATCGAGGGTTGTTGTTGCGTACCGCTCTGAGGAGGACCGGAGGAGTTGGAGGTGGCCGAATTGGCGGGCGTCGGCGGATTTTTATGTTCTGGTGTTGCCACCTGATGGCCGCCACCCTGGTATCCCACAAAATCACCTAAATCTGGCACGCATACGCTTTCATACAAGTTCGCCGGCACGTTCTCCAGAGAGGCCTTCGCTGCGTCGACATCTGAATGTAAAACGGAGATAAATCCTCAACCGAGTTGCAACCTCTGTTCTGTTTTTTTTTCTTATATCTTCGCGTGTGTAATTAAGTCGCGCCGTCTCTGCTCCTATATACCGGATTTATTTAATCCGCGTCTAATAATTGCGGACGCGCTGCCATCGTTTTACATAATTATTTTCTCGATCGCAAATATTTAATTTATAACAATATTTTATGGTTTTTATTTTTAATCAATAATCAATCATTCTATAAATTATTCCTATAATTTTAATTGATCTGTCGAATCGATACAAGAATGTTAACGAGATTAAAAAAAGTAAATTAACATGTTTACAAGTCAATTAAATGTATACATGTAAACGGTTATATATGTGCCTCGTTGATAGCGCGTATATACATTAATCGTAATAATTGAATCTTATCTGCGTGCAATACGATAATAGAGTTATCGCATGCGGCACGTGCGGTACTCGAATCATCATCGTACAGTTTTTCAGCGCGCGCTGTCGATTACGACAGGAATAAAATGTTGCACCGTTGTCATTAAGTTATTCCCCTACGGTGATTGTGTGCGATCGTTGCGCGCATCGCGAGCGCAATATCGTGATTAACGATCTCGAGTAGCACTGTCATCATCGTGTATTGCGAAGGAGACGCTGCTGCTGTTGCCGTGTGTGATTCATCGTCGGCGTTTCTACGTTTCTAGGAATTCTTCTGCCAACAATTGTAGACTAGAAATGCAAAACGTGCGCACGCGAAGCACGTGCCGAGAACGTGTTTCACACTTTGGTACATTTTTCTGCCTTTAATGATGCAAATCATATTTTCTGTACTCCTCCCAAAAGCACAGTTTTTTCCTCATTCTTGAATCGATATACTCTCGACTATTAATTTGCAGCAAAGTTGGTAATGGAAATAAACCTACGTCGGACGAGATTTTCTTCAAATAATTTCGATCGAATTATCATCAGAATTAATTTATATATTAGAGAAAATTATTTAAGATGTATAGTTCATGATTCATATAATTTCTCGTATAGTTTATTTTTTTAAGTCTTAGATCTGCACCAATTAATAATCTAAGAAGCAAAGAAAGATTACATGTTTTGACAAGATAATGTCAAAAAATGACGCACATTTACTAAAATGATATCTTATACAACGCGATTATCACGAGACAAGATTAAAAGAGAAAAATTCGATTTTAAAGTTTCCGTTTTCGATAACGCATGTAAAACCGAGAAAAAAAGAGATCAATCATTCGTTTCGGCGGTGGCGAAACGCGTCGCTTTAATGAATTTCACCGTGAATCCGATCGGTATCGCCGGAAGATACAACTTTTTAGTTTCTACTTTTTTATACAACGCAAGAGCGTTTCCTAACATCCGTTCTCATTCGCGGAATCAAAGCGATTACCCACGTCGTGTCGCGGCTGCGCGCTCGCAGATGGGTGCACGCTAGGCTTCAGTTAAATTACCATCGCCTCTCGGTCGGAGGGAATCACGTGGCACGGCCGATTCTACCTTGTTCACAATCCTAACACAATAATCAATTTCAAATTGCACGGCTGGAACGTGGAAAGCGAAAATTCATGTTTTTATTCAGCCCCGTTCCAGCCTCCGTTCAGAAAACTCATTGAGACTTTCCGTCAATTTCGATCAATCGTATACGCAGGCTGTAAACGATGATTAAAAGTTCGTGGAAATTAACATTTATTTTTAACTCTCTGGAGATTTTTACAACTTTTGAGAACGTTCAAATCATTGCATTACGCATATAGTGCTTATTTATTTGATTTGTATTTTATTAAAAAAAAAGTAAGTCAATTATGTGGATGAATGACGTACACGACTTAATCTTCAAAAGTCAAATATTCTATTCCTCGCTCGCACTTATCTTATACGCTCCCTTTTGGCACGGGACAGATTATGTATTCGAGACGAATCTTGAGTTTTGTGGAGAGATACCGTTAGTAGTCGTCCTTAGATCGCGCTAGACGATTAAGCCGAGGTTTCAGCGCCGATGATGAGGCGACGTGAATAATCGATAAGGAAGTATGGGGTTTTACTTAACGGGAGTTAAATCACGGGCGAATATCTTCGCTTCCTGCCTCGTCATTTCGTATGATCTGCATCTCTATCTCTTTAGCTTTCCATCTTCCTCCATCAGTATTCCTCTCTCTTCTCAACTCTCCCTTCTTTCTTCCTCATATCCCTGCTCCTCTTATAAATCCTGTTTTTTCTTGTTCTTTATAATACCAATTTTTTCTTTTGTATATTTATTGTTGTTGCATAGTATGATTTTATTATATATCAAAGTAATTCACAAGGCATTGATTTTGATCGTACATCAATAGCATCGTCGCAAATTTAATAATACGAATAAAAATATGCAAGAGATACATTTTTATATTTATATTTACGATAAGATATCACAATGTATGATCAAATTCAATATATATTTGCATAAAAGCTGATATAAACAAAAACGTTGCTATAAGGTCCATTTTTAAGCTATAGAAAATATTTATTAATATTATTTGATCTTCCAAAAATATGTTTCGATTAATTCAAATATAGACGCTAAATCGAGCAACACGAATATAAAGAAAGACGATTGTTGTAAAATTGATACGACTTTTCTTTTTGCACTTGCGTCGTTTTCCTCATCCGAGATCCATCCTCCATGTGGGAGGATATTTTCCCTTTGAATTTTCTCTGCTTTGTTAAATCTCGAACGTGCGTTTACGGTGAACTTGACTTGCTGTTTTGAGCGCGCACGTACCACAAAAAGGGGACACGAGGGGGGCGAGAGGGAGGGGATTTAAATAAAAGGGACCGAGCGAAGCTCTGAATCTCGACCATTGACGGTACACGGTCGCGAGATCGAAATTCGAGTGAATTCTTTGGTGCACGCGAGCACCATCTCCGAAAAGCGTCTAAGTGGCCGCGCTGGCAATAACGCTGCTGCACCATCTCGGCGGATATCCGGGATGGAAGCTTTCTATGGTGCTCCGTCTTTCTTCTCCTACGCCTCTCATTCTCCGTACGAAGGTAAAAACGAGGAGGGCCCTGATTCAACGCTGTACGAAACGCGAGATATATCTGGGAGAAAGAGGGGGATGAGAGCCACCCCCTGTCGCTATTGTTATTGTCCGCCGGAGTCTTTTTGCTTGTACGTCAAGACGTAACATCGCGATTTTACGGAAATTCGATCGGTTTTGTCGACGATGACGGAAGGTGTCCCGCAAAAAGAGCGTAGCGCGCGCAGTGCGTGCTTTTACGATTAGCCTCGCGTTAGTAACGCAGGATCACCGGCAAATATGCAAAGAATTCTTTGTTTTATATTACTGCAAATACGCAGATATCAATTTCATTTCGGTTTTCATTTTATATTTAAATTTTACCGTGATAATCCAGAGCTTAAGGTAGCTAAAAATATTTGCGCCTTTCGTAGATAATTTACAGGGATTGTCTCACGGGCATAAGAGACAAGTAGTAATATGTAATATTACTAATATTTTATGTTACTAATAGTTAGTAAAAAACATCAATTATAATTACGTGTATCTTAAGATGCATCGAGTTCAGTCGAAGGGTAAGATCATGAATTTTGCGATTGATTGATTTTATCAAGCTACCTCTAAAAATTGCGTTTTTTAACCTTATTATATGTCAAAATCTAAACGAAACAATATATTTAAGGATTTAAGGATTCTTTGTTTTATATTACTGCAAATGCGCAGATATCAATTTCATTTCGGTTTTCACTTTATATTTAAATTTTATCGTGATAATCCAGAGCTTAAGATAGCTAAAAATATTTGCGCCTTTCGTAGATAATTTACAGGGATTGTCTCACGGGCATAAGAGACAAGTAGTAATATGTAATATTACTAATATTTTATGTTACTAATAGTTAGTAAAAAACATCAATTATAATTACGTGTATCTTAAGATGCATCGAGTTCAGTCGAAGGGTAAGATCATGAATTTTGCGATTGATTGATTTTATCAAGCTACCTCTAAAAATTGCGTTTTTTAACCTTATTATATGTCAAAATCTAAACGAAACAATATATTTAAGGATTTAAGGATTCTTTGTTTTATATTACTGCAAATACGCAGATATCAATTTCATTTCGGTTTTCACTTTATATTTAAATTTTACCGTGATAATCCAGAGCTTAAGGTAGCTAAAAATATTTGCGCTTTTCGTAGATAATTTACAGGGATTGTCTCACGGGCATAAGAGACAAGTAGTAATATGTAATATTACTAATATTTTATGTTACTAATAGTTAGTAAAAAACATCAATTATAATTACGTGTATCTTAAGATGCATCGAGTTCAGTCGAAGGGTGAGATCGTGAATTTTGCGATTGATTGATTTTATCAAGCTACCTCTAAAAATTGCGTTTTTTAACCTTATTATATGTCAAAATCTAAACGAAACAATATATTTAAGGATTTAAGGATTCTTTGTTTTATATTACTGCAAATGCGCAGATATCAATTTCATTTCGGTTTTCACTTTATATTTAAATTTTATCGTGATAATCCAGAGCTTAAGATAGCTAAAAATATTTGCGCCTTTCGTAGATAATTTACAGGGATTGTCTCACGGGCATAAGAGACAAGTAGTAATATGTAATATTACTAATATTTTATGTTACTAATAGTTAGTAAAAAACATCAATTATAATTACGTGTATCTTAAGATGCATCGAGTTCAGTCGAAGGGTAAGATCATGAATTTTGCGATTGATTGATTTCATCAAGCTACCTCTAAAAATTGCGTTTCTCGACCTTACTATATGTAAAAATCTAAACGAAACAATATATTTAAGGATTTAAGGATTCTTTGTTTTATATTACTGCAAATACGCAGATATCAATTTCATTTCGGTTTTCACTTTATATTTAAATTTTATCGTGATAATCCAGAGCTTCAGATAGCTAAAAATATTTGCGCCTTTCGTAGATAATTTACAGGGATTGTCTCACGGGCATAAGAGACAAGTAGTAATATGTAATATTACTAATATTTTATGTTACTAATAGTTAGTAAAAAACATCAATTATAATTACGTGTATCTTAAGATGCATCGAGTTCAGTCGAAGGGTAAGATCGTGAATTTTGCGATTGATTGATTTTATCAAGCTACCTCTAAAAATTGCGTTTTTTAACCTTATTATATGTCAAAATCTAAACAAAACAATATATTTAAGGATTCAAGGATTCATCGTTCAGACTTGCATTGATTTCGAGGTATCTTGACAAACTCGACTGTACGAGATGTAAGCAGGAGACACGCACCTTTCTGCAGGATCTCGAGATGCTCCCATAGGATGTCGCCCATGAAGGTGGTGGGGGCACGTGCTAGAAAGGATTCCTTCCCCATGGCACAAATCTGTTTCCCAGTCATGTGCTGCCACGGCTGCATCGCCGTACCCTCCAGGGAGAATTCTCCGATAGCCCACTGCAACCAGTGGGCAACAGCTGCTTCCGACCATTGCCTCGGGTCTGTAAAAGAAAACAAGAGCCGGATTGTTTTTTAGTAGCTACACCTCCTAGATGAATTCTATCTTCGTTTCCCGACCCCTTATCGCCGGGGGTTTTGCGATCCCGACGATAAGGAAGGACCTTTTCTCGTCTCTCTATCGATCGAAGGATACCGAAAGATCCGAACGATTTCGATCTTTATGTTTATCTCGAACAAAAGACGAGGCTTATCGTATGTGGGCGTTTGAGAAAATACTTAGCGATAACGTAAATTTTGATACTTTTCGAATTCGTAAGACGCAGTCGAGTTTTGGAGATTACTTGCTACATTTATACTTTCGAGACGGACGATTAGGACGATAGGTTTAAAGTTTCTCTCTAATTTGGATTCTCGCAGATGGCGGTCATCTGAGAGCGGCTCGTTAAGACCAACCGAGAGTCATCGAAGAGACGAACATTATACGACATAGTCGTAACGACATTAGTCAGGCCCAGCCGGCCATCTTTGGTCGAAGCAATACCGAGAAACATCGGAATGTCCCATTTGAGGTGCGCGCCCATATTTGCACGCGTGTCTTGCATTGTTTCGTGGTATCTCGCTGCGTAAAAGTACAGTTCGGCTCATAATGCAAACAGAAGTTACCAACGTAGCGACTTGCTAATGTATACAGCTTTGCTCTCACAATCTCGTAACCGTCCTTTAACACTGACGACGTGAACAGGATGGTCGAACGATTCGAAATCTATTCTCGTAAAGATCTTCACAAAAGATCGAAATATAGAGTGCCTCGATAACACATTATTATTCGCAAAATTGTGATATAAATATTTTCCTTATACTTTTCTCGAGATGCTGTATACGTATTTTTACGTGATTGTCATCGGGAAAATCATTATTAAAAAAAAAAGAGAAAGAACCTTGATGTTCCATAAAAGCATACACTATTACTCTACGCTATTAAATGAGAACACGCGAAAATAAAAAAAATTAATAAATTAAATTAACACTTTTACAAATCTTAATGCCAGAGAAATACATTTATCAATTAAAAGTTGCATTCGAATTTAGAGAATGACAGGCGCGAAAATAATTTCGCATGGCGTATTCGAAAATCGATATATGTATAATCGATCAATTCTTTTATAGAAATAATTTTTCTGTTTTGGTGAAAATTAATTTTCTCTCTTTCGAATGGAAAAAATTTTCCAGCTATACAATTCAAATTGCACAGATAATAAATTCAATAATAGTCGTTTCTGATATCCATATCTACATATTAAACGATTTTAATATGCGGCAAAAAAAAATGCAAATTCGGTAAATAGCACGATGGGTTACGTAATTCTCAGAATCGATAGAGTATACAAATTAAATTGATTTTTTCTTGCACGTCCAGAATAGGATATAAATATAAAAAAAAAGGGAAAAGAAAGAGGTGAGCGAAGCAACGAGAGTGTCTAACGGCACGGCACGTTCAAAGCGACCGCCTCTGTTTGAGGATCGTACCGATATTTGCCCAACTTATTTCTTGTCAGCGTTGTTAGCAGACTTTACACTCTCTTTCTCGCTTCGCATTTGAACACAAATCCACGCTCACGCGTGCGCACGTGTATACACTCCTCTTGCTAGTCTCGATCGCTCTTCATGATCTCTTCATTATATTAATTTTGTATTTACTTCTTATTCTTTCTTTTTCTATCGTCCAGATAAAATTGCTGTCAAAAGAGAGATAATTTACATATTTCGACATCTGTCAAGAGGACGTCTAATATTTACCATAATGATAAAGGTGTTTGAAGAGTGTTAAATGATAAAAATATCAAGTAATCAAGTTCGTCATTGATTCTCAAACATAGATAATGAACAGGTGCCACCTTAAAATCCCTTAAAATCCAAAGTTACGGTCACGATCGAGAGATAACGATTGGTGAATTTAAATATAACTCTATTATAACAGGTGCCTCTTAAAATAGACGAGACCGTAACGAAACTCACGCGAATTCGCAGAAGCATTCTCTCATCTTCATACGCCGAAGGATCTCATACTTGTATTTATTATTCAAAAGAGATAGATTCTGAATAAGTCATAATAGCAACTGCGATATGACTGTCTCGTCGAAACGTAATTGTGAATGCACGATACGTCTTCCATATAGTAAGCGTATACATTTTCATATGTACACCCTTCGACGAAACGTAACAATACATACTGAAGATCTTCAATATGTGTAATTTTAATAATATTTATATAAATTTGCAGAGCCAGATTGATTTTTAAATTAATTATGAATAAAAGAAAATTTTTATATCATTTTAATTTTAATTTTCTAAATGTTTTATTAATTATAACATATGTATACTATCATGTCTTCAGATATAGAGATTTTGAAATAATTAAAAATATATATTAATATTCGGGTGACTAGATTAATGTTGATCGATGTTTCCGAAAATTGGGATTCAGGGAATTAAGAGAAGAATGAGAATAAAAACGTAGACAAATAAAAAAAAGGACAGCGGTCTCAGGCCGGGCTCGAAGTGAAATGGCAAGAGGTGGAGGAGGTTTGTTCGTTAGGTTCACGGAGGTCAGACTGTAGGTGATCTGGCCTGGAGGGTACGAACCCGGGGCATGTAGACCGGAAGCAACGTCACACCCGCGTGGCTCTGAATGCGCATACCGGATGTGTGGCATCGGCTCCCCATCAGAACCATCAACATCACATTCACAATTCCTGCACATCGCCGGCCGGCTCGTCGCACATCGCGTCACATCGCGCGCACCCGCGTCTCCGTATATCTACGCGCGTCTCTTGCGTGCGTGCGTGCGTGCGTGGGCAAGAGACGCACGCACGCATGCATGAGGCATGAACGTGTGTTGGTGCACGTGCGCGCGCATTCTCTCATTTTCTGTGCAGCGATTTTTTAACAACTTGCGCGGCACGAGTTTCGTAAATTCCGAATCTTGTATTAATCGCAGTCATAAAGTTGGACGAGAAAAATTAATTAAATTCGCGCTAAAATTTCTTGTGAAAATTTCAAACAAATATATCGAGAATTGATTTATTTATGAATAGAAAAAAAACCACCAAGTGAATTTTCGATTAACTTTGCGAAAGTCTAAAGATTGTACAGGTATATGTGTATAATTTTATGGTGAAGGCGTGTAATTTATATCTCGCAATGTCTGCGTTCAACGCATTCAATGGATCTAAAGACGTGCATTACGTGACGTTACGCAATTTTACGATGGGAAGATAAATTAAGTATAAATATCTGACCTTTAGTTATATTCAGGCGGAGTCGTTCCTTTTCCCAATTCGCGAAAATGGCCTCCAAAGCCTCGGTCATCTTCTTGTTGGTCCCAGGTGTTAACGGCGGCACTTGCGCCGGTATATCTAGAAAAAGCGTAAATACATTTTAATAGCGCAGATTACATCCGCAGATTCTATTTAATAATAGACTTGAAGATTAATGGTATTTTTTAAAGAATTATTAAAAAACTTAGAAAGGCGTATGCATTTTCGATTGTGTAAGTAATATATTATAATTCTTTATAATAACTTTCACGACGCCTAATCATTTTCTAATAACTTTTATCATAATATATGCTTATTGTTAGAGACTTCATTCCTAAATAAGATATTTATATATACTGTTTGCATATTAATATTGTTTGGGGCAAGGTAAATGCATAAGTGACAAGGAGGCTAAATTTCTCACCCTGCACTCATGTGAGAAAAGATTAACTTAATTCCTTAATCTACTTCTTATTTAAAATTAAAATTAGGTTTGAGTTAGATTAGACTTTTTTCGGGGTGGAAGTGCAGAGAGAGGGATCGAATCCCCTTCACAAATTTATTTAAATATGCAAATATCCAACTAATATAGAATTCATGTGAAACTCAAATTATCACATCTATTACTCGTTTGCATCGATTTTATTTGTTAAAAATAGTTGAATAAATAATAAATGAGCGACAGCTAAAATTGCACTGAATCATTACCTCGACAAGACATGTCAAAATTAACATCATAATTAACGTGTGTGCGACATATAAAATTCTACAAAATCTCATATATAACGCGCAAAGAATAAACTGAAAAAATAAAATAAAAAATAATAAACTGAATTTTCTGCAAGTATTCTGCGTTATGATTTCGCAACAGGAAAGCTACACCCTCGCCTATTCTCAACGAGAATTTCGACTTCTAAAATAGAGACGTCGAAATCAAACCGCGATTCGCGGCGGAACGAGAGTAAGAGCAGTAACGAGAAAAGATAGACCAGAGAAGAGGTTCGAGCCTGTCCATGTGTGAGAAGGCAGATTAATGTTGCTTCTCACAAGCGCAGGCGAAGAGGTGCGCGCTCGCGCGTGCACGCTGCACGTGTGCACGAGCGTGCGTCAGGTGTCGCGCGGCTACCAGCACGAAGCGAGCAAAAGCGAAGCGACCGAGGGGCACGCATAGCTATCTTAGATAGCATCGTCATAAAGAGGGGTGCAACTGCCGGCGGAGAGCAGGCAGGTGCATCGTCGTCGTCACTTCGCTTATTCTATGGTGTTTATGCTGTGGCGAACAAGGGACGTTACTTTACTGCCGCTATGCTTTCGCTGCCATCGCTATCGTCCACTTTTTCCTACGCAAATTCGTCAATTTTGCAATAGCACAGAGATATTTGGTCCGCGTCAGCATAATACAGAATTTTTGGATAATAAAAATGCTGTTTACGTCTATTAGGTAATGATTCGTCTTATACAATTTTGCAAGTAGATTTAAATAACGATGATTTCGAGTAAGTTAAAAAATATGAATGATAAAAAATAAGAGAGCAGTTTCAAATTATTTTCATAACGACGTAAGAATTATTTGGAAGATAACAAACCAAAAATGAAAATAATCTTAACAGAATGTATGAATAAGAATTAATGAAAAGAATTAATGAAAATCGATAAAGAGCATGTAAATAATATATTCTGACAAAATTATGTACATAAAAATTTTGCAAAAAAATGTCTTTTGTTACCTTCCAATATGAATTATCAATATTTCTCACATCGCTACGACAGTAATTTGAAATTCACGTTATTTCATCGGACTTTTGAGACGTCCAATGTATCACGTTTTGTATGAAATTCTTATAGAAGGAACATATATTTTTTTGAATATCGCAGAACGCAAGATGCTTCGAAATTACACTCGGCCGCGTATCTCGATAGTCCAAAGAAAAATATCCCCCCGCTTTATCGTTGCGAGACGAACGAGCGGCGCGAAACGATCTATTGAAAATTCACGTGCCAATGCGCTACGCGATTGGAATTTCAAAGAGACACAGTTTCGCAGGAATGACGTCTGTGGTGGTTCTTACGCGCTCGTACGGATGCCACGTATAATCGACCTTGCGATTCATGACGACGTTATACGCAGCACGCTTAGAATTTTTCCATTTTAACCCGACCCATCGCAAACAAAAAAGATTTCTTCGGTCATCAGAAAAAAACATACAAAAAGAGAGGGAGGTTTGATTTTTTTTACTTAATAATTATTAAAATAAAATTTGTCTTGCTTTAAAAATATAAGGATAATTCTCAAAGAAAATATTATAATATTAAATATAATTATATTACATAAAATAATAAAATATATATATGAGAGTGATGTAACAAACATGAAGATGCTTATAAATCTAATTAAGAATTATTAAATCATGAAGCTGGCTCTATAGAATTAATCCTACAGTAAAATCTCAAATCGGAGCAATATTGTCACTTTTTCTGTGGTTATCTTACTTAATAATTAAAATAATCGTAAAATAATTTTAAAAATTGAAAAAAATAAATGTGAAACCTATGTACATTTATCGAATCTCTAGGTATCGTCTATTATCGCTGAGGTACAATCTGTACAGCGAGCTTTATTTGGTTATATTGCGTTATAAATCAGAACTCGCTCGTATCCGTAATGTATCATTTGTACTCTGAATATAACGGAGAGATCGAGATATCGCCTCGAGATACCTCCGCTGGCAGGTGTTGCATCGCGGATTAACGAGTTTTCCTTTTTCTCTTTTTTTCTACAAAATAAAAGCATTCGGTTAAACGATCAAATCGATCGAAGCTAGACGGAGCGCGATCGTTACTTAATCGAATGGAAATTCAAAACACCCGAGGCCCTCGACTCAGATGGCATTTGACCTGACATGTTCAACATAAATTTGCATAACTTGCGTTATTTGCGAGCGATTGGCGTGATAACCAGGTATATACTTTTCGATCAATTAATGTTGGCCGGTAAAAAATATTTTCTTTATCCGATAATCTTAGAGATAGGGGAGCTGAAATACGCATTTAAAATCGAGAATAATTAGGCACACCTCTGCGACACTACGATACAATGTATACAAAAAAAAAAAAAAAAAAAAAGAATCTTGACTGTATCAAGAAATAATACGTTTCTTTTTCAGTCGAATTTGTTCATAATTTTAACAATACAGGGTTTTTAAAATGTATGTATATTATTTGTCAAGATTACAAAATTTTAATACGGATTTCTTCAAATCCTAATAAAACGGTGATTTTCTCTTACTCTCTCTCTCTGTTGGTTTTAAAATATGCAAACATTCTCTTCTATTAAAAATATAATAAGATCGATTTATTATCACGAGATGGGTAATTATTTTTTCAATAGAATATTTGATGTAATATAAATATAAATTCATATAAATTAATATTCACGATTCTGCAAGTTACAAAATGTACTAAATTTGTAAAAATACGCAGTTAATTTTTCTGTTTTCACGACTACTAATTTTTCTACTTACGAAACGCGATAATTGCTTGGAATATTTGGTATTCTTCAATTAAAGTTCTTTTACTTTATTGGCAGTATATCTTCTTTATCGACGTTTTTAAATCTTTTCACTCGGTTGTTCTTAATTATTCCTCATTAATCATCCTTTCTTATCAGTAAAATCATTAAGCGTGTAATATAATATTTTTCATTAGATTTCAATGTATAATAATGGATTATTTATTTATAAAAACAACATGCATACCAAAAATATATAAATAATAATTTATATATTAATTCTAGTAAATATTTTATTTACTATTTTATATCGAAATATATAATATAGAAAAAAATATTTAATAATCGATAAAATAATAATTATTATGAGAGGTCGACGGTTTCCGAGGAAACATAATCGAGACGAATGAGTAAGCTATGGCACGTGGAAAGCACTACGAAACCAAGTTCTCCGCAGTTGTTTATAAGGAGATTTTTTTCTCTCGTCCATCTGGAATACGACGGGGTGAGTGTGTAACCTTCACGAGCATAACCGGCACGTGCTACCAACGTCTTTGGACTTATCCCTCTTTCCTCGACACCTCGAGAATACTCGGCAACCAAACAACTGCGGCAGCTGTTCTGAGCAAACTGCGACCAAGAGAAACGCGTCTCCAAATTCGTCTTCGTCGTAATTTTTTATCGCGCTATTAAACTTTCTCTACTTCAGAATAGCACAAATATATATAACTTTTATCTATTTTCAATATCGACTGTAACAGCAGAAAATTATTATTTACCCATATGTCCGTATAATAAAATTGTCAGTAAAATAAAATGCCTGTTCATTAAGTATCAATTATATGTAGTTGCATCATTTTTAATTTGCTCGTTACCATCAACATTAATAAAAAAAGAAATATATGTATATATAGGTATATACATTTTCTTAATACTTTCTTAATGTTTTGAAATAAATAGAATCGAACCTTTATCAAGATAGTCCTTCACATTTGACGAGAATTTTGTTTCAATTTGTATCGACTGCAATTGATAGAAATAAGAATGAAATTAACAGAAATGATCGCGCGGGACGAATTCGTTGGTCGAAAAGGATGACGCGTTTTTTCCGTTGTGCATTTCACGAAACCGAATTATGCACCGGTGTATAACTACAAGTACGTGTACTAGAGAGTGCCACCGGCTCGCCTTTATGTGGTGTACACCTGTTGCTTCGGTCGGTGGCTCTCCCGTTTGGTTTCATCCATCGCATCGCATCGCATCGACTAGGCTATAAGGCCATTCATCCCGTATATGTATAAGAAGCCCTCGGGAAAGTAAGAAGAGAACTATTCTCCTTAAAGCGTATAAATGTAATACGAGCGAATCGAACAGGCATGTTACTCGACACGTGGTGACTAAATTACATTCACTACTACATAAAAAAAAATTAAGTATTTTAATAGGAAGTCTGTCCGAGAGCTGACCATCCTATAAAAAATTAGTTCTAGGCATCGTCGAACGAATGAGTGAAAGTTTAGAAATATTTGCATAATCTCTATTTGATTTCGTGATTAAAAATAAGATCTTAATATATTTTTATAATTTTGCAACATTTATCGTGTATGTAAAATAGGAGATCTCTAAAATTTCTCTTTGAAACATAAATACATTAAATAAAGCTCAAACTATATGTATACCAAAATTTGACTACCGTCGATGCGTATGAACAATTAATTATTTGTGTTAGGTTTTACAACGTGTAGCTGGCAAACGCGTTGAAAAACGGAATGCTTTGTATCTCGGTTTGATAGTCGCGTTAATGATTCAGGGTGCGTTATCATAACCACGAATTATCACACGCGCGGTGGCGAAGAGACAGAGAGAGATTATCAGCTCATTGGGACTCTGAAAAATTAAAAGAAGTTTGGTAGTAGAGAGCTCACCGCGATGGTAATCCCCCGACGGGGGATATCGCAATCGCGAAACGCTTGGTCGCTGATAAATCGCCGCGAGTTAGAATCAGGAGAGAGAGAGAGGGAAGGAGTCCTTTTGTTGCGCGCAGCGGTTTGATAGCCGAGCGATGTTAACGAGCGGTAGCGTCATTGTTAACCGACGATTATCGCGAAACCGCGTATGTTTCGCCGAGATAACAGGAGCACATTCCATAATTAGCCATAAGTAATCTCCGCGCAATTTGCCATCGCTGTCCGTGCCAATTAATTCAGCTTCTCAACGCCTCGTTCTCCGTCGTTTCTCGCGAAACGATTTAACGCAAGGAACGCGTATCGTTTACTCGGAAATTTTTGTTTCGCCTGCACATATATTCGTACAACAAATTCTGTGAAATTTTAATCTCATTGATTTGAGGAATTTGATAAATTTAATTCGCAAAAAAAATTATTCTCTATTACTTCTTGTAATGTTCCATATCTCATTAATTTAAGACATTTGATACATTTAAATTGCAAAAAAATGTATTCTCTATTATTTTGATTATCTGCAATAATGTTAATAATATTCTACATCTCATTAATTTAAGAAATTTGATAAATTTAATTTGCGAAAAAAATTATTCTCTATTACTATGATTATCTATAATAATGTTCTATAGGAATTCACAAGTTGAAATAAAGTTGTTGTGTGGAAAAAAAACGAGACAGAGGCTAGAAGCGAATATAAACGTCGGACGAATATAAACGAAGTTCAAAGTACGTCGTTAAAGACTTGAAAGACAGGCTAATTTTTCACATGTCAAAGATTGCCTTTGAGACTTTCGTGTTATTTTGACAACAGAGATTTCTCATTTATCCTCTCTCTCTTTTTTGATCAAACGAGAGAGAGAGAGAAAGAGAGACCGTTGTCTACGGTAGCACCATCACCATTGTTGGACTCCAATTATCGCAGAGCCGCGTGTTTCGCCGAGATAGGATACGGGAGTGATAATGGTCCGCGATAATGGCGACGCACGCCTTGCCGACTTCCTGGGACGCGACCAATACGCTGGCGACAGATTGATTAACATATACACACGGACGTACGATGATTACAAAAAGTTAATAGTCTGCGAGCGCGCGCGCAAATCAGAGTCGTGAACCAATTATCGTGTAGCGGTTGATTAACCACTCTCGCGCTATCAGATAACGCGCGCTTCAGCTACCGCGGTTCCGTAAGCACCGGCTATTTTGTTTTGCCGTGGCCTTTTTCTCAGGAAAAACCGAACCGACCCGCCCTTAATACCAGGCTGTTGTTACTACACCGCTGCTATTTGCACTCGCATCGTCGTCAAAGACGTGATCGACGTAGTCGACATAATAACTACCCGAGTATGTGATTCCGATTATGTGTGAAAGTCGTACAAAAGCAATAGAAAATCAATTGCACTGTGAAATCAATATAAAACCGACATAAAGACCATATGATTTTACGTTGTGTAACTAATATAAAAGCAACATAAAACTAATATTGTGCGGAAGTTGCTCTACGGCATTTGAGTTGGCCTGAATTTGTTATATTCACATTCCGTCTCAGATGTAGATGCGTGCAAGTGCATGTGCGTGTGCGCGTATGCGTATGTGTGCTGTTTAGCGATCTAGTCAGTTTGTAACGTGTAAAAAAATCAGAATCCAGTTGCTTGCGAACAATTGTAGATCGCTATCGTTTCCGGCTTTCAAGAGAGAGAGAGAGAGAGAGAGAGAGAGAGAATCACTTAAATCTCATAAAAATTCATTAAATCAGATGCATCTCGATATTGAAACAAATACATTCTTCTTATATAGTCTTGTCTACTATCTATTAGTTGTCCGCGAGCGAGAGAAAGTGCGCCACTTTGCATGCACTCTATGCATATCGGATTTTATGAGTGTTTGAGGGAGCTAAACAGCTGTCATTTTGAAACCGGAACCGAGATAACGCTCCGCAGTTGTACACAGCACATCTTCCCCAGATGCAGTCTTTTAAATATACATACATATATACATACATACATACATACATACATACATATATATATATATATATGTATATATATATATATATATAGCTATACAATTGGGTCAGAATAATGTTCGCGCCATATTTTAATTTTTTCGAAAATATTTTTTAATAAAAATATTTCGTTAATATATAAAAGTTATTCTTTCAGTAAAAAAAAAAAGATAAAATTAATTGATAATTTTTTCATAAAAATTACTTTATCGTAGGAAATGCCTGTTGTATGACAAAGTCACATTTAAATGGCGAAAATCGTGACAAATTCTGTATACACTTTAAAGATGTAAAACAAGAACGTGTATTTTATATATTAAAGGGGACAGAGGCTCATATAAAAAAAGAACTGGAATATAATCAGTTGGACTACTTACTTCACGTGTTTCAGTCTACCTCGGCAAAAGCAATTCTCGTACGAATCGCAAAATTGGAAACGCCACGAATAGCGTCAACAACAATCGCGCAATTGGATCGATACGAAATTGCTCGAGGTAATCAGTTCGGATATGATTGACTGACTTTGAAATACGTGCAGATATTAATAGAAGAACGTGTTGGGATGTGTAATATGTCGTTTTATGGTTTCGCGTTTTTAGCTCGACATACACCGCAAATGCGTTTTGTTTCGAGGTGCTATTGCGATGGTTTTTCGTTGCGTGGTTGCATAATTCGGATAAATCAGGCAGAATCAATGAAAAGAAATAAATTAGTCTGATTATTATTCGCGTGTTCTCTCAGAATGTACAGGAAGAGCGTGATTAAATGTCGCTCGTTTGCTCCCTATTCAAAAATGAGCATTAAAAATCTGAACAATATGATTTTGCAAGCAGAGAGAATCGATAAAGATATACGAGTAATTTCACGTTAATCTTTGAAGAAACGCTTCGAAATAATTCCCTTAATTTTTAACGAGAAATATCGCAATTTTTTTCCATTTTTCTATTGACATATATACACGTGATGTAATATCGAAACGTCAAATGATTTGTTTTCTAATGTCTAATGTGCAGTCTCGAATGCGTATCAGTCGAAAGTAGTGACGGCGCATCGCGATGCAATGCTTATGTCATTGCACTGACAATGAAAGTTAGAATCACCGCCTATGGCGTTCGTGTAATCTCCTACTATACTCTTCCACGAAATGAATTATTGAAATACTACGTTGCGACGCCATTATGCCTCGGTGCGTCGCACTATGACGTGCCATCAAATGTCCCCTGCTTTCTCATTTCGCGCAATTATTAGTAAACTCATTTAGCGTATGGCGGTAGTGTTCTTGCTGCTTAATCACAAACTTTACGGCATTCAAAATTATCATATTATTTGCTTGATTTTTATGCTCATCTCTCTCTGTGTAAAAATAGGCACGATATTACGGATAATTATAATTTTAAATTTCTATCTCTCTATTTAAGTAAATCGCGAAGTAACATCTGTTATCTAATATTCGATATCGTTCTCAAAATAAGTTCATATTTTATATCAATTTATTCCGCTATCGAAATAGGAAAGGAATTTAAAATGTGCACGTGCTTGCGATTTTCTTGGAATATCTAATCTGATTCACAAATGTAAATCTTCAAGCGATTTTCTTGGAATATTTAATCTAATTTACAAATGTAAATCTTGAAGCAAAAAATATCTGGCACTTTGCAACGAAAAGCTTGCCAAATTCTTCGAAGCTCTTTGAAATTAAAACGCGGAAACGTATTTGACTTAATAGCAATTGAGTTCTCGGAATATCGTTTCAAGATCGCTTTAACGGACGAGTCTTCCCTTCGTCATTAAATTTAAACATTATAGAAACGACTTTCGTTAAAGTCGTGTTCGCCAGCATAGAAAAAGTGTTACCGCGGATATTGCCGCGATATATTCTGCAACAGGAAAATATCAGTAGCAGTTCTACTCACAACTATTTAATGCCGCAAAGTTTATGGATCGAGCGCAATAAAAAGCAACGCGTAAATGTCGATCGATGCAGAAAATGACAGTCAATTACGGATCCCTTTTAAAAAGTACGAGTAAAATGTATCCCCGAATTGTTCACGCGCAAACCAAATGTCGAGTCGATTGGAAGAAAACGTGGACCTCGAGTTAAGACATATCGAATGGAAGTGAAAGGACGCGATCATTAATAAGGGAAACATTAACATTTCAAACTTTAAATGTTACAGTTTTTTCTTCCGCGCTCTTGCAACTCGAAGATTACGTAAGTCATTGAGAGAAAAAAAATCCGATTTGCTCCGGACGATCCTATCTTGTTCTCTAGCAAAGTTGTTGCCCTCCGTCAAATAAAAGGAGTGTGATCTCGTTTTTTTTTTGCGATCGCGCGATTTAATTCCCTCTTACACGCATATATTTATTACAATGTTGTACATCTTCCTGGTTAACTCGATCGAATCGCGCGTTTTCCAACGTTATGAATTATCCGCGCGCGGTCGCGATCGTTTTCCGAGTACATCGTCAATATTAATTCAATGTATACGAATACCAGAAATACTCTGAATAGTAAGACCTCTACTTGCAACGATATCTGCAACGAAGAAAACGGATCAAGCAGTCGCCTCGAAACCGGTTGCCAGGAAGTATCGTCGAATAGCAGCGGCTACTCGCTCGACAGATCCCCTACTTAAGGATCGCACACGGGAGGGAACTGTACGACTGCGGACTTGTAGATGAACCTCACCGCGCGAGTAGAATTCTCCGAGATTTGTCCATATTTTAGAAACCTAATGAGCCGATTCTTCCCAAATATTAACCCTTCCCTATATTCATGTTTCGTATATCAATAAAACATTATTTTTACGCGATATAATTGTTATATCTATTATTGTATTTCATATTTCATATAATTATTACATTCTTTATTGAGTCTAGTTGCAGTATACGAAGAAACTGCAACTATAGCTGATTGTGAGAGAAATCTTTTCATAATTAGGACAGAAATGTAACAGTCGTGCATATATTTATGTATATTGTGTATATAATAATTTATCGCTATTTTATGCCAATTAGAAAATAAAAATATATAATAATATATATCGTGTGCATGTATAATCAGCATAAAATAACAATAAATTATTAACTGCGAAAAAATCATCCCATTGGATCCTTACATAAAAGTATATTTGCTTTTATTGCAAGTATCTCGATCCTTGCAGCTAAAAGATGCTGCGTCAGGATGTTAATTATTATATATACTTGATCATACATGAGGACGGTACGATCAATATATTAATGAGTTAAATTAATTTTAAATATTATATGACTTTTAAATTATTTAACCAAGCTTTCCGTTCTCATCCCCAAATGTTTGCTCGTAGTTGCGGTAAATCGAGAGACGAACTGGTTGCAGCAGTAAGTTTTCCTGCAACTGCAGGAAGTGCACACGAGTAATATATACGCCGGAACGTGGATTAAGCTCACGCACGAGCGACGTCGATGACATCTGTTACAATCTGTCGGAAACTAAGTCACGTTTGTGCGTTAATCACGTTGGCACGATTACGGTGTGTCTCCAATGTCAAAGTCAGGGTTAGTTTTCATCTCCGGAAGTGAGACGCGCGCACGCGCGCGTTCGGCTCGAATTTATGTATTATCCCCTAATTACGATCGCAGACGGTACAAGACGCGACGTGAAATTTGTATCTCAAATTTTTTTCTTTTACAGATTCTCTGCAGATGATTCTTGTATTTTCCTACGTGTTTAGAATATGCTATTAATTTTAATTTATAATATTCATTTCTTAAGGATTCAATTCACAGCGATACAATGCGCCATTTATAATTATAATAGTTAAGTTAATAATATTAATATTATATAATTATTAATGATAATGATTGACGATATTGCATAAATAATTCATCGTGTCATTTGTGTCAAAATAAACGGGATTGCAAACGGCAATGTTTATTGTATAATTCAGGAATTTTGCAATTATATATTATTATTAGATATAATATTATTTGATAAATAAAAGGTAAATATATTTTTCACATCAAATCAATATTATTAGTTTCAAATAAATTACTTATTAGGCAGTATTGAACTAAATATATTTATTCGAATTCAATACATTTGTTTTCAGTGCACGAATCGTGAAGAAACCAAATGATACAATCAATTCAAACTAATAAAACAGCAAGTTCAAATTAATACGTCTAAAAACCGCAAAATTCTTAGATCATACAATAAATATTGCGGTTTTCATTTCGGCACAAATGACGTGAGTTATTTATAACGATATCACCAATCGTTGTCATTTCCACATTTGCATTATTATACAAATCACGTCACGTCAATCTCATATCGCAGTCCGATTAAAAAAAAAAAAAAGAAAGTATCATTTATATATAATGACTTGGAATCGCGCAATATTTTATGACAACTTTTTTTACGGCTTTATAATAAATATCAGCTCCAATCCTTATAAAATGATTACGTTAAATGTTTTACGCCTCATTGCACATCGCTACGAGACGAAGTGCAAATAACTATACATGCAGCTCCAACTGTATCCTTGAAATTCCTACCTCTGGGCCTGCCAAAGGACTTCATAGCCTTGATTCCCATTCCGGCATAAGTGTCGCCGCCGTAATCAACGTACATGAGTGCCGATCTTGTGTAATCACTGCACATGTACGTAGCCCAGGATCATCAGCTTCATTCGTCCGATTACTCCGCCTCGCGTAATTTCGCTGTTCCGAGAGAGATTCTCGTCTCTCTTCTTCCTTCTCTTCAGAACACGAGCGAGAGTCCGCGGCGAACGCATTCAAATTAAAGATGCACCCGTCAAGGACGACGTCTCGTCGCAATTTAACTCGCGTATTTAAACTTGATCACGCACGATATCGAGATAATCACATGTCGATCCGTCATTAAGAGAGGTTCACCGATTTCGGTCTTACTCCGTTTATCCCATAATGCGAACGAGTCGTCTCGATTCGTCTCGATTCGCGGGCGAATCGCCGAAAAGGAGAAGGAAAAAACGAAGAAAAATCACGTCGAGGTAAAAACTACACTTTCGACGACCCGAGGATGATGACGCGTCACTCGACCAAGCGACGAATAATCGTCCCGTGCCATCGGAGAGTCGCGAGTTTACGCACAAAGTCACGACCTGTCAGCGAGTCGAGGAGGCCAGTCACGTTACGAGGAAGTCGAGATCTCGAGGAGGAGCCCCGGCTGAACGGAACACACGCGGCGTGTCCACCATGTGTTTGCTATCAATTCATAACTGCGAGCCACACGGGTTATTTCCGAATACCTGCTTGCGCAATCGCCCGCTGCTCCGAGAAGAGCTCGCCGAGACGATGAAGGGGAGAGAAGTTAAAGGAGGAACCGAAAATCGGAGTGGTGGGTATATCCGAAAATATGAACCGGCCGCGTCAGATATGCCCTGCTTCTCTCCCTCTCTCCTTCTGTCTCCTATTCGAGGGATTCGCCCCTATTTCGCCACAATGTTCGGACGCGCACTTCTTCTCGCGCGTACATACGTGTCTACACCCGCGCACACACACGCACACGCACACACCCGCGAGACACTGAACGAGAGAGGAGAGCGAGCGGACGCTCCTCGTTCTCCGGACGGTGTGTTGTGTATCGCGCTGGTTGGATCGAGGTAGAGATCCCCGACCACGAAACGATCTTTCCTTCGGCGCCACCGGAGTTCGTTAAGTCGAAGCGCCACCGTCGTACGACCGCGTTTCGCAGGTAAGTGCGTATACCGCGAAAGAGAGATGGCTAGATAAATAGATGGCGAGAGATAAGTAGAGATGGATAGATAGGTGGATCGAGAAAGAGAGACCCAGAAGAGGAGAGCAAAGGTGGAACGGGAGGAAAAGTAGAGGAAGACGTCGGGATGGATGGAGGTGGCCGCGAGAAGAAGGGGATCGCGAAGTCTCTCGGAGAGGGAAAGCAAGAGACGCGTGTGTATGTATATATATGTTCTCGCGATTCAGGGTTTTCACGGGCGGCTTGATCTCGCGAGGGACTCCCTATCCGAGATGTTTCACACGGCCCGGACGAATATTATCCGCGATTTTGCGGGGAACCGTATATGTATTTGTATAAAGGAGCCGCAAAAGTGCGATGCGGTGAGATGGATAAAGCGCTGCGAGAAGGGTCCTCTTGCACGCTACGCGCGAGGAATTAAAAAGACGAAGTCGTGTCACGGATGGCTAGATCGCAGGTTTATATATGGATGAAGGATAGAAAGAGACGAGCAACAAGATACATCGGTTTACTATACATATATAGCGACTTGGAGAAAAGACGCGCAGGTTTTTAATGTACGTAGACTAGAGAGAAGAGACGCGTAAAAGAGCGACGATATTTTCAGCTGAATGAAACCGAGAAGGAGAGAAGGGAAGAGAGACAGAGCGCGTTGGAGCGACGCGAATAGGAATGTAGACTCCGAAAATACGATTCGACCGAATTGCCTCGAGAGGAGATAAAAAGCGGGAAAATCCAAGAGATACCTACGTAAAGCGCGGATCATTCGCGGAGGCAAGAGAGGATACCCAGGTGAAATTAATAAAAGGAGAGAACTCTGAATGTACGCGCGAGCGAGAGGGAGACGAAAAACACTCGACCCCCACCAGCGCGACTGCGACAGCGCAGACCCTCTCGCCGAGTTTTATGAATGAATGCTCTCCCGTCACGCGGCGGACTAACACTGACGCGTCGGCGCACACCGCGCGCGCGATCTCTCCCCCTCCCCACCCTCCCTCTATCTGTCAACTGCGCGCGCGCGCGCGCGCAGTCGAAGCCGAGCGCTGGTGTGCGTCGGACGTGTGCGTGTGTACGCGCGCACACGTGCGCACGCGGAATAAATACCGAGAGTTGGCTAATACACGGGCGCGCAGATCCCGCCGTCCGTTCCTTCCTTCATTCGGTTTTGCCGGTTCGTTCATTCATGCCCGAGCCGCACGCTTTAACTGGTAGCTCACCTCGACCGTTTCGAGAAAGAGAGAGAGAGAGAGAGAGAGAGAGAAATAGGAGAGACTTCCACCTCCTTCTTCGCCGCGTCGCGTTTAGATCAGATCTCTTTTTCTGTCCGTCCATCCGTTCGACGTCGTCGTCGTCGGGACGTTGACGTCACGCTAGATGAAGAAACGAGTCGACATTTGCCGAGAATGAGTTCTCTGCAGTCCCTCGCGTGACCTTCTTTCATCGACGACCGGATATAGTAAGGGTGGAATTATGATGACCTTCGCGCCAGCGTATATAAAGAGCGTACGAAAATTACGATGCAGCTTTTGAGAAAGTAAATTGTTGTTTCTCAAGCTTTGTGTGTTATACCAAGATAATTTTAAATAACAAAATACGATTCTCTATGATGTGAAATATAGAATCATCGATACTTTCTGCGCAATAATCTTTAAACTAATTGCATCAATTATGTATAATTATTTAAATTGTATGTAATTATATACCCTTAATGCGTGTGAGTATATATGGATTTGAATTATTAATTCATCTGATCGCGGCGATATTTGTATCATAAATAATAAATCATAGTTTCTATGCTATAATTTGTTAAAACTGAAAAATAAATGAAGGTATACATATATTCTCTTTTAATACAAATATATGTTTGCATTTGTAAAAGAACATTCTATTGCAGTCATTAGTTTATTATTCTATTAAAGTATTATTAATAAAATAAAATGCTAATAAAATGCTAATAAAATGTCTATACATGCATTAACATTAATGGAAGTCGTGTGTTAATTCAAGAATAATGAATAGCAGTTGGGATTTAGTTTGCAAATCACGCAGGATTTGCGTGGAGCCTCTCTAGAAAAAGATGACTCATTCAATTAGAGCATCTATGCAAATAAACGTAACGAGGATAGCCCTTCGATCTGCGTTTGATTATACGCGATAACGAGTGTTTTAATAGCGCCAATGCATAAACAAATGCGACGACCAGTTGAGGTTTTTAGCGACGTAGAGAGAGAGAGAAAACGGCGGATGCATCGCGCGCACTTTACAGCCCCTTCGGAGTAATCGACGATAAAAAGAAAATAAGAAATAAGCATACAACGTGGTGTAATTACACGTTATCTAACGCATGCTTTTTTAGCAATTTTCCTCGGTCGCACGGTGTCTCGTCGGACGAGGATGTCGTGCGTCTGATTGATGAAAAACTCGTCGCTCGCGGGCAGGAGGCTAAAAATTTCCTCCAACACCGGCGACTTCCGGTAAGTCCGGAGGACCATTCATAAGCTCAAACGCAATGAGAGGATACGTTTTCTCTTTCTCTCTCTTTCTCTCGAGGGATCTTCGCGATTCTGCGAGCTATATTTTACGCCGTTTCCCTCGTATACATTCACGTATATAACTGTATACGAACGCGATATCCGGAATCCTATACTCATCTTCCTTTTTTTCCTCCTCTTCTCTCCGCGGATGTATCTCTCTTTCTTTCGCAACCGGTTACGCTGCATTTGTTTCGATAAATTAAACTGGGAAATGAATCGCCCCGATTCTTTAGCGGGTATTCTAGAATGAGCTTTTGCTTCTAATCTGACTGACGGATGTTATCGAATGCAAATTGACTTCGATATAAACATTAAACCGATGGAAACTAGAGATACAATTGAATTACTTAATCTAGAACTAATGTGACAGATATCTTGAAAATTATATATCTATTTTCGAAAAATATGTTATATATAGAAATGTTTTTCAGCTACTGATATATAATGAGTGCGCGCTTTAATATAATAATCTTATCAAATATTCCTAAAAATATGTTTTTTTAAGTTTTTGAGTCATCATCTCTTTATCAGCGACATTTCACAATATTATCGTATTAGTTGGAAAAAAATTATCTTAATGGTATTAAATATTTCAAAAAAAAAAATTGTTCAAAAATGTTTGAATCGTTATCTCTATCAACGACATTACATACATTATTACATTACTTGGAAAAAATTCGATTTGCTTTCTGGCAATTTATATAAAATGCTTTTTTCAAACGTCATTAAAATTAATAAATAATGATGATAAATGTTCAGCTATCATAAAGCACACACAATCAAAGTTGAATGAATCAGCTGCGGCGTGACGCGATGCATAAATTAGTCGACTATGTGACATTAATCGTATAATTAATGATTACACGCGAGTCGCGTTATCGATCTTCATTCACAAGTTCGACGAACGTGAAGATTCGCGAGATCGGGAGATGAGAAGCGGCATAAGAAAGTCCGCGGAAGTCGCGGCGCGAGAGAATCATTATCGTCGATTAGCGTTGCGGAAATTGATAAAGCGCGTTCGTATGATCGGTAGGCAGGAAGGGGTTGGCTACGATATAGCCGTGGAAATAATAACAATGCAACATTGTGGGAACCGTTGTAGAGGAACGTGACGGACAGCCGTGAGGAGCTGGAGGATGCGCCGCCGGGTGTCGAGAAGAAAAGAAGAAAAGGGAAAGACGCGAAGAAAAGATAGATAACGGCACGAGGATAAGGAGAGCGAGGGAAGGTTACGCGCTGAAGGGGGCGACTTAACCCGGAGTGAGAGAGAGAGAGGGATGGACGGAAAAGGATGACCGCAGGAAGGAAGTTGGCCTGGCCCCGGTGTACAGGTTGTTGTCTGGCAACACCTACGGTGATCAAAGAAGAGAGAGAGAAGGAGGAGGAAGAGAAGAGCGTTCAACAGGACGAGAAGGGAAAAAAGATGCACGACGGTGGCCGAGGGAGGAAGAGGAGGATGCAGGAAGACAAAAGGAACGCGAATAGCAGATAGCGATAGAGAGAGAGTGAGAGAGTGAGAGAGCAGAAGCCGGACCTGGCGTTGGACGCGGTATACACTTGCCGAAGGCTGAGCAGGTTTTTGCCACATTTTTTGCGACGTTTATTATAACTAGGAAGCTGATGTGCTTCTCTCCCCGAAGCCCTACCTCGTAATCTCGATCGGAGTATGTTCGCTTGCGCGCGTATAGACACACACACATACATATGCATGAGGCGTGCGTGTGTGGAACATTTATCGGGACGTACGCTCACCGTTGAAAGAGGCAAGATGTAGCGGAGAGAGAAAGAGAGAGAGAGAGAGATGGAGAGAAGTGGGATGGAGAGCGTGAGAACGCGTAAAGTTGTAAGGTACGAAAGGGAGGGAGATATATCGCTACGCTCTTTTCCACGGTGTTGGAAAAGGTGATGATGGTTGTGCTGGCGATGGTGGTACTGACGGATTCTTATGTACGTCAGAAAGACACACGCGCGTCAACGTCACTTCCTCCGCGAGGCAATAAGTTCTTTCTCTTTCTCTTGCTCTCTTCTCTCGCGTATCCCTTTTCTCATGTCGCCTTGAACATACTCGAGGAGAAAATAATGCGCTGCAAAGTCGGGCTCTCGCCGGTAGTCGCGAATTTATTTCATTTGACACTCGTTAGCAAAGAGAGCGAATGAGCAAAGAACAGAACCTTCTATTATACAAAGCTGCGATTTTACATGATATATGACGCTATTAACGTTTCTTCTGGCCTATAATGCATTAACAGTTTTTGCATACGCGGCAATAGATATACACACAGAGAAAAGTTTCTCTTTGAATTTATCCTGAAAATCATGGCAATCGTGGGACAATAATATGGTATTGAAAGAATTTTATATAAGAGTTGATCTGATAAATATATTTACCGTAATAAAAATATTAACATCTTATTGTGGGAGATATTAGTACTTTTATTGCGGTAAATATATTGATCAGAGAGAAATTTTTATAGAATTCTTTCGATACACGGAGAGAGTTTTCTCTCGTTGTTAGAACTTACCCTGAAAATCATAGTAATCGTGGAACGTTATGGTATTGGAAGAATTTTACAAGAGTTTGTCTGATTAATATTTACCGCAATAAAAAATATTAATATGTACATAGTAAAATTACTCTAATGTATTTTATATCTCATTGCGGGTAAATATTTAATCAGAGAAACTCTTACAAAATTCTTTTCATGATTTATCATGATTTTCTGGGTAAATTCTAAGAGAAAATTCTCTCTATGTACTTATCTATGATGCAACTTTTAAAAAGGAATTTCGCAACGCATCGAATATTCAACTTTTTTTTTAAACATTGATGTGGTTTCATTCACAAGTATAGGAGAGAAGGAGGGATCATCGTCCTAATTTCCTATTAAAAACACGTTAGTTTAATATTAGATGCAAGAGAGTTTCCCTGATAAACGCTTATATAAAAAACGCATATGTAAAATGCAATTGGTATATCGTTTCATTCACAAGTGCACGAAGAGAGATCATCGCCCTAATTTCCTATATTAAAACGCGTTAGTTTAATATTAGGTGCAAGAGAGTTTTTCCCTGATAAAACGCATATATAAAATGCAATTGGTATCGTTTCATTCACAAGTGCACGAGATGAAGGAGGGATCATCGTCCTAATTTCCTATTAAAAACACGTTAATTTATAATATTATATGCAAGAGAGTTTCCCTGATAAACGCTTATATAAAAAACGCATATGTAAAATGCAATTGGTATATCGTTTCATTCACAAATGCACGAAGAGGGATCATCGCCCTAATTTCCTATATTAGATGCAAGAGAGTTTTTCTCTGATAAAACGCACATATATAAAATGCAATTGGTATCGTTTCATTCACAAGTGCACGAGATGAAGGAGGGATCATCGTCCTAATTTCCTATTAAAAACACGTTAGTTTAATATTAGATGCAAGAGAGTTTCCCTGATAAACGCTTATATAAAAAACGCATATGTAAAATGCAATTGGTATATCGTTTCATTCACAAGTGCACGAAGAGGGATCATCGCCCTAATTTCCTATATTAGATGCAAGAGAGTTTTTCCCTGATAAAACGCATATATATAAAATGCAATTGGTATCGTTTCATTCACAAGTGCACGAGATGAAGGAGGGATCATCGTCCTAATTTCCTATTAAAAACACGTTAATTTATAATATTATATGCAAGAGAGTTTCCCTGATAAACGCTTATATAAAAAACGCATATGTAAAATGCAATTGGTATATCGTTTCATTCACAAGTGCACGAAGAGGGATCATCGCCCTAATTTCCTATATTAGATGCAAGAGAGTTTTTCCCTGATAAAACGCATATATATAAAATGCAATTGGTATCGTTTCATTCACAAGTGCACGAGATGAAGGAGGGATCATCGTCCTAATTTCCTATTAAAAACACGTTAGTTTATAATATTATATGCAAAAGAGTTTCCCTGATAAAACGCATATATAAAATGCATATATATACATACTCGCGAGAGATAGGGAGATGCTTTAATACTCCATTTCCTCCCGGGAACTCGCGTTTACGCAGGAAGCGCGTACGACAAAGAGAGTCTTTACTTCACCTCGTAGCCCTCGCGTGCACGGCAGCAAGAAGAGCCGCTGCTACCTCCATCCCCTTCATCTCTAACCAATCGAGTGATTCAGCTCACCTGGGCCGCGCTACGGTCACTCGACTTCCGGTAACCCGGACGAGCGCGCACGTATGGCCCGCGGCCACGTAACTGTGACTTCTCTCTTTCTTTCTCTCTCTCTCTCTCTCTCGTTGACGTTTCCGCTCCCCTTTTCTGCCTGATTTTGCAAACTTTCAAGTGCAATCCTCCTCGATATACCTTTATTTCGGATCGCAATTTGGTGAACGGCCGAAATATTAATTAATTAAACACGCCGCGATATACCTTCCGACGATGATTACAACGGAGGAAAAAAAGATTAATTAATATTTGTAATCATAATTTAGTGGAATTATATAGATTAAAAAATGTTAGTTATTATAGTTGAAATTGAGCTAGGGCGACTAATATTTTTTCCGCGAGCAAATGCAGTTAATTGCGCACTTTTACATCTCTGAATAGAATTGCATCTCGAACTTATCTCAGCTAAATTGTCAGCTAAAAAAGAAGAAAAAAAAAAATAAATAATGAGAGATCGCCGCATTAATCGTTCGAGTGATTAAACTGCGGAATCGTGTGTTGCGCAAAAGCTGGACGACGCTCGAGGTTGTTCTGAAAAATATTTGACAGACGACAAGACTGACAGAACACGACGAGACGAATCTCTCGAAGGTTGCGTAACTTCGGCGCGAGACGCATCGTGATTTACCACGCTACTCGCGTTAAATAACCGTCGCTACTTTCCCGCCAAACTTTGCGTTTGTTGTGCGGCCGACGGCCATTCGAAAGGCGATTGTCCCACAACGACAGTTTTCTCTCGCAATACATGATTATTGCGGCACATCGGAACGCGCCGCGGATCGTTGTCGCGTGAAAGTCCGCCGGTTGCCGTGGCAGAAGAGAGGAAGGGAAGGGAGGAAGCAGAGAGGGAAGAGGCGACAATTTCCGGTCTCTCTCTTTCTCTCTTTGAACACCACGTCGAACCCAACGATGTCGCCTATTTTTATCTTCGGCATATATCCCAGCATATTCGAGATGCTTTAGAAAAATCTGCATAAAGAACGCGATATATATCACCCATAAGGTTCGATGAATCGATGTATACTAATTAGTAGTCGGTTCTCGAGATAACGGATCTATCTCCGTCGACATTCGAATTAATATGCGATCAGATATAAGATGATATCGAATAAAAAATATGACAGCGATAAGCAAAATTAAAGTGAAAAATGCTTTCGTTAAGCAAACGATATATTTGATAAATTTGTTAACATATGTAAAATGATTTCAGCGCGTCCATAAAAATCGCATTTATGGTACTAATAAAGGATTAATATATTTTATATTTGATTTCGATATAATCTTCCATTTCTCGAAGGAGGAAAATTGCGAAGATCGAATCTGTTTTCTTCTTCATTATTCCGTGCTATTAACACGCGATGCGCGGTAAAACGATTGTCTGCGATGAGTGGAACGACGAAGAATCTAACACCATGCAAGACACGTAGTCTGCAAATAGAAGATATACGTATGGAAGCGGATTATCCTCGAAACAAGTTCTCGGGTTTAACTCCCACGCATGCAATTACCTTGAGGCAGGTGCGGCATAAGAAGCACTTGGATAACGATAAGTATACGCTGGAGAGCTCGATTTACAGCTTATTATGTATACCGGGCATGTCGACGATCTCTGCGAATCGCTACCAAAACATCATCGATGTCTCTCTTTACTTTTTTCTTACTCCGTCTCTTATATTTGTACTTATCGCGTTGATATTATAATCCATCCAGTCACGCAATAAATGTTAAGTAACCCGTGCAAGTACTCGCGGAGGCTTAAAATGTATATTTTTTATCAATTTACAGCGTTACATCATTGACAGGACGATTCTCTATACTTATGTAACATTCTGCATACCTATGCGAGTCGCGCGTTTCAGACACGTGAATCGTCGCAAGTTAGAAATTTAGGACAAACCAGACATTCGCGAGAGGAAAAGAATAGCGAAAGATGATGCAAATGCCACATCCAATTAACTCTCTCGGTCTATCGATTAATTACGATCTAATCGGATTGACACAAACTGGCATGATTGATCGACTTTATCAGCGCTGTCTATGACGCGCGATTAATGCGGTCCTTGTGTTTACAACGTACACTAATTTACGGAAGGTTTGCTCTTATCTATCAAAATCTGCGATCTTTCGGCGATCGACAATGCACGTTTGCTAAATACCGTTTTTAATACGTTTATCGGACGGCATCGTCTGCTAAATTTCCGGAAATTGTTGCAGAAACACGAGACGTGTCGCGCAATCATCGGCTAATTTATATTGTAA
Organism: Nylanderia fulva; assembly: GCF_048542155.1. Taxonomy (NCBI): domain Eukaryota; kingdom Metazoa; phylum Arthropoda; class Insecta; order Hymenoptera; family Formicidae; genus Nylanderia; species Nylanderia fulva. The sequence continues at coordinate 3,731,744 of NW_028189835.1, read as the reverse complement.
AATAATAATTAATCATTGGCGTACACAAAGAAAAGTAAATAATGAAACGAATAGATTTAGTTGATTAATTAGTAAAATTAACGATGTACGAGTTTCCGCCTTTCTTTTAGCAAGTCGACTATTCAGACGGACAAAGGATTGTGAAAATAAGCGGGGACAAAAGCGGGAAGAGGTCGAAAAGGTGGAATAAGAGACGGCATCGCGTATAGTAAATGTAGTCAGATACGGCCGGAAGTCGACTATCACAAGAGATGACCCTTTTATTCTAAATTCATTTAAAATTACTTCTCTCTACTTTTTCCTCTTTTATGAAGAATCATTCTAATTTTCGAACATTACATCGCGGACTATTTAATCTTTTACATATGCACATTCCTGTTTTCTTTCAGTTTTAAAGACCTCAGATATAGAATTGCACTTAATTTTTTTATGAATAAATATTCCAAACATCGATCTTTTGCTCCTTTTTAAAATTTTTCTAAACGATATTTAATTATTAATATATATTTTTTGTATCAAATTATAACAGGATGTCTGACATAAGGTGTTACACCGAAAATATACAAGTAAATCTTGTTATTTGGAGACAATTTTTCCTCAGCAAAAATATAGAGGCATTAATATAATTTTCGAGTTATAAGCGATTGAAAATAAAGGATTTTTCGCAAACTAAACTTTGTCGAAATAAAATATTAACAAAACCATATTCTCCAATTAATTCAAGTAGAGTTTATTTTAATAAAATTTTAATTTAAGGTTCAGTTATAGATACTTGATGGTAAAAATTGGGAACATCCCAAAAATGATGGCTTCCTCGACATTTTTGCTGAGGAAAAATCATCTCCAAATAACGAGATCTACTTGTATATTTTCGGCGTGACACTTTATGTCAGACACCCTGTATAAAAGTATTAAAATATGTATAAAATTTCTCTTAGAATTTATCCTGAAAATCTTGGTAATCGTGGAATAATATATGGTATTATAAGATGTAAAATATATTGAATTAATTTCAACACGTACATATTAATATTTTTTATTGTGATAAATATTAATCGGACAAACTTATAAAATTCTTCGAATATCATATTGTCCTACGATTACTATAAAATTCTCTCCGTGTAGATAAATGATAGAAAAAATTAATATAGATATGACATAAGAAAATATATCAATAATAAATGTATATTATTAACAAAATCAAATGTTTCATATATATACATTATTTCAAAGAAAAATCTTTCCAATATAGAATTTATAGACTGACATCGTAATACAAAAGAGAGTATTATTCCATTGACGGGGAGAGCCACACGCGTAATCTGCATTACGTGTACCACGACAACCAAACAATGTCAACCGAAAAAAAACCGTTGTCCGAACAAGCGAGAGAAGATAAGCCGTCGAGGACTATCTATGGAAGCGGGCTTGGAAACGACAAAGTGACGCGGAACCCATCGAACGGAAAAGGACGTCGAGAGAAAGAGATGGAGAGGGTTAGTAATGAATGACTGCAAAAGAAACAGATAGAGGTGGGTGGGAGCGAGACGACGATGGTCGAGAGGGAACTGGTGAATGAAGGTGAGCGCGACAAGAAGAGAGATAGAGGAGAGTACGAGATGGAAAATGCAGAGAGAAAGAGGTAGAATTAGAGTGAGAGAGAGAGAGAGAGGCCGAAGAGTCGAAGCTGAAGCAGTAGCGCGCACGTATGCATAGGATACGGTTAGAAGCACATCTGCTGAGAGAGAGAGAGAAAGAGAGAGGAGGAAAGGGAGGACACGGGAGAAGAGTTATTTTGGTACGTGTATCGAAATCAGAATGCAACAACGCACACTCGTCCGCCGGTGCGTTGTAGCTGCGTTGCTTTATGAGCGCTGACGGTTTCTAACAAGCGCCTGGAATCACTATTAACGATAGCTCCCCATCACTTGCGAAGGCGATATTCAAATCAGCCGTTTTTAAAAGTCTGAAAAATCTCAAGACCGCGCGACTAAGTCTTACTAATGAACTTGTAAGTTTCTCAATGAGTATTAGTACTTTTCTGAAAGAATTATTTCGAAATAATATTCGCGGCGATGTTCAAAGTTCCAGGATGAATGAATCGCTTGAACATTTTGCGACGAAAAACTTATTGTTAATGCTTAATCGTGAAGATTATTTTAAAAATATATTTAATATTTCGTTAAGGATCTAATATTTAAAAATGCACGGTATCAATAATTAATTAAAATACATTTTATATATATATATATATATATTGTAGTTAGAATGAAAAGAGAAAATCAGATTGTGCAGCATCAGAGATAATTTCTTACGAGAATAAAGCAAAGTTTGAAAAATTTGGTGTAATCTTTGTATTAAAAAAAATATATGATATTTTCTTGTTATATCTGAAATTAGATTTAAATATCCACGATTTACGAGAGTATATGCACTGAGAGGACACGTTCAATGTAAGGAGAGTCTATTGAGATGTTATATGGATATCCCGATACTTCCGCATGTGCATCGTACGGTACATTGAATAAAATCGCAAAATCGTTTCTTATAAAAGGGCGATCGTCGATTCCCGGGGCCGTGTTGTGCAAGCGGTCGTGTTGCACTCGTATTATGCAAACGACATTTGCGCACCAGAAGTCGCCCGGAGAGAACACAAAGAAAGTACGGACGGCGCGCGAAGCCGTCAAGTGTAAGATGAAATCGTAGCTGGGAGCTCTCTAATAAAGTCGAAATGCATTCTCGCGAGAAATTCTTGCAAGATGTTATACAGGGTGTCCACGTAATTAACGGACCAATGATTAAGGGCGGATTCTCTGGCCAATTTGGAGACGATTTTTCCTTAGCAAAAATGTTGAGAAGTCAATAATTTTCGAGTTAAAAGTCTAACATAATTACATTCTTCAGTTAATTTCAGGTTGAGTTTACTATAATAAAATTTTAATTTGAGGCTTAGTTATAAAGATATACATAATGACAAATATTGAAAAGTTGTAAAAAAAATGATGACATTTTCGCTGAGGAAAAATCGTTCCCAAATTGACCAAAGAATCCATTTGTAATCGTTAGTTACCGGACACCCTGTATACGAAGGGCATATTCGAAGAACAACGACTTTGAAAATATATACCCGGTTTATAGAAGCCAATCGCGCTTATGTAAAAGCTGCTTTTCGCACGACTAACGAAACTCGAGGCATTACACAGTGCAAGTTACACGGCCTCGCACCTGATGCGAGGAGAGCGTTTTGCCTTTCGTGTCTCGTGTACTTTTAACAGATCGCTTCCGCCGAGGCTGCCGAGTTTACGCGTATATTCTCTCGCAGCAGCGGAAGAATTATTCAACGGCGAGTCGGTTTCAATAGATCGCTTTATATATCGGTCGCTTTGTTAGAATCGAAGTCGTTTGATTCTACAAATTTTTCTCGTCCCTTCAAGATTTTTTTTTTTTTCGACACGAATACGGACAAAATTAACTATTATAATAGATACAATTTTTTAGCTATAGCATTCTCCCTTAAACTATAGCTAAACAATATTAGTTGCTATAGTCGACAAACTTTTACCCCAAATTCTTACTTGAATAGATCTCGAATAATAAAACGAAAAGGCTTTTATAACATTACAAACTTGGGTATATGAAATTGGTGCAACAAAATTATTTTTCAATTCCTCCATTTATCCAAATAAATTCAAAATATTATAAAGGAAACTAGCCCTTTTCATACCTATGAATTTTTATTTAAATATCTTGGTACCTGGTAAAGATAAAAATCATTTTTCATTTTAATTTCAAAGAATACTCTTTTTACTGAGAACGGAGAAGCGAGATTGCACCCCTTTCAATTTTTCTCGAGGATCATATTATTTTCTACATTATGTTATACAGAAAATCGACTCTGTGCAAGTCATCTACGACACTTTCAAAGTTGTCGCACCCTCGTGCGATCGTTCGTAGCTTCACTAGAGTAAGTTCTTCTCTTTACCTAGCCGCCTAGAGAATATATACGTCTATGTATCTGTATCTGTATATATATGCACTTTGAAAGTGTACCGACTCTATCGTGGCGCGATACCTTTGTTCTCGTCTTTGGATCTCCCTTAAAAAAAAAAAAAAAAAAAAAGAGAGAAAAAAACTCGAGAGAGAGAGAAAAACATTGCTGTGCGAATCTGACGCGTACGCGTCACACGAGAGTCACGGATAGGTGTACCGAAGGACTCCTCTTCGAGGAAAGAGGAGAAACACAGACGGCGAGGAAAGGGTACGACTACATACGAGGAGAGAAACGAGGGGAAGAGGAGCAGGACACTCGCAGAGGGAGTTCGCAGAGTTCTGGCTGGGTGAGCACACGTCCGGTCATTATCGGAGCTTATCTACATGAGCACACCTCAAACGTACCTAACCAAACCTCGTCGCATGTAGCGAGAGAGAGAGAGAGAGTCGGCCGGCATTGTACGGCCGTGTTTATAAAACGCGTCTCATTCTTTTCCATCCCTCCCTTTTTTTTTTCTTGCTAGGAAAAAAATTCACGCCGCCATATCGTATTTTGAGCGGCCGAGATGCTTCGTTTCGATTCTATTATAATTCTAGGACTTACCGTATCTGCGATACCGAAGCGCGATACAGTCTGTGATATGTAGCATGTCTTACCTGGAACACACAAAGAAAAGACATATTATTATAATTATTGCGATAATTTTATATACGAGATGTGTAGAAATATTGTTGAAAATATTTGCCGGGATAATTACGGCGATATATATTAATAAATAAATGAGCGTTTCATTCCGATATCATTCATCTCTTTCTGCTGGACAACTATGTATAATTGATCCAACTGGTGTTGAAGGAGAAACAAATCGTTTAAAGAGAACGCACTGTTCTTTCACGTATACGTGTGTAACATTTGAAATAGAATCATTACCGGTATGTATGAGTTTGCTGCCAAAGTGAATTGGCAAAGCGGAGAGGAGATTAATTTTCACGGCAATTTAATTCTGCGACTCGATCTGTGGTCTATTTTTGCTGTGCATCTGTATCGCAGAATCTAGTTTGAGTGTAATAATTCTATTGATAAATAATCAATGATCGTTTAACGCGACTTACAGATCCTGCTCTCTTATTATTTTATTTATATTTGATAAAAATGTCAGTATAAAATAAATATATAAGAATCTGAGCTTCTTTTTTTGTTTCTGAAGATGTAGCAAGAAATTGTATTATGATCTCGGTTTCAGTGGCTTTAGAATGTAGAAAAGATAATATTTGATGTATCTTGTACATAATTACTGTATGAAAACATTTAAAACCGGAATATGCGGGAATCTCGTCGTCAAAATACATTAGCTTGGCTCAGAATTATTAGCATAATTCATTATTTTGACGTATATCTAGTTTAGCCGATGTGATGCTTGAAGATATCTCACATTTTTATATTTTTATGTATAAATTTTAAATGTAATTTATGTCATATATATACAGTATCTTATATGCTATATTTTATATTTTATATAGCCTATAAGATATAGAATTTAGAATATTTAATCCTATATATGTAATATAATACGTATAATCAGTCGTCTAGACGCTGTATATTTAATGTCCTAAATTTGTCTTAACTAGACAAATTCCTTCAGAATTCAGAGTCTCATGAGTGCGTGAGTGTGGGTGCGAATGCCGAAATGTGCCTATATCGTCCGTGACACTACTTATCGGAATTTCATACAAGATTCGGGGCGCTCGAGCGTGGCTCGAGATCGAAAAGGCTGTTAATAAATGGGAATGCGCGAAACTAGCAGCAGCAACGGTAGCAACAGCAGTAAAAGCCGTGAGAGAGTAAATCGCGGTGGCTGGCTGGCAGTTAGCCGCGCACCGACATCTAATTTCGGCGAGCGTTCCTCGAGATCGAGGCGTTTCGTCATCGCCGCCCGGTTACGTTAACGACGTAGGTATACTATACGTATGTATCTCGCAGCGCGGAGAGCGATGTGGAACAAGTTGCGCGCGGCGCGTTGGATCGTTTTCGAAGCACAGAGGTCAGCGGCGACGAGCACGAAGAGGGCAGGCGGCGGCGGAGGAGGCAGCGAGAGGTGGAACTACGCTTCGGTGCACCTGACGGAGTGCGACGAGTCGGATCGTAACTCTCGACAGAGGCCGAGCCGAGCGAGTAGCCGCTCGCGAGAGTATATTATCGGGCTCGAAACGGCCGCAGCCTTGGAATTGGAAATGGGACTCCTTCGCTAAAATGCTCTCGGCGCTCGGAAAATCAAGTCTCTTCGGGAACTTGAACATTTTTTTCATTATTTCCACCCAGTTTTAGGCGATACTTTTATTTTAATACAAATTTGAGTTTTATATTATATATACAAAATACACGGAGAAAATTGTCTCTTAGAATTTATGCTGAAAATCATGGCGATCGTAGGACAATATGGTATTGGATAAATTTTATAAGAGTTCCTCTGATTAATATTTACCACAATAAGATATAAAATGTGTTCGAGTAATTTTACTATGTACATGTTAATATTTTATATATTTTTTTTAATATAACTCTTGCTTAATATCGAAGAGAGAAATTTTACATACATATATATATATATATATTTGACAATCTGGTGAAAGTTATATAAATATGAATTTTTTATTTATTAAATTTTTTAATTGTCAATAAGATCAACTAGTAAAAGAATTTTTATTTGCACTAAAATTGGAAAAATTTAGATGAACCAGTGGTAAAAGTTGGGAAATATGGTATGGAGAGAAGAATTTTATTAGTTTTTGATTTTCAGTAAGAGACAATTCTCTTTGTGTATATTTTTTAATATAACTCTTGCTAGATATTTTAGAAAGAAATTTTGCACACATGTATATTTGACAATCTCGTGAAAATTATATAAATATGAATTTTTTCTTTATTAATTTTTTAATTGTCAATAAGATCAGCCTAGTAAAGGAATTTTTATTTGCACTAAAATTGGAAAAATTTAGATGAACCAGTGGTAAAAGTTGGGAAATATGGTATGGAGAGAAGAATTTTATTAGTTTTTGATTTTCAGTAAGAGACAATTCTCTTTGTGTATATTTTTTAATATAACTCTTGCTAGATATTTTAGAAAGAAATTTTGCACACATGTATATTTGACAATCTCGTGAAAATTATATAAATATGAATTTTTTCTTTATTAATTTTCTGAATAAGGTCAGTCCCAGTGAGGGAATTTTTATTGACACTAAAATTGGAAAAATTTAGATGAACCAGTGATAAAAGTTGGAAAATATGGTATAGAGAGAAGAATTTTATTATAATAGTTTTTGATTTTCAGTAAGAGACAATTCTCTTTGTGTATATTTTTTAATATAACTTTTGTTCGATATTTTAGAAAGAAATTTTGCATACATGTATATTTGACAATCTCGTATGAAAATGATATAAATATGAATTTTTTCTTTATTAATTTTTTGAATTGGCAATAAGGTCAGCCAGTGAGGGAATTTTTATTGGCACTAAAATTGGAAAAATTTAGATGAACCAGTGGTAAAAGTTGGGAAATATGGTATGGAGAGAAGAATTTTATTAGTTTTTGATTTTCAGTAAGAGACAATTCTCTTTGTGTATATTTTTTAATATAACTCTTGCTAGATATTTTAGAAAGAAATTTTGCACACATATATATTTGACAATCTCGTGAAAATGATATAAATATGAATTTTTTCTTTATTAATTTCCTGAATAAGGTCAGCCAGTGAGGGAATTTTTATTGACACTAAAATTGGAAAAATTTAGATGAACCAGTGATAAAAGTTGGAAAATATGGTATAGAGAGAAGAATTTTATTAGTTTCTTTGATTTTCAGTAAGAGACAATTCTCTTTGTGTATATTTTTTAATATAACTCTTGCTAGATATTTTAGAAAGAAATTTTGCACACATGTATATTTGACAATCTCGTGAAAATTATATAAAT